>NC_044394.1:82936170-83585325 GCF_006542625.1 Nomascus leucogenys
TGTCATGTTAGTAACCCCATAACCTCTTTGTCCAGATGAGGAAACTGAGGCACAGTGAGATTAAGTGACTTGCCAATGCCCACTGGTTAGTCAGTGCAGAGCAAGGATTCCCAACTAAGCAGTCTGATTCCAGATTGCACACTTCTGACCACAAGGCCATCAACAGCCTGTGCTCTTGCAGCCACAGAAAGCGTATTGGTGAACACTTACACAAAACACACTTGCTGGTGATGGTTTCCAGTACAAATTAATTCTTCACTGCTCAAGCTGATGATTCAAAAGGAGAACTCCTCTAGTGCCATTAAATGCTATTTAACTTGCTGTGTTACATGTTTGTTGTTGCTGTTGCATTCCCAAGACTATCTGCTGCTTGAAATGTGTATTTGGACTGAATGTGTAAATGGATGGAGTCAAGATATCTGCCTTCCCCAAAAGGGTCTGCAACAGAAGACCCATGAAGAGTGGAGTGAGGTCCCTGATGTGCAGTGGAGAGACTTTAAGTGTCTAACTAAATTAAGTAAGGGTTTCTAAGGGCAAGCTACTACATTGTCTTTCAGCATGCAGAGACGAATTTCTAGTGTTTCAAAGGGCAAATCATGAGCAGGCTGAGGACAGCAGGAAAAGTTCAGTGGAGCAAAGCTGGAGCTGAAGAGGTGACAAGTGTGGTTAATGAGGAGGGGAAGGCCTGGATACAGGATGCTCTAGGGAAGAGTTAAGAAGAGGTAGGCAGGCCAGGCGTGGTGGCTTACGCCCATAATCCTAGCACTTTGGGAGGCTGAGGTGGGCAGATCACTTGAGGCCAGGAGTTCAAGACCAACCTGGCCAACACTGAGAAACCTTGTCTCTACTAAAAATACAAAAATTAGCCAGGCACAGCAGCATGTGCCTGTAATTCCAGCTACTCAGGAGGCTGGGGTGCAAGAATCGCTTGAATCTGGGAGGCAGAGGTTGCAGTGAGCAGAGATTACATCACTGCACTTCAGCCTGGGCGACAGAGTAAGACTGTCTTTAAAAAAAAAAAAAAAAAAAAGGAAGAAGAGGTGGGCAGCAAGCATCCTAGCTCAGGACCTTAAAGCCAGGCTGAAAAACTATTTGCAAAGTGAGATATGGTAAATATTTTCGGTTTGATGGGCACCACAGTGGGAAATTAGCCAAAGGTAATATGAAAGGGTGTGGCTGTGTTCCAATAAAACTTTATTTACAAAAGTAAGGTGTGGGTGAGTGGGTGAGATGTGGCCCACAGGCAGTGGTTGGCCAACCCCTGCCTTAGAGCATGGCATTGAAGAGAAGGCAACAGGTTGCCCAGGCCAGTGTGACGGGACACCCAGGCCCAGCTGGGAGAAGGCTGTCAGAACAGCGTTAGCAGGAAAGCCCAAAAGTCATTGATCTTCTGAATGATAAAAGACTTGACTGGTCCAAAGTCCAAGGTGCCACTAAAGGGCACACAGCTGAATTCAGAGATGAGAGGAAGCATTGACCCCACAGGAATCTTCACCTAGATGGGACTGGAGCATCAGCATTTACCACAAGCATATCTGTTGGTACATGCACAGCCCCTCACACCATAGTGCTGGTTGGGGGTGTGTGCTCAACTACAGACAACATGGAAGAAGAAGGGACCTGCCTATATCACCCATAGCGAAAGGAACTAAGCAGAGAAGGTTGGGAGTGGTGACTCACGCCTGTAATCCCTGTACTTTGGGAGGCCAAGGCAGGAGGATTGCTTGAGTTGAGTTTGAGAGCAGCCTGGGCAACATGGCAAAACCCCATCTCTACAAAAACACAAAAATTCACCAGGCGTGGTGGTGGGCACCTATAGTCCCAGCCACTCGGGAGGTAGAGGTAGGAGGATCACTTGAGCCTGGGAAGCAGAGGTTGCAGTGAGCCAAGATCGTGCCACTGCACTCCAGCCAGGGCAACAGAGCAAGACCCTGTCTCAAAAAAACGGGGGGTGGGGTGAGAACTAAGCAGAGAAGTTGGTCCCTGTAAGAAAAAAGATGGGGCCCCTTGGCCTTAACAGTACAGAACACTTATTAACTGTATGTGGTTTCAGCGTATACCCTGGACAGCCTTCTGCTGAAGTCAGCTAAAAAGAATAAGAGAATAGGAAACTTCTGAATAACTGTTGAGCTAATATGAAAGTCAGGAGTCTGGGCTGGGCATGGTGGCTCACGCCTGTAATCCCAGCACTTTGGGAGGCCGAGGTGGGCAGATCACGAGGTCAGGAGATTGAGACCATCCTGGCTAACATGGTGAAACCTGGTCTCTAAAAACACAAAAACTTAGCCAGGCATGGTGGCGGATGCCTGTGGTCCCAGCTACTCAGGAGGCTGAGGCAGGAGAATGGCGTGAACCCGGGAGGCAAGAGCTTGCAGTGAGCCAAGATTGCACCACTGCACTCCAACCTGGGCGACAGAGCGAGACGCCATCTCAAAAAAAAAAAAAAAAAAAGTCAGGAGTCTGCTGGGGCCAAACACAGAGAGGAAGTGGGGTCCTGAGAGTAACAGGGTTGAACTAGCATGCTCACAGGAGGTGAGCCCCGGCCCAAGCCTTTTTGATACTGTGTGGATGAGGCAGGAGGCCAGAGATGAAGCCCATCCTTAGAGGGGAGGGGTGTGCCTAAGAAGAGACCCTTGCGTAAAGCTCAACCTCAAAGGAAGGCTGTGCTCAGTATTAATGCGCATGAGGAATAAACCCGCCCACACGGAAGGGACCGTGCCTTTTTCAATGCCAGTGAGAAAGATAGCCTCTCCCAAATAGTCCTAGCCCCAAACTGACCTTCACACAAGGTTCAGGCCCAAATTCCCACTGTGTGGTTTGAAAATCCTTAAGAGATCATTTCGAGTGGTTTCAGGTTGACAGCCCGCAGGTGTGTAGCTGAACAAACACAAATCCTCTGCAGAGGTAACTTTAACCCAGACTTCAAAAAATTCTCACAGATCAAGTTCCAAGGATTAGCATCCCGGTCAAAATTCATCAAATGTACAAGGAAAAAGGTCACCCTGGATGGGATCCAGCAGAAACAACAAAGAACAAAATCAGATTCACAATGACTCCAAATACTTGAGGATCGTATGTCAGTTATAAAATAAGCACGTTTAGACTGAGCATGGTGGCTCACGCCTGTAATCCCAAAACTTTGGGAGGCCGAGGCAGGTGGATCACTTGAGGTCAGGAGTTTGAGACTAGCCTGGCCAACAGGGTGAAACCCTATCTCTACAAAAAATACAAAAATTAGCCAGGTGTGATGGTGCATGCCTATAATCCTAGCTACTCAGGAGGCAGAGGCATGAGAATCGCTTGAACCTGGGAGAAGGTTGCAGTGAGCTGAGATTACACCACTGCACTCCAGCCTGGGTGCACAGTGAGATTCCGTCTCAAAAAAAAAATAAAATAAAATAAGTATGTTTAATATGTTTAAAGATATAAACATGAGGCTTAAAAATAAAAGCAAGGAAGAAGGGATTATTTTTAGAAGATGAAGACCAAGCAATTTGAAATTTGAGAAAAGAAGAAAAGACAATTTCTGGAATAAGAATTTATTAATTTTTTTTAAAAAAAACCAATAGATTGGTTAAAAAGAAGCTGAGACACAGGTAAAGTGAGAATTACTAAAGTTTAACACAGATCTGAAGGAATTATCCAGATTGCAGAATGCAGAGACAAAAGACAGAAAACATAAAAGGGAGAGTAAAATCAACAGACAGTGATCTAACACATGCAAAACTCAAGTTCTAGCAAGAGATATTCGAGGGAATGGGGTCTAGGAAATATTCAAAAGAAAATTTTCCAAAATTTATGAAAACCACCAATTCTTAGATTCAGGAAGCCTAACAACCCCAAGCAGAATAATTTAAAATGTATCTATTCCTGGAGACAATCACCATGACACTGCAGATTACCAAAGTCAAGGGAATGATCTTCAATGCAGCCAGAGAAAACACTGATTATTTAATAAGGAACAGCAACTGGATGGGCAGCAGGACTTTCAAGAGCAACCATGGAAGCCAGACAACAGGAAAAGAATCCCTTCAATGTGCTGAGAGAACATCACCATCACCCATACCCTGCAAAACTATCTTTCAAGAATTAAGATAAAATAGAGATATTTTAGATGAAGAAAAAAGTTTGCTACTAACAAAATCTCACTAAAGTAAATCTAAATAATGCCCTTGAGGCAAAAGGAAATTGTCCCAGATGGGAATTTTGAGAGGCAAGACAAAAAAGTGAGGAAATATAGTGTGCTTTATAGAAAATAATACTGGATAACAGTAACATGTAAGTAATAAATCATTCTAAGGTCTTCATATTTGGGAGGAGAAAAATTAATTTAAAATTTTCATTAATTAAATTGAAATTTTAATTAATTAATTTGAACAAAAAGTTCCAATTAGTAGAGGAAAAATGTAATAAAGAGGGAAAAAAACTAAAGGCAGAAAAAATGGGACAAATACTAAGTATAATATAAAATAGTTAAAAATAAATAAATACTTCAGCTGAGCACAGTGGCTCATGTCTGTAATCCCAGCACTTTGGGAGACCTAGGTGGGAGGACCACTTGAGCCCAGGAGTTTGTAAGACTGGCCTGGGCAACAAAGTGAGACCTTGTCTACAAAACAAAAACAAAACAAGACAAAAAGTACTTTAGTAATCATAATAAACATATAATATCTCCAGTTAAAAAGATTTAAGGGTCCATCACACAGGATTTTTTAAAACCTAGCAAACATTGTTCTCAAGAAACACATCTGAAATCTAAAAACAGAAGACTTAAAAGGAGAAAAAACAAATACCAGGTAAATACTAACAAAAGGAATCTACCATACATCTGTTAATATCAGACAGACTTTAAGGCAATAAACGTAACTTACTAGCTTATAAGCATAAATTTGACATCGGAGAGGGTCACAAAATAAAGACAAAAGTTTCAACTTACTTGGAAGAAAAGATAATCCTAAACTTACATGCACCTAATAATAGAGCCTCAAATTATTTAAAGCAAACAGCACCATACCTCAAAGAGAAACTGACAACTCTATCACACTCATAAATTTCTGACATATCTCATAAGTGATATATCAGGCAACACAACAGTTAGGATAAATAAAATTGAGCAGCACAGATCTCATGGACAAATATGGAATATTATACCCAATAATGGGAGAATAAACATTCTTTTCAAGCACACAACAAACAAATATTGACCATTTAGGAAGAGGCTTTTTTAGGTCACAGTAGACTATGTTTCAGTCCTCCTAACGGGATTTGGAGCATCCACTTCAAATTCAGCTATTTGTCAGGTGACCAAATATTACACTGGCTACAAAATAAACTAACTAACCTGTAAATGACTGCCTTTAAAATGGTGTGCTTAATGTCACCCCAAAGAACAAGAATTGTTTTCCCCGCTCACATGCCTCACTGGACTGAGCAAATAAATAGCAAATTAGAAAAAGTATAGAAGCTGCAACCCCTAAAATGACCATTGAGAACCTAGATAAAAGATTCATTTCATCCCAAATCTTGGAGAATGATGATTTGCTACTTGCTAGATAGAATGTCAGTAAAATAAGAGCAGGAATCTTTGTTTTGTTCACAGATGTATCATCTAGTGCATAACAGCATTTGATAAATACTTCTGAATGATTGGTTGAATAAATGAATGAAGATCCTACCCTACTACTAGATGTTCTTTGCCTTTCCCTGTGGCACTGTAATAATTCTGAATATTTTGTGATGTATATGCTATGTGACAAGTGAGTGACCTAATCATCCCACATTTAGGTTCAGACATGGTACTTTGGAAAGAAAGCGCCCAACACCTGCATTGCTTTTTTGTGCTCCTGATGCCAGGTTAACTCTGAGACTGCTGGACAAAGAAAAAGATGCCATGATGGACATATCTGGGCTTGCTCATGGCAGCAAAGCCTGCTGGGAAAAGCAGAAAGAGGGTAGATAAAACAAAAATGAACTTAGCTCTACTTCTCTAGTATTTTTCTTACAGGGAGGGGAATAAAATCACACAGTCAACTAATGACTCATGAGTAGCCTGCTCTTGATAAACTGTGTCAGGAGTATCCAAGGAGAAAAGCAGAAGACAAATAAGAATGCTTTGCCCTGATCAACTGTTCTCTCCCCATCACCCCCTGGCCTCAACTCCTCTGCCACAGTGCTCACTCCACTTCCAATCTTTCAGGCCTCGCTGATGGCACAGCTAGGGCCCTGCAGAGTGTGTGGCCAGACAGCTGCAGGGACCAGCGCAACAGAGCAACCATCCATTCATAAACGGAATTGCTGAGCATGAACATTGACTGAAGGGGGGCGGGTCACCCTGGGCTGTCAGGCTGAGGGTTGGGTCCAGGCTGGCGTCAAAGTCAGTGGAGAGACAGGAATAAAGAGGTATCAGGGCCAGGGTCTCGGCAAGCACTTGGGATTGGTAACAATTTTAGCTGGAGGTAGTTCAAGGTTTCCATCTGCAGTACTGCCTCAGGGATGACCTTCCAGAACTTAGAGAGTTTGGTCCAAATAGGAGTCTCCTTGTTCCCAAAGTCAGCAGTTGTCCTTCCTGGACGGGGCTCCTTGAGTTTCCAAGTCAAATGGAAGCATGACTTCCTGCATGTGCATTGGAGATCCAGTCAGTAACACCAGGCACTTGGAATTGCCCTCTTTCCAAATTCTTCTCTGAAATGGGGTCAGAGGGTGGATTTTCGATGAGGGTTCTGAATGTTTAAGAGCTTACATTCGGCCGGGCGCGGTGGCTCACGCTTGTAATCCCAGCACTTTGGGAGGCCGAGGCGGGTGGATCACGAGGTCAGGAGATCGAGACCACGGTGAAACCCCGTCTCTACTAAAAATACAAAAAATTAGCCGGGCGTGGTGACAGGCTCCCAGCTACTCGGAGAGGCTGAGGCAGGAGAATGGCGTGAACCCGGGAGGCGGAGCTTGCAGTGAGCCGAGATTGCGCCGCTGCACTCCAGCCTGGGCGACAGAGCGAGACTCCGTCTCAAAAAAAAAAAAAAAAAAAAAAAGAGCTTACATTCTTATTTTAACTAGAAGTCATGGTGGTGATTGGTTGGCCAGGTTACCCGACTTAAGCAAAGGTGTCCTACAAAGTAGAATGTGTCAGCAGTCACTGGTCAGGGAACCAGGTGAATTGTGTGAGCTTCCAAAAGGTCAACAGTACGGGGAGCAGTAGTCTAAGAACACATAGCAGGTAAGCGGGGCCTCAGCTCCACACAAGCAGACAGGAGTTCCCAGTACAGAGGGAAGGTTGAACATGCATGCAAAGGAGCATGCTGGCTCAGGTGGCAGCACGACCTGCTTCCTCCCCTGGACTCCCAACATCATGGACAGAGAACAGATTCGTACTTGAGTTCAGGGTTCTTGTGTTCAAGAATATCCCAGTTCAACTAATTACTCTGTATTAGCAGTTTTCAAAGTGTGGTCTGGTGACCCCTTGGGAGCTCATGACATTTTAAGGGGATCCATAAAGTCTAAACTATTTTCATAATAATGCCAAGACATTATCTGTCTTTCTCAATCTCATTTTCTCATGAATGTACGGTGGAGTTTCCCAGAGGACACCGGCACGTGATACTTGCCTTCTGTGAAGCCAGACATTTGAAGAGATTTGCAAAAATTAAAACAAAGCTACCCTTTTCACTAAATTATACGGTTTAGGGAAACGCAGTTATTATTTTTGTGTTAAAATGCAATGCACTTATTATTTTTAAATGAATTAATAAACATTTTTAAATGTTCTCAGTTTTCATTTATAAGGTGATAAACACTCATAGATAAACCCACATAAACAAAACTTCTTTGGGATTCTCAATAATTTTGAAGAATGTAAAGGAATCCTGAAATCAACAAGTTTGGGAACTGCTGCTCTAAATTTTCAACATAAATCCTTGGTTACAAATGTTGACACTTACCAGAAATACTTAACAGTCACTTTAAGGGGGTGTTGTGCCCCATTTTTTCTTTGTTATGTAGATGTACAAGCAATATAAAAGACTTGGCAACCATTCTTCAATGCCATGTTCCTTGGTGCCTCAGAAATGGCTCCACAGTTTCAAGGCAGACACTTCCCACGTGTCCCAAGGCAAGGTTCTCGTGGATTTTTTATTCCAAGGAGTTGGTGGCTAATCGAATGGAAACTTAATACCGAACCCAGCACCATTAAATGCGGGAGAGGCTTTATTTATATCCGAATATTATTATATCACACAGTTTTGGAAGAGATCAGGGAAATTTGTGGGCAATTTAAATATACTAATATTTTATCCTGATGGATTACTCAGTCTAGAACTTAAGGTAATTTGGTAAACAACTAAAACAATAACCACAAAATGTTTTTCTGACATTCAGATGAGCCCTCTTCCTCTACAAAACCAACACGCAAATCAACAAGCCGAAAAGATAAAAGTTATCCCACATGGGCTCTGAATTATGAATAACTCACAAAGAAATAGGATGCTAATTCATAATCATGTAAGTCAACCAAATTCCCACCAAGCATCTAGCTACTGATAGGTCACTACATATCCCATCTTCATGACGTCTCGGCATAATGCTTTCACAATTAGTCCCGTCTCGATATGATAGAAATATTTTCATTCACATTTCAGACAATTTCTAAGTGCTGAGTTGTGTTCGGCTTGGATTTGGCAGTGTGACAAATTCAGGTGTGCTTTAGGTCGAAAGCTTACATTCATGGAGGACACTGTCCATGAGACAGAGAGAAGGAGATCTGCAACAATCCTCACACTACAAAGTGGAATGCAAGGAGGGCTATATAAATTATATACATATATACATTAGAGCTCACAGATGGAAGAAACTAAAATAAGAATGGTCAAAATGGCAAAGATATAAAATATTTGCACAAAAAAACATGTCTTCACCATTGTGTGAAAATGGTCCAACTGTATTTAAGGATGCAACTCCTTAGCATTTATTTCTCATTCCTGTGTTTAGACTAGTAGGAAGAAAGAAAGAAAAGCTATTTAGAGTCATTCTCATGCCATTCTGACCCATTAGATATAATTCCCCATGAGAAGCTCAAGCTGGGCTTCACATCCCTCTAGGATGTTGAAAAAAGCAACCACTCCTCCAAACATGGGGCACAGATCTGTGGGCCCACGGGCTGTGTGGCCACTGATATGCACATCTTTCTATCTGCCAGGATCTCTTTCTCTAAGACACCAATAGCAACTCAGGAAAGGGCTCATAGGTAACTGGATGGGGCTCCCATCAAACCAACGAACCAACTAATCAACCAAGCAACCCACCATCAAAGTGGGGAAGAGGAAGCAGAGTCTGGCAGCCGTGGCCCTCTTTTGCTTGAATGGAACCAGTGTGGCTGACCATCCAACTCCCACACCTGTGTGAGATGCTCCAGCACTTGGGATAAAGGGTCATTGTGCTACGTGCTACTAGTGGTAGACCAGCCCCTACTGCTCTTGCTCTTATTTTAGGCAGTGAGAAGGTGGGGCTGTTGTTTCAAAGTAGGCTTTCAGAGGCATCAGATTAACCAAGAGGATAGGTGACTGCCATGGTGGCACTGCTGTCCACGGGCTAAGGCTCTTGACATGGAAGTGAAGATACATCCTTCCTCATTAGAGAGAACATGACCTTATAGCAAGGCGGAGCTTACTCCTTCCTGACCCGACAACACTATTTCAGTAACTTTCACTAACAGCTCCGCACATAGCTGTTACTAATGCTGCCAAAAGGCAGGGTAAGAAGACGGTCACTCACATATGTCCCCCTCACTGCCATGTTTAGTCTGGGGAGGACACAAAATGGGAGGTGTACACGAGCAACTCCTGTAAAAGGAAGAGCTCATTAAGAGGAAGTGGAGCACTGTCTGCCCCTTTCCACATAGAATCTAAAGCCAAACTATATGCAAAAGCCAGGCCCAATACGTGTTTCAGGTGTCAAAAAGGAACGGCAGTGTGCTGACTCGCTGGAGAAACTACGCCATGGTATGTGTGGATAACCCGGGCAAACCTGAAAACCTCTTCTAGTCCACTGAGGGATCAGGAAGGTTACGGTAAGGGAAGCTCTGGGCGGTGACTGTCAGGCAGCCGCTGGATCACCGTGCCCTGCACCTCCAGACCTGACCACAGCCTCCTGCACTGCCGAGCTATGGTTAACACCAGCCCTTGATTTGAAATAAAAATTGAGCTACGAGACAATGAAACCTTCCAACTTTGCTTTTCAGACAAAAGCAGAAGTTAAATACAGCCCGATGAACATCAGCTGTTTCTGATTTAGAGACAAAAAAACCCCCAACCAACCCTCAAGTAAACATTACCAAAAATGCCAAAACAAACAACATCTACATCTACGGAAATGATTGAACTTACTGCATAGAAGCCAGATCCCTTTCTGAGGTCTGTCTGAGGAGGAAGTCTTGGACAACAAAACCACGGTGTTTGTGAACTACGCATCTACTTAGCAGCAGCTCTGACTCTAGCTTTCCTCGGTTCAGATGTATTCTTTTAATTTTTTCCTTTTACCCATCCAATAGGTTGTGAGAATGCTATGATTATAGTTTCCTTATCATAAATTCTTTATCCACAATCTATTTTTAGTTATCCCTTATCAATTTTAATTTTGACATAATGTATTTTTTGACAGCAAACATTTTAAGTACTACATATATACATACATATGTACATGTATGTGTGTACACACATATACACACATTCTTTTCTTAACACAGATCCCTTAATACAAAAAAGAGTGACAATTCCTGTTGACATCTCCCCCAGTCCACTGGGTTGGTAGTCATAGGATGGTGCAGAGAGGTAATCTGTTTACATTTCTTTTTCTTGATACACATACCAACGGCCAGACCCAGAAAACATGCCCAAAGGCTTTCATACCTGTCGTGAAAATGCCAAGCATCTGCCAAGCATTGCAAAGTGAAAACAAGGCAGAATATGAGTTGATGGACACACTCTTCTACCCAGGACAGCCTGATTCAATACCTGTAGAAGAGGCCCCCAGGCATGTGGTCAAATCTCACCCTTCTCAGATACGCGTCTCCAGCCCAGGCCTCCTTCCTGTGTTCCAGACTCCTGAGCCCACCTGCCCCTCACATGACTGCCTGGCTGACAAAGAACCCTCAAGCTGCATAGGCCCAAATCAGAACCTTCCGTCTTCCCTGTCTAAGGCGGCTCCTCTCCTCCACTTGTGTTTCTTATGTCAGAAAAGGACACCTCTGTTCTCCCCGACATCCCACCCATCACAATTCTGTCAGTTCCAGCTTCAAAATCAACCTCAAATCCATCCCATTCTGTCTGCACTGTGAATATCAAGCCCAAACCAGCAGACTGAGCTACACCCTAAAGTTTTCCAAGTGTTCTCCCCGATTTGTCTCCTGCTTCTCTCTTCAATGTGCTCCTCGAAGGTAGACACAGTAACATTTTAGAAATGCCAATCAGATCAGGCCACTGAGCAGCTCGGAACCCTTCAGTGCCTCACTCTTCTCGAAAAGAGGCAGGCTGGGCTAGGCATGGTGGCTCACAGCTATAATACCAGTGCTTTGGGAGGCTGAGATGGGAGGATCCCTTGAGGCCAGGTGTTCAAGACCAGCCTGGGCAACAAAGTGAGACCTTGTCTTAAAAAAAAAAAAAAAAAAAAAAATTAGCTGGGGGTGGAGGTGTGTACCTGTAGGGAATCTGAGGTGAGAGGATGGCTTGAGCCCTGGAGTTCCAGGCTGCAGTGAGCCACTGTACTCCAGCTTGGGCAAAAGAGCGAGACCCTGTCTCAAAACACAAAACAAAACAAACAAACAACAACAACAACAAACAACAAAAGAACCATGCTAAGTCCAGTGGGGAGGAAGGAAAGTACAGGATGAGCCTGGAAAGTCAGAAGAGCTCAAAGAATGATGGGGACACATCAGAAGCCAGCTGGAAGGAGCTCTCCCTGGCCAAATCTGGGACAATCTGAGAACCCAAACTGTAATTATAATCCACTGAATAAAAGAAATCTACAAACCCATACTGATATGGAGAATAAAGAAAGAATGAATGGATGGAGGAGAAGGAAAGCTCCTCCTTCAAGTAGACTGCCAACTAACACACGCAGAAGGGAGGATTGAATTAGAAACTTACCATTTGGCAACCACCATAGTAATGTTTCAAGCAAGAAAAATCAATGGATACTAAAACTAGTGGTTGAGGCTTGATGAGAAACAGTGTATTTACATAGTCTCAGGATATCTCCCACAACATAATAATTAAAAGAAAAAATAGTTCAGTGGAGAAACCTGGCAGATACCGCCTTAATCAAGTGATCAAAGTTAACATCACCAGTAATGGGACTAATCAACAGCATGGTCGTCTGATACATTGCATCACTCTGATATTCCTGCCAAAAGTACAGAATCTGAATCTAATCATTAGAACACATCAGACAAGCCCCAACTGAGGGTCATTCTATGAAGTAAATGACCTGTAATCTTCCAAAACATCTAGGTCACAAAAAACAAGTGAAGACTTAGAGAACCGTCCCAGATGGAAGAAAAGAAACACCAGAAGACAACGAAATGCAAGGTGTGACCCTGTATTGGATCCTGAATCTGTAGAGGACATTATTGGGACAATCTGTGGAATTCCAAAGGGGTCCGAGCATTAGAAAGAAATACTGTATCAGTGTTAATTGCCTTCTTTTGATGACTGAACCATGGATACATACACAGGAAAGTGTCCTTAAGCCTCATATCTACAACTTACCTTCAAATGGTTTAGTAAAAAACAGTAATATGTTTATAAATACAGAACATGATAGGCAACTGTGATCAAATGTTAACATTCTTAGCAAAGGCTATAAGGAAGCTAGTTGTCCTATTCTTACAACTTTTCTCTTAAGTTTGAAATGATTCTAAATAAAAAGTTAACACCAACCAACCAACCCACCCACCCTTACCACTTTCCCACTGCACTTTGGGCAAAATTACCAGGGCCTTGGTAATCTGCACCTATACCTCTAACCACCCCTCAAGGAACATTTCCCATCCTCTCCACCCAAGGTGTCCTTCTATGCTGTTCCCTCTACCTGAAAAGCTCTGCTCGCTCCCCTGGCGTCACTGGTTCCTACTCCCTTCCCACCATTCAGGTCTAAGTTCAAATCCATCCACTTCCTCCGAAGGGCCACCCCTGTCCCCTAGACTGGACCGAACTCCCCATCACAAGGTGATATTCTACACTGATTTAGGTGATTATCCATTTAATGCCCATCTATCCCACTACTCTATGAGCTCTGGGTTTGACTTGTTTTCCTCACTTTCAATTACTAGGACTGAAGCATATTTTCTGGAATAAAGGACTGAACAAAGGATCTCGACCACAGAGACTTGACCTGGCTTCCACTCTTGGAGGCAGTGGCCTTTCCATCACAAATGCATGCTTTTTTTTTTTTTGAGATGGAGTCTCGCTCTGTCACCCAGGCTGGAGTGCAGTAGCATGATCTCGGCTCACTGCAACCTCCGCCCCTCGTGTTCAGGCAATTCTCATGCCTTTCAGCCACCTGAGCTAGGATCACAGGCGCATGTTACCATGCCCGGCTAATTTTGTATTTTTTGTAGAGAGGATTTCGCCATGTTGGCCAGGCTGGTCTTGAACTCCTGACCTCAAGCGATCCACCCGCCTTGGCCTCCCAAAGTGCTGGGATTACAGGCGTGAGCCACCGTGCCCAGACAAATGCATGCATTTTTATTATTTTACTCCAACAACTTATATTCTTGAGGCGTTGATTATGCAACCTTACCTAGTTTTACTAAACATCTTATTGAGCAGGAAAATTATGCTATGGAGGGTAAGGGCTGCTATATTTAAATCCAAATAAACAGGACGGGGCGTGCACACTGACGTGTAACATGATCACCTTTAATGACTTAAACAACTGATGTCGGTAATTAGGACTATTTTCAGAGTACAGAGAAGGTGATTAAAAAATAAAGTAGGGAGTAATTAATTCCACATAATAGTCACACTGGGATCTATTGTGAGATCTGACGTTAATGATGTATTTCTTTTCTGTAATTAATTTTTATGTGCAGTCCTGGGAGCTCCCTGCCACCTTCTGAATTGCTCCTTGCTCAGCACCCCTAACTCTTCCAGCTCTACCACATCAGGCCAGCCTTCCCCATAAAGAAAGGGAACACAGAGACCACTGGAAACAGAGACCCTCGCAGCAAAAACTTTAGTGTGACAATGCTTTCTCTGCTCAGTGAGGAAATTAAAGTAACTAATACAAGCAAGAGTGCACATTGGAAGGGGTATGTTTTTCTCTGCAGTTTTTCAAGCATTAAAGCAGATGACAAAGCGAGAGACAAGGGCAAGAGACTCGAATTCCAGTCTAACCATTTACCACCACCTATCAGCCTGGCAAATCACTTTCTTTCTCTACGCCTCACTGGTCACGGTTTTAAAATATGGATAGTATCCTCATCCCTGAAGACAGAGGCTGAGTCAGATGGCCTGTAGCTTTCACAGTGAGAAGGAACTAGAAATTACAGCAAAGTCCCTGATATGATGCAAAAGAGAGGCAATGACCTCTTTTCCATGACTTAACCCCTGGCCTCTTTGTCTAGGCCTATCATGCAAACAAAATGGTTAACACTGAATCATGTTTTATAAAGAGCTGCATCATTTCCTTCTCTTGAGTACTGACTATTTCTTCCAGATTCCTAAAGAAAAGGATGTTTTACAACCAGTTTTCCAACTTGCCTGTAGCTGATGATGGCCAAATACACAAAATTAAGGCAATGTGCTTGTTCTTCAATGCAAGGAAGCAGCATGAGCTCTCCGAAGCAGATGTAAGAGAGACCAGGTGTTACAGATCACAAAATATACACATGTGGTTGTTTTAGTGGGGCAAAGAGTCATTTGGTGAGAACTGAAGGAAAGCGAAGTTCCTGAGTAAACTGTGGCCTGCCCTGTAGCAGACACTGGGTGCACAGAAACATTGGCTGTGGTCATGCAGCCCAGGTTAATAGAAGCGTGTTTTCACGCCACCCATTTGTGGAGACTTGGCTAGGCTCCCACTCTTGGAGGCAGTGGCCTTTCACGATTAGAACTCTCCCTGAAACACATATCTAGTGACCTATCCAATGGTTACCAAGTCACTGCAGTGGCCTGCTCTGGCCTGTTCCTGAATTTGGACCCAGGAAGCCCCATGGCCACATCCGAGGGCAGCCTATCACACTGACTGACAATCCACTGGGCTGCTCTCTCATTAGCCAGCTCCTTGAGAGCAAGGACTGAGCTTTTTGTTTCCATGTCCCTGCCATCTACTACATAGAAGGGCTCAGCAAATGTTTTCAACAAATGAAAGCTCAGGGGCGATCTCAGGGAATGACAACATCTTTTTTTTTTTTTTTTTTTTTTGAGAAGGAGTTTCACTCTTGTCGCCCAGGCTGGAGTGCAATGGCGTGATCTTGGCTCACTGCAACCTCCATCTCCTGGATTCAAGTGATTCTCCTGCCTCAGCCTCCCAAGTAGCTGGGATTACAGGCGCCTGCCGCCACGCCTGGCTAATTTTTGTATTTTTAGCAGAGATGGGGTTTCACCATATTGACCAGGCTGGTCTCGAACTCCTGCCCTCAGGTGATCCGCCCACCTCGGCCTCCCAAAGTGCTGGGATTATAGGCGTAAGCCACTGTGCCTGGCCAAGAATGACAACATCTTAAGCTTGCGCTTGGACAGCCTGTCCTATCTATGCTGCGCCGGCCACTCCCAATTCTGGCAAAAATGCACCCCCTACCACTCTCCATCACCTGCCCTGCTTCCTCACCCAGGTGCTGTCTTACTACCTGCTCTGAAATTTTTAAATGACTCATAGCTCATCTGAAAAGGTCAAGGTGCAAGCAGGGTGGACACCTCTCTCCCTTCTCACGTTGTGGTCCTTCCCTGGCACCACAGGTGCTTCCTTTTGATTCACAGGGGTTATGATTCTGCTAAACACATGCCCCCCCAACCCCACACCCACACACACACATTCTCTCTACATTGCTTCCAATGTCTGAGCTGCTAAAGCAGATGCAATGCACTCGGAGTGTGCCACATGGCTTGAGTTCTGTGAGCATTATTTCCATTTCTTTTCTTTATAAACATCAAATTTTGAAAAATCAATTTCAAAGTCTGAATGAAAAATTTCTTTTCTTTACCCTGAGTCTTTACTAATTTACTTCCAACTAGATCTAAATGAACATTTAAATGCTTATCAAAGAACACTTCTTCCACACCCAACCAGCAGGTAACACAGGTACCCTCTAACTGGATCTGCACCAAGGACCGGGGGCTTGTGAGAAAGCACACAGCATTGGGAGCTTGTGCTCAGGAATGTGGACAGTCATATAACGAAACAGTTCTCAACCAAAATTAACTACACATTTAATTCCGGAAAAGAAAGGTTACTAATTAGCAAGCAGAATTAAACATGTGACACTTAAAAGAAATCCTAATGGATGGTCTTGTCTGATTTTTACTGGGCAGTTACATGCCATAGGGAGAGTTACCTGTAATTGCCAGAGAGAGCTGGATCCATTTTTCTGTTCTGGTTTTGGATGGGTTTCTCTCAATATGTCAATTTTAGACAAAGCTCCTTAATTTTGCTTAAGTAGGGCTCTTAGCTCCAATCCCTCTAATCAAAATGTATTACTGGAAGACGTGATAAGCAGAATGTGTTTGGAGGGAGTGGAGTTATTTCGAGGGGTTATTTCTCAGAGGAGTCCTTGGGAGAAAGCAGCATGGACTCCAACCCTTACCTGAACTTTCTCCGTTCAAGCTGAGTGGGCTGAGACCCTCTGTCCTAGGCATTGTGCACTTTTCCTCCAAGAGTTTTGGGGAAAGTTGGTTAAGAGCCAGTGATTCATCAGACATGCAGGAAAGCTGAAGCTGGTACTACCATCTGCTAGCCCTGTGAGTTTGGGGAATGGGCCTGGTTGCCTTACTGCTGAATTCGGCCCCATGCCTGGCACATACCAGGGGCTGTCACAACTTGATAAAAGAATGGATGGAAGGACAGACAGAAGGCTGAATGGAGGCAGATAAACATGAGACCAACAAGAGGGCGAAGAGTTTCCATTTTGATTAGGCTCTGAAGTGCTCTCTCACATCTGGATTGTGGAATAAATGCATGAGGGGTCAACAAGGAGGTAAAAACAAAATGTGTAAGAACACACACAAGCAACTCGGAATGCTAGTGCTTTTCATGGAGACATGCAAACCTTCACAAATAGGATCCAAGAATGAGATTCCAAAAGTTGTGTCATCTATCACTCACTCTTTTCCCCCTGAATCTCAGGTGGTTCCAGCTCTACCCATAGTCAAGGCCTTCGTGAGACAGGCTAAACAAGTTAGGAGAATTGTCTAGGAATCACGAAGGGCAAACAATGACTCACTGAAACCCCCAGCACTCAAACGGATGCACACTGAAGTCTGAGGAGATAATGTCAAGGAAAACAAAATTAATGACCCAGTGGATAGTGAACTTAAGGATTAATACCCGCAAGGTAGAAATATGAACACAGTCTAGAACAGCGATGTGAAGAGAAATATAATATGAGCCACATATGTAATTTCAAATGCCTACAAGCCACATTTTTACAAGTAAAGCTATATGGGTGAGTATAATTTTGAAAATACATTTTATTTCACCTAACATACACAAAATGTTATTTCAACATATAATCAATATTAAAAAATAATAGCAGAGCTTGCATTCTTTTTTCCTACTAAATCTTTTAAATCCAGTATGCACTTTACACTGACAGCACATCTCACACAGCGTTTCAGGGTCCAGCACTCAACATTTCAGCATCTCAATAGCCACACTGTGCATAGCTGTAGAGACAGGTGAATGCACGTACCAACAATGGGTATCATCAAACGCAGCAGCAGGTTTGGAGTGTACTCCCTTTGTGGGGCTTCAGTTATTTTGGTCTGCATTTATTTCCTGCGGATTCCTGCCATACAGTTTTAACAAGGCTGTCACTCGTAGTACTTGCCACCTCACTCGCAGGGTGAGCACCTGACCCTGGCCTCCTAATCATAATTCAGGCTAATGCTGGAGTCCAAGAGAAGGGCCTTGTGACCAGGCAAGTCCAGTTAGAATCTGTCCCTAGGACTTATGTATAAAAGTGGGAGGAAGATGCTTTCTCTTTCCCCTGGGGTTGCTGGGATAGATTCTAGGTCTCTCCCTATCATAGAGACCTAGAATCGTAGTCTGTCTCAGGATGGGGTCATGAAAAGGCAAAGAAACACCCTAGTTCCATGCCCTGAGGCCCTGGTTCAGGTCTCTCTCTCTCTTGCTTGGATTCAGCCACCTACTCCGCTTCCTTCCCAGTAGTTGCTCTCGCTTCCTTAAGCCACTTAGGCTTGGGTTTCAGCCATTCCCACAACTCCAGCCCATGGCCATGTCCTCCCACTCCATGCCTAGGAGCCTGTCTCTAAGGCTACATGCCAGGCCACAGAGAGGTCACCAGCCAGATTCAAAGGCAGGATTTCATTTTTTTTTTTTTTTTTTTTTTTTGAGGCAGGCGATGTCCAAAAGCCTGTTGTCCAGGCTGGAGTGCAGTGGTGCAATCTCTGCTCACTGCAGCCTTGACCTCCCAGGCTCAATTGATCTCCCAACCTCAGCCTCCCGAGTAACTGGGACTAGAGGCACATGCCACCATGCCCTGCTAATTTTTTGGTTTTTTTTTTTGTCGTGGGCTGAAGGCATCTGCCTGCCTCGGCCTCCCAAAGTGTTGGAATTACAGACGTGAGCCACCGCGCCCAGACCAGGACTTCATCTTTTAAGTTTCATCAACGCTGCGCAGCGCTTGTTCCCTCCCTAGGTCACCACTTGGTTTTCAGATCTGCGCCCTCACACCTCCACCCAGCCAACAGATGTGTGCCAGAAGGCTGAACGGCTCCACCTGGCTGCAGACGCCCCTGGGGCTCCCCTTTGTTCTCCTCCACGAGTCCACCGTCTTACCTCACTGCCCCTCCAGCATCCTGCCTTGAGAAGCAGAAGGGTGCCATGAGTTTGCCTTTTCGCTACAGGATCTAACTGGCCTCCTTGTGAACCAAGTGAAAAGCCTATTCTGAAACACTGACCTTTTAGAATCAAGTGAACACAAAAGGAGACTGTTCCAGGCCCGAGGTTACAAACATAAAGATGATCATGTCCTCTGTCCATGCATGAGATTCTCACTGGTATTCCCGGCATGACAGCAAATATGTACTATGTTCACCCAGGAAACAGCCACTGACGACACTGGTGAGCTACTCCTTAGGGGGTTGTGGAAATAAAGCCCAATCTGGCCTTGACCCCATTGTAGAGCACGATTTACTGAGCGAATTCTAATAAATGTAAATTTAAATTTACATACAATGCTGTTCTTTTTGGAACCAAGATTCATTCGCTTAATGCTTATCAACTCTTCCTCCTGTTTAGGTCTAGTTCTCTCCTATGCAAGATTCCGACAGAAGCTGAGAGGAGCCTTCTGGTGTTTGATCGATACCTTCCCTTGACAACAATTTATTCACCGTAGTTACAATGGATAGTCTTATGAAATCGTAAATAGCTGCTTTGAAAGTCCACAGGGGTGTGGACAGGGCTCTTCACTCTACCTCACATGATAGAAGTTTATAAGATAAGTAATTAAAATCCACAGTTCAAATTATTCTTGCTCCTCTTAGGAAGTTCAGCGTGCTAATTCAATGCTTAATGTTTTAAGGGCTACGGGAAGATAATGAGTGAAATTCATATCGAGCCATTAGCGGGTTTGTCTTTTTTTTTTTTTTTTTTTTAGAGAAAGCACCGAACGCCCCTGCAGGAACTAGTGCTAACCTACTGAGTCTGGTGCCTGTGCAGGGGGCAGGCAGAAAGGGTCCATACTCGCTATTTTGCTCATTTTCCTCCTGTAGCTCTGAACAGTGCAGGACACCAGGGCAAGGATCAGTGCCTCCCACCTCTCCTGCAATGTAGAGGCGGCGACTCCACTGTGAGTGCATGAATCCCTTCCTGCGGTGCTCCATCGCAAGTGGTCTCATTGTCTCCCTTCCTCTCCACTCTAGCTAGACAAGGACAGGTTTGTGGGGCCAAATGGGGTATGCTGTGCTAGCCAGGGATCCCTGCATTGACAGATGCAAACATCTGTAAAACGAGTCCTGTTCTTATGCGGGTGGGCAGACTTCCATGGGGGAAAATTCTTGCCTCAAAATAGCCAGACACCCATTCTTCGAGGCTTTCAAAACTTTTTTTATTTTTATTTTTATTTTTGAGATGGAATCTCGCTCTGTCGCCCAGGCTGGAGCGCAGTGGTGCGATCTCAGCTCACTGCAAGCTCTGCCTCCCGGGTTCATGCCATTCTCCTGCCTCAGCCTCCCGATTAGCTGGGACTACAGGCACCTGCCACCACACCCAGCTAATTTTTTGTATTTTTTAGTAGAGATGGGGTTTCACCGTGTTAGCCAGGATGGTCTTGATCTCCTGACCTCGTGATCCGCCCGCCTCGGCCTCCCAAAGTGCTGGGATTACAGGCGTGAGCTACAGCGCCCAGCCAAAAACTTTTATTTGCTAAACCCAAGTCAAGTTATCTAACCTGCTAGAACCTCACTTTTTCCTTTTCAAAATGGGAGCACACCACCAGCTGCCTGATTTGGTTATTGCAAGAACCATGTAGCTAACATGAGACTCCTTGAACAGCCTCCTCCACCAGGGTCTACCTGTAGCAGGCAATTGCTTTCCTTTCTTTTCCTTCACTAAAGATCATTTTTGACTGTGTTCCCATTTACCATGCACCTTCCCGATAAGACTACTCACTCATTCAAAAACCTGGAAGACCCAGACAAGTAAAAAATAAAAATCTTCCATGGACTCATGACCCCAGACAACCACTATTAATATTTTGTGTTTTCATTCCTGGGCATGGGAGCATTTTGCATAGTTGAGATCATGCTATGGATATAATTTGGCATATTCTCTTTTTCACTGAACATTATATGCATTTCCGCATGTCACTCTGCAGTCTCCAGAAACAACACTTTCCATAGCTGCATGTGTTTCCAGCCAGTGGGTGCTCAGGGTTTATTTAACCACACCAAGCTTTTCAAGAGTCTTGGCTTCCAACTTTTTGCTAACATGAACAATGCTGGTTAGTAAAGCCTTTCCTTGAGTTGGGCTTATTCCCTTGGGAGCAGTCCCCGAAGCAGAGTGATGGCATTCAGGGTGTGAACACGTCAAGTGCCTTGATGTATACTGCCAAAGGCTTTCCCTGTGCTCATGCCATAAGCAATGCTGCGGAAAGCCCATTGCACATCCACAGGAAGTACCTTTCAGGATTTCTGATTTTTTAAAATTGTGGTAAAAGACATATAACACAGAATTTACCATGTTAACCATTTTTAAGTGTACAGCTCAGTACTGTTCACACTGTTGTGTAAGCTACGTCCAGAACTTCTTAATCTTGCAAAACTTAAACTTTATTCCTATTAAATGATATCTCTCCATTCCTCCCTCTCTCCAGCCCCCGCAACTCCCATTCTACATCCCGTCTTTGGATTTGACTATTCTGAATACCTCATCTAGGTGGAATCATGCGGTGTTTGTCCTTTGGGACTGGCTTATTTCACTTAGCATAGTGTCTTCAACATTAATCCATGTGGTAGCATGGGTCAGAATGTCCTTCTTTTTTTTTGAGACAGAGTTTCACTCTTGTCGCCCAGGCTAGAGTGCCATGGTGCGATCTTGGCTCACTGCAACCTCCGCCTCCTGGGTTCAAGTGATTCTCCTGCCTCAGCCTCCTGAGTAGCTGGGATTACAGGCACCCACCACCATGCCTGGCTAATTTTTGTATTTTTTGTAAAGATGGGGTTTCACCATGTTGGCCAGGCTGGTCTCGAATGCCTGACCTCAAGTGATCCTCCCACCTCGGCCTCCCAAAGTGCTGGGATTACAGGCGTGAGCCACTGTACCTGGCCTGTCCTTCATTTTTAAGGCTGAAGGATATTCCACTGTACCTATAAACCATATTTTGTTTATCCATTCATCCAGTGACAGACACACGGGTTGCTTGCACCTTTTGGTGACTGTGAATAATGTTGATATGAACATGGATGTACAGCCCTGTAACATTTTTTTGGATACCTTGATACAAAATGATCTCATTCTTTTTCTTTGCACATTCTTGACTTCCACTTTCCTGTTAACCATATGCCATTCCTTCTTCTTTTGTACCCTCACATGAATGAATGCCCTCTGCCAGAGAAGAGAAAGGATCCCAACCTTTGGAGGCTGAAGACTTGGCAGAAGAGTTTGACAGAGGACAGGAATCTACACTTGAAACTAAATCTGATGCAACCTATTCTTGGGCCAGAATATGAGAACTTGATTACAGTATCAGTTTTAAAATTTGTTTATTTTCCTTATACTGAAGATGTTAATTCTTTTCTGCAAATTCCTCTAAAGGTTAACGATCTTTACATTTTGATTACCTTTTATGAAGTATATGAGTTTAACTCAAATCTGTCAGTATGTTCTTTAGTGGTTTCATTGAATCTTAGAAAATTCTGTACACTCTGAATTTCACAAATGTTTCTTTTTCTATTTTCTCTTGCTTTTTTTTTTTTTTTTTTTTTTTTTACAAAAAGAGTTACTGTTAGATCTATCTAGAGTTTAAGTTGGCTATATAGGGTAAAGTGAAGATGTAAAATTTTATATTTTGGTTTTGAAAAAGTCTAACCACTTTCCCTGACCATTACAGCATAATTTCTCCCTCCCCAGTGACTCCTGATGCTTCTTTTAGCCAACATCAAATTCTTACAGACAATAGGACCTCTGTGGGACCAGAACCACGCTGTGTCCATTCCTCTCCTCCTCAACCTCTCTCCAGTTTTCCAGGATCTCTTTGTTACAGACTCTAGCCCTGAGAAACCTGCTGGCACCTGAAACCTTCCACAACCTTGCTTTAGAGAAAAGTAAAGAATGTAACAATTCAAATGTCTTCCTACAGAGGTGAGGAAATGCATTATGGCTTTTTGTAAATATAGAAGTCATGCCTATCATTTTATAATAATGTTGTGATTAGAATATGGTTGAGGCAGAGATTTTTCAAGTTGAAGGAAGCCTAGGAATGATCTACCTGGAGTTCTGACTCTATGAAGAACCTGAAGACCTGGGAGGTGAAACCAACTGCGCAAACGCTGCAGCTAATGGTGGCAGGGCTGGAACTCACAGCCCTTGTCTTTGCTCCAAGCCATGATCCTCCCACTGTGACCTGCTGCCACTGTCCTCCCCTTTCTCGGATTTATTGGTGTCGCAATTAGGCAGGGAGGTGACCATTTAGCTAAAGATCCTGTTTAGGGTATCTTAATTACTTTCATTCACACACTCAGCTACACAAAACCAAAGCACGCAACTACCACCCTAAACCAGAGAAGAGAGAGCTGACTTACACCAACGCACTACTCTGGTCTGAGAGATGCTTACAGCGGAATGGTCTAGATGAAAGGCATCTTGCTCATGCAGCAGCCTTTGAGAAAGGCAACCGACTGCCTTCCACTTCCCAGCAGGTCTATAAACTTGGGTTACACATAGATTTAAGTGTGCAGGGAAACCTGTATTCCTGAGATGAACGCACAGAAAAGGTGGCTGGATGACCAGCGGCATCTGCCCTGTGCGCTGGCTGTCCTCCTGGCCCACGCATGACAGGCTGCGCCCCACAGCAGGGATTTGGGGACTCAAGGCAGAGAACATGTCAGAGTAATTTGGGACAAACAACCACCAGATTTTCCCCAAACAGAATTATTTTAACCAGTGTACTGCCTAAAATTACGTAGAGAGAGTCTTATTGGACATAAAGAAAAGTTTCTTGATTACTTGAATGTTAAAACTAAAGTGATTTCCAGCTGCAGATCTATGTATTTGTTGACTAGCGGGGAATGTCCTCTTTACGCATCTCCAGCTCTGTATTGTTGAATTGTGCAAGTAATGCTCTCAACCACCCACCAACTTATGCTGAAAAGATCACTTTTTCAACCTATGACGGCACGTATATATTCCTCTCATTCAACGGGGTGCTTCAGAAAAATAATGTGTGCTCTAGATGCGGAAGTGACCATTTCATGCCAAACTGTGTGGGTCAATTTGAGGCTTTGGAAATTCTCTTTTTACTTCCCTTTCCTCCTCCTTTAAATCTTCCCTGTTTTATGAGTTTCCTTGGATCCCAGAAAGGCAAACACTCCAGGCTTCATCCAGATCTTGCCTATAAGATTTCTGTCTATAAGAACTTCCCATTCACATTACCTCCCAGGTATGATACAGGAATTTCTTCTAGAATACCATATGATCCTGGAAGATCACACCCTAAGAAAAACTGGGCCTATGGGAAAAGCAGGGCTGGGCAGATCACTGAGAACCCACTGGATTTTGTAACCAGGGTCTTTGCAAAATCGAAAACAATCCCAATAAAAACATGAGTCCAGTCGAATCTCCCGGGCCCAGCCACAGCATCACGATGGCCCACCCAGTGCAGGCTCCTTCCCTGGGCCTCTGCTTCCTCCTTTAAGGGGAAAGTCCTTGACAACATCCACTTCTAAATGACATCAGATTTGTCAACACTAAAAATAAGGTCCAGGGGTCCCCTTCTGCATCAACTCTTTTCTTTCCTCTTCTTTTAAACACAGGAGGACATGTGTTCACAGCGTCCTTATCTGTACTCGTAGCTTCCCCAAACACAGTAGAAACCAAAGTGGTTCTTGAGGCCACTAAATCAGCCACTTCTAGTACCAAAAGAAGGCCCTTCTACACTGTTCTTGGCTTTTTCCTAAAGGTCTTCATATACGGCGAAGGCGTTCTGATTACATGTGTCATCGACACAGAACATTAACGCGCTAGGAGAAAACCTCATTACAACCTTTGAGTCCTACAGACATCACACCTTGCCGAGTTCCCCATCAGCTCATTGGCTTTATAAAAAAAGTATTTATGGCTGGGCGTGGTGGCTCACACCTGTAATCCCAGCACTTTGGGAGGCCAAGGCAGGCGGATCACGAGGTCAGGAGATCAAGACCATGCCGGCTAACATGGTGAAACCCTGTCTCTACTAAAAATACAAAAAAAATTAGCCAGGCACGGTGGTGGGTGCCTGTAGTCCCAGCTACTCGGGAGTTTGAGGCAAGAGAATGGCATGAACCCAAGAGGCGGAGCTTGCAGTGAGCCGAGATAGCGCCACTGCAGTCCGGCCTGGGCGAAAGAGCGAGACTCCGTCTCAAAGAAAAAAAAAAGTATTTATTTTTATTGTGGTAAAGTATACATAATCTAAAGTACACAATTTTAACCATTTTAAGGGACAGTTCAGTGGCATTAAGTATTTTACCACAATGAAGAAATGTAACTCTGCTAAAAACTAAAAAAGAATTCCAAGATAAGAAGATAGTCATGTTATTTTTACTACCATCATCCTCCTTGTTTATTTTTAACCTGTCTTTTCTCAAATCTGGCTTTATAGATAGCAAATCAGTCCCAACAATATCACCAACAGCTGAGATCAAACTCCAGGAAAGAATGGAATGATTGTTATTATTTCTCATACTCCAAAAGCTTGAAGGGTTCTGAGCTAAAAGCATCTATAGAGTAAGTGGTTCTCTTCCATTCCAGGTTTACGTTTTAGGGAGACACAAGAGAGAAACTAAGTGCCTTGACAGCAGGCAATGGAATCTTCTATGGTCAATGCAGGCTTTTGGTGGATGATCGATGGCTCAGGTCCAAACTGTGGCTGTGTGACCTCAGGTAGATGGCTGAACCTTTCTGGGCCTCAGTTTACAAGCTATAAAATGAGAATAGCATGAGTAGATGAGTTAACATATGTAAGGCATTTTCAACACTTTATGGCACAAATAAGTCCTCATTAAATGATACCTAGTATTATTGAAAGGCCAAGATCCTGCAACCAAAATATTTTAGTTGAAGGACCCACTAATATGGCATTTTTATTGTGTGCAGCTAAACATCAAAATGTTTTAGAATTCATAAAAATACTGTAAATAACTTAAAGACATGAATAATTGTTCTTTCAGTGACAAAAATAAATATTCTTTTTTAACTTAAAAAGAAGGCTTATTGTTATTCTTGTTAGTCAATGGCACAAGAGTTGTTATTAGGAGAAAAAAATACTCTTGACAGCTTTGACTTAACTCCTACACACAGCGGATGTCATTTAATTTAAACGTACAAATACACACAAAGACAAGAGAAGAAATGCTTTTTTAAAACCATCCCCTCTTCAAAAATTACAGATGTCTTTCAAAACCCCATATCACATTTTTAGAGTTTATTTATAAAACTTTAATACTTTAAACACATTTTATGTAAAACTTAATGCCTTAAACTCTGGAAACTTTTTATTCGTATCTTCTAGCAAAACAAAAGATTCCAGTGTCTCCCTTGACTACCAATGATGTTACCACCCTAGAATTTTCCCTAAATGTTGGAGAAAACACACAAGAAACATATAAACAGAAAACCATGGGGGAGGGGCACCACCTTCAGAAAACCACATGTGGGCCTGCAGGTGCTGAAATCGTGGGCACTGAGGGCTGGTCCACATGGCCAAGCCATTTGGGCACTGTCTCCGTTCACCTCAGGCCCTGACACCGCACCCAGGGCAGGGAAGCCACAGCATTGAACTTGCAGGGGTGGCAAGAAACTGACTGAAGGAGGGGTCAGTTCCTACAGAAATTCCAGAGTGGTTTGGAATAATCCATTCCTGGCCAGAAAACCCTCTGCCATGGTGAGGAACCAGGTCAGAGCTGAGAACAGGTGCATGATGACATGCAGGAGAATCTTTTACTGTCAGAGGAGTCCCTAGATGACAAAGACAGCTGGTCACTACCAAAAATGGGCTAAAATCTGAGCTAGAGCTGCCCTGCCTAATAAAACAGCAAGCCTCTCAGAGAAGCAGTTCTCTGATGTGAATCCCAAATTGAAGGAAGGCAGTTAGGAGCTCACAGCACAAAGACACTGCACTGTCAACAAGCCCCATGGCCAAGTATGAAACTGCCCACCAAGGCTGACATTGGATGGCTGCAGTGTGGCCCCAGCTGGCATCCACCTGGAGCAGTGTGGGTGCCTGAGTGCATCTAGTCAGCTACCTGGCTGGGTGGCTCCCATGCTAACCTATGCCAACCGGTGTGCTGGGTCTATTGTTTGTTCTTAGCCAGCGCTGCATTGGCACTGAGAGACTGAATGTGCAAATGGACAATGGGCAGACCATATGTAAAAACAGAACCTGATCCCCGGCCTGCAGCAACCTGTACAGGAAGCCAGCCCCTCATCTACAATAGTCAGCATGGAGCCAGCCTGCTCTAAGTCAGACTTGGAAGAAGTCAGACCTCTATTTCCAGCCACCATCCACGAAGCCAAACGATAATGATCAGCCCCAAATGGCCAGGAGTTGATTAATAAATGACAGCTGCCCTAATTCCACCCCGATTCACCGCTTCCAACTTAGAACCAACCAGAGAGAGCCAAACATGCTCCCTTAACCGATCACACAGGATGCCCCATTTCTAGTTAGTTACCTGCAGCTCCCCCATGCCAACAGCCTCCAATCAGGGCATGCTTGGAGCCTTCCCTTCTTTCCACTGTGAGGCTTTCCCACCCCCTGCCTGCCTCTAAGTCTCTGCCAAACACAAGTGCTGGTGGCCGACACCCTCACTAGTGCAAGCTCTGGATAAATGGCCTCTGTTTGTTCTCACTTGGGTGGTCTTTGTTTATTTCCACAGTACAATGTCTCTCGTGCCTTCCTCACCCTTGACTCTCTATCTCTTTCTGTAATGTAAGTGGCACAAGGAAAAGTAATTAATTTCAGTGAAAGAGTCAACTGTTGCTCTGGAAAGAGGTCCAACTATACACAACCCGTACGAACGATCACAAAACACTCTCGTCTCACTTTCTAGTAGTAAGTATGACTCATCCGGACAGCATCAATATGAAATATTCACTGATCTAGATTTCAAACAACCAAACATTCGCCTATATTCATCTGGTGACATAAGAGCTAAATGAAAAAGAAAAATTAATATTAAGGGTTTGTTTTGAAATGCACTCTGCAGTCGATGCATATCAGTGTGGTACCCTACACCTTCCATACCTGCAGAGCTGGTGGGGAATCATGCAGAAAACTGTTCAGAATCATGGACCCCTCCTCCTCGGTACCACTGAAGGCTAACTGAGCAAAGAAAGGTGAACTTTTCTGTAACATTTACGTATAATTATTTCTTCTAATTCTCTGAAAATTGGTGTTCCAAGTATAAAATATATGGTTAAGGAGATTTATCAAAATACTTGCTGATCAGAACCCCCGACTCTCCCAACATCCTGGGTAAGGGTCCCTAGGGTCCCTCTGAGCCCAGAGCCTCCCCTCGACCCCATGGAGTCCCCCTTCAGTGGTACCCCACACCCAGCACAGAGGTGGGCATGGTGGTTGCTGGGTAGATAAATTACTTCACTAACTATGGGGATGATGACACAAACCCTATATTAATTGGGTCAGTATTGAAGGAGAAATCGGGTGGCCAGGCTGTGAGCCTGCAGAGAGTGACAGCTGACATGGCCCTGGGAGTCTGTGTACTATGGGCAGCCTGGCCCTGTCAGGGCAGGCATCTTCACCACTGTTTCTCTTCTCATCTCTTCTTGGAGTATCTAATTATTGGAATCTTCCATTTCTGTCTCCTTCTGAGCAAACTGAGGACATGGGTGCTGGAATTCCTTAGTTCTGGAATGGCTTATCAGGACACCATCTTCTCATTTTCCAAACCATCTGAACAATTGATTGATAGGTGAGATAAAGGACACTCTGGAAAGGAATTATTCCTTCATGCCAGAGTCCTTTCTAAACCTCATCCATTTTCCTTTATAAAGAGATCCTTTAGATCTCTTTATAAATGTCATCTACTTCCTTAAGATAAATGGAAATTTTTCTTAATCAAGAAAATGTTAAAGTGAACACTGAAGTGTGGAAAGCATTTTATGTTTCTTCTGCTTAACATAAGTGTTAAATAACAGAAAACAAGGGTCAGAGCCATTTCAACAATGAACAAATATCAGTATATAGGACAAACTATCTCAAAACATACTGAAAACTTACAGTGAAAATTTTTCTAAGCAGACTTTTACCTGAGACTATCAAAACACTTCCCATAATGGAGGTTCTGATTCCCTATTTATCTAAAAATGTGCTTCTTACCTGCCCCCTCAACCCCCAAAACTATATTGCTGTTTGGCTGTAATCTGATTTTAATGTGTGTGCAATGTTGGAGGCAGGGGAGGCTTTACGGCCAATGATTAAAGCTCAAGCAAAGCAGAGACTTTGGACTTTGATCAGAAAATGTATGAAATTCCCAGGTGAGGCTGACCAAAAGTGGGGACACCAAGGAACAGATGCCAGCACTTTTTTTTTTTTTTTTTTTTGAGACAGAGTCCCGCTCTGTCGCCAGGCTGGAGTGCAGTGGCACGATCTCAGCTCATTGCAACCTCCGCCTCCCGGGTTCAAGCGATCCTTCTACCTCAGCCTCCCAAGTAGCTGGGACTACAGGCATGCACCACCACACCCAGCTAATTTTTATATTTTTAATAGAGATGGGGTTTCACCATGTTGGCCAGGATGGTCTCAATCTCTTGACCTCATGATCTGCCCGCCTCAGACTCCCAAAGTGCTGGGATTACAGGCATAAGCCACCACACCTGGCCGATCCCAGCATTTTCTACTCCTCTCAGGAATAGCTTAGGACAGAATCACTTCATTATAATAGGACTGTACTTTTCTGTAAAAAGAATCCAGCTACAATGTGTAAAAACTGGCTGTTTGTTGAGGCACTGAATGTCTTTGCTAAAAGAAGGAACACGGGTGGGACTACATGGAGCCTCCTCTCAACGATGCACCTGTGGGCTGTACTGACCTGTCGTCCGGTTCCTCAAACACATCCCAGAGACAAGGACACAGGTTTCTCTAGGCCAGTGAAGTGCTCAGTTGTATGGACCCGCTTTGTGAAACTGTGTAGGGTCTGAGATGCTGCCCCCCTTGCACGACTAAGGACTTTATATAAGTGAATACTGCAGAAAGGGAGGCAGCTGGGTCAGGGAAAAGGGCCCTTTCTTTACTGACACTCACACCCTGACTAACAGCCAGAGTAACTGCAGCACCAGCCCCCACACCCAGACCACAGGCAAAGTGATGACAGTCGAAGGAAACTTTCTATGTGGGCACAGACTAGCTCCCATTGACAAGGGATGGCGCACAATGCATTCTGTCTATGGGCAGGAGTAGCTGCCTCCCTCCCCAAGTAGAAAGAAGGGAGAGAAACCTTTACCTCCTTGGAGATGGGATGGAAAGGATCCTGGGTTCTTACCCTGACATTTTAAATATAAATAAAATATCTCCAGGGGTCAGAAAGCCTCATGAGTCTGGGCTTTTATGACCTAGAATTGTCTCTAAGATCTGGGCTTCATCCCTTTGGACATGTAAATACCTAGGAAGACAGTGCTCCAGTCTTCCTGGCACCTGGGGGCTTAAGTGTGTGTGTATGTGTGTGCGTGTGCATGCACATGAACGTGCACGTGCACATGTGTATGGTGTGCATACATGCATGTGTGTATATATGTACTGTGTGAATACATATGTGGATGTGAATATGCTGTGCATGCATGTGTATGTGTATTTCTGTGTGTCTACATTTGTGTGTGCATATGCATGTGTGTACATGTGTATGTGCACATGCACTTATGTATATGGTATGCATACATACATGTGCAGTTATATGTGTGCACCTTTACATGTATTTGTGTACATGCACATATGTGCATGTGTATATGCTGTGCATGTATGTGCATATGTATGTGTCTTTCTGTGGGTATACACATGTATTGTGCATGCGTGTGCATATGCATATGTGTCCATATGTACATGTGTGCATGTATATACACACATGCAGGTATGTATGTGGTACGTGTATATGCATGTTTGTATATGTGTATGTGTAAATGTATTTGTGTGTGTGTGTATGTGTGTGTAGGTGGAATTCTGGAGGGTCTGTCTGGTTATCGAATGTTCTAACCTTTAGTCATTGGTCACATCAACTAGTCACCAGCCCCTCTGGCCACTCTACACAGGCCCACAGCAAGATCTTAGGCACACAAATAGGGATTATGCTTGTTTTCTTTAACACTTTCTCCAAATTTTTCATAGGTATATTTGGCATGGGCATACACAGTCACCGTAGAAAATCCTTTTCTTTTCTTTTGAGATGGAGTTTCGCTCTTTCATCCAGGCTGGAGTGCAGTGGCACAATCTCGGCTCACGGCAACCTCCACCCCCTGGGTTCATCAAGCAATTCTCCTGCCTCGGTCTCCAAAGTAGCTGGGATTATAGGCGCCTGCCACCACGCCTGGCTAATTTTTTTGTATTTTTAGTAGAGAAAGAGTTTCGCCATGTTGGCCAGGCTGTTCTCGAACTCCTGACCTCAGGTGATCCACCTACCTCGGCCTCCCAAAGTGCTAGGATTACAGGTGTGAGCCATCGTGCCCAGTCTAGAAAATTGAACAGTAACAAGTAATAGGCACTGTTTGCTTACTACATGCCAGGCACAACTGCAGGGCTTTGCATATGTTGTCTCTGTGAATCCTCAGAACAACATCCTGAAGCAGATCCTACAATTATCCCCACTGTACAGAGGAGGAATGGAGACCCTGGACTGAAGCCACTTTCCTAAGTTGCACAGCTAATCAGAAGTGGAGCTGAGATGTAAACCCCGGCTGCCTGACTCCAAACTTGACTGGTAAGCATAGTGTTCTAGACTTCCTTGTGCTTATTTTTAGACAGATCATTCTTTTCACTTTTCCATTTTTTTAAACTAAAATGGAATCAAACTGCTGTTTGCCCCTTGCTCTTTCCCTTCGCACATGTGACTTTCTCTGATGGATACGGTTCTCAATGTTCCCTGCCCCACCACTGTGAAACTGATGACTTCACAGGCATCTGATGTTCTCTGACAGATCGACTCTGGAATTCCAGACTCTAAACCCCAAACAAAGCCTCAGGAACGTCAGGTTGTTGGGGATTAAGATTTAAAAAAAAATGGGGGCTGTGGAGAGAAGATTGTCTGGGGTATAAAGCGGCTACCAGAAGGTTGCATTAGAGGGTTGTGAGGAACCCGGGTCTGTGAACACAGTGGATTTAATAAAATGGTGCATCTCAAGGACCTAAAAATGAATAATTTTAAAAGATGGGTCTCCATTCAAATGAATAGAAGCTTCCTGTCCTCCAGTGCAGTGCAATAAACATGGATGGAGAAAGTCTACTCTACAGCAGCTCCTAAAAGACAGGAGAAAAAAACACGTGGTCCCCACTCCGGGGAACCTACAGTCTTCGCTGTAGTTAAGTGAAGGAGACAGCCATACCGGTAACCTTGGAACTGTAAAATCTAGATACTGCCATGTAACAGACATGCAGGAGTCTCCGTCAGAGCCCAGAGGACAGACATTCGACCCCTGTGGGCAGGCTCTTAGAAGCCAGAGCTGTCCGAAAGGGTGAACAAGAATTGGCAAGCAACGATGGAAGGAACGGTATTCCAGGGCAGCAGTAACAGTATGGGCAAAGGCCCTGGGGCCTGGAGAGGTGAACAGAGTAATGCCACTAACATCTGCTGTTCGTGTAAAGCATAAAATTCCCTGAATATAGATGAGAAAAATCTGCTTTCACACACTCGGCACCTACTAACCATGAGCAATTTTCGAGTTAATCCTAAATTCCATCAAAAAGAAAAAAATGTTATTTAAACATAGAGTAGCTGTTTACGGTTCTAACAGTATCTATAGAAGAAGATGGACTTCAAAAGTGAAGCACAAATATTCCTAACTGATATGAAACAAAACCTCTAGACATGCCTGGCAGCAATTTTTGATAAAAATAAAATGAAAGCATAAAAAATTCGAAGGATTACAAAAATAATCTGTATAGAAATATGGCTGACTCTTGAGCAACGCAGGGGTCAGGGGCACCAACTCTCATGAAGTTGAAAATCTGAGTATATAACCTTTGATTCCCCCAAAACTTAACTATGAATAACCTACTGTTGACCAGAAGTCTTACTGATAACAGTCAATTAACACGTATTTCATTTATATATATCATACCCCATATTCTTAAAATAAACTAAGCTAGAGAAAAAAATGTTATTAAGAAAATCATAAGAAAGAGGAAATCTATCTACTCTTCACTAAATGGAAGTGCATCAAGATAAAGGTCTTCATTCTCAGGCCAGGCGCGGTGGCTCACACCTGTAATCCCAGCACTTTGGGAGGCCGAGGCAGGTGGATCACCTGAGGTCAGGAGTTCGAGAGCAACCTGGCCAACATGCTGAAACCCTGTCTCTACTAAAAATGCAAAAATTAGCTGGGTATGGTGGTAGGTACCTGTAGTCCCTGTTACTGAGGAGGCTGAGGCAGAAGAATCCCTTGAACCTGGGAGGTGGAGGTTGCAGTGAGCCAAGATCATGCCATTGCACTCCAGCCTGGGCAACAGAGAGAGACTGTCTCAAAAACAACAACAACAACAACAACAAAACAAGTCTTCAACCTCATCATCTTCATGTAGAGTAGGCCAAGAAGGAGGAAGAGGAGGAAAAGGAGGGGTTTGTCTTGCTGTCTCAAGGGTGGGAGAGACGGAGGAAGGGAAGAGGAGGCAGGAGAGTCAGGCACACTCACTATAACTTTAATTGAAAGTAAATCTGCATATAAGTGATTCCACACAGTTCAAACCTCTGTTGTTCAAGGGTCAACTGTAAATATACATTTAATATCTATTTCTAAAATTTAATCTCTTCTCTGTATATTAAAAAATAACTGATCCAAAGCAATGGAGCAAAAGCACCCCTTAAACTTTCTAAGCAGTACTAAAAATTTTCAAAGCAAACTCACCCTCGTTACCTCCTCCGATTATTATGAACACCCCTTTGAGAAGGCAGGCCTTGTTATCTCAATTTCTCAGAGGATGTAAAGTCAGTCACTTCCCTGCAACTAAAAGCGCCTAGACTAGGGGTCTTCTGACCCCGGTGTCCTGCTCTCTCCATCTCAGCGTACTGACTATGCAAATCAATCTTCAAGAAAAAGGCCAGGCACGGTGGCTCACACCTATAATCCCAGTACTTTGGGAGGCTGAGGCAGGTAGATCACCTGAGGTCAGGAATTTGAGACCAGCCTGGGCGACATGGTGAAACCCCTTCTCTACTAAAAATACAAAAATTAGCCGGGCGTGGTTGTGGGTGCCTGTAATCCCAGCTACTCAGGAGGTTGAGGTAGGAGAATCGTGTGAACCCAGGAGGTGGGGGCTGCAGTGAGCTGAGACTGCATCACTGCACTCCAGCCTGGGCAACAAGAGCAAAACTCCGTCTCAAATAAAAAAGAAAAAATCTTCAGGAAAAATTAAATCAGCACATATATTCATGAAAAGCAAATCTTAAATGTTTATTACAACCCATCTGACTTAGGGGAATTATTAAAAAAAAAAAAGCTAACCCAAGGATGACTATTTCAGGGCTTGAAAGATAGTCGTTTTCTGATGTCACAGCTACAATCGCGTTGTGTCTAAAATAACACTGTCACTGAAAGACAGGTAGGGCAAGAAAGAAAGGGTGCTGCAGAGAATGAAGTGGAAAGGAAGATGGTGACCTCATGACAGAAGGCTGAAGACCTGTTCCCACCCTGGGATCTGCCACTGCTGAGCCCCAGCCTCAGTTTCCCCTTCTGTAAAATGATGGTGCTGGCTTCCTGACCTCTAAGGTCTCATCCAGCTCTGTCATTCCCTGACCCTCCTCTCTAGAAGACATTTCCTAGATTAGAATCACAGTTGAGGACAACAGTGTCTCTCTTCCATATCTCCTCCTCCCAGCATATGCCCAACTGTTCTTTACTTCAGCTTGAAAAGGGCAAAAAGACCAATCTGAGGAAAATTCCATTTATCTTCAATCAGATAAGAAGCTAACCCCAAATACTTTCCAGGTAGTTATCAAAAGAGGACAGTGCAAAATTAAAGGTAAACTGTGTGTCTAAAAATGGCAATCCAGGCCGGGCGCGGTGGCTCACGCCTATAATCGCAGCATTTTGGGAGGCCAAGGCAGCTGGATCACCTGAGGTCAGGAGTTCAAAACCAGCCTGGCCAACATGGAGAAATCCCGTCTCTACTAAAAATACAAAACGCTGTCTCTACTAAAAATACAAAAAAAGTAGCTGGACATGGTGGCACATGCCTGTAATCCCAGGAGAATAGCTGGAACCCAGGAGGCAGAGGTTGCAGTGAGCCAAGATCGCACCATTGCACTCCAGCCTGGGTGACAAGAGCGAAAATTCATCTTAAAGAAATAAAATAAATAAAAATGGCAATCCCTAGTTAGGTATAAGAAAGAGAATAAGATATTAGGATCAATATGGCCTTTTACAATCTAACTTTTAGATTGTCAGATAGATCCATTTGGGGCCTCAAGTAATCTGGATGAATGATCTATTCTGCCCGAACTCAAGTGAATTCAGGCTTCTGCTTTAGCTGAAAGAAAATCTCCTTGGGATACTAGATTTGTGCTAGAACATTAATAACTCTGGAAGGATGGGGACCCGCTGCTGTATGGCTCTAGTGTCTGTAAGCGATGTAATTTACTGGAAATAGCAATGTGAGTGTGGCCACCAGATGAGCCACGCTAAAGTGTTCAAAGGTATTCTTGGTTTTAGTTCTTGATCCTGAAAAATCTGCCCCAGAACTAAGAGGAGCACCATGTTTCACAATTCACAGACCTCATCTCATGTTCTTTTCAAAGTTCTTTCATATTTCTGACCACACATTTTCCTATCTGGGAAAATGGAGGAAAACCCCATTCCTCCGAAACCCTGTATACCTCTTTCCCCCAACATTATACATGTGGCCCGGGGACTTGCCTTCACGATGGGGCAAAGCTGCAATGCCATAGAAGCCAGGGAGGCATTGGAACCAAGATGCAAAACAGTTCCGTGTGTACAGAAAAAAGAAGAAGGGCATTCACTCAGTAGAGCCACCCCTGACCTCCATAATGGGAACTCGGAGGTACTCCTTGAATCGTTAACTCCTGACCCTGTTATTCCACGGTTGGTCCTACAATAGGTCATCCCAACCTCACCCTCCCTTACCACCACTGTCCCCAGGCGCAGGTGTTGAGTGGCCATGTCTTCCAGCTGAAAAGCCTTCCTAAATCAGTTTCAGTGTTGTTTCCTAGAACGCTCTGAAATGATATACAGCCCAGAATAATTCAGACAGATGTTATTCAAGGATTCCAGGTGGGGAGAAGAAAACAAAACAGAAATGGCTCAGGTCAGGGTAATATGCTTATTCTGAGAAGGCACTGGGTGGCTGATCCCACCTCTCTGGTATGGGGGTGGTACACATCGAGGTAAGGTCGCTAGGGCAAATTTGATTTTGTGTGTGTATATGTATGTCAATCAAATTACTTTATTGATGTTTATGTTCCCATTTTGCTTCTGTTTTCATAAAAGGTGGCAGCAGGAAGGTAGACAAAGTGGAAGTAACCTAACCGGGCTCCTCACTGCCATCCCGCAAAGAGAGCCTGGCATCCCTGCTTACAACCAAGGCTGGTGGTGGGAGTGGAGTTAGGATGCTCTGAACTGCCCTTAATTAGTTAAGTGGATCACTACGGAGATACTCCCCAGGAGTCAAACGGAGGAACAATGACTTACAAAACCCTGTTACTCAAAAGTCGGTAATATCTTGCTTGCATGTATTTCCTTTACATTACGTTGAGCGCTGAGGTCTGTGCTCAGGTGTGGAGGGGAAGAGGGGCAGGAGGATACGTTTTGGGGTGACCCTGAGTGACTTCTAGGAGGCTTCCCCATAAATTCAGTTCATCTTGGGTTTTCCAGGCTGGGGATGATGAGACCCAGGTGAAAAGGTGTTTTACAAATGTGGTCCAGGTGACCCCTACCTTTCCATGCTGGCTTCTAGGTTAAGCTCAGCTGAAGAAAGATGTACCTGACTCCAAAATGAGGAGAGACATAATGAGTGTCCTGATTTAACAATCCTTATTACAGCCAGAGAAACAATTTTGGAAAGCTGGTTCGCTACTAAAAGACAGCAAGGAACAGAATAATGATTTTGTCCTAAAAAAGATTTTCCTGCAAGCGTTCCTCTTTTGTACCCTTTCACACGCAGCCTCCTCCTCCGAAGGGTGGAGTCGAGCACGGACACCAAACTGGAGTGGTTTCCTATCCTGGCATGCACCCAGCCGCCACACAGTGACCTCCTGCTCAAGAAAAACCTGCTGAAGCTAAAGAAGGCAGGTTCAGATGCTGGATTTGATTTACACACATCCTATTTTCTTCAAAGCAACATTTCAGAAAAAGTAAATAAAAACGAGCTGTTCTATTTCTGGTTCTTCTCTAAACAGTGAAATTCAAGTTCCTGTTCTGACTGTCCTCATGCCAGTCATTTAACTTATCTGCGCCTCGGTGGCCTGTTCGGAAAATGGGAAGAGCATAGTGCTTCCCTCCAGTGACTGCTGTCAAAGCAAATGAGCAAACTCCTGTCTGTAACGATGATTGTCGAACACAGGGTCCCCCCTCCCAAATGATCCTTGGACCTGACGATATTTTTACCTTGCCTAAATTGTTATGGAAAAATGATAAAGGGGCCAGGCGCGGTGGCTCATGTCTGTAATCCCAGCACTTTGGGAGGCCAAGGCAGGCAGATCACTTGAGGTCAGGAGTTTGAGACCAGCCTGGCCAACATGGTGAAACCCAGTCTCTATGAAAAATACAAAAAAAAAAATAAAAATAAATAAAAAATTAGCTGGGCATGGTGGCGCATGCCTGTAATGCCAGCTACTTGGGAGGCTGAGGCAGGAGAATGGCTCGAACCTGGGACATGGAAGTTGCAATGAGCCAATATCACACCACTGCACTCCAGCCTGGGCAACAGAGTGAGACTCTATCTCAAAAAAAAAAAAAAAAAGAAAAGAAAAATGATAAAGGGATGGCCAAGGATGGCAATGTTATGGGATTAAAAAGTATGGGTGAGAAAATCCTGCAGCTGACCCTGACTCCGCCTGGCATACATGAGAAGCACTATTAAAAGTTGGTCAAGTAAGTAGGCAGTTTAGTCTCCTTCATAGGCATGAATGAGCTCTGTGTGTTCAGTCTGTTTATCTGAAAAAAGTCAGATGTCCGCGCCTAAGAGTCAGCTGGTTCCCAGAAGTCAAGCGGACGGTCCGTGTCCATCCTTGTCCTTGTTTCTCCCTGTACCCAGCTGCCTCTAGCACCCAGCCTCCCTTATCTTATGCTACTCATGGCAGAGAGCAGATTGTGGAGAGCACGCAGAGAGATAAGGCAATTCAGGCAGAGTGGGTAGTTGGCCTGTGGCGTGGCCCTCCCAAAACCTCTGGGTGGAGAGTGCGCCGGCTGAGCCCAGAAAGCCTCGTTCTTACGGACTCTCTGGAAGCAGGGCCTGAGAAACCCCTGATCCTCCAGGTGAGGAAGCCTCTTCGGGGCTCATCAGAGAAAGAGAAGCACTGAGCCACCAGGAAGGGGTCGGCTGGTCTGTTCGGTGCCAGGCAAGCTCCAGGACTCAGCAAAGGCCTCTTTGCCTTCTGAGCCTCTAGTTTTTACTAGAGGAAAAGGTGCACCACGTTGTACCAGATGATCACTAGGGTTCTTTCCTTCCACCTCAAAACCAACTTATTAACCAGAATTGGGAGTGTGTCTCCAATCTGAAGAATAAACTCCTGGTTCCATTGAAAACCAGGTGATCCTTATTCTTTAGGGGATCCTGACATAGGAGACAAACAATAGGATCCTTTAAGAACTGTGGGAGCTGAGCCTCCATTCTGCAAGCCAAGCCTCTTTAGAAAAAAAACAAAAGGCCACACGAAGTAGCACATGTCACATTCATCATGGCAAAACAGCCCCACACATCCCATAAAAATCTCAGAACCCATGGGATACACAGAGGCTATTTGATTTGGATTGAAATCCCAGACACAAATGGTTATCAGGGTACTTTGCTCTTATAAATGGCAAAAGCTTTCAAAAGCACACTGTGCAGCCCCAAGCAACTGCCAAGACATTCTGAGTGTTTGGCTTCTAGAGTTGAAGTATTTCACTTCCCCCACTTTACGTTAGCTTTCAAGAGAACACTGGGATATGCTGGGGTTTTAATTGCTAGAATGTACCTTGTCTGAAAAAACCAAGTACTTCATTCAAGAAGAAAACACCTTGAGGCTGGCATTTACCCAGCTGCGTGTGCAAGAGTTTGAGTGAACTGGTCACAATGCAAAATAAATCAATAGCAGTACTTTTCATTTTTATGAAGCTCTAACAAGCATTCTCTCTTCTTGATTCTCATCCTGAGTATCAATATCTCTCTTTCACAGATGAAGAAACTGAGTCATGGGGTTTATGCAACTTGCCAAGGTCACTTGGTCACAGTGACCATGTCACGGTGTCAAAGCTTTCTGCTATGGGCCACGCGCTGTCCTTGTTACACCATTTAAAAGCACCCTGGCCCATACGGCGATGGCCACTCACACACTGTGATTTAAAATCAGGTCACAGGGCGCTGCTGGCACACCCGTGGCACAGGCTGAATGTTTTTATAGGTGTCTCATATAAACAGGCTGCAATAGATGCAAGAGCTGCCAAAGTCTGAGCTGTTAGAAAACACAGACATCGCCTCAGGGAAGCACATCCGAATGATACCACCCAAAGAAGTACAAAATGGGCAACGAGATGCCGTTGCTTCATAGAGATAGGTGCTTAGACACATGGCACATAAGGGAGGGAAACATAAGGAGATTTTCTACGGAGAGGTTAGATAGCTGACCACTTTGGACAGCTAACTCATGCAAACATAGCACAGCTTCCCAGAAACTGGGAGCCCAAGAAGAATTAACTACTCCTTTTAAACTTTAAGCATGGTGTCTCCTGCACTAGGCATCCCCATTGTTTCCTGGGTCTTTGCCAGGCAGGGGCCCATCCAGGTCTCTTAAGCGGGCCAGCAGCAACGTTCTTGTGAGAATGCTACTAGACCAGGCATGGCGAGAGGAGAGAAACCTATTGCACAGTTGGAAGACTAAGCAACAACTCCCACCGAGGGACTGTGTATATACCAAACAGTACAAGCCCAAACAGATGTGACGCACACTGGCGCGCACCACCTTGCTGCCCAAGAAATCTCCATTTTTCACAGAGCACCGGGAACATGACTCCCTGAACTGGTACAGCAATAGCAGTAGGCCCTGGCTGAGGAGGAGCCAACAATTGCCAGGGCAGGCGCAGCATGGCAACCGCCAGGTAAGTGCTTGGAGCAGGTTTCTACAGAAATCAGGGGACAAGGATGATGAATGACCTGCCCAGGGCGGGAAGGGAGATACAGGTGGCTCAGGGTGCTGTGAGTTTCCTGAGACTCTCTTTGAGGGGCTCATATCTGTTGTCTGGCAGTCAGGAACCAGCACAGTTCTTCTCTCATTCTCTCCATGGAACGTGATAGAATACCGATGTGCCTACCCTGCATGAGGTGCAGGGGATTCAGCGGGGGTCACAGGCCCAGGCAGAGCCCAGCTTGGTCATGAGAATCACATAAACACACACACTGGGATAAGAGCAATGATGCCAGCAGCTGGAGCCTTGCCAGGACGCATCCCAGGAATAACTGGAGAGCAAGTTAAGGACTTGGGGCCCTGGCAGCTGAGAATCAGCATGCTAGGGGGTAAATGACAGCAAACGAAGGCAAAAAGAGTATGGGTTTGCAGGTTTGAGAGAATGGAAAAGCCAGGAAGGAGATGTAAAATGCAGGATAGGGGTCTATTTTCATCAAGGCCACCTTGAACTCCAAATGCAGGGGTCCTGTGCTTCCCCTAGACAGAGTTTCCAAAAGTGGTGCCTTTTCAGATCAAATGAAAGTAAAGATTTTATTTTGCTTGAGAGATTATAAAACCTCTACAAAATTGCCATGCAAATTGGCTGTGAATGAATTTCTCTCTCCCACAGTGCTATGAAGGGGAAAGGGGGGAGGCCATAAAAGGAAAATTCTCTCTGACCATTAAGAAGGCCTTGGAGAGGTCACATAAAAACTTCCATCTGCTTTTGGTCATTAGATGAGCTGAGATGACAGAGCTGCACATAAATCATTCTCAGCAAGGTTCCAGCTGACACATCCGCCCCCACCTTACCATATACCCTACAACTTGGGGTTTAAAGTTTTCCTCGTATTTGTTATTAGATCTTGATCTCCAGGGAATTGGGCATCTTTTGCAATAACTGATGATACTGTATGTCATGTCTTTTCTAGACAACACAAACTGAAGTGCTGACACGACAAACACACAATTTAATTTTTATTTATTTATTTTTTGAGACAGAGTCTTGCTTTGTCGCCCAGGCTGGAGTGCAGTGGCACAATCTCAGCCCACCGCAACCTCTGCCTCCTGGGTTCAATTGATTCTCCTGCCTCAGCCTCCTGAGTAGCTGGGATTACAGCCGTTACCACACCTGGCTAATTTTTGTATTTTTAGTAGAAAAGGGGTTTCACCATGTTGCCCAGGCTGGTCTTGAACTCCTGACCTCAAGTGATCCACCTACCTCAGTCTCCCAAAGTGCTAGGATTACAGGCATGAGCCACTGTGCCCAGCCCAAACACAAGATTTGGTAGATCAATGTAGCAGCCAGACTGGCTTCCCCTTGTCCTCACTCCAACCCACCTCCTCAAAAAACCTCTCTAGCTACAAGAAAATGTTTCCTCCCCTCCCTTACTGTCAACACTCTGTCAACAGGCAGTGATCAGCACTGTTTGTCCCGTGACCTATGTGGACCTATGATACTGTCTGCTTCTAAAAGGTCTTCACCCTCCATGATGGAATAATGGAAAATTGAAGCCATCAAGTTCTGAGATTGAAAAAATAATGGATGGATGTTTCTATATAACACTAAAGACAGTCTGACTCCTACTGACAGGTACTATTTGTGAAAATACTCCAGAAGGACTCTAGCCCATGTCGGACAACCATGACTAGCTGCTGGGTTGGATGAAGCTGGAAACCATCATTCTGAGCAAACTATCGCAAGGACAGAAAACCAAACACCGCATGTTCTCACTCATAGGTGGGAAATGAACAATGAAAACACTTGGACACAGGGCAGGGAACATCACACACCGGGGCCTGTCATGGGGTAGGGGGAGGGGGGAGGGATAGCATTAGGAGAAATACCTAATGTAAATGACGAGTTAATGGGTGCAGCAAACCAACATGGCACATGTATACATATGTAATAAACCTGCACGTTGTGCAATGTACCCTAGAACTTACAGAATGAAAACAAAATAAAATAAAATAAAAAGAAATGGAGTTAACCTGTCTGAATTAAGGAGAAAACAAATGTTTGCATTTGTATGCCAAAAAATATAGACATTCATAAAAATTAATAAAAAATAGAGGCATTCTCATTTCTTGGGGGTCTCAAAGTTTCTGCTACCACCTGTCATGTTATTGCATGTAGTTTGATGACTAATAATTCTATTCGCGTTCGGATATTTGGGATGTCACAATGCATGCAACAAAGACCAAAGAGCTATGCTGGCTGCCTCATGATGTCCCCAGGAAGTCTACTGATAGGTTGTTTTTGCTTTGAAGGTATCTTTTTCTTGTGTGGTCTCCGTTGACTCTGAGAAGGTTTTTTATTTTGTCATCTTGCCTTTTCCTTTCCTATTGGAGGACAGCAGGTGGTGGGTGTTCCTGGGCTATGCACTATCACTTAGGAGTGAGGAAGTAGAAGGATGATCAGAGGTCCATGTCCAAGGGTGGTGCTTTTCAAATGTGCCCTTGCCTGAAGGGTGATTAACATTTATTATGAGTTTTATCCATTTCATTTGCTTTCCTCTCTTCTCTAGCAGAATTGAAAATGTTTTAAGAGCATTCCCCTGGATAACTGGAAGAAGATGAGGATGCCCATTCTCACCACCTCTATTCAACATAGTACTGGAAGTGCTAGTCAGAGTAATCAAGCAACAGAAATAAAGTAAAGGCATCCGAACAGGAAACGAACAAGTCAGACTCTCTCTCTTTGCTGCTGATATGACTCTACAGCTAGAAAACCCCCAAAAACTCCACCAAAAGGCTCCTAGAACTGACAAATGACTTCAATAAAGTTTCAGGATACAAAATCAACGTGCAAAAATTAGTAGCATTTCTACATTATTTCACACCAATAACATCCAAGCTGAGAGCCAAATCAAGAACACAGTTCCAAAGTGCTGGGATCAGGCGGGCAGATCACTTGAGGTCAGGAGTTCGAGACCAGCCTGGCCAACATGGCAAAACCTCGTCTCTACTAAAGATACAAAAATTAGCCAGGCGTGGTGGTGCGTGCCTATAGTCCCGACTATTCAGGAGGCTGAGGCAAGAAGAATCATTTGAACCTGGGAGGCGGAGGTTGCAGTGAGCTGAGATTGCGCCACTGCAATCCAGCCTGGGTGACAGAATGAGACTCTGTCTCAAAACAAAACAAAACAAAACAAAAAAAAACAAAACAAACAAAAAAAACACCACAGTTCCATTTGCAGCCATTTGCAGTAGTCATTAAAATATAAAATACATAGGAATACAGCTAACCAAGGAGGTGAAAGATCTCTACAATGAGAACTATAAAACACTTCTAAAAGAAATCATAGATGAGAGAAACAAATGGAGAAACATTTCATGCTCATGGATTGGAAGAATCAGTATTATTAAAATGCCCATACTGCCCAAAGCAATCTACAGATTCAATGCTATTCCTATCAAACAACCAATGTCATTTTTCACAGAACTAGAAAAACCTCTTCTAAAGTTCATAGGGAACCAAGAAAGAGCTTGAATAGCCAAAGCAATCCTAAGCAGAAAGAACGAAGCTGGAGACATCATATTACCCAACTTCTAACTATACTATAAGGCTACAGTAACCAAAACAGCATGGTACTGGTACAAAAAAAGGCACATATACCAATGGAATAGAATAGAGAACTCAGAAATAAAGCCACACACCTATAGCCATCTGAGCATCAACAAAGTTGACAAAAATAAGCAGTAGGGAAAGGACTCTCTCTTCAGAAATGGGGCTAGGATAGTTAGCTAGCCATATGCAGAAGAATGAAACTGGACCTCTACCTTTCACCATATACAAAAATTAACTCAAGATGAATTAAGGATTTAAAGGTAAGACTTCAATCGTAAGAATCCTAGAGAAAAGCCTAGGAAACATCACTCTGGACACTGGCCTTGGGAAAGAAAGTCCTCAAAAGCAATTGCAACAAAAACAAAAATTAACAAGTGGGACCTAATTAAACTAAAGAGCTTCTGCACAGAAAAAGAACCTATCAACAGAGTAAACAGACAACCTACATAAATGGGAGAACATATTTACAAACTATTCATTCAACAAAGGTCTAATATCCAGAATCTATAAGGAACTTAAACAACTGAACAAGTAAAAAAATAAAAACCGTATTTAAAAATAGGCAAAAGACATGAACAGACACTTCTCAAAAGAAGACACACAAACATGAAAAATGCTCCGTAACACTAATCATCAGATAAATGCAAATCAAAACCACAATAAGGTACCATCTCACACCAGCCAGAATGGCTATTACTAAAAAGTCAAAAAATACATGCTGGAGAGGCCGTGGAGACAACAGAACACTAATGCACTGTTGGTTGGAATGTAAATTAGTTCAGCCACTGTGGAATGCAGTTTGGAGCTTTCTCAAAGAACTTAAAACACAGCTACTAATTTGACCCAGCCATCCCACTACTGATAGTGGTATCTATCCAAAAGAAAACAAATCATTTTACCAAAAAGATATATGCATTCACATGTTCATCGCAGCACTATTCACAAGAGCAATTGTGATTCCATGTCCAATAGACATGGACATGGAATTGACCTAGATGCCCATCAACAGTGAACTGGATAAAGAAAATGTGCTAAATATATACTATGGAATACTATGCAGCCATAAAAAGAATGAAGCCATGTCCTTACAGCAACATGGATGCAGCTGGAGGCCATTATCCTAAGTGAATTAATGCCGAAATAGAAAACCAAATACTGCAGTTCTCGCTTATAAGTGGTAGCTAAACATTGGGTACTTGTGGACATAAAGATGGCAACAACAGGTACTGAAGACTACTGGAGGGAGCAGGGAGCCAGGGGATAAGGATTGAAAAACTAACTATTGGGTACTACACCAGTACCTGGGTGATAGGATCATTCATACCCCACACCTCAGTATCATGCAATACACCCAGGTAACAAACCTACACATGTATCCCCTGAATCTAAAATAAGAGTTGAAAAAAAATTTAAAGAATCCAGCAAATTTACTTTTCAGCTATGTCTCATGCAATATACGAAGTGTTTACGTAACTACTGTACATTCAGAGAACTGAATTTAGAACTTGTCTGACGGTAAATCTGATGGATTCTAAAAGCAACAAAGCTTCTTAGAAATGCTTGGGGCAGCCTACCATCTGACTGGATTGAGAAAGGCCTGGAAGGCCATCTCCTCAGGGTTTTCTTGGAAACATATCACTGGAGGGGTGTGTCTCCCAACGCCATTTCCAGAAAATCTTTCAGGTTTATTGCAAGGTCGATTATAGCCACTTAATTTTCATAGACAACCTCTATTTCAAATATTTCCCTTTGCGTCTTCACGTACCATCGATACACTCCCAAAACAAGTATAACTATTATGTAGCCAATAAAATTTAATTTAAATTGTTTATGTCATGGAAAAATGCTTATGTTCAGGTTAAGACAAACAACCAGAATAGAAAACTATAAACGGTACTACCTCAAACATGTGAAAATGCATAAAAAAGATTTAAAAGCTGGAAAATATCTTGTGTTAGTTAAGATATGGAGACAAGGCAGCCTTACACACTGTAGATGGGGAGGTTAACAGGCATAGCTTTTTTAGCCCCCAATTTGGCAGCATCTATCAATATTTCAAACAGGTGTGCCTTTACCCAGGAATCCTAATAATCCCTGACCTAGAAAATCTTGAAATGTACACAAAGATATACAGATAAGGAAGTTAATACAAAAACTGTAACAGTCAACTCAATAGATTGTTTATTAACAGGGATGGGTTAAATAACGTCCTATTTGTACTTCTGAATAATACTCTGTAGCCTTTAAAAATAAAGAAGAAGATATGTCATAAAAAATCCATGCCATATTAAGTTGTTAAATAATATACATAAAATGAGTTCAGTTTTTGTTTTTATTTTTTAATTTCATTTTATTTTTTTGAGACAAAGTCTTGCTCTGTTGCCAGGCTGGAGTGCAGTGGCAGGATCTCGGCTCACTGCAACCTCCAACTCGCTGGTTCAAGTGATTCTCCTGCCTCAGCCTCCTGAGTATCCAAGATTACAGACACGTGCCACCATGCCCAGCTAATTTTTGTGTTTTTAGTAGAGACAGGGTTTCACCATGTTGGCCAGGCTGGTCTCCTGACCTCGTGATCCGCCCGCCTCGGCCTCCCAAAGTGCTGGGATTACAGGCGTGAGTCAGTGCACCCGGCCTTAGTTTTTAAAAGTGTACATATGTGTGTGTATATGTAAATACACCAAAAATGACTAGCAGAACATGCCCCATGGTTATCAGTCGTTACCTCCTGAGAAAGGTGGAGAGTTATGGGATGCTTTTGGCTACAACAAAAAAACTAACTCAGCTTGCTTCATCTGGTAATGGTTTCATGATCTCATACATGTTCAAAAACAGACTCTTCTTTGTGTAATTCAGGTCAAGGGCACCACGGAGACCTCCCTGCCCCCTGCCCTTCTTCACCTTTGCATTCTTCCGCAGGTCAGTTGAGACCTGGCCCAGCCCCTCTGGTGGCTGATGGCTGCCCAGTTTGCAGGCATTATGGCCACATATCACAGTATCCAGTGGAAGGAAAGGACCGTTTCCTTCCTTGCCTCTTTTGAGATCAGGGAAACTTTCCCAGAAGCCTCCCAGTAGCCCACCCTCACATTTTATCAGTTAGAATAGGGTCCACATGCTCACCCTGAGCCAGTCACTGGCAAGGGCAGCAGCCCCACCCTCACCAGGGTTGAGTGGCCAATCTGATAAACCTCCAGAGGCAGGTGTGGGTTGGCAGTCCACTGTACAAAATCCAGTTTCTGCTAGGCAAATAAAAGATAGGGGCATGATTATTGGGTAGGCCGCAGGGATGAAGGGAATTTTTTTCTTTCTACTAGAAATGGTTCTGTGCTCTTTGAAAATTTTTACAAGACTATATCCATGTGCTTTTTAAGATAAACTAATATAGAAATATTTCAATCATAGAAAAAACACTGAACGGAAAATATATCTTGAAATTGAGGGTTTTTTTCCTTCTTTTCTATCTTTCCCCAAAACTATGTACTTTTATCAACAAAAAACCAATAATTTTTCAGATGACCTCGAGCTCTTAATATTTTATCACCAAGGGACACAAATATCATTCATAAAATTGTGCATGTCATTTTTGGCTCAGAAGAGGCTAGAAGAATCACGCCACTAGGTTCTGTCACCTTGTCACCTGTCTGCCTTTAGATGGGCCTATGTTTTCTGGAAGCCTGGATGATTTTCAGTGGTCTGGGAACATTATCTGTCATGGCCTTCAGCAAAGCAGCAAAGTCCACAAATTGGGTCCTAGGGCCCAACCTCTCAGCTTCAGCCCCCACCACTGCTCCCATCTCTGTCCTGGTCCTCCCACGCCTGACGATGCCTTCCTTTCCCTCTCTCATCTCCACCCTCACCCAGGCCTGCCTTGGCTCCTGGGGTTCCTCTACTTTTCCTTCCCCCTAAACATCAAACTGCCATCGCCATTCTCTTAGAACTTCGTTTTCAAGAGTTACTTTTAGGGAGCGTGGAAGGCAAATGGTAGCAGAGAAATCGCCTTTGCAAATAATAAATGGAATCCCAAAATGTATTTTAAAAAATCAGAGTGATGTTGGTTGAAGTGTTTTCAGGGCCACCCAGGTGACCCCTCCTAATATCAGGGTGAAGGACACCATTGCCTTGCAATATCCATCTCTCCTAGACGGCAGGAGGAGGCAATCATCTCAGAGTGCGAAGCATAAAAGGCACCCCAGCTGAATTCCAACACGCCCGACACTAGTTTCAAGTAACTCGTACTATGGTGGAAAGACGGATTGATGGCTTTGATCCTAGAAAGTGACCCACCACAGACTAGAACAATGTCCCTCAAAGAGGAGAGGTGTTTGTCCTCTCCACTACATTTTTTTTTTTTTTTGAGACGGAGTCTTTCTCTGTCCCCAAGGCTGGAGTGCAGTGGCGCGATCTCAGCTCACCGCAACCTCCACCTCCTGGGTTCACGCCATTCTCCTGCCTCAGCCTCCCGAGTAGCTGGGACTACAGGCGCCCGCCAACACGCCCGGCTAATTTTTTGTATTTTTAGTAGAGACGGGGTTTCACCGTGTTAGCCAGGATGGTCTCGATCTCCTGATCTCGTGATCCGCCCGCCTCGGCCTCCCAAAGTGCTGGGATTACAGGCTTGAGCCACCGCGCCCAGCCCCTCTCCACTACATTTTTAAAGAACGCTTGATTGACACTAGCAGTCTTGATCAACAGAACCTACAGCTTAAGTACCAAGAAAAGCTTCAGATGAAAATATCCTAGGAAGGGCTATCAACAAAGCAAACCAGAAGCCAGGGACTGCAGGAGAGGGTGGAGATAAGCATGCTCCCAACAATTTGCCATTTTGCCTCTGATTAGCTTCCACAGCTGCCTGCCCTCCGGCCCTGGCCCGGTTCTCCACGGCCGGCCTTGGGTTTGCTGGTTAACCAAATTGAATCTCTAACTGCTGAACTACATGGAACATATTTTAGTAACCTCCTCATCCTCCTTGCTTTCCAGCCTCCTCTCTCCTATCAACAGTAACAAAAGCAATCACTTTTATTAGGCCTAACATGCGTCGTTTACTGGTAATCCTACAAGCTTGGCAAGGTAAGCATCATTTGCACTGTTTTTCTGACAAGGACTCTGAGTCTCAGAGAGGTTAAAAGTTGCCATAGCTGAGCTGGGAGGCTACTCCAGGTCTGTCTGACTTCAAAATCTGCATTTTATTTCTTGCAAAGTCACAAGGCTCTCCATTCAAATATGACTACAGGTCAAGGTCAGCAACGTGGAAGCCCTACCAGCAACTCCCCTTTCCTGGGCCCCTTTCTGGCCACCACCCCGGAGAATGGCATCCCAGAACCTCGTTTTCAGTTTACAATCCCTCTCTCTCCCCACCACCTCATCTTGTTAGCTCCTCAAGGGCAGGTACAACCTATCTTATTTTTGTATCATCTGGGCTCTCTATGTGGTATATGCTCAGTAAACACGCTGAACTGGATTCAGTGCATCCCAAAACCGTGCCAGCATGCAGCATCTGGTAGCTGTGAGAAATGCAGCTCAGGTCCTCTCCCAGGTGTCCTGAGTTAGAATCTGAGTCTGCCAAGGGCCCCAGGTGATTCTCAGGCACTATGATATCCAGCATCCTCCATCTCCTTATAAACAGTTTTTTTCACACCAGTGTAGAGGATCAACACTTTCCTTTCTATTCTGAACCATCAAATGGAACCACCCATTGTTTTAAGACTTGCAAAAGTTCAAGTGGTCTCTGGGGGAACTTTACCTAAGAAATGACTTTGCTTAAAATGCCAAGGACTCCCTAATCTCAGTTAAAGAATTCAAGTGAGAAGCAGTAGTGCCTTAAAGACTGCATTAAAAATTCCCCCTTTAAACATACACTCAAATTTAATACATGTTTATTTAGTGCCCTGAGATACAATTAATCATCATCACCTTGAGATTTAAAATAGAATTACTCATAGTTAAGTACTCCATTAGCATTCAGAAATTTCTAACCTTTGGATAGTGATCACCAACAATTCAGCTCATTTCCCACACCTATTTACTGAGCATCTATTCTGAACAAGGCCCCATCGGGATGAGATGCTGTGGGGAATATGAAATGTGACAGTCCCTGACCTCCCATCTTTGCTACAAATAGAACGAGGATCAGGAACATGCTAATCAGACATTTCTGTAAGCAAATAATGCACCAAGTACCATATCCACTATTTAAATGTGAAACTCAATTAGATGCTTGCTATGATGCAGCCAATTAAACCGTTGGCATAAAGCAGCCAAGAATACTGAGTCACTGGGCTATTTTCAACGCCTCGAAATCTGACCTCTCTTGAGAAAGAGTTGCACCGTGGTGCATGGAATCAGCATGGGACAATGTCGTGATCACACTAGGAGAACCGACGATTCATGTAAAGAACAAAACACATGCTTGTTTTAAAAATTAAGAAAGAAGACTTAGCCCTTTGGGTTCTTAAGGTTCAAAAGCAAGACTCTGAAAAAATGAACATATAAAGATGGTTAAATTAAAAAGTATACGCATGCCTTATTATTTTATTCTGAAGAAATTAACTTTCAGTTTTTAACCTAATAAGTTGCAGTGTTGAGTGAGCTATAAAGATTACCAAGAGTTAAGAAAGATTGTTCAAAAAAATAAGGTGAATTCAACTTAAACATGGCACACATCAGGTTATATGTGTTATCTTTGATGATTTTCATCATTTGCATTATTAAACAGCCAGAAATTTTTTTAAAGGGCCCAAACTGTTTTAAGAGAACCAAATGAGCTTAAAAACAATTGTTGTTTTCTACATAAAGATCAATTCTTTAGTCACCATCTGAACACTCTCTCATCAGACCACTAATTAGTAAAGCCTCACTTGGTTCTTTTTGGCGTGTTTAACTCTTTGGGGGGTAACGTTTTATTAATAACATATTTCCTCTAGAATGTATTTCCTTCTTTCACCTCCACAGGAGCCCCTCTGGGAAGCCGTGAGAATAAAACCGATTCTACATTTACGCACAGTGGGACAGATCAGCAAATAAATAGAGGCATCGATTTCCAAGAAGAAAACGGCTAAAAGCAGCGCATTTACAATTCTTCTAAGCCACACTCCACATCTCTCTGTGAGATGGAAGATAATTACTGAATGTCTTTATGTTGCACACTTCGTATTTTTAACTAAATCTTTAAGTAGACTGCTGAGAGATACCAATACTTCTACTGGTCCTGGTTTAGCGCTGTAATGAAACACTGAATTTCTGCTTTTGTAAAATAGTGGCGCAGGTCAGGATAACTCTTTTAAACATTACACTATTTATTTGGGGGTTATTTTTGGCAAACTTTTTCCTTTAAGGACATCTTAGTGGCAGGAAGATGGAGCTACTGTGTGCGCTTGAATGTGAACAGTGCCTCCCAAGGAGGGCAGCTCTGTGTTTAATGCAAGCCATAATTAGCTGGTCAATTCACTGATGGGGACCAAGTTACCGTGAGAGAGAGATGCTGGCAGAGATGTCTTGCTGGGAACTACTTTAGAACTAATTACCTGGGAAGTCCAAACAGGTAAAACCTTTCTGTTAAGGAAAATAAGGTTTGGGTTCTAAACGATCAAGACGGTTTAGCTCGTCTCTGCTGATTAAGTTAATTTAATAAGTGCTCAATGTTTTACCTGTAGGAAAACAGGCTAACCACTTTAATGAAGTTGGGGTGGATGCCAAAGCAACGCGTAAAGATGAAACTCCTCTCCGGGACCCTCCTGAACACCTGTTGAACTCCAGGGCTTCTAACTTTCCGTACTAAAGCCTCCCGGACACAACCTCGGGAGTGTTTAGACTTCGTGGAAGTGCGTGTGTATATTCAAGGTTTCCATCTTGCTTAATCAACAAAACTAGTTACTAATTATTTATGAATCACAGGGCTGAAACAAACTTTCTTACCTTGAGCAATTAAGGAGTGGCAAGCAGAGGAGCGGGACTGGTTTTGAATTTAGCCCGGTGGTGCCTATCCCTTCCCTGGTTACCGACCTGCCCAGCTCTTTAGAAAGGTCAAAGGTGCGTCCCTCCTCGGCTGGGAAAGAGGCACATCTCCCAACAAAACCACACGCATACATCCAACCTGGGGAGCTCCGGGGCTGGGGTTGGGGGGCGGCAGCGACGCGAGGAGCCAGGCTGCACGCTGTCTGCGCGCACGGGGGTTGGGGGCACCGACTCTGCACCCAATCCGGCCCAGAACCAGTTCCGACCCAGAACCAGTTCCGACCCAGGCACTCCGAGAGACCGCGGGCCCAGGGCGCGCACGCCGCACTCTCCAGGGGTCCAGGACGCCCGACGTTTCGGAGGGTCGCGCGATGGGTCTCGAAGACAACCGCGGGCAATCCCCAAAGCTGTTGCCCTGGGGCACGATCCTTCTCCACCCTGTCGGACACCCCGAGGACCCCCAAATTCCGAGGCTCGGGTGCCCAGTCCTCTGTCTTCTGCGTCGAGACGCGCCCGGAGCCCACCGGCCCAGCGGTTGCTACCTCCTGCAGGACGCGAAGCCCCCAACGGCCTGACTGTGGAGGGGGAACCCACCTCTCCGCGCCCCCGCGTCCGGGGTCCCCGGCGCCGCGCAGCCTCGCGCCTGAGCGCCCCTCCGCCCCCGCGCGTCCTCCACGCTGGCGAGCAGGTGACCGAGTCCTGCGACCCCGCGCGCACGTACTGCCCACCCTGGGTCCCCCGCGCCCCTAGGCGCGGCCCCTTACCTCGGAGCGGGCCGGAGCGGCCCCGCGGGGCCGGGCGCGGACTGGGCCGGGGAGACGCGCCTCCCGCCGCCGCTGGGAGACGAGGCGGCGAGCGGGCGCGGCGAGCTCCTCCCGGGCGGCGGCGGGAGGCGCTGCTCTAGCTGCTGCCGCCGCCGCCGCCGCCGCCGCCGCCGCGGGTCTCCGGGCTCCGCGGCCGCCGCTCCTGGGCCGCAGCCGCGCAGGTCCCTCGGCTCCTGCGAGAGGCCGGCTGCTCGCGCGGCAAACTCTTCCGCACGCAGAGCCGGCGGGGAGAGCCGCCTCCGCCTCTGCCTCCTCCCCTGCCTCCTCCCTCCACCCTCCACCCTCCTCCCTCTTCACCTCCCCCTCCTACCCCTCCTCCTCCTCCTCCTTCTTCCCTCGCCTGCCTCCGCCTGCGGGGTCTCTCCTGGCCCCGACCCAGCCTGGGACAAGCACCCCGCGCGCGCCGCAGGGAGACGGACCCCCGCACCCCTAGACCCCCGTCTTCCCTGGGCGGCGCAGTCACCCGCGAGTCCCCAGGCCGCCGCCGCCTCTGTTGGGCTGCCAGGGACGCGCGGCGGGGTCGGGCCTGGGGCGCAGGGTCGGGGTTGGGCGCTGGGGCTGGGGGAGGGCGGGTTGTGCTTCCAGGTGAGCCGGCCCAGTGTAGAGGCAAGTGGACTAGAGGCTGCCAGCCGAGGTCCCATTAAAGTTGTCACTCGGGGGGAACAAGGAATCTTCCGCCCCGGGCCGCCACCCTGCTGTCCCGCACAGGGGGTGAGGGGGGACGAGCACGCGACTGTCACCCCCTCCACACTGTCCTCCAGAGGCAGGGTTGCGCGCGGGTCTCGACCCAGGGCACAAAGCGCGTCTCTGCGGGGACCACTGCGATTTCTCAATGAGCGGCGGGGGTGCGGCCCGGGGGCAGGTGGGAGGCGGGGGTCGGGGAAGATGCGGGCGAGCGGTGGTCGGCGGAGGACAGCAGCGACTGCTGGGGAGGAATAACCAGTGCCTGTCCTAAGGCGAACGTAGCTGGTCCGGAAAATGGGTCAAGGATGCAAAGGAACCGGCTAATTGCCCCCCTCCCCGGCAGGGGCACGTGGGGTGTGGGGCTGCGGCCAGGAGCGGGCACTTGGAGCTCCACTCTGCCTCTCCCTCCCCTCCTCCGCTGCCCTCCTCTCCTTTTGCACCAGTGCAGGAAATGTTCCACTGACCTACATATTTTTCCAAACATACGTGACCTTTTTTTTTTTTCCTCTGTGGGAGGAGACAGGCGAGAATCCAAGAAAAAGAAGCTGGAGAGAGAGGCGCGCGCGAGAAACAGGGAGGATTTTACCCAGGTTCCCGCAAACGCCAAGCGGAGGGAGGCAGAGGTACAGGAATAGTCCCCGGGTGCCGGGGCTGCTGTCTGATGCCCTTCGGGGCTCCAAGACAGAGCCGGGTGAAAACTGGAGACCGTGTGCCCCGCCGAGGTCCGGAAACGTGGCCGGTTTCCCCTTCACCCGGGCGGCGGCGTTCACAGCGGGGAGGCGCCTGGGTGGGAGCCCCGGAGAGGGGAAAGGTCCCCCTGCCCGCTCCCGCGAGGTCTCCGCTTCCCTGGCCTTAGGTGCCTGGCCTGGCGCAGCGTTCCGAGCGTGGCAGCCTTTTCCGGACGTCTCTCCGTCCCTCTTACATTCCGGCAAGTGGCCCTGGAAGGAAAGCGCCCCCGCTGGCCCTTTTCTGTCATACTCGATTTTGTGGCCAGAAGGGGTCTCCTAGGGCCTTTGCCCCGAGCGCGCCAGGCCCCCGCGGTGGACTGGGGGTCGCCCCTGACGCGGTTCCTCTGGCTGTCAAGTTCTCTCCCTCGAGTTTGAGACGTGCCCTCTCCCGCGCAGATCCGACCAGCAGCGCCTTATTTGGGCATGCAACCCCACACCGTCAATTAGATCAAAACGCTCACACAGAGCTCCTTTTTCCCCCCCTGTAAAGTAGGTCATTCTCTTTATTTCCCACTTGTATTATTTGTGTCTAATTCTCCTCCTGAAAAATAATCAGCTGCAAGGAGCTTTGAGCATCCTAAGAGCAGCTGTTATTCTCGGGCTTGCTTCTGACTTGGAGGGCTTTTCAAGAAAGAGGAGGAGGCATTTGGCCCGTCATGATTTTGAAGTCCCTCCCTTTCCAAAAGAAGAAACTTTTGTTTAATGTATTTTATTTTGCTTTGTTTTTCTACCCCGTCCTTTTCCTCCAGGCAAGTAGGTTTCACCCCACCTTTAGAGCGTGGCCATGACTAATATTACTAAAGGATGAAATTGTGTACTTCTAACCGGTTTTAAAGCAGAATTTAAAGTCGCCTCCCTTCCTTTTTTGCTTTGGAAGAGATTCCAACTCCCTTTTCCTACTCCCTTTTGGGAACTTGTTGAACAGTCGTTAAATTATCTTTTAGGAAACCTGGAATGTCCTGTAGTAATAACTCATCAAATAATTCTGCAGTGCAAAAAGTATTTTTGCTGTGGTCTCTTTTTCTCTGTTGTCCGGTAGATGCCCCTATTAAATGTGGTTTCTGCCTTTTTAGTCTTGGAGATGACGTGTATGTGGTTGTTGTATTTATTCCAAACTCCATCCCGTGTCCTAACGTTAATCCCACCCAGATGGGAAGGATACCTCTAAGATAGGCCACATATCCTATCTGACCATAAGGCAGAGTGGATTCTGCATCACAGAAACCAGTTAGACTAGGCCCTTTCCCCCACATACAGAAGAGAGCCACAGAGGAGAGTTGACCCCATGTTCATTCTATGCATTTGGCAGTTCAGTTCCTTTTGCTGACATCTGTTGAAGGCTTACCATGAGTCAGGCTGGGCTTAGCCTGTGAGGGATCAAGGGAACATTAAGGCAGTTTCTATACACAAAGGGTTTACAATGTTGAGGCAGGCATAAACACGAGCCAAATAGGGCTAGGGCCAGAAAAGCCCTCCAAGCCAAAAGCAGATGTCCCATGGGTGCCGGGGAAGGACTCAAGCTTCTTGGAAGAGGTGACATTGGTACTTGGATATTTCGTTAACCAAATAACAAGCCAAAGCTACAATAGATTATCATCCATGCATTGCTCAAAATGTGCAGCGTGGAGCAAAAGAGCCATTTCAAAACTGCATTGCCAGTTTTGGGACATTCTCACTGGGTTCCAGTCATTGGGCCTTTAAAAGAACATGGCTTTACTGATTGAATGTTGCCTTGATGTATTCAGGAACTCCAGATATTTTTCAAAGAATCCAAATGTATGGAACGGAGGATAAAAATTTTTTTGCGGTCAATTCTATCAGTCTTTAGAGGTATTGGTGAAATAATTCAAAGTTCTCACAGTCAAATTGGATATTCTTTTCCATCATAGAAGTTGAATCTGTGGCACATCCTAATTTTAAATATGCATACATTAAATTTTCAAAATATGTATTGGGTGACTATGGGTGTTCATTTGTGGTATTACATAAGGGCAAGAATGTGTGGGCTGCTATACGAATTACGGCACTAGCCCAGGGCTTGGGACTCTTGTTGGATGTATACATTCAATGACTTCAGCATAAGCTTTGGAACAGACAATAAGAACAGGGTTCCATGCCAGATGTTAGCACAGTTTTTCTAGTTAATCACAAGGTGGGAAGGCCCTCTTTCTTCATATGAATGTCAAGCCCATTTGTGGATTCTTACCTCTGATTATCAGTTTTCACTTCAAAACTCAAAAGAAAAAACACAATACCACACACACATCATTGGATAGAAGAACATTATGCTAGAGAAGAAAATTGTAGCAACCAAGGCAAAGGGAAGTTGGGTCAGTATAAACGTGAAGAAGAGGCTTTAGAACCCAATAATTGGAGACTGACTCAGAGGCCAGGGCTTATGAAGAGTACCTTTGAGAGCAAGACTGAGGAACGCCTATCCTGTGTTTCAAATATCAAGATTAGGCCTGATACAGTGGCTCGTATCTAATCCCCAGCACTTTGGGAGGCTGAGGTAGGCAAATTGCTTGAGCTCAGGAGTTTGAGACCAGCCTGGGCAACATGGTGAAACTCCGTCTCTCAAAAAAAAAAATTAATTAATTAATTAAAAAAAAGAAACAATATCAAGGTTAGCACCTTGATGTGCTGGTTCTGTATAAGCTTCATAGAATAGAAGAGTGCAGGAGGCAGCAGGCTGTCACCCTCCCGCCTGGGCCAGAGGATGCTACCAGGAGACAATCAAGGCCTTGTGCAGCCTGCCTGGTAGGGTTAAGACTTGACTTGGCTTTTGTGCCTGTTAGGTCATGTGGCTGGCAAACGAAAGAATGAAGTAAGATTTCCTTACAAAGACCATGTGGAGGAGCCAGGGACGAAAACCGGAGGAGCCAGGGAGGAAAACCGGAGGAGTCTGGAGGTGACAAAGCCCTAGAGCCTTAGCACAAACATATACACAAATCCGACAAAGAGGTGAGATTATTGCCAATACAGGCACTTGAGAGTAATATTTCCTTATGCTTAAGCCCTGCTGAGGAAGTTCTTTCATGTACATTTTCTCTAACAATGAAGTGTGATTTTAGATCCTGTCCACTTCTAAGAGGATTTTCATAAATAGACATTATTGTTTTGAGCAGCTTTTGACTCTAAATAACTGAGAGGAAATACAGAAAGGTCCCATACACCACCCCCCCATGCACAGCCTCCCGCACTATCAGCATCCCCTCCCTTGGTGCTAAGTTTGTTATATACATTGACACATCATAATCACCTAGAGTCCATAGTTGACATGAGGGTTCACTCTTGGTGTGTTTGGTCAAATGTGTAATGACACAACTCCACCATTATAGTATAATAGTATAATACAGAATAGTTCCACTGCCCTAAAAATCCTCTGTTCTGTGCCTATTCATCCCTTCCTCCCCACAACTACTGGCAGCCACTGATCTTTTTATTGTCTCCATAGTTTTACCTTCTCTGGAATGTCATAGAGTTGGAATCATATGGTGCGTAGCCTTTTCAAATTGGCTCCTTTCAGTTAGTAGTATGCATTTAAGGTTCCTTCATGTCTTTTGTGGCTTGATAGCACTTTTTTAAAAAAGCATTGAATACTATTCCATCATCTGGATAACAGAATTTTTAAATGATATTTTATTTAATAATGTTTTCAGGAATAAAAGGCGACATTTATCTAATACTTATATGCCAGGTATTTACATTACCTCATTTCATCTTCATAAGGTCCTGTACAAAAAAGTGTTTAATTAATTCCAGTTGGCAGATAAGGAATCTGACTTAGGGACTCAAGGTGCCCTCAGTCCCTTGGCAAATGCAAGACAGAGCAGGACTTGAACCTGACCCTGATGACTGCCAAGCCCGGGCTTTCTCCCACCCAGCCTGGCACATCGCCACATCCAATGCCAACCCAAAGATATTCGTGGCATCATTCACTCCCCATGAGATCTTGCTGGGTAACAAACTGGTACCAAAGCAGTGTTACACACTTCTTGTCTCTGTTTTCTCTCATCCTCCCCTCAGTGCATCAGTTATTAATATCTTTACTCCATTCTTAAAGCAGCTGTCTTCCAAGTGCTTGAAATAGAATTCCAGGATAAAGGATTGGATTGGCAAAAGAGCAATACTAGGTCCTGATCATTCATATAAGGAAATGAAGTCAGTGGGTCGATACATGGGTTATTGGCATACTGGCATCTCACCAAGGGCACTGTTTGGACTTTGGCAACAGACTGGATGGGAGTGTTCTTTTGTAAACATATGCAATCTTCAAACCAGCTCTGGGCTTCAGGTTGGGAAAGGATGCAGGTTCCTCTCATTAAATGGAAAGTTTGGGTGCAGGTCAGGCATGCTCGTCTTGGCCCAAGAATATGGGACCAGTGCAGGTCAGCCCAAGGCAGGGGCTTTGCTCAGCTGTTACCTCCAGTCATCCTGCTGGTTAAGGTAGTGGCCGGGATGGAGCCTTTCTCACTGGAACAGGAACATTTTTCAATGGTCAGCTCAAATTCTGAGTGCTCCAGGGAAGCATTTAAATGACCCCATCCTAGCCAAACAGCCATCATGAGGGAACCTATGGAGTGCAGAAGGGACACTGATTTCAGAGCATGTGGAAAATAGAATGAAGAAAAGTCTTTTGTGTACCAGGGTGCTGGGAGTTGTGGGGGGAGGAAGGTGCGAGGGCAGCAAATGTGGGGGAACTGTAAATGTACCAGAAGAATGGGAGGTGTTGTTTAGCTCCTGCAATTAGCTGAGAGGATTTCAGAAGTCACTGTGGAGTTGGAGCTAAAGTGCATTGAATGTAGAAAAATCCATTTCAGCTCTTTCAGGTGTTTGCCCCTGGCCCTCCTTTGTGGAGGCTCAAACAAATTTGAGATTTGCACTTTTCTAACAAGTGCAAGGAACGCCCTTTAAGAACAGGGCCGAGAAACAGCTGTATGGAGGCTAAAGCAGCCATTGTCTTTAGTTGCTCTCAGCACCTGCCCATTTAACTCAACTATGAAGAGGTAATTTAATGTGTTTGCACACATCTGTTTGTAAGAGCACATACACCCCAAATGGGCACTTCCAGTCAATTTCATAGTGTGGTTTCCATCTCTGTCTCATTTAAAAATTCTCTGACTTCCGTGCAATGCTGTTTGTTCAGTTTCTACATTAACAAATGCATAATCTGCCATATACTTTGCCCAGGAAGAACATTTAGTGATATGAAATTCATTACACATAGTTCACTTGAAGTGAAAGCTAATTATAGAACAATGTTCTCCAAGGAGCTATTTATAGCCCCTCCCAAGTAGACAGCAGACAACGCATTTCCTGTATGGGTAAGCATTGTTTTATTAGTATGTTTTGTTGCAAGATTTTGGTGAGAAAAAAGCTTTTCTCAGTGGCCCCAGTTGAGCACTTGTGTGGACAGTGAACACGATTCCATGATAAAGACAACCTCATTTGATGTTGTTAATGCACATGTGCTATTATATGTTGCTTCAGATTTCTTCCCTTCCAGTAAAATAAAGGCTTTAAAGGACACTTTTATCATGGCAACTAGGCTTGATTTTTTTTTACATTCCAGAAATTGGTAATTAAAGTCACCTTTCCTTTCTATTAGTGAGTTCCAGATGGTTCAGGGTGCCTATATCCGGGATCAGTTGTTAGGGCTTTTATTTAAAGACTTTTCACTTGAGAATTTAAAATGCCAATAAGTGGCATTTTGTTTTTCTGACCCTTCGTAATTCAGAGTAGTTGTTTTCAAAGTATGTTCTTTGGAAGAACAGCATCAGTATCACCTGTGAACTTGTTAGAAATGCAAATTTAGAGCACAACCCTAGATCTGTGGAACCTGAAACCCCGGGGAGCCAGCCCAGCAATCTCTGTCAAACAACCTTTCTGGAGATTCCAATGCATATGAAGTTCATTCGAGGTCCACTGGTTTATACAGTTGGTGATGAGGCTAGTAGGGGGTTATTCAACTCTCCTCTGGTTTGCACTAATTGCATTGATCTTCCTGTGTGAGGCCCTGGGCTAAGAGTATTAACTTATTTAATCTTCACACCTACCCCCTGAGGGCAATTTTCTTATTATCCCATTGGACAGATGATGGAATGGAGGCCTAGAGATGTGAAGTTACTTGCATAAGGCAACATGGCTGGCAGGGAGCAGAGCAAGGTTGGATATGTGGGCCTCTCTGCCACCCACACCTGTGCTTTGAGCAGCCTACAGTTACGCTATCTTGAGGGGATACTTAGTCAAGTGATTGATAAGGATTTTAAATAAACCTTCCTCAATTCTTCTCCCCATTTCTCAATTCCTTGGTCCCTTCCCTTTCTCTCAGTGTCTCCTGGTCATTTCTTCTCTCTCTTGCTCTCACTGTCTCTCCCTCCCTCCCTGCTCCATGGACATGAGTACTTTCACATATGATCATCCTATCGTTGATCTCTTTCTCATTAGCTCCTCATCAGAGTCCAGTTTGGTCAAGTCTAAAACATAGTGTTGAGCCACAACCTTCTGACTTCAGGGTGTGTGATGAACCAGTTGGCTTGTTCAGATAAGGGGCTGTCAGATAAGGGGAAGCTGGCAGGGTGGGACACTGAGTTACAGGCATCCTGTAAGTCCCTGTAATGTAACTCCCCCTGTAATGTACAGGGGATTTATGAACTGCAGTGAGCTGTGCCTGCCACAGTGCAAAGCACGTTCTGTAGGAATTGTTTGAACTCACTGGAGCTGGTAGTCTAAGGGAAATGACACTAACTTGGGTCACCAATTCAAGAAGTAGATGTCTGTACTCTAAATTAACATAAAAATAAAAGATTGGCATAGGACATGGATGACAAGTCTAAAACATTAAGGTAATAGAATGAGAGCACAGAAATACACCCTTACTTTTATGGTCAATTGATTTTGACAAAAGTACCAAGACAATTCAATGGGGGAAAGAGTAATCTTGTCTTGTCTTTTTTTCTTTTCTTTTTCTTTTTTCTTTCTTTTTTTTTTTTTTTTTTGAGACACAGTCATGCCGTATTGTCCAGGCTGGAGTGCAATGGCGTGATCTCAGCTGGCTGCAACCTCCACTTCCTAGGTTCAAGCAGTTCTCCTGCCTCAGCCTCCCTAATAGCTGGAATTACAGGCACACACCACTATGCCCAGCTAATTTTTGTATTTTTAGTAGAGATGGGGTTTCACCTTCTTGGTCAGGCTGGTTTTGAACTCCCAACCTCAGGTGATCCGCCTGCCTTGGCCTCCCAGAGTACTGGGATTACAGGTGTGAGCCTCCACGCCCAGCCAAGAGTAGTCTTTCTAACAAACAAATAGTACTGGGACTGGATATCAAGACACAAATGAAGTTGGATCTCTACCTTGCATCATGTTCAAAAATTAACTCAAATGGATCAACTGCATAAATATAAGAGTTAAAATGATAACATCGTCAGGAAGAAAATGTAGGTGGTAAAGCATCATGACCTTGAATTTGGCAAAGGATTCTAAAATTGGCAAAGGACTCTTGTATAACACCAAAAGCACAAGCAACCAAAGAAAAAGATACATTAGACTTCATCAGAAGTGACAACTTGTGATGATACTATCTAGAAAGTGAAAAGACAACCCATAAAGTGGGAGAAAATATTTGCAAAGCATGTATCTGATAAGGGACTTGTATCTGCAATTATAAAACTCTTATAACTCAGTAACGAAAGACAAATAATCTAATTTTAAAATAGGCAAAAGATCTGAATAGACTTATCTATAGTGTATAGGAAGTATACACTTGGCCAAAAAGCACATAGAAAGATGCCCAACATTATGAGTCATTAAGGAAATGTGAATTAAAACCAAAGTGAGATACCACTTCACATTTATTAGGTTAATAAATTTTAAAACATTGAAAATGACAAGTGTTGAGGAGGATGTGGATAAATTGAAACCCTTATACACTGCTGGTAGGAGCGTAAAATGGTGCAGTCACTTGGAAAACCGTAGGACAGCCGTTCAAAAAGTTAAACATAGAGTTACCATGTGATTAGGCAATTCCAGTCCTAGATATGTACCCAAAAGAAATGAAAACAAATGTCCACAGGAAAACTTGTACAAGTGTTCATAACAGCATTATTTGTAATAGCCAAAGACTGGAAGCAGCCCAAATGTCTGTCAGTTGATGAACAGATAAACGAAATGTGGTATATCTATACATTAGAATATTATTTGGCCATAAAAAGGAATGAAGTACAGATATGTGCCACCACACGAATGGATCTTTAAAACATTAAGTGTAGCCGGGCGTGGTGGCTCACGCTTGTAATCCCAGCACTTTGGGAGGCCGAGGCGGGCGGATCACGAGGTCAGGAGATTGAGACCACGGTGAAACCCCATCTCTACTAAAAAATACAAAAAAATTAGCCGGGTGTGGTGGCGGGCGCCTGTAGTCCCAGCTACTCGGAGAGGCTGAGGCAGGAGAATGGCGTGAACCCGGGAGGCGGAGCTTGCAGTGAGCCGAGATCGTGCCACTGCACTCCAGCCTGGGCGACAGAGCGAGACTCCGTCTCAAAAAAAAAAAAAAAAAAAAAAATTAAGTGAAAGAAGGCAGTCACAAAAGAAGACAAATTCAATAACTGAGGATTCCTTTTATATGAAAGTCTAGGCAAATCTATAAAACAGAAAGTAGATTTTCGTTGCCTATTTCTGGGGACATGGGGACTTGGAATGTAATGGATAAAGGGTATGGGGCTTTAGGGGGTAATAAAAATGTCCCAGAATTGATTGTGGTGAAGGTTGCATGACTGTGAACACGCTGAAAACCACTGGGTTGTACACTTTACACAGGTTAATTGTATGGTATGTGAGTTATGTCTGAATAAAGCTATTAACAGAAAAATGAAAAATATAACCAACTCTTCCTTCTTGAAGCCTTGTTCTTCCTTCCAACGTCATGCTTCCTTCACGCCCAGGCCTGACCTATCCTTCTCCTCCTCCTCATGCCGCTCCCCTTCTTCTTCTTTTGCTTCTTCCTGCTGCCCCATAAGTGAGCACGTCTCCAAGGTTCTATCTTTAGTCTCTTGCTCTTCTCTTTCTCTCTGGGGAGAGCCCAGCCCTGTGGTTCTTTTCCAAAGTCTCTCTCATCTGTACCTCTGATCCTGACAGCTTCTCTCAGCTCTACTCCCACACTCCCAACTGCCTGCTGATATTTCCATTTGGACGTCTCCAACTTAGCTTGTCTAACACTACATCGATTCCTTTTTCCCTCTTCTCCCTACCCCAGCTCTTTCTCCCAACCTCGCTAGTCCTATTCATGAGGTTACTTTTCTCCCAGTTACCTGAGCTTGAAGCTGAACTCTGCCTTTAAACTCTGTCTCCCTCGTCTTCTCCCATTGTTCAGTCGCTCAATCCCATAGATTCTTGCTTCCATCTCTTGCTTTCACTCAGCTCTTCCTTCCCATTCCCACTGTCTCTGTCTTCTGCAGTTTAGCCCTAATAAGGAATATTCACTAACCTTCTTACTGGCCATAGTAGCTACAGAATATGAATTGTAGAAGAAAAAGGATGTAAATTTGCAGCTGAAGGGAGGGCTTCAAAATTCCTGCTGTGACCTCCATGCTGGAGGTTTTGCAAGAGAGTTGCACAAAAGAAGATAAAACCCAAGGGCCTGGAGAGAAGCCTGTTCAAGAAGCAGGTTGTCTTGGGAAAATGGAAAGATACCCAAGGGAGTGGGTTCAGAGAACCCCATTAACAGGATTGATACTGAGCCAGTGTACACTGGCACCGCCATACTGGTGGTTAACATCCTAAAATATTTTGTACTGGTTGCTAAACAGCCACCATCCTGAGCCCCCAATGGTCTCCCGCCTTCCTGCTGATCCTGTAGGACTCCCTGAAACTCTGCACCACATGGCAGTCAGAGGCCCAGGGCCCTGTGGATGGCTGTGCTGTGGTACAGCTCTGACCCTGGAACCCCTGGCTTCTCCAGTGGCTGTCAGATCAAATCCACACTCCTTGGCATTCTTGGGGGTCCATCTTTTTTTATTTTTTATTTGGAGACAGAGTCGCACTCTGTTGTCCAGGCTGGAGGGCAGTGGTGCGATCTTGGCTCACTGCAACCTCCACCTCCCAGGTTCAGGTGATTCTCCTGCCTCAGCCTCCCTAGTAGCTGGGGCTACAGGCATGCACCACTATGCCTGGCTAATATTTCTTTGTATTTTGAGTAGAGATGGGGTTTCACCATGTTGGCAAGGCTGCTCTCGAGCTCCTGACCTCAAGTGATCAGCCTGCCTCAGCCTCCCAAAGTGCTGGGATTACAGGCATAAGCCACCACGCCCGGCCCTTGGGGTCCATCCTAATCCAGCCATAACCCAGCTTTCTGGTCTGTCTTCCACTCCTCCCTACAGCGAGGTCCCTGGACAGTATGGGCTTTTGCTCTCCCAGCACCACATCTTTGCATTTCCCTTTCTTCCCTTCTCAGTCTGCCGAAACTCCTTCTGTCCCTTGAGGTCTTGATCATGTGCTACCACTTCCAAGAAGTTGTCTCTGAGTACTGTCAGAAGTAGCCTTTCTTCCTCATGGCACACATATGTACACATATATACATATGTACATATTCTTGCATGTATTTTTATGTCCATGTTTATGGTCGAGTGCATAAAAATGGTTCTATCAGTTAAGATTGTTTTTCACATAGAAAAAGAACTCTGCTTCCAGGGTGTGGGTTTCAGATGCCCTCTCTACCTACCATACTTATGAATCTGGTCAGTTCATCCAGCCTCATGGCTGGAAGTTCTGTCCAATCCATGGGCCATTGGCTCCCAGATGAGTAGCTCCAGCCTTAAATACCCCATTGCCTACTTGGCAAAGTAAACTTCCTAAGTCCTAACTTAGGCAGTGGGAGAATGGCGTCCAACATATGCAGAATTCACAGCTTTTCCCTGCTACACTTCATACTTAAATGTCTCTCTTAAATTAAACCTCATGCGCTTTGAGTTGTAAGCTCTAGTGTGTCTGTGAGCAAAATATTTTAACAGCTTCCATTTTTAATTTTTATTTTATTTATTCATTTTTAAAATTTTTATAGATTTATGGAGTACAAGTACAGATTCCTTGCAAGTGTGTATTGCGTAGTGGTGAAATCTGTTTTTGGTAAAAAAAAAAAGTAGTGACAGTTCTAGCTTTCCTGAACTGGTGAGCAGAAAGGACATTTCACATACAAAGTCAATGTCCAGTTGAAATAAGAGAGAATAAAATTGCAGTGCCCTATCAGGGACTTGCAAGTGGACGAGAGCTTTCATTTTATATCCTAGATCCCAGCCAAGGGCTTCAGAGTTGGTCCTGTTCCAATGACATCTCCTGGCATTCTCAGGGTCAGCAAGAGTTCCTGGCTGCCCTTCCTCCCCTCTGTGGCACAGCCTCATGGCCTTAAGTCCTGCACACAGGGATATTTGGTTGTATGATGGAGACGTGGAGGCAGTTTTAGGAAGATTTGAGTTCTTGGTATGTGCCGGGTGCTGTACATGTTGACAGTTAATACTCACAACCACCTGCTCAGGCCAGTGCTTCCCTCTTTAGCTGATGAGGAAACTGCGGCTCATAGAGATTCAGTGATGTTCCAGATGCCATCCCCCATGTACGCAACAGGCCTGGAATGGATGGAGAGTTGTGCATGGTGATTATGCACGCAGCCTCCTGTTGAGGTCCTGTCCCTGATTCCCTTGAAGAAGCTTCCCACCCCCTGGCTCCCCATTGACCACCTTCCTCTCTGCCTCCTGAGCCTCTGGGAGTGCAGAGTCTGGACGCATCCAGCCACCTGACCACCTTCTCCCCTCCTGACAGCATCTATCCCCTCATTGTTCTCCAGGGAGGCCTGTTTCCCTCATTGGTCTTCAGGGAACTGTGGTCCAGCCATGCCTCCTTCATGTTCAGTTCCACACTGGTCAGCACTGGAATCACCTGGGGCTGTCCGGGATGTCCAGGTTTAGATACACTCATGCCAAGATTCTAATAGAGGCAGATTGCAAATGGTTAGAATTCCTGTTGAGTTCAAATGAATGAATTGAGAAGTCCCAGAAGCAGCACTTAAATCCTGCCTTAATCACTGAGTGAAAGGATAGCAAGTTGGGTGGGAGTGTGGCAAAGGGCGATGAGAGGCCACTCAGGGCTTCCATGTCAGAACTAAAAGCAGCTGCGGATGCCTCGGAGTGTCCCCTTGGTGTGCAGCAAGTCTGTGCAGATGTCCATGGTGGCACTGCTTTTTTTTTTTTTTTAATGTCACCTTATGCCTCCTCCTGACCCTTGTCATCCAGGCTTGCCTGTCCTGTGTCCTGAGCCTTTAAGGCAGGCTTTGTTTCCTACCAGAGGAGAATGTGTTGTGGAAAGTTATCCATGGTAAAGGAATCCTGTTCACATGTTGGTGAACTTGTGTATGACCTCTGTTAAGTAACATAATGGGTTAACCAGGGCTCTAGCATTCAGCTGTGCAGGTTGTGCACTGCACAACTCAGGGGATTAGTCACATAGACTCCTGATCCATTCAAAATATCCTAGAACTCAGGAAGCCCTTAGGGTGATGATGCGAAGGGTGGGAGGTTGGTACCTTTGCATGGGGACTCTGGAAGGGATGATATATTTTGCAGGAGGAGACAGCATAACCTGTTGCGGGATCAAGAGCTTTAGAAATAGGCCCACCTGGTCTTGGGTTTCATTGTCACCATATCACCACTGAGTGCCTGGATCACCCAGGCAGTTTACTCGACTTCTCTGAGTCTGTAAAAGGGAGGATGGGGAAGAGTTTTCAAGTTTGGGGTTGGGGTGGTGAGGGCTAAATGAGATGATATGAGTGAGGCACCCTGCAGAGAGGACACTGACACATGCAACTCTCTTTTTAAAGATGGGCTTCTGGCAGCACTCCCTATCCCATCACGTGGGCAAACTCTTCCTTCACTCTCGGTGCTGGGGCGGCCCCTTATGGCTCTGGTCAGCAGGCCTCTGCTTCCTGCATTATTTCAGTCCTTCCTCTACTGGGAAAGGGAAAAAATTATTTCAGTCCTTTCTCTGCTGGGAAAGGGACCCATCTGAAGGATTCCTCATCACCTGAATCCAGATACAGAGAGCTTCGGGCAGCTGCGTGTGTATGTACACACTGCCCCCCCAAACACACACACCCCTTTATTGTGATAAAATAGACATAATAAAAATTTACCATTTAAATCATTTTTTGTGTACAATTCAGTGGATTAAGTACATCACATTGTGCAACCATCACCCCATCCATCTCCAGAAGTCTTTTCATCTTGCAGAACTTGAATTTGTACTCATTAACACTAACTCCCCGTTTCCCCTCAGCCCCTGGCAACCCCCATTCTACTTTCTGTCTCTATGAATCTGCCTACTCTAGGGGCCTCATGTAAGTGGAATCATATAGTGTTTGTTCTTTCGTGATTGACTGACTTCATTAGGATGTTGTCAAGGTTCGTCTATGTTGTAGCATGTGTCAGAATTCCCTTCCTTTATATGGCTGAATACTATCTCATTGAATGTATAGACCACACTCTGTTTATCCACTCATCCACTGATAAATGCTTGCGTTTCTTTCGTCTCTTGGCTGCTGTGAGTAGTGCTGTTATGAGCATGAGTGTACAGAGAGATTGGTTCAAGTCTTTGCTTTCAAGTTTTAGAGTATATACCCAGAAGAGGAATGGCTTGATCACATAATTCTATTTTTAAATTTTTGAGGACCTGCCATACTGTTTTTCATAGTAGCTGCACCATTTCATATTCCCACAACAGTGTATGAAAGGTCCAGTTGTTCTACATCCTCTCCAACATTTGGTATTTTTCTATTTTTCTTAAATAGTAGCCATCCTAATGGGTATTATACATATATTTTAGAAATTAATAATGCACACCTTCTTGTAGTTTTCTTGATTTCTTCGTGGCTACCTCCTTAGATTGCTGAGGGCAGAGAGATGGAAATTCCTCCATCTTCTCAGAAGTGATGGGACAGAGGAGTCCCCAGAAGTGTGCACACCTGACTCAGTCTGTCCTGAAGACAGGGGGACAGTGGTGTGAGAGGAAGCACAAACTAGGTTCAGTTGTTCCTCCTGAGTGAGGTTTCAGGAAGAGCTCTGAGAAGGGGATAGCTCCAGAAGACAATGATTTTTGTCTTGCACATGTGTCTTTAGTATCCCCATGAGGGCAATGTATGTTTGTAAATTTTTTTATTTGGGCACAATTTTGGCACTCCACTAACTCCAAGTAATAGAATTGCTCTTTCATTCAGAGCAATCATTGGCAATCTAGTGCTGGTCTTTTCTTCTTTTCTCTCTCCTCTCCCCTCCCCTTCCCACCTTCCTTTTATTTTTTTCATAAAATGGATGCTGAATTATCACCAGAAAGAAATAAAGGGGCCAAGAGCAGCCTGTCCCCAGTTTGAAGAATCCTCATGCACTGCCATTAAGGAATTCCCATCCCAAACACCAGAGGTTTGTGTGGGCCATGCGGCCTGAGGAAGTTGCCTTCTCAGATGAGTGTGGCCCAGGCTCTGCCCTGGGCTCCAAGTACAGCATCCCCTGAGATGGTGCCTGGAACCGGCTCTTGTGGCAGGACTTGGCCATCTGACAGCAATCACCTGCAATCTGTCCCGAGCTACCTGCTGAAGAACTCTGCCACTTGGAACCCCAGTGTGGCCTTTCCTGCCTCTGTTCCTGGTACCATCTGGCTCTGCGTTCCCACCCAAATCTCATCTTGAATTGTAACCTGAATTGTAATTCCCACGTATTGGGGGAGGGACCTGGTGGGAGGTGATTGGATCATGGGGGTAGTTCCCCCATGCTGTTCTCGTGATAGTGAGTGAGTTCGCATGAGATCTGATGGTTATATAAGGGGCTCTTGCCCCTTCACTTGGCACTTCTCTCTCCTGCTGCCTTGTGACGAAGGACGTATTTGCTTCCCTTTCTGCCATGATTGTAAGTTTCCTGAGGCCTCCCCATCCATGTGGAACTGTGAGTCAATGAAACTTCTTTCCTTTATAAATACCCACTCTTGGGTATTTCTTTATAGCAGTATGAAAACAGACTAATACAGTTCCCCAGACTTTCCAAGTAGCCACTCTCTCCCAGCTGCACTGGTAGCCCTCTGGAGAAAGAACAGGAGAATTCTGCACACTTCCATTTGACTAGAAATGACATGAAGTATAATGCAGGAACCAAGAGGATGAGAGAAGACTGTTCACTCAGTAACCCCTGGCTTTCCTGGCCTGAAACACCCTGAAAGCCCTGGAACCCCACCCTTCCCTCTGCTGTCCATAGATGGAGGATTTGGGATGTGCACCTTCACTGCATGCCCACTCCAATGAGCAACTCTCTTCTGGTCGCTGTGCCATTCAGCAATTATTAAGGATCACACCTTGACTTTTCACCCATGATAGTTAAAAAGATAGATCAAAGCAATCGAGAATGTGCGATAGCCATAGAGAGAAGATAACAGCAGGCAATTTTTTAAAATGAATTTTGATTTAAATCCTGACATACACCCCCACAACTGCCTGCACTTCCCACTTCCTAACAGTTGGATCCAGGAGAAGGTTATAAGGACTGTTGGGAAATAATAGTTCTCCAGCCCCTTCATGCGCAGGGCCTGAGATACCCAGTAGGGCTTCTGTAATAAAGAAGTGGTGTTTCCATCTGAGTGCCGGAACCAATGGGAACAAGCCCGTGTGTGGGTGTGGGAGTCATAGCTGGGCTCTTGGGCCGAATTTACATCCTTTGTCTGCAATTAGCCAGTCGCTCCTTCTGAGAACATGAATAGTTCACTCTGTCATAAATGGGAATGCTGTTCTCACCCCAATGGGAGGGAAGATGCCCAGAAACATGTTTAATGGGTTTTATTTGATACTTAGAAACATTGCAGTGATTTTCGGTTTCCAAAAAGGACATGTTGATAACTTTTCCATATGGTAGTTTTCTGCTATGACTGCTAGTGGCTTGGCAATTTTTAATATTAAATTCCTAATGGTAAGCAGAATTCCATCCAGTTTTAAATCCATAAGACCAGTTATATTTTTAGAGAAGTCATTAGTTTTGTTTTTATTCATATTGAAAAAGTATCTCTCTGTCACTGCTGTGGTCCAAATGATGTGTCCCCTCTGCTTCCAAAATTCAGTTTGAAATCTTTACCCGCAAGGTGGTGGTGTTAGGCGGTAGAGCCTTTGGAAGGTGATTCAGTCATGGGAGTGGAGTCTGCATAAATGAAATTCATGCCCTTATAAAAGAGGCCTGAGAGAGACCCCTGGCCCCTTCCATCCTATAAGGACACAGTGAGAAGGTGCCGTCTATGAGCCAGGAAGTGGGCCTCATCAGAAAACCCTACTGGCACCCTGATCTTGGACTTCTAGCCTCCAGAACTGTGAGAAATAAACATTTCTGTTTGGGTTTTTTTCTTCTAAGAGACAGGGTCTTGCTCTGTCACCCAGGCTGGAGTGCAGTAGCATGGTCATGGCTCACTGCAGCCTCGACCTCCTGGGCTCAAGTGATCTTTTCACCTCAGCAACTGCCATCCCCCCACCCCCCTGTCCCCCCTCCTCAAGTAGCTGGGACTACAGGTGCACCACCACACCCGACTAATTTTTTTGTTTTTTGGTAGAAATGAGGTGTTGCTTTGTTGCCCAAGCTGATCTCGAACTCCTAGGCTCAAGTGGTCTTCCCATGTCAGCCCCCCAAGCAGCTGGGAATACAGGTGTGTGCCACCATGCCTGGCTAATTAATTTCTGTTGTTTATAAGCCATCAGTCCATGGTATTTTGTTATAGTATTCTGAACAGACGAAGACAGTCCCCAATCCCACAGTTATCCCATCTTTTCAGATGTGGCTCCAGGCTCACGAAAGCCCTGGGGGATGGACTCAAAGGCACCCTCAGAGGCCTGTGGTTCTCGTGGTTCAGAGTCTCTGGCATTGCATTTCCCCGCGTTACCTTTTCCAATTCCAATAACATTCTGTGCGTCAGCGTTGCCAGGGCAGATGCAGCCAGGCCCAGGATAGAAACCTTTTTTTCCAGGCAGAGATGACTCTCATGCAAGCAGGCCGGCTTCCCTGCCCAGCAACAGGCTGTCTCACACAACTGAAAGATTCAAAATGCCTTTTCCTAAAAATATCCAAGAAGACTCTTACAAAAATTGTTTAGTATTGCTTGTTTTTCTCTCTTATGGGTGGTATTCGTAGTAGAAGAAATTACATTTATGCACTTAATAGAGATAATGAAGATGATCTTTGAATGGTATTAGCTCTGGAAATAACTCAAATATGGGTGATGTCTGATATGAAAGCCGATCTTCAGCCTGAGATTTCTAGAACTTTTGAATTGATTTGCAACTCTCCCATTAGAATTGTGATTTTCATTTGTAAAAGGCAGGAAATTCATACATGTCAAGCCTGAATGACTACTTAATGTAAAAGATAAATGAAAACCAGCCTTTTCAGATGCAACTTCGGTATAACCCTTCACTTTTGTGACTTTTTTCTTTCTTACTTGCCTCTGTAAATTAAACCATTTTCAGCTCAAGGGCTGAGGCAGAGTGATGCTTTTAAAAATCTTGTTTATATATATTTATGCCGGACACTAGGCATGCCATAACATACCAACCTGCTGATGCCAGGTTATAACTTTAAGCAAATCACTTCACAAAAACATTCCTAGAATGGTTCTCTAGGGAAGGGCTTCCCTGGGACATTTTATCTCAGGGATCTGTAAAATGTAGCAGACTATATTGGTCTGGGTTCTTAGTTGTAGGTAAAAGAACCATCTCTGTTTAAGCAGAGATTTATGAGGGATGGAGCCAGCCTTCAGAATTGCTGGCAAGGATGAAAAAAGGCTCTACAATAAACTCACAGGAACAAGGTCCAAAATCACCCCACAGGGCTGGGTACCAAAGAGGCTGCTGTCACAGCAGCCCAGGACCATGCTGCCTAGGCCTGGACTGGTACTTGCAAGTTGATATGCCCTCTCTCCATGCAAATCATTTCAGAGTCCAAGTTGCCTGTGCTTGCATCTGATCTGTAGTTCCTATATCTCACCCTGATCCCTAGTTGCCAAGAAATCTGGAAAATGTAAACTTGAGCTTTCCAGCTCCTTCTGTGCAGGAAAGTGCATTAGAGTGGGAGAGGAATGGAGGTTGAAAAAGTCAACTCACAGTAGCTACCACATGTGAAACAGAAACAGAGCGGCACATGGTGGGGAGGGTGGCTGGGAGAGATGGGGAAGGAACAGACAACACAGGCTGGGCAAATGAAACCCATCTTTCAGCTGCATTGGACAAGGTTTAGCCTCCAGAGAATACAGTATGAACCAGTTGGTGGAGAGGCTGGGATTGATCAGTGATCAGAGTATCCTGGAGAAGTTTAACCAGCACAGTGCCTAACTGGCCAGCTGATGCCACTTCAGGTCCACCTTACAAGCTATGCTGCAGGCAGGTCAGAAAATGTCGTTACCAGTTAGGTCTCCTGTCCGGGGAGGGCTCATGGCCTCTTCTCTCCCTATCAGGCATCCAGAGGCCTCTGGAGTTCCCCATCCCTGCCTCACCCACTCCTCCCCTGTGTCCAGGTTTTCTCCTGGGTGGCCCTGGCTCTTGGAAGGTGGCAGGTGCTTCTCCTCCAAGCTGGGGCCCAGTCTGTGCCTCCTCATGATCTGAAGTGGAATGTGCAAGATCAGACGTTTATTTCCATGTGTAGCTTGAGAAAGCCATCTCGTGACAGTACAGCTATTCCTTTTATGTTTGCTTGTCTCTTTTTAGTTGGCTTTCATAAAAATCACCAGATTTTAAGGGAATTGTGGATATATTTGAAAGAGGCAGTAATAGCAATGGCAACGGCCTCATTGTATTTTTACTATGCTTTTGCATCTGCCTATACAACCATCTTGTGGGCTAGGTTCAACTATCTTCAATTTATAGATGAGGAAACTGACATTCAGAAAGGTTAAGTGACTTGTATAAAGTAACACAGCAGCTCCAGTCTGACCACTGTCTCATGACCCTCAAGTAGGAGGTTCTTTCCTCAAATACCTTACTCTCTTGATGTAAAGATATGAACAATAGAAGCAAATGGGAGGTGTGGTATTGGTGAGGGATGTGTGTGTGAGTGTTTGTGTGTCTGTGTGAAAGGCTCATGCAGATTTTTATGAATTTTACCGAATGTACAGGATGTATATTAATCCAACCACAGTGCACGGCAGGTAGGATGTTGCATTTTCAATTGAGATCTTACAACACGGCAAGTTATCTGTCATTATTCCATTGCTGTACCTTAACAAAGCAAGGGTGGTGGCAGGAATCAGCATGTACACATGCTTTTTATGTGCCACATAGGGCCCATTGGCAAGATGCCTGCAGAGAGCTGATGCTCCAGAGAGCTAGAAAACACTGATCAGTGCATGATGAGGTCAGAGGCTATGAAGCATCTGTCTGGAAGAATGAATATTGCCTGACTTTGCCTACCAACCCTCACCCTCGACTGGCATTTCCATTTGTCATCTCATGTCACTGGTGAATTAAAAGATGAAGGGGACTGTGTGTCTTAACCAAAGTCCTTTAGCGAGGGAGTAGCCTGAGGGACCCGGTAGATAAGGTGACTGTCTCTGGACGAACCCTGTGGGCACAGGGAGCATCTACTTGTGTTACTCCCTGGAGGGAAGGACCCTTCGGCCAGGGCAGAGGTTCCTTAGAAGGGCTAATCCCTGAGGAAAAGGGCTGAGAGTCAGAAGGGAGCCTGGCAGGCATGGCGAGAAGCTGTGGAGGGGGAGATGGGGAATCAGAGATGGTACCAAGCTCATTCATCCACGCAGCATCCTTCCCTGCGGAGTGCACATGACACTGGGGACACTGAGCTGCCCTTTACCAAAGGACTCTTGCTTTTGAGAGGCTTCTACTAATTATGATATGGACTCTGACAATGATCATCAATAACACCTAACACGTGGAGAGTCATATTAGTCAAGGCCTGCTCTCATCCGGGACAGCTTTATCGTATTCGACCACCTACAGAGCATATTCAACTGTGGGACCTCGTTTGGTCTGCACGACAGTGTCTGGAGGCAGAAAGATCAGGCTGCTGCTGATTTTTTAGTGAGAATCTCTAAGGCTCAGAGAAGTGAGATTCAACCTCCCTGCTCTGCCCCCCAGCACTCTTTATTTCCATAACACCAATGGTTTTGAGCCAGAGGCACGTTATATTAATGCAAGGGGAAGGAAAGCAGTGAAAACAGGGTGGGGGAAATACAGGGTTCTCCACCTCCCAGCCCCACCATCCAGAGCCAAGAGCTCACTCTGTCACCCTCCTGCAACCAGACACAGCACACAGCACATCCTCCTGGCACAGCACACAGCACATCCTCCTGGCCCAACTCTTGGGAGGCCTGTTGGCTCTCCCGAGTCTTCTGCCCAGCAGCAGGTGGCTTCCTGGGTTACATCCTCCCCACCTAATCGCGCAGAGTCTCCACTGGCTTTCTGCTACCGTAGTGCCTTGTGAGGACGCCACCTCACCATGCCGTGGTGGGCGACAGACCACTTGCCCACAGGCTCCCAGTGCAGCTGGAAAGCAGGTTGGAAGGTCAGCCACCCGACAGCCCCACACTCTGTGCAAAACACTGTTTCCTGGCCCCTGAACATGGTCCTGATCCCCGCTCCATCCTCCTGTACACACACCAAGAAAAGGTGGCTCCAAAGTTGAGATCATTGCTCTCATCCAGGCTTTAGGCATTCAGGGAATTACGGAGATCATAAGTCCCTGACGCTCCAGGACACAAGGCAAAATGCAACAATTGTCAGAGAAAGGGCAGACCCTGTGCTGAGCCTGGAAATTCCGGCGGGATTTGGAGAGGTGCGGTGGGAAATGTCCAGGTATTTTTGAAACTCTTCATGTTATATTACAGGTTTAGAGACTATATCAGAAAACAGCGTCAACGCTATTCGTTTTCTAGGGCTGCTGAAGGAATTATTAAAAACTGAGTGTCTTAAAACAACAGAAATCAATTTCCTCACAGTTCTGGGAGCTAGAAGCCTAAAGCTACACTGCAGGCAGGGCCAAGCTCCCTGTGAGGGCTCTAGGGGAGGGTCCTTCCTTGCCTCTTCCTAGCTGCTGGTGATTGCAGGCAATCCTTGAAGTTTTGGGCTTGTCGAAGCATCTCTCCGATCTCTGCCTCTCTTGTTGCACGGCCTTCTCTGTGTTTGGCTCTGTGTCCAAATCTCCCTCTCCCTTTTTTCATAAGAACACCGGCCATATTAGTCAAGTCCCACTCTCATCCAGGAGGGCTTTATCTTAATTTAAGTGTATTTGCAAAGATCCTATTTCTTTCTTTCTTTCTTTCTTTCTTTCTTTCTTTTTTTCTTTTTTTTTTTTTTTTATTTGAGACAGAGTCTTGCTCTGTTGCCCAGGCTGGAGTGCAATGGCGCGATCTCGGCTCACTGCAAGCTCGGCCTCCTGGGTTCATGCCATTCTCCTGCCTCAGCCTCCAGAGTAGCTGGGACTACAGGTGCCTGCCATCATGCCCAGCTAGTTTTTTGTATTTTTCATAGAGACGGGGTTTCACTGTGTTAGCCAGGATGGTCTCGATCTCCTGACCTCGTGTTCCACCTGCCTCGGCCTCCCAAAGTGCTGGGATTACAGGCGTGAGCCACCACTCCCAGCCTGCAAAGACCCTATTTCTAAATAAAGTCACATTCACCAGTACCAGAGGTTACCACCTACTGGTTCAGATGATTCTCCTTCCTCAGTCTCCTCAGTAGCTGGGATTACAGGTGCCCACCACCACGCCTGGATAATTTTTGTATTTTTAGTAGAGACGGGGTTTCACCATGTTGGCCAGGCTGGTCTTGAACTCCTGACCTCAGGTGATCAACCAGTCTTGGCATCCCCAAGTGCTGGGATTACAGCGTGAGCCACCGCACCTGGCCAGCAGTAGGAGTATTAATTCAGGGGTGATTAGAGGTAAACATAGTCTTGTAAAAAAAAAATTTCCTCACAAGAAAGTCCTTATCATTTGACATTGAATGGAAAAGAAAAAACAACAATGAAAACCCTGTCACTGATGATGGTGAATACAGCATTTAATCTGATTTAAAGTCCTGTGTTTCTAACTGCTTACTTGGCTAAACAAAGCTCTTTAATGCGTTAGGTTATATACTCAGTAGCCTTAAAAGTAAGATAAAGAAGCTGTACAGCACAGCATCCAAATACATGGTGTTTTTCAGTTTAAGCGATTTCATAATTTCCCTTTAATTTAAAGTTAATTCTTTAATGGAGACTCATATTTCTGATTTCAGATTTTCTTTTTTTGAAGGAGGGAGCCTAAATTATTCTGTTTGCACAAGTGGACAACATTCCTTTTAAAAGAGCAGAATTGCCAAAGACTAGAAGGTGTATTCTGAAAACAATGGCTAGATTCAGCAGGACTTGCAACAGACCAGCCATGAGGACGGGAGAGGGGACAAGGTGGGGCGATTCTCTGGGCTCATGGAATGCGGTACTCCATTGATAATTTGATGAATAAATGAACCACAGCAGACAGAAGGTAGGTGCCATTGTCTGAATGAAGAAGACAGAAGGCACAGACTGGAGCAGGAGTGGGACAGAAGACATGAGCTTTATTTTGGAGATACTGATCTCAAGTCTCTAGAAAGATGACACTGGGAGAGGGAAATGCAAAACTGAGATTTAGCAGTGAGGTCGGGTTGAGGGTACCAGTGCAGAAGGCATCTATGGGAAATGACAGTTGGAATCATGGGAGCTGATGCAATGTTTGATAGAGACTGTACACAGAAGAGAAGTTGGTTGAGCATAGATATACACTGAAAATGGTCACCTTTAAGGGTTAGTGGGTGCGATGGTCTGAACGTATGTGTCCCCTCAAAATTCCAATGTTGTGATAGTACTAGGAGATGGGCCCTTTGGGAGGAGATTACATCATAAGGGTGGAGCCCTCATAAATGGGATTTGTGCTTTTTTTGGGGGGGGGGGACTGAGTCTTGCTCTGTCACCCAGGCTGGAGTGCAGTGGCGTGATCTCGGCTCACTGCAAGCTCCGCCTCCTGGGTTCACGCCATTCTCCTGCCTCAGCCTCCTGAGTAGTTGGGACTACAGGCACCCACCACCACGCCCGGCTAATTTTTTGTATTTTTTTAGTAGAGACGGGGTTTCACCATGTTAGCCAGGATGGTCTCGATCTCCTGACCTCGTGATCCGCCCGCCTTGGCCTCCCAAAGTGCTGGGATTACAGGCGTGAGCCACTGCACCCGGCCAGATTTGTTCTTTTGTAAGAAGAGACTGTAGAGCTAGATAGCACCTTCTGCCACTCAAGGACACAGCAAGAAGTTGGCTGTTTGCAACCTGCAGAAGGGCCCTCACCAGACCCTAACCATGCCAGCACCTTGATCTCAGATTTTCAGCCTGAGATCAGGCTAGGATAGATTTCTGTTGCTTATAAGTTGCCCAGTCTATGGTAATGTATTATAGCAGCTCAAAGAGATGAGGACAGTGGGGCAAGGAGGGCCGGAGGAGACGAATGAGATGATGGATGCAGCGTAAGGGTTAGTGTCTGAGCTAGACTTTGGTCAGTAGTAGGATGACCTAGCTAAGGCTGTCCAAGTCCAAGACCAGACACAGCTCCAGTGAAGCACAAGGGCTTGAGGATGGATGCTGCAGGAAGGGCAGGGAGGACAGGGCTGGCAGAGCAGAAGGTACTCAGTATCTTGAAGTTCTGCAAGAGTAGAGCTGGAGCTGCAGTTGGCACCTCAGGCATGGCTGCCCTGGGAGGCATGAATTGCATATCTTGGGGTGATGGTGGCAGGTGGCATGCTGGAAACCAGTGAGAGAAAGGCATCTTGTCAGTCTTGAAAGAAATTTGAGCAGCACAGCTTCCTGGTTTTAAGAGCCTGGGCTCTAGAATCAGATCCGTGTTCTAATTCCAGCTCTGCTATATTGGTGACCTTGGGCAATTTACTGAAGTTAGTTGATGTTCATTTCCCCACCTGCAAAATGGTAAGAAGCTATGAACTGGCACAGATCATGCGACTTCATATAAAGTGCCTAGTCCAGTGTCCCAGGCACAGAAGCTGTCTAATGAATGTTGGTTATGCACAACAGCAATAGTAATGGAACAGTTGTGAAGGCAGGGACGCAGATTTAGAAGATTGGTCAGGCTAGAACACGACGAGTTCAGGAGCCTCTTCTTTGGCTGAATGTTGTTGAGATTACATGTGTTGCCTGGAACCAGGGCAGCTATCTTCGGTCCATGAGGTGACAAGCCTGAAATCCAAGTCAGTGTTCAGAGAGTGGCAGGGCCAGGAGACAGAGGGGGCCTGCATGCTTGAAGATGAGTTGAGCTGCCAAACCAAGCCACCTCCTGTCTGGCACCTCCTCATTAAGTGAGATAACAAACCCCTATGCGTGAGCATCCTAACCAATACAACACGTGAGAGATGCTCTTCACGGTGGTTCCCACAGCAGGCTTCTCTGAAGAAAAAAATGGCATGACATATACCCGAGTTAGCAATGACAACGGAGGCTATCGCTCTTGCCCTGGTAAAAGCCTGCAGTGGTGACAGTGGAGTGGGAGAGAAACAGGCAGGTGAGAGGGGTATTTAGGTGGTAAAATCAAGAGAAACTGGAGAGGGACTCGACGCAGTGGGAGCTCACTGGCCACATGTTTCAAATCCTAGGCTCCAGCCCCATGTCCCCATTACAGAGCGAGAGTAGCCTGCTGTCTGCATTTAATTGCTTCATAGTGGTGACCACGTAATTCTGATCTAGTGAACAACCAACATATTCCACCCTCACCATCTCTCTCTACTAAGAGAGATGATAGCACAGTAATATAAAAGACAGGTACTGTTTGCTGCATTTACTCTGGGACCGGTGTAAAGAAGACACGGAGTAAGACTACACGGACGTTTAGTGTATGTAGTAATTTGTGTATGTATGTAGTGTAATTTGTGTAGTATGTGGTGTATGTATGTATTTAGTGTATGTTGTAGTAAATGCAACTACAAGTTGCATTTACTCTGGGACCGGTGTAAAGAAGACCGGTGTAAAGACTACATGGACAGCTGTAGTCGCTGGCGCTCTGGGGACTCAGGGAGGTACACCTCACCCAGGCAGGAGGCTGTGGGGAGTCCCCAGGCTCCCCCAGGAGGCATCATGTTCAAGGATGTGGGAGGGGAATGCTGGAGAAGGCACAGAGCCTGTGAGAGCCGGAGCACTCTGCACTGTATGGGGCTTGCCAGGTTGGAGCAGAGAGCTGGTGTGGAGCCAGACCCGGAGGACCTGATGCTGAGGTGAGCTCTATCCTGACAGTCATCAGGAGGCCCTGGATAAGCCCAAGGTGGGGAGAGCCGTGGTCCCATTTGCAGTTTATTTCTCAGTGTTGCTGCTTGAGTAGTTGTAGGGGGTTGAAGGGTGGCCTCTCCGAGCAAGGTGTCCATGCCCCAGAACCTGTGCTAGCTTATTTGGGAAAAAGGGTCTTTGCAGGTGTGATGAAATTAGGGCTCTTGAGATGAGATTGTCCTCGGTTATGGTGGGCCCTAAATCCAGTGACAATTGTCCTAATAAGATAAGGGGAGAGGAGGCCAGGCACAGTGGTTCACGCCTGTAATCCCAGCACTTTGGGAGGCCAAGGTAGGTGGATCACTAGAGGTCAGCAGTTCGAGTCCAGCCTGGCCAACGTGGTGAAACTTTGTCTCTACTAAAAATACAAAAAATAGCTGGGCATGGTGGTGGGTGCCTATAATCCCAGTTACTTGGGAGGCTGAGGCACGAAAATTGATCGAACCCTGGAGGCGGAGGTTGCAGTGAGCCGAGATTGCACCACTGCACTCCAGCCTGGGTGACAGAGCAAGACTCTGTGCCCCCCACCTCCCCCCGCCAAAAGAAAAAGAGATGGGGAGAAGAGACATAGAGGGGCGGAGGCCATGTGAAATTGGAGGCCAAGATGGAGCTGTGCAACCACAAGCCAAGGGACGCCTGGAGCCACCAGAAACCGGAAGAGGCAAGGAAGGATTGCTGCCCCTCTCCCGCCATCACCTTAAGCCTTCAGAGGAATTATGGCCCTGCAGACGCCTTGGTTTCGGGCTTTTGGCCTTCAGACCTGTCAGAGAATAAATTTCTGTTGTTTTAAAGTCACTTAGTTTGTGATACTTTGTTACTGCAGTCCTAGAAAATGAGCACGATGATCTTTCCAAAATAAAAATCTACAGGCACCACTGCTCTGTGGTCTCACAGGGCTCAGGCATTCTGCATTTGTGCAAAATCAAATCATGTGCCTAGGCCCACATGGCCCTTCCTGTCCTGCCCTCCCCCGGCCTCCTCTCATACCCATGCTCCATGCTCTGGCTCCAGCCCTGATGGCTCTGTCAGACTCTGCGTTGCCCCTGGGCCTTTGCCTCAGCAGTTTCATCAGCTTAGAACATTCTTCCCCACCTGGCTCCCAACCTGCCCTCCCCCAAACCTCGCTCTGCCAGAGAACTAATGATCCCTCTGATCTCAGCTTGTCTGTCACCTCCACCAGGAAGTCCTCCTACACCTCCCAAGCCAGTGAAGAGTGCCTCCCGCAGGCTGTCAGGGCAGTTGTCACAGGGTATCGAAATGTCCTCTTTCGAAGTCAGTTCTCAGAGAATGTCCTGCCTTGTTCCAGTGGAATCCTGGGGATGTAGCCCAGTATCAGCTGTGCAGTACACTCAGTTATTATTTATTGAAAGAATGGCTCCGATGTGGGCATGACCTGAGTTAAAGATAACAGTGCTGGGGGTGGGGAAGAGGGCTACAGCAAGAGACGTGGGGAAGGAGGATGAACAGTGCGTGGTGACCGGCTGGGAGAGGGCGTGAGTGACAGTGGAGGCCACCCTCTGTCGTCTGGCTCATAGCCAGGGGAGAGTGATGTCATTGAAACAGGGAAGATAAAAATAGCAACAGATTATTGACTTGGGCATATCAACCAAAAATACACAGAACCCTCAATTTCTGCACAGTGGGGAAAATGACTTTTTTCCTTGGGGCATGAGGGGAGCCACTGCCCTTAAGTAGATCTCTTCCTGTTATAATGCCAGGACCACATGCATCTCACACTACAGCATGAGACTCAGAGGCAGCTGGTAGCACAGGTCAGGAGATGCACACGCAGAGGTGCCATTCCTGGCCTGCAGGCAGTGACTGCTAGCGTTCCAGGTCATAATGGGTCCAAACAGATGTTCTCAAGTTTTGGCAAGCTGGGAATCTTTAAACTTTGAGTAAATGAGAGCCATCCAAGGATGGACAAAAGGTGAAGATGCATAAGTGTCCTGGGTGGCAGAAAGTCCCGGGCTCATCTTAAATGTAGTCACAGCCTCACCCAGATGGCCCCAGAGTCTGCTGCAGGCTTTGGTTGACTTGTCTCCTGGTCTGGACCATGCCCTGCCTGTGCCTGGCAGGTTGGATGGATGCATGAAGAAGTAGGGAGAGACCTCTGACATGTTCTTATGCCCATATCGTCTACTAATCCATTAATGTTTAATTTAAAAAAATAAAAAAATGTACATACAATGGAATATTATTCAGCTTTAAAAGAGAAGGAAATTCTGCCACAGGTTAGAACATGGGTGAACCCCGAGGACATTAGGCTAAGCGAAAGAAGCCAGTCACAAAAACACAAATATTCCATGATTCCATTTGTACAAGGAGCCTAGAGTTGTCAAATTCATATACAGAGAATAGAACGGTGGTTGCCAGGGACTGGGAGGTGGGGAATGAGGAGTTAGTGTTTAATGGGCACATAATTTCAGAGCAGGAGTGCGAGAAAGTTCTGGAGAAGGAGTATGATGATGGGTGCCTGATCTTATAGTTCACTGAATTATACACTTGAAAATGGTTAAAATGGTAAATTTCATGTTTACCACATATTTCACCACAATATTTCACCACATATTTCACCATGATAACAAAATTGGAAAAAATATATGAAACTTTTTTCGAAGAGCTAGAATGTACATGCTTCTACACAACATTTGCCAGATTTCTTTAGCAAGCTAAGGAGAGGGAAAAAAAATCACTTTGAGCATTGCAAAAAGAAAGCCTGAGAACTCCCTGCACTGTGTAAAGAAAACATTTCAATATAGATGGGGAGAAATGAAAGGAGCAGTTGCATCTGGGAGCAGGACAAGGGAGACACTGATGTACCCAGACGAGCACCACTCTTTGCCCCACAGCATGCTGCAGACATGGGAAGTTAATACCGATTGACTTCTCTTTATTTAGTATTCATATCTATGCTTAGTTGACATCTTTAATATTATAATTATTTATTTTTAGTGCTATTGAATAGGCTGCATATAGTTCTCATCCCATGCTGCGGGCCTGGACATTCTCAAGTATTCCCTCTGTGGACTCATTGAAGTCTGAAGCAAGGATGTCCTCTTGGTGTAGTTCTGGGCTCACCTCACAATCCTAGTCTACCAGGGCATCAAGCAAGACCTGTATTAGAGGACTCGGTCTACCATAGGCTGTCACTACATCTAACACCTGCTATGCTTTTGTAGGTTCAGGAAAGATGTCCTTGGAAGGAAAAAGAAGGTTGGATTCAGTGCATCATTTTTACTTAACAGAGCCCTGTCTTTACAGCAGTCCTTCTCAACCCCAGGTCCAGGAGAAAAGTAAGCCTTGAGGTCCTGAGACATCCATGGAATAGAATCAATTCACTTTTCCCCTGCACTCCTGGAATGATCCTTGCTAAGTACTGCTCTTGGAACATTGAGAAAAAATGTACCAATAAAACTGTTGGTGGTTGGCCGGGTGCAGTGGCTCACGCCTGTAATCCCAGCACTTTGGGAGGCCTAGGCAGGCGGATTACCTGAGGTCGGGAGTTCGAGACCAGCTTGACCAACATGGAGAAACCCCGTCCCTACTAAAAATATAAAATTAGCTGGGCATGGTGGTGCATGCCTGTAATCCCAGCTACTAGGGAGACTGGGGCAGGAGAATCACTTGAACCCGGACGGCGGAGGTTGCAGTGAGCCAAGATCGCACCATTGCGCTCCAGTCTGAGCAATAAGAGTGAAAAACTCCATCTCAAAAACAAAAAACAAACAAACAAAAAAAACTGTCGGTAGTGATGGAAGCTATTGAATATGGTGGCTCTCAAACACTTGAGATGTGGTTAGTGAGACCAGGGAACTAAATCTGAAATTGTATTTAAATTTAAGTCTAAATAGCTATATGGCTAGTGTCTACCATTTTGAACTGCCCAGACTAGATTTTAAGTCTGGAGTGAACATGCCAGGTAGTACCCACCTTCTGGAGCGGGGCTAGAACTCTCCAGATGGCTCTGGCCTGGCTGTTGTCTTTTACATGGGCCATAGTGAGTCCTGGCTCCTCCTTAGAAGTAGACGTTTGACCATGTAGGGTGGGGCCCTACGTAAAACACTGGGCAGGCGCAGCAGAGTCTAGGCCAGCCTTTTAAAAAGGCTCTGCGAGAGAATTAAGCCCTGCAGAACATAATGGGAGTGACTTTTTTTCTCAATGTTCCAAGAGCAGTACTTAACAAGGATCATTCCAGGAGTGCAGGGGAAAAGTGAATTGATTCTATTCCATGGATGTCTCAGGACCTCAGGGCTTACTTTTCTCCTGGACCTGGGGTTGAGAAGGACTGCTATAAAGACAGGGCTTTGTTAAGTAAAAATGATGCACTGAATCCAACCTTCTTTTTCCTTCCAAGGACATCTTTCTTGGACCTACAAAAGCATAGCAGGTGTTAGATGTAGTGACAGCCTATGGTAGACTAAGTCCTCTGATACAGGTCTTGCTTGATGACTGTTGGTATATAAGAAAAAGCCTCTATTTCATCATCTGAGAAAGCAGTTCTAGCCAGTGTACACGCCATGACCAACTTTGCTTTCTTCACCATTACCCACATCACCATCACCCCCTCCTCACCACTGTCTCCACAACACTAGGAGGGACCTGATTTCCTGGCCAACCATGCCAGGCCCCACATGTGTGGGTTAAAACAAACAACCTTTAAGAGCCTACCAATTCACACAGGTACACAGAATGTAGGTCATGCTTGGCACACAAAACCTATTCTGAGAACTTATGTGTAAATCAACTCATATTTTTAAGGCAGTACATAGCTTACATTTTTAATAGGATGCAGAAAAATACAAGCAAGAAGAGAAATATATATGATTCAGAAAATATAGAAATAGAAATTCAATAAAGCACAGATGAAAAGTTCATCTTTTTCCCTTCTACAATTTCCTCTTCAAAAAGGCTATTTTGTTTTCTTGATTTCTTTCAGAACTTAAAGAAACACACCTGTAGGTATGTATATATGTTCATGTTCATGCACACACACTCACACACATAATTTACAGGGGGTTCAAAATATACAGGCATGAGGACTGGCTTTTTCACATGCTTTGTAAGGAGATTTTTACTCTTAGCACACTCAACACCTCTCCCTCTTTGTCCTGGCTGTATAGTATTTCATTCTATAATGTTAAGGGTTAAATTGTGTCCTCCACAAAGAGATATGTAACTCCAGTACCTCGAAATGTAACCTTATATATAGATTGTATTTACAAAGTAATTAAGTAAAAATGAAGTCATTAAGTGGGCCCTCATCCAAAATAACTGGTGTTCTTACTGTGAACAAAAGTTCTTTGAAAAAGAATTTGGAAGAAAGAGACTTTATTCTAGTAAACAGTTTGCAAACTAGGAAAACACAGCCTTTGTTATGAAATAAAAGTTTGTTCCAGAGAACAAAAGGAAGACAGGTTTTATAGCAAAAGTTCTTGCCGAGGTTCCCAATCAGGTCCATTTATGCAAATGAAGGATTGAGATTCATTTAGTTCTTATTGGTTAACACAACTGAGTTCTTATTGGTCAGTGCAGCTGAGTGCCCATTGATAGATACAGCTGAGCCCTGATTGGCTAAGGCAGGTGAGCGCTGATTGGTTGGTTATGGTGAGCTCTGAAAGTCCCAACGTTTAAAAAGTGTGGGTTTTTGGGAGAATATAGAGTACATGTGTGACCTCTAGTCAGCAAATGGCTGCTTGGCTCTATTTTAAATTTAGGCCCAGTTAGCCACTTGAAGGATTGGCTTTTTCAGCTTCACATTTGTTCACATGATTAAAAGGGGAACTTTAGACACATAGAGAGGGAAGTTGATCTGAAGAGCACAGGGAGAAGATGGCTGTCTACAGGCCAAGTAGAAAGGCCTCAGAAGAAACCAACTCTGCCAACACCTTAGTCTTGGACTTCCAGCCTCCAGTACTGTGAGACAGTAAATCTCTGTTGTTTAAGCCACCCAGTCTGTGGTACTTTGTTAGGGTAGCCTGAACAGACTAATACATATGGTGCATCATAATTTGTTTAACTAATCTCTTTGATAAACACTTTGAATTCAAAAGAATACTTTTAATGCATTAGGAAAATGCATCAGGTAATTGGAAAAAACCCCATGTAGTAAGTTCTTTTTTTGTAGAACAAATAATTCTTTAGGGGGTGTGAATACTTATCCATTCATTTTTCAGGCTGGATTATTTGCATGTCAACATGTCAAGGTTTCTTAAAGTAAGTCCACCTATAATCCAGATGCCTGTGCATGTAGACAAAGTACAATTGCAGAGATTTCATATGTAATAGTGAGATCATGAGTGAAAGAGAGCCAGGTGACATTATTAGGAATCTTTTGGTTGCAAGTGACAGACACTGCACTTGAACCAGCCTGAGAGAACAAGGAAACTGATTTTAAGGCTCGGTGTCTTGCAGGATCTAGGAATAGCTGGATGTCAGGGCAAGCAGACCAGGGACTCAGACACCCTCAGAACACTCTATTGCTAAATTTAGTCCTGCCCCTCTCTGGACATTTGATCAATTGTCCTTCTCTTCTAGAGATCAGCTTCCTCCACTTTGTGGCCTGGCTTTGAAAGGTCTCTGATGGGCTCAGCTTGGGTCAGGTGGTCATGCCAGGAATACCCTTGTGCATCTGGAGAGAAGAGTCACTATACTAATCTGACAGCAACCTCAGGCACAATTTGAATGATGGGAGTGGAGTGGCATGAGGGTCGGGGCTGGGTACTGTCAGAGTAAGGGGGGTAATGTTTGAGTGGCCATCACCTAGGGTCTCCTCATTGTTTTTGACGAAAATTTCCTGGAAGAGGTAGAATTTCAGCAGTGCCATCATTTGGAGAAAACCTAAGGCTTTGTAATACCCAACCCAAGGAATCTGGTCATGCCATCTTCATGGGCCTTAGAGAAGACCCCCTAACTGAGTAGAGTCACCGTTGACAGGTAGAGGCCACCAAATGTGACTATCCTCTGCAGCTGTGCCATCTTTCCAGGCAGAAGCAGAAAGCAGCAGGCATGACTGCCGAAACAAGACTGGGCTCTGCCTGCAGGAAAATCCGGGCTGTGGTGGCGGCTCAGCGCCTGCCAAGCAAAATACCAGTTAGGAGATGTCGCTGGCATGCAATTTAAAGAATCACTTGACTAGTACTTGAGGTTATTTAGAAAAATACCTTTGGTCACATGCTTTCCAGAATGTTATGTACTTGAAATGAATCATCCCTACCCAGCCCAGAGCGATTTAATTACAATCCCCTCCCGTGTTACTTCTTTTAAAACTTGACCTTCTTTTCTGGTTGCAATTCAAATTCGGCAAAATATCAACTTGGTTTTCTTTTTTGGAAGCCGAGGAGGAATCTTTCTATAGCTGAACAGTTTCAGACAGGAAGAAGGGACCGAGTTCCACAGTGAGAAGCCTTGCAATACAGCAGTGACTGCAGATGACCTTTAATAACTGGGAAAATATCATTCATCTGTGAGGGTTGTTAGATAATTTGTCTCAACATCATACCCAGCTTGTAAGCAAAAACAAACATCTGAGGTAATACAAACAGACCAGGTTCCTAGTAATCTGGTGAGATTATGCCAGCCACACTTGATGTATGTGTCTCTAGGTGAGGGTCACTGTTCATACACAATGCTGGGGGGCTTTAGGGGTGATGCACTTGATGTGAGTTTTGCTTTTCTAAATCTGAGCATCCTCACTGGCTTGTGTTATTGTATTTGGAGAACCACCCGTGCCGAGGGTGTGTCCTCTTAAGTAAGCATCCATAGCAAGGCACCTCTTGCTTGCCTGAGCGCTGATGCATTGAGTGGGTAGAAATGCCTGCTTGCTTCCAGTCCTAAAGTTGTTTCTTCTGCTGGGACCCGGATCCTGGTGGCCCGACGTGGGCTGTGGAGACAGACAAGCCTGCAGCCACGTCTTTGCTCTGCCATTCACCTAAGCTCTCCGAATCTTAGCTTCCTCATTGGTTAAATGGGGATAATAATAATAGTGCCTACATCATAGAGCTGTTGTGAGGATTAAATGAGATAATCTATGTGTCTGCCACAAATCAGGAGTTCAAGAAATGGCAGTCTGTTCTGTAAAAACCACAATATCAGCTCAAATAGGAATCAAGTAAGTCTCCAATAAAACAGAAAGCAAAGGTTTCCAGTCATAAATCATAAGAAATACCATTTTAGATTGATAGAATGCTTTTCATTTTGTAGTGCTATCACTTCTATTAGCTCATTTCATTTTTCTGCAACCCCCATGTGAGAGGCAGGAAAAGGGTCATCAGCCCCACTGTGGAAAAAGCAACTGAGGCTCAGACAGCCTTCATTTTTCCATGCCAAGTGCCGAGGGCAGACCGGGCCTGGGATGGTGCCCTATGAGTGTGTGATTGATGGCGCACAGGCCATTGCAGCAGTATAGGCCACAGAACAGGGTGGCCATCAGAGTGCAGGGTGAAGAAAGCATCCAAAACAGCAAGATATCAGGACTAGATTTTAAGCTCCCGAGGGCAGGCATTACAACTTGAATTTTTTCACAAACGTCACAGTTTGTAGCCTGGACTCTGCATATAATAGCCAATATATACCTTTTCTGTTCGTAATACCATTTCTGCTCATAAACCATGCCTAAGTTGCTCTGGTCGGCCGTTATGACTGACTAGTTACACTTTAAAAGTTATAAATCAACCAAAGGGTTATTCATCTGAAGTACCAAAACCGGCTGTGCAGATGATTTAATAGAACGGCCTTTGACCCTGAACCTGCAGATGATCAAGAGCCAGGAGAACAGGCTCTGGGGTCAGACTCGGGAGAGCTCATGAACCCCCTGAGCCTCAGTTTTCTCATCTGTAATGCAGCGTCAGTAATACTCACCTCGCAAGGCTTTTTGTGCGATTGAGAGAAAGTGCATATGAAGTGACTGGCACATGAGAGAAGCTTAACAATGTTGATTAGTGTTATTCCTTTTTAATCTGCTTTTTGGTTTCTGGTAGTCAAATTGTTTCCATCTCTGCATCTGAAGCAAACAATGCATGATTCACTAACATGTTGGACAAGGGTTTCTCTCTCATTTTCTTTATGTTCCAAATTAGTTGTTACATCCGGGAGATGTCGACCCTAAATAACCACATTCGTAGATGTCAGTCAGGTGTTGATCAAAACCTATTGTTCTAGAATCAGCTCTCATAGGGTGAGAGTGGGAAAGTGTGAGAACTCGGCCAGGAATGGGAGAATGTTCAACTTGGCCATCTTTCCAGAGAGCCACTGCGGGTTCCTTGGGATCCAGAACCTTCCATCCTTTCCTGGCTTCCATCCCAGACCCCTTCTTCTCCAGGCCTCATTCTTGCTCACTCCCTCCTTTCCAAGAATCATGCTTGGGAGGGTACATATATTCACCTGGGAGGGCACTTTCAGCTGTAGGACTTGACACTCTTGTTTTCTTAGGTATTTGAGATAGGAATGTTATTCACAACAGCCAAGAGAGGAGTCCCCTCTCAAGTGTCCATCAGCAAATGAGTGGATGAACAAAATGTGGTCTATCCAATGTGGCCCACACAATGGAATATCATTCAAGATTTGTACACCATTTTAACTATTCTTTTTTTGGGGGAGGGTGTGGGGGACAAGAGTCTCTCTGTCACCCAGGCTGGAGTGCAGTGGCACGATCTTGTCTCACTGCAACCTCCACCTCCTGGGTTCAAGCGATTCTCCTACCTCAGCCTCCCGAGTAGCTGGGATTACAGGCATCCTCCACCACACCGATTAATTTTTGTATTTTTAGTAGAGATGGAGTTTCACCATGTTAGCCAGGCTGGTCTCAAACTACTGGCCTCAAGTGATCTGCCCACTTTGGCTTCCCAAAGTGCTGGGATTACAGGCGTGAGCCACCGTGCCCAGCTAATTTTTGTATTTTTAGTAGAGAGGGGTTTCGCCATGTTGGCCAGGCTGGTCTCAAACTCCTGACCTCAAGTGATCCACCCACCTCAGCCTCCTAAAGTGCTGGGATTACAGGCGTGAGCCACTGCACCTGGCTTCAGTTCTTTTGGCTGCCTACCCAGAAGTGAGATTGCTGGGTAATATGACAATTCCATTTTAATTTTGGGGGGAACCGCCATACTGTTTTCCATAGCGGCAGCACCATTTTACACTCCCACCAACAATACACAAGGGTTCCCATTGCTCCACGCCTTTGCCAGTGCTTGTTATTGCCTTCTTTTTTTTTTTTTTTTTATAATAGCCATCTTAATGGGCATGTTTTAGAGGATTCTGAGCAGGAGAATGATGAGATCTGCTTTGTGTTTTTGAAGATCACTGTTGGGAGAATGAAGTGTAGGGTAGGAAGTCCTCATAATTTACTATCCCACCCGGGATAATTTTGAGAATGAGGCCTCTATGTGTAAGTACGCAGGGACAGTGTGCCAGTTACATTGTTCTAGTCACACCAGACGTGTGGTCAGTTACGTTTGGGAGGCAAGAGCGGAGCAGCTCTGGAGGCCTGCGAGGAGGCTGTCGCAGTGAGGGAGGAGGGCAGTGGAGAAGGGGTGAGTAGGTGCCTCTACAACAGAGGGGTCGAATGCCGGGATTGATTACTCTGGTAAGAGGGGAGCCGGGATGGCAATCAGGGTGGGGAGGCAGGAAGCCTCTCCCACCCCCCAACAAGGAGAGGAAGGAGAAGGTGGTGTTGATGACTCTGAGGCCCCCATGAGTCTGTCCTATGGGAGCTGGAGCCAGGGAGAGGCCTCTCGGCAGTCACTGCCCCGACTGTGCCCAAGGCTCCCCACTCTCCCCACCCCCATCTCTTACAACCTCCCATGGCTGAGCTGCAACAGAAAGGACAGTGGGGAGGGACTGGGGCTGGCCCCATCCAGGCTCAGCACTCAAACGGGGAGAGCCTAGGTAGACAGAATCAACAGGTCTGGATGGCTGCGGGTGTGAAGGAGAAAGTGGAACTGAGAGAAGGCCAGTGATTCTAGACACAGCACTGGGTGAATGGAGTTGCTTTTCCTGAGGTGGGAGGTGGGAGGGGAGAGCAGGGAAAGTTGGTTACAGGGGTTCACCCTACCCTAATCCATTCAGATGCATGTTCATTTTGTGCAGTTTTCTGTTTGAGTTTTGTTTACATAATAAAGTGGTAAATTAAAACAAGAAAGGAAAGAAGAAGGAAGGAAGGAAGGAAGAAAGGAAGGAAGGAAGGAAGGAAGGAAGGAAGGAAGGAAGGGAGGAACAGAGCGAGGGCGGGCTGTTTGGACACTGAGGGAGTCTAACATAACACTTTTCTCTGTGCCCCTGACAGATTGAGATAGATCAACACTAGTTCTCCCTTCTTGGGCAAGAGAAGCCCCAGGCTTTGCCTCAGTGGTGACTGGGAGCTGGGAACTGGGGAGGGAGAAGGAGAGAGGTACTCCCCTACCCAGGCTACGAGACACTCAAAGAAGGGTAAAGGGGGCAAAGACAGATCCAGGCAAAGGAGTAGCCAGAATCATTCGGTCCCACAGGACAGGGGGAGGCAGTAGCTGCTGGAACCCTGGCAGCTGGGTGGAGACAGGCAAGTAGGTGAGGGCAGCTGGCCCTGGGGAGGCTGAGGCAGCATCAGGCTGGGGCGGGGCAGCCTGCAGGGTATTGCCCATGAGCTGTAGAGCCAGCGGCTGCAGGCAGTCCTCATTTGGGAAAGCTCTTCTTTCTTCTTTCTTCTTCTTCTTCTCCTTCTTCTTCTTCTTTCTTCTTTATTCTTCTTCAGTTTTTATTAGAGACCAGGTCTCACTATGTTGCCCAAGGGGGTCTCAAAATCCTGGGTTCAAGTGAACCTCCCAACTTGGCCTCCCAAAGTGTTGGGATTACAGGTATGAGCCACTGTGCCCAGCCTGCTTATTGTTTTAGAAAACATTTTAAGCAGAACTTACCACTAAGTCCTCGTGTAAAGGACATTGAGTTACACACGGCACAAGGCCTTCATCATCAGTTTTGCAGAAGATTTCAAGAATATTCAGTTTTACATTGTTTATCGTTTTTTTCATATATCCCCAGCTAAAGTTAAACTTGTATTTTGGACAGCCTATAACTCAGTGCTGAGTACATGGCTGGCCTGTTGATAGATTGAAGATTTATTTTTACCTATTTTTTAAAAAAATGTTTTACTTGGGATGATGACATTGGCACTTGAGAAAAATGAAGCTCCCAAGATATGCTTTGCTAGGGAAGCAGGTAAGCCTTTGTGGGAAGAGCTTTTCTAATCCCCTGAAAGCAATCTATTTATATTCTAAAATCCAAGTTTTTAAGGAAGTGTATCATTATTATAGCTTGCATAACTACAATTATGTCAGAGAACTATTTCTACTGCCCTAGAATCATCTAACCATGTTCCGAGGCCTCCATCCTGACAGGTGGAGTTTGCAAACCGAATTCTCTCTGCATTAACTGTGCACTGACTTTCCTGTAATTCCTGTCTGTGGCCTCTTTGTTCTAGGATTGTGCAACCGGATGACACAGGGGAGTGATTCTTGCTTACTTTTCCTCTTAATGATTGTGAATGTGGCCTTTCAAGCCTTGAAACTCATTTCCTCTCCTGGCTCTCATTGCTGGTGAGACAACCACAACCTGGACATCATCAGCTCAGCTCGAGGGGAGGTGGCAGAGAGAGGCGGAGGGGAGCACCTTCTCGTAGATCCATCCTGCCAGGCTGTGTGGGCAGAGGGCGCTGTAGAGACTGGGCAATGCCAGCCTCCTAGAAGGTAGGGTTTGGAACACAGGTAGAAATGCAGGAAAGGGCAAACTGGCCCAATGAAAGCACTGTCCAAGGAGGAAGGAGTTGATTGAGAGGAGGCAGTTGAGAGGGAGACATTGCTGTAGGCTGAGGCAACCAGGAAAGGACAGGGCTGGCCTAGGGGAAAGACGGGGTGAAAAGCCAAGAGACTCTGTCCATTGGCAGGAGCAGAGGGTGGGGGAGTGGTGAGAGAGAAGGCTGGAAAGGTCAAGGCAGGTACAGGCAAAATTGTAGAGAGCCCCATGCCAGATGAAGGAGTTTGGACTCTGCCTCCAATTAAGTGGTCACCAGACCTCTGGATTGCACAAATCACTGATTTTTTTTTTTTGACACAAGTTCTTGCTCTGTTGCCCAGGCTAGCGTACAGGGCGTGATCATAGCTCACGGCAGCCTTCATCTCCTGGGCTCCAGCGATTCTCCTGCCCCAGCCTCCTGAATAGCTGGGACTATAGGCGCGTGACACCACAGTCAGCTAATTTTTAATTTTTTGTAGAAATAGGGTCTTGCTATGTTGCCCAGGGTCATCTTGAACTCCTGGCCTCAAGCAGTCCTCCCACCTGGACCTTCCAGTGTGCTGGGATTATGGGCGTGAACCACTGTGCATGGCATTATTTTTTTTTAGAGAAGTAGAGCTAAGGTGGAGAGGAACGAACGTGGTTGCCAACTTAATTTTTCCATGAGACACACAGCGAACCCCCATCAACTATCAGCCTACTGTCACAAATGAGGAGAAATCTTAACACCCTTCAGAAAAAACACAGGAAGAGCAAAATGTCAAACTAAAGGAGAATACCTCTGCAGAAGGACAGCTGGCAATCTTACATCCCACGTGTGCCTGAGACTGAGAACATCATCTCAGGCTGGTGTGTTACACAGACAAGCTCCGCCAGGCCCGTGGGAGCTGTGGGGTTGTGTCTCTAGGTGGGGGCCACTGCCTTGCGTTCCCAGGCAGACTAGGGGTCAAATGGGCTGAGCACTAGAGGGGGGCGGGGGGCGGGAGACAACTTGGAGGCTCCTGTCTGAACACTTTTTGCCCCTGAAATCCCATCCTCTAGTGCAGCTACCACCCATGTATACCCTTGTGTACCCCTAGATTGTGGGTGGGCTCCAACTGCTCCCTGGCTTCTGCCTTTTTCCCTGTAATCCATCTTCCACATAGCAGCTAGAATGGGCCTTGAAAAAGGTGCATGGATCATGTTCCCTACCTGCAAACACCTTCTATAGCTCTCCAGTGGGTGTAGCATAAAGTTCAATTCCTGGCCCTGGCCCGAGGCCCTTGGAGCAGCATCTGTCTGCAGCTCTGACATCAAAGGACCGCCCAGCTAGCAGGGATGTCACTGGCTGGAGGTAGTTCAGCTCTCTAGGGAGCCATGTACTGGGCCATCATGTTCTCAGTCATGCTCTTCCTCTGTGGGGAACATGTGCCTCCTGCTCTTGTTCCCGTGAACTTCTCCTTATCGTTAGGACTGGCTGACATAGAACTCCCACAGAGGGTTCTTCTGGACCCCCCATGCTAACGAGGCCCCTGCTGTCTTCCTCACATCACTCGTGCTCTTCCTTCATGGCATTTGCCATGGTTGGAGTGTTGAGGGTCCCCAAGACCATCCCTACATTTGAGATCTGCTGGAAGGATGCACAGGACTTGGCGTATAGTTGTGTTAACAGTTAAGATTGATGACAGTGACATAGCAAAGATCCACAGCTGGATCACAAGGGAAAAGAAGCAGAGTCTGGAGAACACATGGGTGGTTTCCTGATGCTCTCCCTCCCATGGGGGTTCCCACAATGCACGCTCCTCCCCCAGCAGTGAAAATGCAGCAGCACGTGTGTGAGGATTCTGCCTAGGGGAGCCCAGTAGAGACTCAGCACCCAAAGTTTTTCTTGGGGACTGTTTATCTAGGCATCCTCTGCCTAGCACATGCCAAGATTTCACACCCCTAGAAGAAAGGCAGTGTTCAGCCTAGACCATATTGTTTGCATAGCTAGGCACAAGGAGTCAGCTCGTCAGCTAGCTGTTGACTGGGAGCGTGCTGGGAGCCATGTTCCCAGATGCCAGTCAGGGGCCACCTTGCAGTTATGCTTGGTTCTCTTTCCTGTGCCATTTGTAATGAGACCTTTATCTCTCTGTCTCTTTGGGTATGGTCTGTTTTGTGTACTAGGCTGTCAGCGGTGGGAGAGCATTATCCATGATTCCTAGCATCAGGCACACAGCAGGGCTCTGAGAGCTTAAGAGCAGAGGAATGTCTGCAGGGGTCTGATCCTTGTCCACTGCTTCTGATCCATGTGACTTAAAACAAGCCCCTTAGCTTCTCTTGGCCTCAGCTTTCTTATCTGTCACAAGCGGATAATAATAGTTCTTCCTTACAGAATTGCTGTGATCGCTGTGTTGCTATTATTTGTTCAATGGATGCAACCTGAGATATGGGCCTGAACTCAGTTGACAGATACAGAAATGGAAACCAAGAGTGAATTCTAGAGCTATTTATTAGGGAGAATTGAAAAAAACAAAACAAAAAAAAACAAAAGATGATTAGTTTTGGAGGCCCAGGAAGGAAGAGAATGAAGAGAACTGAAGTTTTAGGTCTCAGTGGTTAGAAGAAAAGACATCAACAGAAATGTGGTTGTTGAGTTTGGGACAAGGACAGATGTTGATAAATTTTGACCAGTCCACCATAGTCCTCATTCCTAACCATCAGCCATCTGGTCATCAATAGACCATGTAGGTTCTCAGTTCCCACTTCTTCTGGAGGAGCAGACTGGATTTGGGAGGAGGCCCTTATGAGAAATGCTCCGCCCTGTTGGCGTGTGCTAGAGACCCTGGTCTTTGCCTGCTCTGGCCACTCATCCCTTCTCCTTCCAGGGGCATCCACCCTGCCCTGGCCTCTGTTGCTGCAGTGGCCATGTTCTGCTCCATGGGACCCACCGTGGTCTTGCTCACTGGATAGGGGCAACTTAGGGTTGGTTGGCCAGAGAACTCTGACCTGTGATCCTGGCCTGAAAGGATGAGCTGGGCTGCGAAGATTCTTTTCACAGGAATTTGGAATAGGGCTGGTTAGCAGTAAGCTTCCAATTATAAGGGTGCAGTGGGGCTGATGTGGGGGCCAGGGCAAGCCTTTGTGAGTCAAAGAGTTATGAGGAAGCAGAAATGGCTGTGTACAGGGCGAGGATGTGAGGACAGCCATCAAAAGACCAAGAGAGAGACACCCCTTAGCTGCACTTTGGGCTCGGATGGTTTCTTGAACCAGCTCCAGTGCACATGCATTTTAGAATCTGAGACAATTTAATCAAGCCACTTAGAGTTTGGCTTCCACACTTAGACTTGGATACAGACTCTGTCCCATGCAAGCTGTGTGACCCCAGGCAAGCCCCTTAAGCTCTTCGAACTTCCTTTTCCTTAGTTGTGTAATAGGGGGAATAATATTGCCAACTTCATAAGGTTATGGTGAGGCCTAAATGAGACCTGGCTTGTAAATGGCTTAGCACAGCTTCTGACATATTATAAGTGTTTAAAAATGTTAGACAGCATTATGATACAGTCATGCACGGGGATACGTTCTTAGAAATGGGTTGTTAGGTGATTTACCCTTGTGTGAACATCATAGAGTGTACTTACAGAAACCTAGATTGTATAGCCAACTACACATCTAGACTGTGTGGTATGGCCTATTGCTCCTAGACTAACTTGTACAGCATGTCACTGTAATTAATATTGTAGGCAACTTTAACACAGTTGGTTAAGTACAGTCACATACTACATAATGATGCTTTGGTAGATGACCACATATGAGGGTGGTCCCATAAGATTATGCTGGAGCTGAAAAATTCCTATTGCCTAGTGATTTGTGTTATAATTGCCTATGGTATTTGGTACGGTAACATGCTGTGCAGATTTGTAGCTTAGAGGCAATAGGCCATACCACACAGCCTAGGTATGTAGTATGCTGTACCATCTAGATTGTGTAAGTACACTCTGTGATATTCACACAACAGAATTGCCTAATGGTGCATTTCTTGGGATGTACCACCTTTGTTAAGCAACACATAACTGTATTTGCATATCTAAATGTATCTATACATATCAGGTACCATGCTTAGCATCTGGGTGATGAGTAATCTATACACCAAACCCCTGTTACATGAGTTTACCTATATGACAAACCTGCATATGTACCCCTCAACATAAAAGTTAAAAAAGGCCAGGCGCAGTGGCTCACACCTATAATCCCAGCACTTTGGGAGGCCGAGACGGGTGGATCATGAGGTCAGGAGTTCAAGACCAGCCTGTCCAAGATGGTGAAACCCCGTCTCTACGAAAACTACAAAAATTAGCTGGGCACAGAAGCTCTTTAGTTTAATTAGATCCCATTTGTCAATTTTGGCTTTTGTTGCCACTGCTTTTGCTGTTTTAGACATGAAGTCCTTGCCCATGCCTATGTCCTGAATGGTATTGCCTAGGTTTTCTTCTAGGGTTTTTATGGTTTTAGGTCTAACATGTAAGTCTTTAATCCATCTTGAATTAATTTTTGTATAAGGTGTAAGGAAGGGATCCAGTTTCAGCTTTCTACATATGGCTAGCCAGTTTTCCCAGCACCATTTATTAAATAGGGAATCCTTTCCCCATTGCTTGTTTTTGTCAGGTTTGTCAAAGATCAGATAGTTGTAGATATGTGGTGTTATTTCTGAGGGCTCTGTTCTGTTCCATTGATCTATATCTCTGTTTTGGTACCAGTGCCATGCTGTTTTGGTTACTGTAGCCTTGTAGTATAGTTTGAAGTCAGGTAGCATGATGCCTCCAGCTTTGTTCTTTTGGCTTAGGATTGACTTGGCGATGCGGGCTCTTTTTGGGTTGCATATGAACTTTAAAGTAGTTTTTTCCAATTCTGTGAAGAAAGTCATTGGTAGCTTGATGGGGATGGCATTGAATCTATAAATTACTTTGGGCATCAGAGTGAACAGGCAACCTACAAAATGGGAGAAAATTTTTGCAACCTACTCATTTGACAAAGGGCTAATATCCAGAATCTACAACGAACCCGAACAAATTTACAAGAAAAAAACAAACAACCCCATCAAAAAGTGGGCGAAGGACATGAACAGACACTTCTCAAAAGAAGACATTTATGCAGCCAAAAAACACATGAAAAAATGCTCATCATCACTGGCCATCAGAGAAATGCAAATCAAAACCACAATGAGATACCATCTCACACCAGTTAGAATGGCCATCATTAAAAAGTCAGGAAACAACAGGTGCTGGAGAGGATGTGGAGAAATAGGAACACTTTTACACTGTTGGTGGGACTGTAAACTAGTTCAACCATTGTGGAAGTCAGTGTGGCGATTCCTCAGGGATCTAGAACTAGAAATACCATTTGACCCAGCCATCCCATTACTGGGTATATACCCAAGGACTATAAATCATGCTGCTATAAAGACACATGCACACGTATGTTTATTGCAGCACTATTCACAATGGCAAAGACTTTGAACCAACCCAAATGTCCAACAACGATAGACTGGATTAAGAAAATGTGGCACATATACACCATGGAATACTATGCAGCCATAAAAAATGATGAGTTCATGTCCTTTGTAGGGACATGGATGAAACTGGAAATCATCATTCTCAGTAAACTATCGCAAGGACAAAAAAACAAACACCGCATGTTCTCACTCATAGGTGGGAATTGAACAATGAGAACACATGGACACAGGAAGGGGAACATCACACTCCGGGGACTGCTGTGGGGTGGGTGGAGGGGGGAGGGATAGCATTAGGAGATATACCTAATGCTAAATCACGAGTTAATGGGTGCAGCACACCAACTTGGCACATGGATACATATGTAACAAACCTGCACATTGTGCACATGTACCCTAAAACTTAATGTATAATAAAAAAAATTTCATGTACAACCTCAAACAGGTAATTCATAAACATGAATAATAAAGAAGAAAAAAAAATTAGCTGGGCACAGTGGCAGGCTCCTGTAATCCTAGCTACTTGGGAGGCTGAGGCAGGAGAATCGCTTGAACCTGGGCGGCAGAGGTTGCAGTGAGCCAAGATCGCACCACTGCATTTTAGCCTGGGCGACAGAGTGAGACTCCGTATCAAAAAGAAAAAAAAAAAGTTTAAAAAAAAAAAAAGAGAAAACAGGACATAATGAAAAAAAAATCATAGAAACAGAAAAAAGCACAGCAAAAATACTGTATAAAAGATGAAAAATGGTACATCTGTGTAGGGCAGCTTCACTATAATCTTACGGGACCACCCTTGTAATCTGTGGTTTGTCACTGGCTCACATATCTTTATGCAAGGCAGGGCTATATTTTCACAACTCTATTTTGTGATGTCATTCAGGTGGCTCTCTGTTTCTGACCACAACAAATCAAAACAAAGGCATGACAGATGATTCTTTCCTTGTTAGAAGGATTCTTAAAGAGAGATTATAGTTCTTAGTTCTTCAGCTTCCAGGGTTCTTCCACCTTACCTGTACAGGATGCATACTGGCATTTAGCAGTATATTTCTGACAGCTGACTTCCTCTCTCTCAAAGCATTCAGAATTCTATTTGTGTGTTTTAACTGCAGTTAGAATGCTTCCATCAATTTCCACACAGTCCCTTTGGTGAATTTTACAGTTTCTCTCTGAGTCTGACTATACATAAAGGATGGTAACAGTCTACTAAAATCTCCCTGACACGAGGCCTTAAGAGACGAAACAGTGCAAAAGGAATAGCACAGAGCAGAGCCTTCCAGAGCTAGCAGGTCTGCAAAATCCACATACTCCCCCCCACTGCACTGAGCCGCCCTCCCCAAGTTAGAGATACCAAGCCTCCTTCATCCATTTGTCAAAGTATCTTCCTGCCTCTAAGATGAACCGTTCCATTAAGTTGTGATGAAAATGACATTTCTTCCCATCACAGAATTTAAACTTGTTTTAATGATAGAGCTTTTAAATGCATCCAATGAAATAAGACTCTGGGGACTTGGAGAAGTGCATTTTCTCTCTGCATATTATGTTCTTATTACAGCTTCCTCTCTCAAATCTTCTTATCAGCTGAGTGATGCACTCTTTAGTTAATACAATTGAATGTAACCTTTTGACAAAAAACATAGTATTTTAGGTTGTGGATGAATGTCTGTGTTAAATGATTGATTTTTTTCTACCACCACCTTCTGATTAAAGTGAACCAGCCACTTTCTCTCTCCTGGGCTGTTGCATCTGGCTTCCTGCAAGTCTTAGTTATTCCTTTCTCTCCCCCATTCCCATTTATCATCGACTCTGATGAGCTCTCAAAAACTGAATCTGATGCTTTTGTTAAGAGCTGTTGCTGGCTTCTCTCTGATTGGGTTAAAATCTAGCTGCTTTAGCACATCTTGGGCGGCCATCAGGGCTCCTTCTCCCTCCAGCTACCTTCTCCCTGCCTTTGGCCATGCCTCCATCCTGCCAGCCACCTTCCACATGCTTCACTCCTGGTTAACTCCAGTCCTCAGTACAACTCTTTTCTTTGTTTATAAAGCCCTTCCTGTGGTTCTCTGCCTCTCAGGTCAAGGCATCCTTTAAATTGTTCCAACTCTGATACCAACTACTTCTTCCCCCTTTCTCCTGGGTGTGTTGTTTACTCCTCTCTCTATAGCATTCATCTTGCTGAGACTGTAGGTCTGGGGACAGAGACATAGTTGACATAGAATCCTGGGCAGGGCTGACCCAAAGCAAAATTGTGAAGAAAGCCAAATATTGTCTTCAGCTTCTCCTCACCTTTCTTTATTATCACAGTGATTACTGTTCTTTTTTTCCCTTTATGTTACCACTTTATTGAAACAATTTACATACCATAAATTCATCCTTTTAAAGTGTACAATTCAATGGATTTGATTATAGCAGACAGACAGTCCCTGACTTATCACTGTTCAACTTACCATTTTTTGACTTTACAATGGTGCAAAAAGTGATATATATTCAGTAGAAACTGTACTTCAAGTACCCATACCACCATGCTGTCTTTCATTTTCAGTACAGTATTCAGTAAATTACGTTAGAGTTTGATAATGTGGCTCTTTGGCTCTAAGAATGGTTGTCTTAAGGTCTATTTTGTCTGATATTCGTATTGTCACTCTAGCTTTTTCATCTCTCCTTTTACTGTTTGTATATTTTCCATCCCTTTACTTTAATCTAATCGTGTCTCTCAATCTTAAGTGTGTCTCTTATCAACTTTAGCTCAGTGGGTTAGAGCGTGGTGCAAAAAAGTATGTCTCACTATGTTGCTCAGACTGGTCTCAAACCCCTGGCCTCAAGTGATCCCCGTGCCTCAGCCTTCCAGAGTGCTGCGATTACAAGAATGAGCCACTGCACCCAGCCCGAAGTTTATCTTTGATATGTCTCTCACTGGGGCTGCAGGAGGGATGGGGTGGATGTGATGGTGGCAAAGGGCCTATACATCTATTGGTAATTAACTGTAAGTATTATGGAGTGCTGCCAAAACTTAATTCAGGGTACTACCCTCCTGGCAGTATGTGAACTTCCCTTATGTCCATCATAGAACTTTATATGACTAATGGAATCTCAAAGATGATCTTGTGCTATGCCCCCCCTTTCAAATGAGAATCCAGGGTAACAGAAAATTTATGTGCTCAGAGTAACACAGTTTGACATAGAGGCTAACTTTCATACCCGGTGGTTTGTCATTCTCTGTGAATTTCCCACTGTTCTTTTTCACGATAGAAAAGGCATGGGAGACCAACATGTGGATGTCTATTTGTGGAGGAGAGCCAAGGATAGAGGTGGATAGGGCTTGGGTTTAGAAAATAAGAGTTCAGGTCTGATTCTGCCACCAATAACTATGTGATTTTTTTCAAATTTCTTGATATTTTTTGAACCTTGGTTCCTCTAGTCTAAATGTTAATGATAACACCTACCCAAGTGAGTTATTGGGAGGATTAAGTGAAATAATGTATGTGAACCCCACATATATGCTCTTAACAGCCACAAGACTGAAAAAAATTATAAAATGCTATGACTTTGGGGTTTCTTTTTTTTTGTAAAATCTAAACTCATACAAGAAAATGTCTTTTAAGGCAACACATGAAGAGAGAAAAAAAAATTTTCCTTAGATGAAGAAAAAAGGTAGTATGTTTTAGTTCACCCTAACTATGGACAAATGAGTCGCAGCTCATCTTCATGACTGAGGATAGAGTTAGGAGCTGAATTAGAGAATAATCCAATAGAATTTTAGCCTCCCTCCTCTTTTAGCTTTGGAAAGCCTGAGCAGATGGAGATATTTTGTTTGGTTCGTGCACTTAATTACCTCATTATTTTGCTTCTCTCTTTTGTTACATATTAAGCATCAAGCACTGTAGTAAGATCTGAGTAGTCAAGAGTGACTGAAGACCCAGTCGTCAGCTCTTGGCTATTCTAGATCTGCAGTTGATATCACTGAAAGAATTTTCTGTCTGTATTAAACATAAACAAACTCATCGGTAGAGTAGCATGACCTAACAGATCCTTGTTATGATCTTAATTGTCTCCCCTCTAAATTCATGTGGTGAAGTTCTAACCCCCTGTGCCTTAGAATGTGACTATTTTTGGAGACATGTTCTTTACAGAGGTAATTAAGTTAAAATGAGGTCATGAGAATGGACCCTAATCCAATATGACTAGTGTCCTTACGAGGAGATTAGGAGACAGACATGCACAGGGGGAAGACCATGTGAAGGCACAGCAAGAAGACAGCCATCTAAAAGCCAAGAAGATCATGCCTGTAATCCCAGCACTTTGGGAGGCTGAGGCGGGTGGATCACCTGAGGTCGGGAGTTCGAGACCAGCCTGACCAACATGGAGAAACCCCGTCTCTACTACAAATATAAAATTAGCAGGGCATGATGGTGCATGCCTGCAATCCCAGCTACTCGGGAGGCTGAGTCAGGAGAATTGCTTGAACCCAGGAGGCAGAAGTTGTGGTGAACTGAGATCGCGCCATTGCACTCCAGCCTGGGCAACAAGAGCGAAACTCCGTCTCAAAAAAAAAGCCAAGAAGAAAGCCCTCAGTGGAAACCAACCCTACCAATGTCTTGATCTCAGGCTTCTAGCCTCAAGAATGGAGAGAAAATAAATTTACATTGTTTAAGCCACTCAGTTTGTGGTAACTGGCAGCCCAAGCTAATCAATACAATTCTCCCTCAGGACTGACCACTTGGGAGATTAGTACTGCCATGGTAGGTTAATATAGCATTGAGCCTGCAGAGTTTAACTCATATGGAAATGTTAATAAACGTCTTTGTGTTAGTCAGGGCTCTCTAGAGAAACAGAGCCAATAGGATATGTATAGATACATATGAGAGAAGACTGATTATGATAATCAGCTCACACAATTATAGAGGCTGAGAAGTCCCATGACCTGTCATCTGCCAGCTGGAGACCTGGGAAAGCTGGTGGGATCATTCAGTTTGAGTCCGAAGGCCCAAGAACCAGGGGGGCCAATGGTATAAATCTTGGAGTCTGAAGGCCTGAGAACCAGGAGAACCAAAGCCTGAGGACAGGAGAAGATGGATACCCAACTCAAAGAAAAAGCGAATTCTCTTTTCCTCCACCTTATTGTTCTATCCAGGCCTCAAGGGATTGGCTGATGCCTACCTACTCTGGTGAGGGAGGTCTTCTTTATTTACTCAGCTTATTGATTCAAATGCTCATCTCTTCCAGAAACACTCTCACAGACACACCCAGAAACAACACTTTACCAGCTATCTGGGCATCTCTTAGGCCTGCCAAGTTGACAGTGAAACTATCCATTCCAGTATTATGGTTCCGGGAACTGTAAAAACAACATTTTATTAATCTAGCTTTATTGTACCCAAGCCTGCATGCCCCTCCCACCTTCTCGCACGTGTGAAGGATGGAACAGGGCTTCCTGCTCCTCTCTTAAGGAGAGAGGAAGTCTTGGTGCAGGAATGAAACAGACACTCACCATCAAACCTTGAGTTATGACACAGGGTTTGAAGTCTGGCACGTGCACACACGCACACACACACACACAATGCTTATGCTACAAGGTTAAAGGAAAAGACATAATTCTTATATTTAATATAATTACTGTTATATAGAAACAATAAAGGTTATAAATTCTATGTATGGAGAAAAGAGTGGAAGGAAATATAGTACTTCACACCTTTTTTTTTTTTTTTTTGAGATGGAGTCTTGCTCTATTGCCCAGGCTGGAGTGCAGTGGAACAATCTCGGCTCACCACCACCTCTGCCTCCTGGATTCAAGTGATTCTTCTGCCTCAGCCTCCCGAGTAGCTGTGATCACAGGCGCCCGCCACCACACCAGGCTAATTTTTTGTATTTTTAGTAGAGATGGGGTTTTGTCATGTTGGCCAGGCTTGTCTCCAACTCTTGACGTCAGGTGATCCACCCACCTCGGCCTCCCGAAGTGCTGGGATTACAGGTGTGAGCCACCGCGCCTGGCCCACACCATTTTTGGGAATTGTTTTGGAAGCTGGTATTACAGCTTATCTTTTTTTTCTTTTCTATTACCTGCTTTTCTGAATTTCCCATATTTTCTGTAGTAGGTATATTCACTGTTCTAATAGAAATAAAATCAATAAGCTGTCTTTTTTAAAGATCTCAAGTTTGACAACAATTTCTGGGGTGTACAGCTGTCTGTTCGCACTTCAGCATCTTTTCTCAGAATAAATCAAGTAAAATAGGAACCTAAAAATTTTCCATTATTCAGATCTGCATGATTTGAATCTTATGATGATTCTTTATACTTTCTAAGAAAAGAAAGCGTTTACAAAGTAAATTTGTACTCAAACCGGTTCAGTGACTAGTCTACTTTAAAATTCAAGTTGTTTCTAAATACTTAAAGAAACAACAAAACCCCTCTACTTTAGCAGTGCCACTTCTGCATATAAAAAATGACCTCTTGGCCGGGCGCGGTGACTCACACTTGTAATCCCAGCACTTTGAGAGGCCAAGGTGGGCAGATCACCTGAGGTCAGGAGTTCAAGACCAGCCTGGCCAACATGGTAAAACCCCATCTCTACTAAAAATGCAAAAATTAACCAGGTGTGGTGGCGGGTGCCTGTAATCCCAGCTACTCAGGGAGGCTGAGATAGGAGAATTGCATGAACCCGGGAGGCGGAGGTTGCAGTGAGCTGAGATTGTGCCACTGCACTCCAGCCTGGGAGACAGAGCGAGACTCAATCTCAAAAACACACACAAAAAAAACAACAAAAAAACCACTCTCTCTGACATGTTCATTAAAGGGATGCTCAGAGGACCCCTTCTTAGCAAGACTTGATCTTCTGTTCTGTTACTATATGCCTAGAATATTAGCAAACATGCATAGTACAGTTTACAGGCACTGTCCCAATAAATAGCTTCACATACATTAACTCAATGTGACCCACCCAAGTCCTATGAGAGAAAAACCATATTACCCTCATTTTTCCATGGAGGAAACTGAGGCACAGAGAGGTGAAATAACTTAGTAAGTGATGGAGCTAGGATTTGAACCTTGCCAGTCTGGGTCCCAAGCCCTCTCTCTCAGACACTTTCCACTGAGGAGGGGACTTGGGATAACAAGCTCTCAAAGCTTTGACAATGTGGCTTGGTGTCCATTTAGCCAGGACCTTACCTTTTCTCCTTTTCTCCTTGCCTGTGAGTTAGTGAACCTTACTGTTTGCCAGGTAGGCGTGTATTGAGGTGGAATGAGATTGCCGATTGCATGTCCCTGAAGACGGAAAAACCACTCTGTTGGTGGCAGTATCAGCTCATGCCCCATCTCCATTGTTCTTTTATTGGTATTTCTAAAATTCTGCAGGACTCAGTTAAAAGTTTCCATCAGTTCAAGTGAACTCCGATCACATGCCTCTCTCTTCTATTCATATAACAACCTTCTCAGGTTAGAGCCGCCCAATTTAACAGAGAAAAAGTTGGTAGCCCTATAATAAATCTTGGGAAAATGTAGAGAAAACACTCCCTTGCTGCCTTTGGCAATTCGACTAAGCAAATGAGCTCACGTTCTTAGAAGAAACTCAATTCTAAGAAACTCTTCCCCTTCACACAGCTTCGAGGACAACTGCAGATTAATTAAAGTGCATTGGAAGAGATATATACTAGAGAACATTTTCCAAAGATGGCTTTGTCAGGGTTTTAAATTGAAACTGTTGATGGAAAAGCCTATTTCAGTGACTAGTCCATTGAGCAGGCTTCTTATCTGTATGCATGGGAAATCCCAGTGACCCATCCGCCAGGCTGGTCAAGAGGCTGATGAGATGTTCATTGCCACTCGCTTTCTCCTCCAGTGGAGGCCTGAGACACAGAGACAAGACTAAGAGTTTCTTTGTTATTTATCTTTGATGAAGTTCTTTTCCACAGCCAGGGAAGTGTCCCAGTTTATGTGTGGGGTCAGCCAAGGTTAGTCCAGATGGCTGGCAGGGAAGCTGATTCTAATGTCTCCAGTCTTGGGTGGCTGTGGCTGGGGTAGGGAGGGCAGAGTGTCAGGGTCTTCCCTGAGCATTATGATGGTGGATCCTCTACTCTGTGCAAGGAAGGCAGCCAGAGATTAGATTCTGGAGCAGTGTATTCAATTTGGGTAAGGTCAGAAGCCAAACAACAGACTGCCATTCGGGAGAGAAGGACCAGGAAGCCAGGTGCAGGGTTATTGGCCTCTGCTTTGCCTGTGGCTGGCTTACCGGGGGAGCTGCCTGAATTGTCCCTTGAGTCTATGCTCTGAGATATCAGCTGAGAGCCTGCCTGCCCATTTCTCTGCTACAAGGAAGTTCTGGGGCCCAGACTTTGGCCCCTTCTGAAGCTCTCCCCTCTAAAGGAACCCAGCTGAAGCTTTGATTGCTACTTCACTGTTTAATATTTCCTTTTCATTCTCCCCTGGCTTCTAGCACCCAGTGACTAGCAATGGAGAAGGGAGGTGCTATGGAATTATAAGGGCTCATTTTGTTTATCTTTTAAAGTATTACTTTCAAACTTTAAAATGAAGAGAGAAAACATCCACTGTATAGCAACCTGGCAAGCAGCTTGCGCCCGGACAACGGTTATGGCACCTCAGCCCATTCATGAGCCCTGAGGCTCCTGGTGAATTCAGAAGGCCATGTTTACTGACACACAGGAAGGGAGTTTAGGCTCCATTGCCTCACCTACTACTCACTGTCTATTTAAACTTTCTGAGTCTTAGTTTCTTCAGCTACAAAACGAAAATCAAAACACATAGCCCACAGCTTTATCAGGTAGAATATGACATTTTAAAGTGCTATGAAACTACAAATAATCATTCAAATGCAAACAAGAGCTTGTTCTTATAATAAAGATCATAAAGCCCTTGTATTTGGCTATACAAAGATCATCTAGTCCTTCTTCTTATAACAAAGATCATAGAGCCCTTGTATGTGGAGATCTGATACTAGAATCCATGTGTTGAATGCTATCCTCTGCCAAGGCTTGGAATTCTATTAAGCCTATACTAAGGAAATTCTACAGAGCTTGTCATCCAACTGGCATCTAAATGGTCACCTTCTTCCCTCTGTAATTGTTGGGAAGTCATATCCAGGGACCGTCACGCTACATTCATTTATTCCACAAATATTATGACTCACTTGCTCTGCAGTCCCATGGATTTGATTTTATAGGGTAAGCAGAGCTCATTAACCCCTTTGTAAAACTTCCAGGAAGGAGGTGCAGTCAGGCTCTGCAGAGTCTTATTTATTCCAGCATCTCTAGCACCCAGCACACATGTCTGACAAATAGCAGGTGCCTAGGAATTTGATGGATGAAAGGATAAGTCAAAGTACTGGAATGCACTGACTTCTTCCGTTGTCTCTGTGGGATGTTTTCCAAGAGTCTACAACTGCCTTTCATGTCTTTAAAATAGGAAGACAGATTATACCTTGTCACCAGTGGAAACCAGTGAAAGTTAAACCGTGGGGCATGCAGGTTTTCAAAGGACAGGGTAGTTAGTTATTACAGGAAAGGTTTAAGACAACAACAACAGCAACCCTGAAAAGTCTTGGCTTGCTTTCCATTCCCAGGATCAAGTCAGTGATGAATGACCATGTTCTAAACGAAGGCTGCTGCCTGTATGATAATTCTTGCATCTGAGCAGAGCTGCTTTCCACAATATGCAGGAGTATCTGGGACTGCGCAGGGGAAGCAGAGACCTTCTGGAGGGCCTGCAGCTTTGAGTCTCCAGGGAGGAAGTTGTGATGAGGAGTGAGAGGACCCAGACATTTCTATTCTAGGGACAGCAAAGGCCAGTGCCCAGTCCTACTGTGAGGATAGGATTTCCTGCAGTAATAATTATGTGGTAATGATTCACTGATGGAATCAACGTGGAGTCAGTCCAATCTCAAAACATTTTTGCACCTAACCCGTTAAGGACTTGGAAATCTATTCTTGTACTTGCAGGATATCCAAAGTCTTTCTCTCCCTTGTGTCTTCCTTTCCTTCTTTAACCAGGATTCCTTTTTCTCAGGGTTTCAATGTCGCTCATTGGTGGCCCTTATTCTGAGCCAGGTGCTGAGCAAACAGAGATGTAGGAAGCAGAGTCCTGTTCTCGATGGGCCTCCAGTGCAGTCAGGGAAGAACTCTTCATGGATAATTACTCTCCAAGCATGAGAAGGTAGGCATCCTAAAGCTGATTTGCATAATGCATTGGACCGGGAGTGGTTTATGTATGCTAGACTCAAGGGAAAGAGGGTGGCTTCCCAAAGAAGACAGCCCCTGAGCAGGGCTTAGCAATCTGCCACAGAGATAGAGGCTGGACATTCCAGGTTGGGGAAGGTCACAAGCAAACGTGGAGGGGGATAAATTGAGAAGCCCAGACTAGAGCCAATGGGTGAATGTGAATAGCACAGGGAGAGGCAAGGCTTCTTGTGTCCAGAAGAGCAGATAATCCTTGCCTGTTCTGCTCAGGAGCTCAAATTTTATTCTGTAGGCAATGGGGACTCACCAAAGGTTTTTAAGAAGGAGAAAATTATAACCAGGTCTATATTTTGCAAGATCATGGCAGCTACTTCAAGGAGGATAGACTGGCGGTAGGATGAGTAACAGGGAGCTGGGGGCATAGAAATCTGTTAGGGTGAGGTTACAACTGTCCACATGAGAAATAGTGAAGGGAAGAGAAACCAACACTTATTAAAGTTCTATTATGTGTCAGGCTGGGTATACTAGGTACCTTGACTGGCTACCTCATTTAATTCCCAGGAAAGCCCTGCAAAGAAGATATTATTGTTGCTACTCTACCTATGAGGGACTGAGAGGTGCAACTGTGCCAAGGTCATGTGACAAGAAATGCCTCTATGGGGGGCCTCTATGGGGGCTCCTGGCTGGAGCATGGGCTGGCATAGGCCGAGTGAGAGTGAGCTGCGTGAGAGCTGCTGGAAGAGGGAGAGGGAGGCACAGGGCAGGACTAGGGATGAAAGGCAGGGGTGGGAGGGCAACAAGGACTTGTAGCTTAAGGAGGTGCTTTGGCAGTGGTTCAGCCAGTAAAAGGGGCCAAGAGCAGATTACTGTCCAGACAGCAAGAGCTTATTCTGCCATACATACTCAGGCACACATCTTTATTACTACCAAACAGCATTATTTCTGATGAAGTATTTTTTTTTACATAAATACTTTGAAATCTAACATCTAAAGCAAAACATAATGTGTTAAGTCAATAATACAAATGTCGATATTTGGAAAAATATTTTAAATAGGCTTTGCTATGATTTGACATTAGCAAAATCATCAATAAGTCTTTAACTTCCTCTTCTTTTTAAAAATCTGCTTGAGTTTGTGTGCTCAGCACTAACTCCTTTAGAAGTTGTTGCACTATGGTTGCTCTTAAATAATATTAAATTCGGTGAAACCCCGTCTCTACTAAAAAAAAAATGCAAAAAATTAGCCGGGCGTGGTGGCGGGCGCCTGTAGTCCCAGCTACTCGGAGAGGATGAGGCAGGAGAATGGCGTGACCCCAGGAGGCAGAGCTTGCAGTGAGCCGAGATCGTGCCACTGCACTCCAGCCTGGGTGCCTGGGTGACAGAGCGAGACTCCGTCTCAAAAAAAAAAATAAATAAATAAATAATAAAATAAAATAATAAAAAAATATTAAATTAGTCTTAATTTTTAAAAAAGTTCTGTTTACGGAAAATAATGAGAATTCTTAAAAATAAATAACAATCTCACTTAAACTTACTCTTGTTTAGAGTTTTATAATAACTCTCAATGAATTCATAGATTTTAAAAGTATTTTCAATTTCACTTTCTAACATTACACAAAGAAGTAATCACACCAGTAATGATTCTGCTTGGTTTTGTGAACGTTTATTTTGCATATTCTATGTTATTGTTTATGATAACGAACTTTTCATCCACTTGAATGGATTGGGTTGAAGTAAGAAATGCACCTGTCAGCAACTCAGCTTAACCCTTGGAAATTTGGGTCTAGCTGTGTATTTACTGTATTAGTTTTTCTGTGCTCCTTATGCCTTGTATTCATCTGGGTTCTCCAGATAAATGGAACCAATAGGACATATGTCTATATATAATATTTACTGTAAGAAATTGGCTCCCTTGGGCATGGAGGTTCAGAAGTCCCAAGACCCACAGTCAGCAAGTTGGAGACCCAGGAGAGCCAATGGTTTAGTTTCAGCCTGAGTCCAAAGGCCTGAGAACCAGGAGAGCTGATGGTGTAGGTTCCAGTCTGAGTTTGAGTCTGAAGGTAGGAGAAGACCTCTGCCCTAGCTTGCAGACAGCTGAGCAGAGAGGAGTTCCTTGTTGTTAGCAGGAGGGTCAGGCTCTTCATTCATTTAGGCCTTCAACTGATTGGATGAGCACCACCCAAATTAGGGAGTGGTAGACTGCTTTGCTCAGTCCACCAATTCCAATGTTAATCTCATTCAAAAACACTCTTACAAATATACCCAGAATGTTTGACCAAATTTCTGGGCACCTTTGGCCCAGTCAAGCTGATGCATAAAATTAACTATCACAAAGGCATGGCCCATATGTGGGCCTCAAAAATGTTATGAATTAAAGACAAGTAATATTGATTCCTGGGTTTTGACAAGTTGAAGTTGATAAAGCAGCGATATTAATTTTCACTTAGACGATAAGACAATCATATTTTCTACTATATGTTAATGCTAATTCTGAAAAACATTTCAGTCTGCTTATGACTAAAAGTACCCAGATATCAAAGGGCTAGCAACTGTTGCTCTTTGTCATTGCCAATGCTTGTAAGTTTTCTGAATCCTGTTTGCTGAAATTGCTGGCAAAGTTCAAAGAACTTTTACGGGAGAATCCCAGCATTGCCAGTGAGACCTTGGAATGTCTACTTGATACTTTTGCAGAAGTTAATAGATCAAATAATTGATATTCTGCTCCAATAACCTAAGAAGTAATAAATTGAGAGGGCTATCCTTTGGGGAAAGTAGAAAGAGTCTGAATTATACAACAAACTTGACTGTATTATTGTTTACATTTTGGTTCCTAAATTTTCTTCAGTAACATATAATTCAGTCTTGCAGCTACTTACACAATTAGAAATTAGGAAGGTAGCATTTACATGTTAAATTGACAGAAGGATTGATTGCTCTTTGGGTTGATGGAGAGAACGGAGTCTCATCTTTATGAAATTTCTCCTCCTTTATTGTCATGGAGATAAGGCACCATGCTACAGTAAGTATGTCAGGGCTGTGATTTAGAGCCAGATTTTAAAGAAAAAGGAGCTGAATTCAAAAATTTGAGTGCAGTTTTCTTTTTTTATTTACTAATGTCATATTGATTTTTTAGATGCAAAGCCAGATCAATGTCCATGATTGATATCATTGAAGCTCTGGACTTGGGGGTCTATATTAATCTGTTCTCACACTGCTGTAAAGAACTGCCTGAGACTGCGTAATTTATAAAGAAAAGAGGCTTAATTGACTTATAGTTCTGCATGGCTGTGGAGGTCTCAGGAAACTTACAATCATGGCGGAAGGGGAAGCAAACACATTCTTTTTCGCATGGCAGCAGGAGAGAGAAGTGCAAGGAGGGGAAATGCCAGATACTTATAAAACCATCAGATCTCATGAGACCCACTCATTATCATGAAAACAGTGTGGGAGAATTGCCCCCATGATTCAATTATCTCCACCTGGTCCCACCCTTGACACTTGGGAATTATGGGAATTTCAATTCAAGATGAGATTTGGATGCGGACACAGAGCCAAACCATATGAGGGCCCTTCATATCTCCATGGTCCTGATGTCATAAATTGACTGCAAATGTTCAGTTGTACCACAGGTAGGTCATGGATGAAGCCATTGATTGAAACAGGACAAATGAGCAGAAACAGATTTGGGGAGGAAGATAGTTTGGGACTTGGATTGGAGATGCTAGTGGAATCTCCACTGAATTGTCTAGCTGGCCCTTACAATCTGGGTCTGGAGTGCATGAATGAACACTAGCTAGCTAGTGGATTTGGAAATTGTTAGTTACGATTCTAAGATGGCCAGGCATGGTGGCTGACGCCTGTAATCCCAGCTACTCAGGAGGCTGAGGCGGGAGGATCGCTTGATTCCAGGAGTTCGAGACCAGCCTTGGCAACATGATGAGACTTTGTCTCTACAAAAAATTTTAAAAAGTTAGCCAGGGTAGTGGCTCACGCCTGTAGTCCCAGCTACTGAGATTGAGGTGGGTGGAGGCTGAGGTGGGAGGATTGCTTGAGCCTGGGAGGTCAAGGCCTCAGTGAGCAGTGATCACACCACTGCACTCCAGCCTGGGCAACAGAGTGAGACCCTGTCTCAAAAAAAAAAAAAAAAAGGGCATAGGTTGGCAAGATTTTTCTGCAAAGCGCCAGATAGTAAACATCTTAGGCTTTGTGGGCCAGAGAGTCACTATAGCAGTTCTTCCATTGTAGTGCAAAAGCAGCCACAGGTAATATGCAAATGAATTGTATGTTGCTGTGTTCCAACAAAACTTTTTATTTTAAAAACTGAGGTTGGAATAGGAATAACGGAGAGGACAGTGAGGGTGGAATTTGGTCAGAGGTCTACTGTAGATCATAGGAATGAATGAAATTATGAAAAGAGCATGTAGGGTGGACAGTGTCCAGATGAGAACCTGAGAAATGCCTATGTCTAAGGCAAAGGCACAGAAAAAGCCAGGGAAGGAGAGAGATGCAATTTGAGAGGAAGAAGGGAACTCAAAAGCTCAAGTGCCCTAGAGACTAGAAGTTGGTGTTTTAAGAATGAGGTGTGTGCAACAATGTTAAAATACCTCCCAGAAGTTCAGTGGGACAGGCATTGAGAAGAGACTGTTGGAATTAGTGATTAGGATGGCATTTCTGATTTTGAGAATGCAGTTTTAGGGGTAGTATGGACACTTAAGCTCATGAATGCAGGTGGTTGTCAAGGTGATGGGTGGTGGGGTATACACAACAGCAGTGGGGGCAAGGCAGGCTCAGGGGGAGGCTGGGAAGAGAAAGTGATTCAGGCTTGGAAAGATTAGTAAGTTGGGAATACTGAAGGGAAGAAGCCAGCACATTAGGAGATTTTCAAGACACCAGAGAGAAGAAACTCTAAATGCAGCAGTTCCTGGAGGGGATGCAGTCAGGACCTTGTGGCAGGTGATACGCTGGGCATAGTGCCCACGAAGCCTCATTAAGTGCCATTACAACAGCACAAACAGATATTTCTATCAGACATTGCTAGAAGTGACCCAACATCCTTTCCTCCCTGCTTCCTTACTAATAACCCCTCAAGTTTGCCCAGGGTAGCAATGCGCCCAGCTAGAATACTCACCTTGTCACACTCTTGAGCTGCCAGGGGTGTCCTATGGCCCAGATCTGACCAATGTGTTGTTCACAGATGTCTATAGGGTGGGGCTTTGGAGTCAGTTGTTATTTATCCTGTTTTTTAAAAAAATACAGTCAGCTGGCACTACTTTTTGCCCTTTGCTCTTTCTTCTTTCTGCCTAGAATGCAGATGCTTAGAGGTAGAGCAGCCATCTGGTGGCCTTGAGGATAAATCTCCACTTGCTACGGATAGTAGAGCAGGAAGAGTCAAGGGCCCTGAATCGTTGAACGGCAGCACCAGCCCTGACCTCTCTATCCCTGGACTCCTTCTGAAGTGAGAAAAATGAACCTCAAACTTGTTTACCATTGTTTGTCTGGTTCCTATTATGTGGAGCCAAATGCAAACTTGACCTCCTATTCTGTACCCTCCTGTTTTCCCCCAGTGGAGGAAATGGGCTCACACAGTTCAAGTAACTTCATCAAGATCACTTAGGCCCTTGAGACTTGCTATGCAAAGTGTGGTCCACGGACCATCAGCGTCAGCAGCACCCGGGAGACTTTCAGAACTGCAAAGTCTTGGGCTCCACTGCAGACCTACGAAATCAAAGTTGGTTTAAACAAGACCCCCAGCTGATTCATGTGAAGTCTGAGAAGTGTTGGCCTGAATAATAAATAACAGAGCTGAGCGGCTCTAAGACTACAAGGTTCATGCTCTTCTTCAGAAATAGGAGGAAATGGGCCGGGCATGGTGGCTCACGCCTGTAATCCCAGCACTTTGGGAGGCCGAGGCAGGAGGATCACAAGGTCAGGAGATTGTAGACCATCCTGGCTAACACGGTGAAACCCCGTCTCTACTAAAAATACAAAAAAAAAAAAAAATTAGCCAGGCGTGGTGGCGGGTGCCTGTAGTCCCAGCTACTCGGGAGGCTGAGGCAGGAGAATGGCATGAACCCAGGAGGCAGAGCTTGCAGTGAGCAGAGAAAAGAAAAGAAAAAAAAAGAAATAGGAAGAAATGACAAGATACTGATGTTTTCTGTACAAATATGAATGTCTGTTGAGGTAGAAAGAAAGGACGCTGAGAGAGTCTATGGCAGAGGGCCTCAATTTTCTCAGGATGAGGGAGTGTTAGAATGTTCACTCACCAAGCAGAACTGCCCATCTACTCTGTTCACCTGGTGCTAGGAGTAAAAGACCATCTCTGTCTTCAAGGAATTCAAAGGTAGTGGGTAACAACGTAACCCACGGTTACAATTCGTCATTATAACTGTAGCCAATAATCATAATATTATGATAAATGCAGTAGTAGAGTCTTGAAAATTATAGAACAATACCGTTTCCTAACGCCACATCTCAGCCCTTAAATTTCTTAAATTAAATGGAATTGTATTGCATCAGTGGCTGTGACCACAACACCCCGAGTTAAAGGAGGCACAATTGGTAGCAGATTGATTTGATCAGTATTGAGACATAGCCTGGGCTAAAGTCGGGCCTGAATTGCAGAAATTACACTGAGCTTTTAAATTTACCTTTATTTTTATATGGAGCAGACACTACTCAGTACAAGGGGTTATTTCAACGTAGAGAAGAAAGGTGAGTTGCAGAGGGCTGAGAAAGGGATAGGCTAAGGGGAGCTGAACAAAAGGTTGCATTTTCTTGTGATCAAGAAATTTTATTTTGCAATTGGCTAAGGGAACTGCAAAGAAACAAGTGCTGCCAAGGCAAAGTCTCAGAATAGTGACTACTAAGCTGATAAAGCTTATTTTATTGATGCTGCACAGAAGACAGCTTCATGCAGCTTAAAGAGCATGCTACTTGATGCCTAAAGACTAGGTTTGAAGGTTGGGTTTGTGTACCAGCTCTGCCATTTATCTTGAGCCTTGTCTTAGGTCGGCTTCCCCATAAAGCAGGCACCAGTGCCAGATTTGTGCACAGAAATTCACGTGGGAAGTGAGATAGGCTAGGGAAGGAAGCCAATACAAGGTTTCTTTTTCTTTTCCAAATTTTTTATTGTGGTAAAATATGCGTAACATAAAATTTACCATTTTATCCCTTTTTGAGTGTACAATTCAGTGGCAGTAAGTAAATTCACATTGTTGTATAATTATTATTATCATTTTTTTCTCTGTCGCCCAGGCTGATCGTGCAGCAGCACGATTTTGGCTCACTGCAACCTCCGCCTCCCGGGTTCAAGCAATTCTCTACCTCAGCCTCCTGAGCAGCTGGGATTACAGGTGCCCGCCACCACACCTGGCTAATTTTTGCATTTTTAGTAGAGATGGGGTTTCACCATGTTGGCCAGGCTGGTCTCGAACTCCTGACCTCAGGTAATCTGCTTGCCAAGGCCTCCCAAAGTGCTGGGATTACAGGCCTGAGCCACCACACCTGGCCATTGTTGTACAATTATTACCACTATCCATCTCCACAATTTCCCATCATCCCAAACTAAAACTCTGTACTGATTAAACAACTCCCATTCTTCCTCCTCCAGCCCCTACTTTCTGTTTCTATAAATTTGACTACTCTCCCAGGTCTGGCAATAATATGTACCTCATATGAGTGGACTCATGTGATATCTGTTTGTGTCTGATTGATTTTATTTAGCACAATATTTTCAAGGATCATCCATCCAAGGTACATTGTGGCATGTGTCAGAATTTCCTTCTTTTTTAAGGCTCAGTAATATTCCTGTATTAGTTCACTTGGGATACTGTAACAAAATATCATAACCTGGGTAGCTTTTAAACAATAGGAATTTATTTGTCATAGTTCTGGAGGCTAGGAAGTCCAGGATCAAGGCCTTGAGTGCTGAGGAGAAGATAGCCAGGGAAAGATCTGGAGGGAGAATGTCCTGAGCTTTTGAGCACAGTGACTGATAAGTACAACGTCCCTGAAATTAAAGTGCAGAGAGAAGGCCAATGTGGCTAGAGCATAGTGACTGAGGGGAAGAGTAGCTGGAAATGAAGTCAGAGCATGGTCAGGGGCCAGATGAACCTTGAAGGCTATCTCAAGAGGGTTGGCTTTTTTTATGCTTACAGTGGAAAGTTATTAGTTGGCACAGGGCTCTCTCTGACTGCTGGATGAAGAATTGACTACAAGGATGACAATATAAGCAGAGACCTGTTAGGAGCTTGTTGTGGTTGTCCAGGTGACAGATTGTGATGGGTTAGGAGAGTAGCAATGTTGTTTCTCTTTAGTTCAAACAGTAGGTAATTTACTAGGCCAAATTCCTGCTTTTGGTCTTCCCAGCCCAACCTCCAATGTTAAGGCTGCAGAAATTAGTTTTCTGGCATTAGTCAAAGTCTCTACTCAACCAGGTGGGTCAGGAAGAAGGCTCTTTCCAATGGAACTGAAGCAGAGTGTCTGAGGCACAAAGAGCAGTGGCATGTCATGGATGTCATCAATCTTTTAATATCTTTAGCAAGATATTAATCTTTAGCAATCTTTTAATATCTTTAGCAAGATATTAGACACTGTTTCTCATGACTCCTTTTGAAAAAAAAAAAAAAGGACAGTGCGGTGGATTCACTGCTGGTTGGACAGCTCCACCTGAGAGTGCTGATTTATGATTCTGTGAAGTCCTAAGGAGTCTCACTGCCTGTTTGTCCTCATCAACACTCTCATCAGGGACTTGAGAGAAGCTCTGGAAGTTTGTTCATCCTCTTTGCAAATGCCGTAGGCCAGGAAAGATGAGTCATGGGTTGGAGGACAGATTCCCTATTCAAAGGTCCCAGAGCTTTATATCCATGTCTGTGCCTCTCTGCTCCATCTCTTGGTAGGTAGCCAACATAACATGCATAAGAATCAATCAGAATGCTGTTTTAAGTGCTTAATATGGTCTGGCTCTGTGTCCCCATCCAAATCTCATCTTGAATTGTAATCTGAATTATAATCCCCACGTGTTGGGGGAGGGACCTTGTGAGAGGTGATGAGATCATGAGGGCAGTTCCCCCATGTTATTCTCATGATAGTGAGTGAGTTCTCATGAGATCTGATGGCTTTATGAGGGGCTTTTCCCCCTTCACTCAGCACCTCTCTCTCCTGCCGCCATGTGAAGAAGGACATATTTGCTTCCCCTTCTGCCGTAATTATAAGTTTCCTGAGGCCTCCCCAGCCATGTGGAACTGTGAGTCAATTACACCTCTTTCCTTTATAAATTACCGAGTCTCAGTTATTTCTTCATAGCAGTATGAAAACGGACTAATACAGTGCTGGTGGTTTCCACTTCTGGTGGGCTTTGGGGAGGTCAGGAACATGTGCTTTGAATGAGTGCCAATGGTAGGTGGTCTGGAGTCCACATGTTGGTTAATCCTACTTGATGCCACAGCATCATCACACAAGGTTTGTAACTGCTTGTCCATGTGTTTGCCTCCCCACTAGTCTGTGAGCTTCTTCTTTACCTATTGCCAGTGCCTAGTACTGATACACAATAGAGCTAATCAACGTTGTTGAAAGATCAGGCTGGAATATTGTACTGAAACCAACAAAACTACATTTTAAGGGGATACAAGTAAAGACCATTTAAGATGAAAAACTCAGTTGGATAAATACAAAATGGGGAATTCTTGGCTTGGAAACATTTCCTGTGGAAAAGAGCCAGGGCTTTTGGCTCAATACCAAAGGCTGCTAAATAATAGCATATGGTAGCATCAGGAAGTTGAGAGCCCTTCATCATTAAAGATAATCAAGCAGAGAATATAATGAACCCAGTCATCCTATGTCATATAAGAAAAATTTCCCTTTCCATTTCTGTAAAAGTGACTTCAGTTAGGTAGCCATTATTTCTTAGCTAGAATGATGCCATCTCCTTCTGGGTCATGTTTTTGCTTCAAATTCCTCCTTTATGGAACATATATAGGCCCCATTTATTGACTCCTCAGCACCTGTTTCTTCCTTCTTCCTTATTTGCAGAATTCTACTTTTGTTGGGGAGTCCAGCCTTCCTCCTGATTTCTCAGGTGTAAATAAAAATCAGGTGAAGCCAGTCATGGTGGTCCCATTCTCTTTATCTATGATTGGTTTAGGCCAGGACATCTGACTCAACTCTGGCCAGTGAGATGTAAGGGGATGTCTCCTGGAGGCTTCCATGAATTATTCCCTCATTCCTGAGAGAGATAGCAGGAAGAGATCTTTTCTTCTTCCTCTGGATATTGTTACACATGATTGTCAGATCTGGGAACTGAGGCAGCCCCTTTCTCAGAGGGAGCTACACTGAGTACAATGCTGACATTCTGAGAATGGCAGAGCAGAAAGATGGAAGGCTGCTACTGAAAGAACCAACACTAGAACACCTCAACTTCTCAGACATCTTTTGAATGAGTTACTAAATGCCTTCGTTGGTCAAGTCATACTGAGTTGAGTTTTCTGTTCTTTGCAGCCCAAACATCCCAGCAGATGCACAGAACACCCTACTACATACAGTGTTGCCAGACTAACCTTTACAAAAGGCAATTTCCATCATGCCACACCTGATCAAAAAACTCAAATTTCTCCCTCAGTTTCCAATGCTTTTAAAATCAACCACTCAAGTCTTGTTTTCCAAGGTAATTTGTCTCCCGCACTGAAATCAAATTTAACTTCCTGATATTTTGTCCATACGGTTGTTCCTGCTTGGGGTTCCCATCCTGGGATCCACTTCCCTTCCACCCATCTTTGTTTGTTAAAATGTTACCTCTAAGGCACCTTGCTAAATCCTACCTTTTCCATGACAACCTTTTATGGTTAGCATTCCTTTTTTTCTAAACACCGCCCCCTGCCCCAATGCTTTTGGGTCCCTCTCTTAGCACTTAATATATTCTTCCATGTTGTATTATTACTTATATAGCTTTCTCATTCTGCCTACTGGTTGGTGAGCCCTGGGCACAGCGACCACATCTTGCTTGTCTTGGCAGGTTCAGCAGCTTCCAATTTGGTGCTTCACATAAGGTGGATGCTCAGTAACCCCTTGTTTAAATGTTGCATTGGGTGAGATATCAAAGATCCTTCCCAATTCTAAAGCTCTGTGGTTTCTGTGCCTTCAGCTTTCTAATTTTGACTTAATTATTAAAACAGAGAAGCACTGTAACCTCTAAGTAAGAATGTGAAATGGCTCCAATCGAGTTTGAATTCGTTAGGAAGACAACTCTTGAAACTTGGTCCTGTTATATTTATGTGTGGATAATGGATTTAAAATTCCTAGGCTTCAGTTTCCCCTCTATCAAATGGGGATAATAGTGGTTACCTCATAAGGTTGTTGTGTGGACTAAGTGAAATGAATTATATGTAGCAATCCCTTCTGAACGTTCACTCACATCCATGTCTCTTCCTTCTGGTTTAGCTCAGCTTTGTTCAGCCAGGAACATCTCCAAGGGAATTAGCTAGTCCAATTCCTTTGTCGGTGGTGAATTGAGGCTTGGAGGGAATTGTGGCTGATATGATATGAGGAAGCATCTGCTTGGGACATTCTTGGAGAGGTTTCCTCATTCATAGAAAGAGACCCAGTGGAAGAGTCAGCCTTTTCTACTGAGCATTATCATCTTGAGAATGACAGCCATAATGTGACTGCAAGCGGAGCCCCAGGATGGCAAAATGGGATGGTGGCTTTGATGACACTGAATCACTGAATTAGCCAACTAGGAGTGATCCTACTTTGGAACTTCTATGATGTGAGGTAGTAAACCTTCTTTATTGTTCATGCTATTATTCAGAGCTAAGTTTTCTATGACTGCAACTGAAAGCAGTGCCTTACACGTGGTATGTATTCCACAAATGTAAAGCTGTGCATCATTTAGTCCTTTCCTATCATTTCACATGAGAACATCTGAGAAAACTGGAAAGAAAAATACTTAACTAAATTAATATAGTCTTGAATAAAATAACTTTTATAACTTGACAGTTCTTTTTTGTTTGTTTTTGCAGAGCTTGCTGATCACGAAATAAAAAAAAATCAGTCAGGGGCAAAGGCTAGAACAGGTGATAAATGCAACCCATCTGGTGCTATAAGAAATATTGAACATACCAGGAAAAAATACAAGTAAACGTAAAGGTTAACTTCATGGCAATATTATCTACTGGAAACTGATGTCTTGTTAAAACTCTAACATGTTTTATTTTCATAAGACACAGTGAAAATAGAAAAATCATAAACCAGTGCAAGAAAAATAAACGGAGGCTACGCCTGGGATTGAAGATTTAGGATTGCTGAATGTTAACAAACTAGGTTTTGCTTTTTGTTTGTTGCTTTGTTTGTCTTAAAATCAATGGACAGCCTTTGAGTAAAAGAATCTGCCAAAATATTTCTGGAGAGATTCCTAGGGTCAGTAGAAGACTTTCTTCCTCTTTCAGCTTCTTAAGAGACAAAAAATAGAAGCATATAAGATAGCATCTCTAAGCAAATCTACCCATATACCAACTATCTGAAAGAAAGGCTGACATTTCATTGCAAAGAATGTGGAAAGTTAGTTGCTTAAAAGCAGGTTCTTCTCCAATTCAAGCTTCTCCCTGTTCTGGCCTTAAACGAATCTTGGAAGCTTTGTCCTTTGTGGACTGTGTAAGACTTGGACATTAAAACTCACTAGTTTGTCCAATGGACTTGAAAAATGGAAATCCATGGGCTATTGTGGCTACGTGTCGGAGGAAATGAATGCTCGTTTAGAATTCTTTACCTAAACATTAGCAGATAATGCCTGAAGGACTGAGAAAGAGGATCCAGAAACCTAGCAAATACCCTCTGTGCATAGTTGGAACAACGAAAACAGCTTTATTTCGAGCATCCCCCTGGTTCAAGCCTGAGATGCCTGTCACTGGTTCCTGAATTCCTGACTCCCAGCAGGCAGGACTCCCTCCTTCTGTGCTCAGTCTCAGGGCTGCTCCTCTTACCAGCAAGCCAGGCGGTTTATCCATATGCGACAAGGCCCGCCCATCAGCTCAGGATGCATCAGTGACTTGGCCTCCAGCTCTCTAAGTCTGCTTCCAGAAGCTTCCCAAGTGTCTTGCTATAAGGTCACTGAAGGTTGAGAGCCTCCATGTTTCCCTCCCTAGGTAATGAGGTGAACTTACCATCCTCTCATTTGGAATTTCAGTGAGCTGAAGGCAGCTCTCTGCTGCTGGAGAGAGCTTGGTGGGAGACTAACTCTTGAGGTAGTGCCTGCCCTTCATATGCCCCCTCCCTGATTGACACACTTGGAACTGGGAGAGGAGTATGGTAGTTTCAGGTAGTCATTATAGAGTGGGGGACCACTGAGGATCCTAAAGAGCAAAACTTTTCTGTTGCACCAAGACTTTGCAGTCGGTTTGAGAACAGAGTGTTTTGATCTAATACTCCCCAAAGAGCAGTGGGCCCTGTCTCAGTTCCTTTGATACCATGCGCCTGTTTCTGTACCATGTCATGACTGTTGAAAGGAGCTTAGGCTCTGGAGATATGCCAATCTGTGTTTGCATGCTGGCTCTGCCACTTACCACCTGGGTAACCTTAAGTTAGTTACTTAGCTTCTCTGAGCCTCAGTTCCTTCAGGTCTGATACTAAGATTATAACTCCCAATTAATAAGGCTGTGGTGGGTTGAAATGAGATAAAGTGTATAAAATGGCTTGCATAGAGTTGGTGCATGGCAAATGCTAGAGAAATGGGTGAATATTATTCCTTCCCATTTATCACATTGCCTTTGACGTGGTTTCATACCATCTGCAGAGTTTGATGACAAGCTTTTGAGAACAGGAACTATTTGTCTTCTATTTTGAGTATCTAACCCTGTACCTGACTCATAGGTATTGCACAATAAATACTTTTTGAATGAATGGAGAAAAGACATTCATGAATCTGAAATTTCCACCTTCTAAACGTAGAATAATTGAGAAACTGTGTTTCTGTATACTTTTCTTGTTGTTATCTTTTATGAGATGTATAGATTCACTTTCAGTTTTCTCATTCAGGCAATAGTTTGAAATGATATGCCACCTTCATACAGTATAATAATCATATAGTGAAGTGAAATAGCTACACTACTATCTTAGTCTGTCTCCATATTTGTTTTTTGTTTACATAGTGGTCAGGTCAAGCAAGATGACACTGTGGTAATAACCCCCACATCTCAATGACATGGCAGGTTGCTTTCTCACTCATGCTATATGTTCAGTGTGGGGCAGCAGTGAGGGTCAGAATGATACAGATTCTGTCAGAGCATGTAGAGAAAAGGGAAGCTGGTGAATGACGCACCAGCTCTTAAAGCTTCTCAGAAGGGGCATACATCCGGCCAGGCATGGTGGCTCATGCCTGTAATTCCAGCACTTGGGGAGACCAACGTGGGTGGATCATGAGGTCAGGAGTTCAAGACCAGCCTGGCCAAGATGGTGAAACCCCATCTCTACTAAAGATACAAAACTTAGCTGGGCGTGGTGGCACATGCCTGTAATCCTAGCTACTTGGGAGGCTGAGGCACAGAACTGCTTAAACCCGGGAGGCGGAGGTTGCAGTGAGCTGAGATCGCACCACTGCACTCCAGCCTGGGTGAGAGAGAGAGACTGCGTCTCAAAAAAAAAAAAAAAAGGTTGGGGGCATACATCTTTTGCCCTTGAATTTTAGTGGCTGACACAACTTGTACAGCCAGGCAATCCTTTCTTGAGCCCAGAAGGAAGAAAGACAGAAATACTTGGTAAATGGTCTGAGTGGCTCTGCAGTTCAGGAAAGCAGAAGTCACGGCTACAAAATGGAGAGTGGAGGTAAGAGAAGGCAGTTCCCAAAATCTCAGCCTGCAGCAGTACAGCCAGGGAAAAGGAGCTCACTTGGAAGCCCCTACAAGTCCCAAGAAACCCCAGGAAGCTTCTGAAGACCATCTAAGCCTGCAGCATCTTAAGAAGCTGCCACCCGGCTGGGTGCGATGGCTCACGCCTGTAATCCCAACTCTTTGGGGGGCCGAGGTGGGCAGATCACAAGGTCAGGAGATCGAGGCCATCCTGGCTAACATGGTGAAACCCCATCTCTACTAAAATTACAAAAAATTAGCTGAGCGTGGTGGCAGGCGCCTGTAGTCCCAGCTACTTGGGAGGCTGAGGCAGGAGAATGGCATGAACCCGGGAGGCAGAGCTTGTAGTGAGCCGAGATCATGCCACTGCACTCCAGCCTGGACAACAGAGCGAGACTCCATCTCAAAAAAAAAAAAGAAGCTGCCACCTACTAGGTCCACGGCCTACATTTTCAGGCAGGTGATGCTTACCTGGAAGCTGCCATGAACCTCCTACCTGCTGGCTGCCCACACATCTGCCTGTAACTTCCTCCTAGAATAACTCCTTCTCCACCTCCTGCTCTTCTCAGTGGCAGACTCTACCCCCTGCAACTGCATAGGGAAAGTGATTCTGGGAAATGCAGTTTTGCATCTCCCCTTCCACAGAGGCCACAACGTGTCAACATCAGACAATGCAGCAGTTTTAGTTGTCAGAAGGATGATTAGCTGCTTCAAGTTTGAGCCTGTCACCTAGGGACTGTCACCTCTGAAATAATCTAAGAGATTATAGGGGCAGAGTCTGGGGATGAGGGAGGGTGCAGATCCAACACAGCAACATGATACTAGCAAGAAAAATTATGCTAGACAGGAATACTCCAGGGTGATGAAAAGGAGGTGCAGCCAGGTTGCTCATGTGAGATATTTCTCTATTTCAATTCTCATTAAAGGTAAAGGACCACCTCCTACATCCTCACTCCTGCTACATGCAAGGGGAAATGAACCTCCAGAGTACAGACAACGGGGACAGTACAGTGAAATGGGTTGGAGGGGGCACAGTCTGTGCTTGGCCTTGGTGTGTGGGCAGACGAGACCCAGATCCTAGTCCATGCCCTGCTAACTGGCCATGTGACTTGAAGTGGGTCCCTTCCATTTTCAGGGCTTTCTTTCCTACATTGAATTTAAAGTGTGTTTCTTGTCAACAGCATATAGTCGGGTCATGATGTTTTAGCCTCTTTATCAATCTGTCTTCATATTGGTACATTTAGGTTATTTACATTTAAGGTAATTATTGACAAGTTAGCACTTATGTCTGACATGTTATTATTGCTTTAAATTTGTTTCCTGTGGTTCTTATTCCTCTATATCTTGCCTTCCTGTGATTACTTGAATATTTTTAGAATTCCGTTCTGATTTATTTATAGTTTTTTTGAGTGTATCTGTAGGGTTTAGTGGTCACTCTGGTTATTATCTTAGCCTGCTGTATCAATGTTTCCATTGCAAGTGAAGTGTGGAAACCTTATTTCCTTTTAGGTCCCTTTACCTTCCCTACATTCAAATATCATTGGCTTGAGTATTAGATGTTGTCATAATTTTTGTTTCAGTTATCAAATTATGATTTCTAAAACTCAGGAAAATAATTATTTATAGCATGTACCCATATTTCTTCTATTTCTGTTGTCCTTTTGTTTTCCCAATGTTCCAAGCTTCCTTCTTCTATCATTTTGTTTGAAGAACTTTCTTTAGTCAATCTCTGAAGATAGGTCTGCTACTGACAAATTCTCTTGGTTTCCTTTGTCTGAGAATGTCTTTATTTTCCCCTTTCATTATGTAAGGACAGTTTTGCCACATATCATGGTTGTCAGTTCCTTTCTTTCAGCCCTTGAAAAATGTTGTGCCACTGCCTTCTGGCCTCCATAGTTTCTGATGAAAAATTCAAATTGTTGCTCCCCTGTAGGTAATGTATCATTTTTCTCTAGTTGCTCTCAAGATTTTTTTCCTTTATCTTTAGTTTTCAGAAATCAAATAGGGATGTATCTTGGCATGGATTTCTTTGGTTTGTCCTATTTGGGGTTTTCTCAGTTTCTTGATTCTGTAGGTTAATATCTTTCACCAAATTTGGGAAGTTTTCAGCTATTATTCCTTCAAACATTCTTTTATCCCAAGTCTCTTTCTTTTCTGAAGATCCAATGATGCAACTAAATTTCATTTTTTCATGAGGCTCTTTTCACTTTTTTGCCTTTGCTATTTTCTGTCTGTTATTCACTGGGTAAATTCTATTGATTTGCCATCTAGTTCACTGATTCTAACCTTTATCTTCTCCACTCTACTACTGAGATTGTCAGGCAACTTTTTCATATCTGTTATTGTATTTTTCTGTAGTATAATTTCCATTTGGATTTCCCCTTTCCTCCCTCCCTCCTTTCCTTCCTTCATTCCTTCCTTTCATCCTTCCTTCCTTGTTACATGGCAAATGAAATTTTATATCTATATATGTATATATATATTTACTGTGTACACGATGACATTTTAAAATATGTATACATTGTAGAATGGCTAACTCAAGCTAATGAACACATGCATTACCTCACATACCATCTTTTGTAGTGAGAACAGTTAAAATCTACTTTCATAGCAATTTTCAGGAATATAATACCTTGTTATTAGCTACAGTCACAGTGTTGTACAATAGATCTCTTGGACTCTTTCCTCCTATGTAGCTGAAATTTTGTATCTTTTGACTAATATCTCTCCAAACCCCTGAGTTTCTTTTTTTATAGCATCTATTTCTTTGCTGAGATTTTTATTTTTTCATTCACTTTAAGAGAGCTTGTAGTTGATTATTGAAGCATTTTTATGAAGGTGGCTTTAAATTTCTTGTCAGAAAATTTCAACATCTGATTCATCCTGGGGTTGGAATCAATTCATTGTCTTTTCTTACTCAAGTTGAGATTCTTCTGCTTCTTGGTACAGTGGGTGACATCGATTGTGTCCTGGACCTTTTGTCGATTATGCTAGAAGACTCTGGTTATATTTAACTCTTATATTTTAGTAGGCAGTCACCCTGTTTAGATTTAGCATGGGAGTACTGACCTACTTCTAAGGGCTGTGCTTCCAATGAGAGTTAAATTTTCTGGGCATTTTAGCTTTGTTTAGCTGGTGCTGCTGAGGCTCCCCTGGGTCCCTGCTGAGGTCCAGCCTGAGGGGCTGGAGGGTCTCTTGGTTGGAGAGTGGAGTTGCAGGCTTGCAGGGACCAAGAGGCTTCCCAGGCCAGGTGCTTACTGTAGGGTCCCACCTACTGATCCCCTCTGGCTCCCCTGGTGCCTCCACAAAGAGGCTTCCTGAGCCAGACCACTTGTTAGGTTGCGGTTTTCCCTTCGCGGTCCCCATAACATCCATCTCTCAGTAGGTAAAGGGAGTGTCGGACCTGTGGGGAGAGACTACTTCCCCTTGCTACTTAGTTATTGGGGCTCCTAATTACCCTACCTGCCAGCAGTTTGGGGCTCATCTGATATTGGAGAAACTCCCACTTGATCTGGGGAAGGAGTGATTACCTTCTGCTGTTAGGTTGGGCTGCCTCAGACATGATTTCTCCAGGAAGCCTTTCAGATCCACTTCCCCACATGACTCCTGCTTTCCCAGCATCCACTCCTCCCCCTGCCTGGCACAGGACTGCAATCATGATTTCCTCACCTCTTCCTCCCATCATGCCACAAATTCCCTGAATCAGAGGCTGCACCTCAGAGGCTCTGTGGCTCCAGTGCCTTGCAAAGTGGCCACCACTCAGGGGGCCAGGATAAATATGACCAGATAAGTACAGAGTAAAGTCAATCATGGAAAAAATATCTGAGTTTTAATATAGCTTCTTGCAGATAATGTCTTCCCAACGGACTGAGAGCACAGGGATTGAAGACACCTGAGAAGTTGCTAGAAGGGATATTGTTCAGAAACTAGGCCTCTTGTGGCTCCTCTAATCTCACCAAGGAGGTAATCACTACCTTCAGGACACTCAGACTAGGGTGGCCTGGCTTATCATAGGCCTTAATGTACGACTAATAGGGTTCAGAATTGGCCTTTATGAGGAAACTGGCTTCCACTTAATGTACTTCATGTAAAGATAATTTTTTTTCAGTTTACCCTCTATTCTTTTTTTTTTTTTTTTTTTTTTGAGACGGAGTCTCACTCTGTCGCCCAGGCTGGAGTGCAGTGGTGCCATCTTGGCTCACTGCAAGCTCCGCCTCCCGGGTTCACGCCATTCTCCTGCCTCAGCCTCTCCGAGTAGCTGGGACTACAGGCGCCCGCCACCACGCCCGGCTAATTTTTTGTATTTTTAGTAGAGATGGGGTTTCACCGTGGTCTCGATCTCCTGACCTCGTGATCCGCCCGCCTCGGCCTCCCAAAGTGCTGGGATTACAAGCGTGAGCCACCGCGCCCGGCCCAGTTTACCCTCTATTCTATCTCTCTAGCAAGCATCTAACATGTCCCTACATCTGAACCACATGCTTCAGAGGCACTCAGAGCTAGAGGGAACGTAGACAGGCTTGCTTCTAGCCCATGCCTTCATTCCCCATGTGTGAGGAAAGGACATGCATGAACTTGCACCCGGGGGAGATGGGCCAGGGACTAGCACCTAGGTCCCCTTCCTGGACCAAGTTTTCCTGCAGGTCGTCCCACCACCACCTTATCATTTTGGTATAAATGTGGCCATAAACTATTTTTAAAAATTCTTTTAAAATTTTTTATTTTTATCTTTATTTTATTTTATTTTATTTTATTTTTGTGGAGACAGGGTCTCATTATGTTGCCCAGGCTGGTCTTCATCTCCTGGTCTCAGGCAATCCTCTTGCCTCGGCCTCCCAAAGTCCTGGGATTACAGGTGAGATCCACCGCACCAAGCTGCAAGAAACTATTCATCGCAGGAAATAAGAACACAGAAAATTAGCAAATAAAAAGAAAAAGCCACTTGTAACTCCATCACCCAGAGGTAACCATTGTTGATTACAATACATATTCCTCTATTTCTTTTTTTTTTTTTTTTTTTTTTGAGATGGGGTCTTGCTCAGCCGCCAGACTGGAGTGCAGTGGCATGATCTCGGCTCACTGCAACCTGTACCTCCCAGGTTCAAGCAATTCCCCTGCCTCAGCCTCCTGAGTAGCTGGGACTACAGGTGTGTGCCACCATGCCCGGCTAATTTTTCGTATTTTAGTAGAGACAGGGTTTCACCATGTTGGTCAGGCTGGTCTCAAACTCCTTACCTCATGATCCACCTGCCTCAGCCTCCCAAAGTGCTGGGATTACAGGCGTGAGCCACCGCACCCAGCCCATATTCCTCTATTTCTAAAAGCTACATTTTAGAATTTAAATTAGAGTTATGTTAATCGTCCACTTTTGTATCCATTTTAGAAAAATTAATAATTTATTTGTGAAAACGTCTCATATCATTCACCTTCTACAATAGAACTGTTCACAGTAGGAAAATAATCCTGGTAGCTAATTTGTATCAGAGGCCTCATACATATCAGGGAATTTTCTAAGGCCCGTGCTTCTCATCTTAGCCCCGCTTTGTGGATGAGGATGTAGAGGCACAGAAATGCTAAGTACTTGCCCAGGGTGCACCGCTGGCAAGGCCCAGGCAGCCTGGCTTGAAAATCTGCGTTCTCAGCCTGTCTGCACCTCTTACCTAGGCATGTCATCCAATCACTGTGGATAGTTCAGATGCTTATAATTCTCACTCCAATTAACAACACTGTTCCCAATGACTCTGTAGGGACATGTTTGTATAAATTTCTGACTATTTTTGTAGCACAAATTCCTAGAAGTGCAATTGTCAAATTGACCATTTTGAAGAGTTTTGTTACGCATGTACCAAATTCTCCACTCTGAGACACGAAGAGCTTGAGAATGTCTTCGTCACTCGCCCCTCTGGGCTAGGAAAGCACAACTTGTCACTTTTGCAGTTGTCCCTAAGATTAATGAAAAGATGCTGTGATGGTTAATAATTAGGTGTCAACTTGATTGGATTGAGGGTTGCCTAGATGGCTGGTGAAGTATTGTTTCTGGGTGTGTCTGGGAGGGTGTTGTCAGAGGAGATTGACATTTGAGTGGGTGAACTGGGAGCAGAAGACCCTCCCTCAATGTGGGTTGGCACCACCCAATCAGCTGCCAGCATGGCTGGCACAAAGCAAGCAGAAGAAAGTGGCATGGTTTTGCTTGCTGAATCTTCCAGCTTCCTTCTTCTTTCAGTGCCGGACACTTGCTTCTGCTCCTTCTGCCTTTGGACATCAGATTCCAGGTTCTTTGTCCTTTGGACTCAGGGGCTTGCACCAGTGGCTTGCCAGGGGCTCCTGGGCATTTGGCCACAGACTGAAGGCTGCATTGCCAGCTTCCCTGGTTTTGAGGCTTTGGTACTCAGACTAAGCCACTATTCGCTCCTATTTCCCCAGCTTGCAGATGGCCTATCGTGGGACTTTGCCATGTAATCATGTGAGCCAATTCTCCCTAATAAACTCCTTCTCATATATACATATATCCTATTTGTTCTGCCCCTCTGGAGAATCCTGATTAATACAGATGTTCTCACTAACCAGTTCCACAAGAAGGCAGATCCTCATCTTTCCAGCAAACCTCCTTCATTCCACAGATATCTCAGGCCAGGCACTAGGAACATGAAGACCAAAGCATAAACCTTGTAAACAAATGGATGCACTAGACTAGAGCGTTTCCATCAGTTGAGGGTTTTCCTGTGTCACTTCATGCAGGTATATCGTCTTACCCTGTTAGGTACATATTCTCATTTTCCAGATGAGGAAACTGAGGCTTGAAGAGTGTGACTTGCCAGGGTGCCCACTGGAAAGAAGCAATACCCAGACCCCAGGTATCTGACTCCCACACTTCCTGGGCTCTTAACTATTGCTCCTACTGCCAGGGACAGCGGATACAGGATGGAAGCAGGGACAGGGGCTGAGGCAGAGGCAGAGGCAGAAATGAAGTGAGTATCTGTGAGTTGCTGGCAGGACAGGCAGAAGGAACCATTTAGGCGATTGTCCGGGGCCCAGCATGAACTGGCAGGCTCTGGGCCTGAAATGTGGGGGTGAGTGTGGAGGGAGAGTAGCCACAAGGGAAGAATCTGGAGGGGAGATCAGGTCACCAGTGGCTGGGTTATGGCTGTCTCTCTGGATGTCAGTATAGTGAAAAGCTCATTTTACTAGACTGCAGCCTCTGCAATTCCCCTTGATCACATTTGTGTGTGAACACAGGTATGCCGGGGAAAGTGGTGGTTGTTCAAGTTGCATGGATCTATTGCAGTAGTCTGGGTGAGAAACTGCTTCTGGTTTCTCCACTTTCACTTTCCTTCCTGATGAGGTCATCTCTCACTTGGAAGTAAGGTGACCAACTCAGCCCGAGTTGCCTGGGACTTTCTGCTTTTAGCACTAAATGTTCTGCATCCCAGGAAACCCCTCAGTTCAAAGCTATTTGGGGGACAATCATTTTGGGGGCTGGGACGCAGAGCAGCCAGTTTCAGAGGGGCATGGGTCTGGGTCGGTGCAGTTGCAGCCAAGAACAAAGGGATTGGTCTCAAGTCAGTCAAATCTGGCCGGAATCCAGTGACGGAGGTAGGCGTTGAATGTGAAATCCGTGTGTCAAGCTTCACGAGGGCAGACTTGGGTCTGCTTGTCCTCAGCTGCCTCAGCAGTGCTCCGCAAAGTGTAACACATCGGAGCTGCCTAACTCAGGGCTGAAAGGAACCAAAAGAGATTGTTGCATTCAGATCGACTTTGATTTTCACAGCTGCTTCATGTCTGCTCACTGGGTCCACATGATTCCTAGTAAAGCCTTTTTCAGTTTTCCATGGTTGCTGTGACACCTCAAGTGACCTCCCGTTTAGCCCTGAGTTCTATGAAGGTGTAATGTATCTTGCAGCAGGTAAACACCCACAAGTGGCAAGTGCATAGGAAAATAAATTTTGCAATGGGCCAGAAAATGGAGGCTCAGTCTACTCTTGTGTGTGTCTGGTCCTCTGCTCACAGTAGATAGGAACACACATATTTTGGTTTGAATTAAACTCTGGGAAAATTTGCAGCATTTATGAAAAATGTGGGAAATGTGAGTGGATGCAGCGTGGCTGTTTGCCTGGGCCAATTCTGCCCCAGCCAATGATCTGAGGTAGGAAGAAGGGTTACTTAGCACAGCAGCAACACTTGTTCCATGGCCGTCACATCCTCCCTGAGTACCCCCAAAGCAGCCCCTTCCTTGGTTGTGCTCTAGAAATACAGAGTAAGTAAACATCCAGGTGTCCTTGATGAAAAGATGAATAACTTTCCACTCTGAATGGGGAAGGGGCCAAGCTGGCCCTGTGGTGCTGCTGCCCAGAGAACAGTGGAGGAGACAGGGATCTCTTAACTGTTTCAAACACAGGAGGGATTGATACTTCATTTTTTTTTGAGACACAGTCCCACTCTGTTGCCCAGGCTGGAGTGCAGTGGCGCAATCTCGGCTCACTGCAACCTCTGCCTCCTGGGTTCAAGCAATTCTCGTGCCTCAGCCTCCTGAGTAGCTGGAACTACAGGTGCCCGCCACCAGGCCCAGCTAATTTTTGTATTTTTGGTAGAGACAGAGTTTAGCTGTGTTGGCCAGAATGATCTCGATCTCCTGACCTCAGGTGATCCGCCCACCTCAGCCTCCCAAAATGCTGGGATTACAGGTGTGAGCCACCATGCCCAGCCTGATATTTAATTTTGAACTTCCATGTTGTATTGGAAATAAAGCATTAAGTTGTTAATTCTTGCTTCTCTATTCACCCGTGACCTTAAGGTATTAGGGTTTGTGGATGAATCAACCATTTGGACTCTTACATCTGCTCCTTTATGTGCAGAAACACAGGGAGAGAGTCAAGCCAAGTGCGGCTCCCCTACTTGGCCAACGTGAATAGTAAAGTGCTGTGTGAGTGGAAAAGCAGTTAGATTTCCTAACTTTACTACACTGGGATTTCCCAGGAAAGCACAGGCTGGAAGAATGATGTAATGGGTATATTTTACATATGTTTTCGATAAGCATGCTTGTGTAGGCCATTCATGGAAAAACCCTTCCCATCAAGTTACACCACGTGGGACAGAGTCTGGAGGTACCAGCAGTGCCCCAGTCCCCATAGTCTCCTGTTTCAGTCCTTAAAAGGCAATTTTGACTCTCCCTTTGTAGAAATCATACAGCTTGTGTATCTGATCAGAAGGTCAACAACACAATCATCTGATGTTAGGCTAGAGGTAAGAACAGTGGGCTCTGGGGTTCCCGGAGGAAGGAATTGCCAATCTCACCTGAGAGAACTGGTAAGAACCCTCTTCCATTCCCTGAAACTGAAACATGGAAAGAAGCTCGGTCCAGCTGTTCTTAATCAAGGCTGGGACTTGTCAAGTGTCATGAGTAGCCTGCCCAGACAGAAATGAGCAGGGGAGATGGTTTTCTTAGTTTGGACCAATTCTGGCATTGTAGTTGTGATCACAGTTGTCTGTTGGAGTGAACTTGGCAGAGAAATACAGTAAGTCTGTAGAAACTCAGTCAGGATGGAATGCACAGTCTTCAATGGGAAATTTTATAAAGACCACAAAATAGCTCAGTTAAGACTGACTAACCCCACACAATGGCAGAAGAACGACATAGTTTCATTTATTCCACAAATATTTACTGAGTGTCTGCCCCAGGCCAGGCACTGTCAGCACTGAGGAGACAATGGTGTACAGTGTGGCTGCAGCCCCTGGGCTCAAAGGGCTTGTATTTTAGACGGAAAGACCCACGACTAAACAGTCCATGACACAAATGTGTAAAAATTGTGGTGGAAAGGGAAACTCAGGGTTGCACAGCCGACACACACCTACCTGGTCTAGGTTCAGCAGAAGATAGCCCTTGAGCAAATGGCTACTGGAAGATTTATTTTTAAAAAATTACTTGTGGTAAGACCATGTAACATTAGATCTACCCTCTTAATAAATTTTTGAGTGTATGCTACAGTATAGTGAACCACAGGCAGAATGCTGTACAGCAGATCTCTAGAACTTACTCATCTTGCCTAATTGAAACTTTATACCTATCAAGTCACAACTTCCTATGTCCCTCTTCCCCCAGCTCCTGGAAACCACCATTCTACTTTCTGTTTATAAGAGTTTGACTATTTTAGATACCTTTTTAAATGACATCATGCAGTATTTGTCCTGTATATGTCACTTGCTATAATGTCCTCGCTTTCATCCATGTTGTTGCATATGGCAGGATTTCCTTCCTTTTAAGGCTTAATAATATTCCATTGTCCATATGTACCCTATTGTCTTTATTCATTCACCTGTTGATGGATATTTGGTTTGTTTCTACATGTTGGCTATTGCGAATAATGCTACAGTAAACATGGGAGTGCAAATATCTCTTTGAGATCCTAATTTTACTTCTTTTGGATAAATACCCAGAAGTGAGATTGCTGGACCATAAACTAATTCTATTTCTAATTTTGTGAGGAATTAAGATACTGTTTTCCATAGTGGCTTCATCATTTTATATTCTCACTAACAGTGTAAAAGGGCTCTAATTTCTCCAATGCTTACCTTTTGTGTTTTTTGGGGGGATAGGGTGGGGGTGGGGGCGGGTAATAGCCCTCCTAACTAGTGTGATGTGACATTTTATTGTGGTTTTAATTTGCATTTTCCTGATGATTAGTGATGTTGAGCGTCTTTTCATGTACCGTTTGGCCATTTGTATGCCTTCTTTAAAGAAATGACTACTTGAGTGCTTAGCCCATTTTTAAATTGGGTTATTTCATTTTTTACTATTGAATTATATGAGTTTCTTATAAATTTTGAATATTAACCCCTTGTCAGATATATAGTTTGCGAATACATTTTCCCATTCCATAGGCTACCTTTTCACTCTGTCAATTGTTCCATTGCTCTGCAGAGCAGCATTCCCATTTTCCCATTCCACAGGTAATTTTTTCACTCTGTTAATTGTTCTGTTGCTGTGTTCTGTTTTTGTTTTTGTGTACTGTGCTTTTGGCATCATATCCAATAAATCATTGCCAATATCAATATAATGAAGGCTCCTCTCTATGTTTTCTCCTGGGAGTTTTACAGTTTAAGTCTTTAATCCACCTTGAGATCATTAAAAAAAAAAACTTTATCAAGGAAAAATTTACATAAAATATAATTTACCAACTTTAAGTGAACAGCTCTGTGAGTTTTGACAGTTGATTGTGAATACTGTCACAATCAAGATGTAGAACTTGCCCACCACCCCCAAAAGTCAGCCTTGTGAGCCTTTGCTGTTAATCCTGACCTCACATCCCCAGTTTTACATGACCACAGATCTATTTTCTATGATCAAAGATTAGATTTGTGCTTTCTAGAGTTTAATATAAATGGAATAATATATAACATATTCTTTTATGTCTGGGGTCTTTTCCTCAACATGACGTTTTTGACATTCATCAATGTTGTTGAATGTGTTAGTGGCTCATTCCTCTTGATTGCTGAGTAATATTTTACCGTGTGAATATTCCATACTTTAGTAGTTTGTCTTTGGATGGACATTTGAGTTGTTTCTACTTGTAGGCTATGATGTATAAAAGTGCTATGAATATTCATGTATAAATCTTTGTATAAACACGTTTTATTTTTCTTAGGTAAATACCTAGAGCACAATGCTGGGTGTTAGGGTAAGTGTCTGTTTAATTTTATAAGAAACTGCCCAACTGTTTTCCAAAATGCTTGTGTCATTTTATGCCCCACCATAGCCGTAGGGCAGTTCCAATTATTCCATCTCTCGGTTATCTAAAGCTGCATAACAAATTACTACACATGCAGAGACTTGAAAGAACATGCTTTATGACCCACAGTTTCTGCTGGTCAGGAATCTTGGCATGGGTTACCTGGGCCCAAGGTTTCAGAGTCTTTCATGAGGCTGCAGTTAAGGGCAAGATTCATCTGAGGCTGGAGTGGAGAAGGATTCACTCCTAAGCTCTTGGAATTGTCAGGATTCACTTCCTTGTGCACTGTTTGAACTCAGCTCCTTGCCAGATATTGCCTGGTGGTCACACTCAATTCTTTGTTTCATGGGGTGCTGCATAATGTAGCCTACTTCATCACATCCAGCGAGGGGGACAGTCAACAGAGAGAGTGGGCTGGCAAGACGGAAGTTACGGTCTTCTGTGATGTAAACACGGAAGGGACGTCCAATTCCCTTCACCATATTCTATTGGTTAGAAGCAAGTCATAGGTCCCACCCATACTCAAGGGGAGGGATGCCACAAGGACGGGAGTACCAGGAAGGGGGATCACTGGGGACCATGCATCATCCACCTTTTTTTAAGTTTAGCCTTTCTGGTGGTCGTGTGCTGCCATGCTGTAACTTTAATTTGCATTTTCCTGATTATTAATATATTGAGCATCTTTTCACAAGCTTATTTGCCATTTGTATATCTTTTTCTGCAAAGTGTGGGTTCATATCTTTTGCTCTCATCTCTTTTTTTTTTTAATTTTTTTTTAGATGGAGTCTTGCTCTGTCATCCAGGCTGTAGTGCAATGGCGTCATCTGGGCTCACTGCAACCTCCACCTTCTAGGTTCAAGTGCTTCTCGTGCCTCAGCTTCCCAAGTAACTGGGATTACAGGTGCACACCACCACACCTGGCTAATTTTTTTGTATTTTTGGTAGAGATGGGATTTCACCATGTTGGCCAGGCTGGTCTTGAACTCCTGACCTCAGGTGATCTGCCCAGCTCAGCCTCTCAAAGTGCTGGGATTACAGGTGTGAGCCACCACCCAGCCTCATCTCTTTTAAAATTGAGTTCTTTTTATTTCTGAGTTACAGAAGCTTTTTACTTCTTTTGGATATAAGCCCTTTGTCAGATAATGTTTTTGCTAACATTTTATCACAATCTGTAGTTTTCCTTTTCATTTTCTTAGTGGTGTCTTTTGATGGGCAGAAGTTTTAAATTTTGATTAAGGGTAATATATCAATTTTTCCTTTTGTGATTATTGCTCTCTGTGTCCTGTCTATGAAATTGTTGTCTAATCCCAAATCAGTAAGATAGTCTCCTATGTTTCCTTCTAAAATATACACGATTTTAGCTTTTACATTTAGGTCTGTGATCCACTTTGGGTTTTACTCTGAGTGTTCTTTGTTTATGCTGAGATGGCACTGAGCTTCATTTTCTTCCCTCAGTATGAATATACAGTTGTTCTAGCACCATATGTTCAAAGGACTCTCTTTTTCCTGTTCAATTATCTTAGCCCCTGTGTTAAAAATCAATTAATGTGTGGATCCACATTTGGGATTTTTTAATGTTCTGTTGGTCTCACATTTTCTTCATGACTGTAGGTTTCATAGTGAGTCTTTAAATCAGGCCATGTGAAGACTCTAATGTTTTTCTTCCTTTTCAAAGGAATATCTTGGGATATTCTAGGTTCTTTGCATTTCCATATACATTTGAGAATTATCTAATATTTATAAAAGAAGCCTGTTGAGAACTTGATTAGGATTGTATTGAGACTATAGATTAATTTGAGGAGAATTGCCATCTTAATAATGTTAAGTCTTTTTTCCCATTTATGTGGTATATTTATTTATTTAGGTGTCCTTTAACTTATATCAGCAATGTTTTATAGTGTACAGTGTGTAGATCCTTAATATATTTTGTCTAAACATATTGCTATGTATGTCATTTGGTGATATTGTAAATAGCGTTGTTTTTAAATTTCGATTTATTTTTTGAGACAGGGTCTCCCTGTGTCACCCAGGCTGGAATGCAGTGGTACGATCATAGCTCACCACAGCCGCCAACTCCTGGGCTCAAATGACCCTCCTGCCTCAGCCTCCTGAGTAGCTGGGACTACAAATGCATGCCACCATATCCAGCCAGATTTCAATCTTCAATTGTTTGTTGCTAGTAAATGGAAATACAGTTCATTTTGTTTACTGGCCTGTGATTTTTACCCCATGACCCTGTTACACTTCAGTTTGTCAGTCCTAGTAGCTTTTTTGCAGATTCTAAAAATCTTCTTTGTATATTAAATATATTGTTTCTCAATAGTGACAATTATACTTCCTCCTTTCCAGTCTGTATGCCTTTTATATATTTTATTCTTTGTCTTAATACACTGACTATGACATCTAGTATGATGTTGCATAAACCCCTAAAAGTAGACATACTGCCTGGTTGCTGCGCTTAGGAGGGAATTCATCGTTCCTCTTGCTATGATGGTGGTTGTAGGTTTTTCAGAGATGCCTTTTATCATGTTGGGAAAGTTGTCTTCTATTCCTAGTTTCCTGAGAGTTTTTTCTTAACTGGATTTTTAATTTTGTCAAATAATTTTCTTGCATCTATTGGTTTTGCTTTATTTTTAATTTTGTTAATATGGTGAATTTACATTGATAATTTTCCAATGTTAAACATTGAATTTCTGAGATGAAACCCAAGTATTAATATTTTCATATATTATTGGAATTAATTTTCTAAAATTCTCTTAGAATTTTTGAATCTATGTTCACGAGGGGTATTTGTAATTTCCTTTTCTTACAATGTCTTTGTCTTGTTTTGGTGTCAAAATAAGAAAGCTGATTCCATGAATCAATTGGGACATGTTCCTTCCCCCAGTTTCTGAAAGGATTTGAGTAGGAATGGTGTTTCTTCTTTAAATCTTTCAGAAAATCTGCCAGTAAAGTCATCTGTGCTTGTGATTTTCTTTGTGAGAATGTTGTAATTATGAATTCAATTGCTTACATAGACATAGAATTATTCGACTGTCTACTTTTTTTCTTGAGGCAATTTTGGTACTTGTGTTTTTCAAGGAATTTTTCCATTTTATTTATGGTTGTTGAATTTATTGGCATAAAGTTGTTCATGTATATTTTCTTATCTTTTAGCTTTATTGAGCTATAATGACACCATAAATTGTGCATATTTAAGTGTATACTGATACATTTTGACACATGTCTAGCCCTGTGAAACCACTTTAGGGCTAGTTTTTACTCACCGTATAGGCAAGACCCTTCCAAGTGTTCTCTCCAGCACCTCTCTCATATGAGGTTTTCATGTCTGGCTGGTTAGAATAAACACCGTTTCTGTCCTGGTGTGAGTTCCAGGTAACGTTCCCCCTCATCTTTTTGGGCGGCTCCTTCTCTAGCCTCACCCATTTCACTGACCAGTGCTCTATCAGTAGTTGATGAGCCTGCAGACCTCCAGAGTCCTCTCTGCAGCTCTCTCCTCTCTGGCAGTCTGCCCTGTAATCTCTCACCTCTGTCCTCTCCCTGGGCCATCAGCTCCATCTCTTCCACTCAGGGAATCCACTAGGTTCTAGCTGCGTGCCCCATCCCTGCACCAGGGCCTGGAGACCCTCTTCAGGCAACAAGACAGGCAATTATAGGCTTCACCTCATTGGTTTCCCGTCTCTCAGGGATTGTTGTCCTTTGTTGCCTGATCCAATGTCTCGAAAACCATTGTTTCACATATTTTGTCTAGTTTTTTATGTTGTTTCATGCAGGAAGGAAAATCCTGTGCAGTGTTTCATGGGTTTTGAATCTCTGCTACTGGGTACAAACATTTTTAGTGTTGTTAAGTATTCTTGCTAAATTGATCTGTTTATCGTTTTTGAAATATTCCTCTTTATCCTTGGTTTATGCCTTGTTTGGAAGTCTGAAGAATGTCTTTGTCTGACATGAATAGAACTACTCTAGCTTTCTTATGAATAGTGTTTGCATGGTATAGCTTTTCTATATTCTTTAACTTTTGATCTCTGTCTCTCTCTCTCTGTGTGTGTGTGTGTGTTCCCTTGAATAATAGTTCTTGCTTTTTCACTCAGTCTTATAATCTTTGCTTTTAATTGGAGTGCTTAGACTAACCCTTTTCAATAGACCTTTCTGTGATAATGAAAATGTTATAAATGTTCCATCTAATATGTTACCCACTAACCAGATGGCTACTGAGCACTTGAAATATGGCCACTGTGACTGAGGAACTAAATTGATTTTATTAAAGTTTAAGTTAATTTCTTTTTTTTTTGACAGAGTCTCACTCTGTCACACAGGCTGCAATGCAGTGGTGTGATCTTGACTCATTGCCTCCTCACCAACCCAGGCTGAAGCATAGCTGGGATTACAGGTGCATGCCACTGTGCCCACCTGATATTTTAATTTTTTTTGTACAGCCTGGGTTCCACCATCGTGCCCAGGCTGGTCTTGAACTCCTGGGCTCAAGCCATCTGTCTGCTTTGGCCTCCCAAAATGCTGGGATTACAGACATGAGCCTTTGCACCCAGCCTTGACTTAATTTCAGTAGCCCCACGTGGCTAGTGGTTTGTGTACTAGACAGAATAGGTTGACTATATCTAATGTAATTATTGATGTGATTTGGGGTTTAATTTTACCATTTTGTTATTTGTTTTTAGTTTTTAAAAATATTTTTCATCTCTTCTTTATTCGTTTTTTCTCTTTCTGTCCTGATTTTGTATTCAATTTATTTCATCATTTTACCGTTGGCTTATTAGCTATATCTTTCATTTTGTTTTGTGTGTTGTTCTATGATTTATCATATTCTTCTTTAATTATCAAAGTCTACCTTTAATTAATATCATATCAGCCAGGTGTGGTGGCTTACACCTGTAAGTGCTTTGGGCGGCCAAGGTGGGAGGATTTCTTGAGCTCCAGAGTTTGAGGCTGCAGTGAGCTGTCGTTGCACCATTGCACTCCAGCCTGGATGACACAGAGAGACCCTGTCTCAAAAAAAAAAAAAGGAGATATTATACCTCCTCGTATATAAGGACCTTGTAATATACTTCCCTTCCCCACATCTTTTGTGTTATTATTATGTATTTACTTCCACTTATGTTATAAACCTCACAATATGTTGTTATTTTTGCTTGAAACAATTGCCTTTTAAGGAATTTTAAAAAATTATAATAAGAAAAAAGTATTTTTATTTTTATTTTTTATAGAGATTGCATCTCCCTATGTTGCCCAGGCTGGTCTCGAGCTCCTGGGCTAGAGGAATCCTCCTTCCTTGGCCTCCCAAAGTGCTGGGATTACAGGCATGAGCTGTGGTGTCCAGTCTAGACTATTTTTATTTATCACATATTTAAATTTTCTGTTGCTTCTCGCTTCTTTGTGTAGATCCATGTTCCCATCTGGTATCATTTTCCTTCACCTTGAAGGACTTTATTTACCACTTCTCATGGTGCAGGGCTGCTGATGAAGAATTATCTTAGCTTTTTTTTTTTTTTTGTCTGAAAGTGTCCAGTTTTTTTTTTTTTTTTTTCATTTAGAAATACTTACTGGGTATATAATTCTAGGGTGACTCTTTTTTGTCATCTTAAAATACTTTGTTCCAATCTCTTGTGTTCTTAATAATTTCTTACTAGGTATTTACTGTGATTCCTATCTTTGTTTCTTTGTGTGTAAAGTGTCATTTTTGTCTGGTTGTCCCTAAGATAATCTTTCAGGACTCGGCTTCAGGAATTTGGTTATGACGTTCACCTGGTGTAGTGTTCTTTGCGTTTATTGTCTTGGGCTTGGTGGCCTTCATGGATCTCAAGATTTATATTTTTTGCAAAATTTGGAAGAAATTATTTCTTCATGTATTTTCCCCTTTACATCTTCCCCTTTTTTTGGAATTCCAATTGTGACTATATTAGACTGCCTGATTTGTCTCACAAGTCACTGATATTTTGTTCATTTTTTAAAGTTTTTTTCTCTTTCTATTCTATTGGGTAGTTTTTTGTTTTGTTTCGTTTCGTTTTTTGCTACGTCTTCACCTTCAGGTTCACACCTCTTTTCTTCTGCAGTGTCTAATCCGCTGTTGGTCCCATCCAGGGCAGAGGTAGAGACTCTGCAAAGGTACAGAGATAGGCAGCAGCCGGGGGCCCTGGGAACTGCAGCGTCCCCTGTGATCTCACCATGCTCAACTTCAGCTCAGCGTCAGCTCAGCCGCAGGGAAGAGAAGTTCTGTATTCTGACCTGCTGCAGGGAGTCCTTTCAGGCGACTGAGTGGAAATGCAGCCATTTCTCAACTGCGGACTCTCCCTAGAGAGTCAAATTCTCTTCTCTTTTGTAGTGCAAGGGAGTAGTCATCTTCCTATTTCTCGAGGCAACCTCCCACTCTCGCCTAATTGGAAATATCTCATGGTCTACACAATGCCACAGCTGGCAGCTCCCCCGCTGCCTCACCCCCATCCCGTTCCCTCCTTGCAACAGAGCAGCTTCTCTAACTGCTGTGAATGATGAGGAAATCTGAGCCACGTGAAAGAAGCATAGGAACCTATGCCAAGCCCTATTGTGCCACTGACCTTCGGATTTGAATGAAATTAACAATTGCCTAATGAATTGAGTTCTGATCATTTCTATCAAGGCACTTTAAAGTGATGGGCCCTGAAAATTCATCCTGGGGTTGAGGTAAAGGCAGCATTTTTTAATTCAATGTGCAAATTATTTGAAAGTCTCTTCCATGTGATTCAGTGTCTTCAATGACTCATTTATAATTTTTCTGCAAGGGAATGTTAAAGTGGCGGGGCCAGTGACCTTCCGGAGAAAGTGCTTTGCTGCTCTTCTGAGACCTTTCAGCACCTATACTAAATGAATGCCAGTACAGGAGCTTATGTGGGGAAAGACTCAACTCCATGAAGGGCCCTGTTAAAAATATGACAGTACCCAAACCCTCGTGACCCCAAACCCTCACAATCCTGTGTTTGCAGCAAGCGAACCAGGAAAGGTCAGCTCACCCTGGCTCATGTTGTTGTCAACCCTTTAAATTTAGGATTTTGAACTAAAGTTAGAAAAGTGTGTATTGCTTTGTGTAGTCAGTCTTTTCCAGAAAATGCATTTTGATTTTTTTTTGGCAGATAACATCATTTTTAGCTGACACTAGGTGAATAATTTATATTTAATAAATTCATTTGATAATAAATTCACTATAATGAATGAATTAACACAGAAGAGGCAAACAATGTGATTTTTGTGATCAACCATTTAGAAAGGTTAAACTGACAATCTTGATGCTTATGGAAGTTAAATGGGCAGGTGATGGGACACTTCATAAGAGAACTGGCCATGTTGGGGAGAAATTGAGAACACTTTGGAAAAAGGAGACCTGGATCCTAGACCTGCCAGTTATGGGCTAAGGAGGCTTTGTGAATCACTTAGTATTCTAAAGTTGTGGCCTCTCCCTTTGTAAAATAATTTTATCTGTTTAATAGGGTGCTCGGAAAGTTAAATGCCAAAATAAATGCCATGGTACTTTATAAACTGGAAGGCCCTGTTACTATTAAGAGGGGCCAGATTTCAAAGAAAGCAGAGGCCTTGTGGGCCACTATTGCCCCAGAAGAGGATTTGGATGTAGAGAGACTGAAGATCGGTTGATCCTTGGAGAGGCCATGGAGAGGAGGAAGAAGGCTCACTAGAAAGACGGCATGACCAAGGAAGTCGGTGGGAACAAGCCTGTTTCTCCCATGGGAATGTTTCTAATCCTCCACTGTGCCTACCCTTCTCCAAACTCTGCGGAGGGAGATGACAAGATGTCCCTACCATGGTGCAGCATTTGAACCATTACTGTCTGGGGGCATGAAGTACTTCGTCATTTGGTTTAAGGGTGAAATCAGTGGTTCCAAACATTGAGCGCACATTTAAATCACCTTGGAACACTAAGAATGCCCAGTTTCCATCCCCGAGCTGCACTAATCAGACTTTCTGGGATGTGAGGGTTTGGGTGATGTCGTTTTTATAGATCTAAAAGTGATTCTGAAGAAAAGCAGGGTTGAGAACTGCTGTTGAGTTCTTGATGTATGGATTGAGAAATTCGTTCTCAATTGAAACACCCTGTCATCCACTAGTTAAGAAAAATTAACTCTGTTTGTACTGGTCCCCAAATGGGGCCAGTTGGGCTCTTATGGGAGGGCCCAGGAAATCTGAAACCTTGTTAGTATACTCCAGACTTCTGCCTCCTGCCTGTGCCCTTGGAAACCTAGGCTCCTCCTCCTGCCATGTGATCCCAGGGCTCTGGCAGGTGAAGGTTTCAGCCATGTTTCACAGTGGGACACCTGCCATGGCTCACAAATTTGTTCACTGTACGAATTCTGTGCAGTGTCCACTCATGTCCTCCCTGCCCACACCAGCCCTGCCCAGCTGTCTACATGAACCCTGGCAAGACTGAGGGAGGCAACTGAATGCAACCATCCTCACACAGGACAAAGGTATTATTATGACTAACAATAAGTCACTCTCTATCCATCTTAATTGCATCAGATCTACTGTTATTTAAACATTGTGTTTATTGTCCTCCTCCTCAAGTAGAAAGTAAGATTCATGAGAGCAAAGATCTTCATTGCATCACTCACTGCTATGTTGCCATTGCCTAGAAAGGTGCCAGGCATATAGTAGACATTTAATGTACACATGATGCATGAATGGATGATGCAATAGCACCCATTTATGGAGTATGTATTATGTGCCAGGCACTATATCACTTCACATGTATCATTATGTTTAATTCTCACAACAAGCTTAAGAGGGAGGTGCTACTATCTGTTCTCATTTTAGAGAAGAGGAAATTGAAATTCAGACAAGTTTACACACCTGCCCAAGGTTACACAGGTAGTAAGAAGTAAAGCTAGGACTTGAACCCATGACTTTTTAACTCCAAAGACCACGATCCTAACTATTATATTATACTCATTCCTCTTGCCAGGTATGGTGCAGGGACATGTATTTAGCAAGGATTGGCTGCTTGACTGTCAGCCAGTCAGAATCTGGTTGACTCTGGCACCGAGTAGTCATGTTAGTGGCACAATCTCCAGGGAGAGTTATTGCAATCTAAGGGCTGAAAAGGAAATAGATTCATATACCTTACTCCCAAATCCAAGATTCTTCAGGACATCTACTGCAATGCTAGACAAGCTTATTGACTTTTTTTTTTTGAGACAGAGTTTCGCTCTTGTTGCCCAGGTTGGAGTGCAATGGCGCAATCTCGGCTCACTGCAACCTCTGCCTCCCGGGTTCAAGCGATTCTCCTGTCTCAGCCTTCCGAATAGCTGGGATTACAGGCATGCACCACCACGCCTGGCTAATTTTTGTATTTTTAGTAGAGATGGGGTTTCTCCATGTTGGTCTGGCTGATCTCGAACTCCCAACCTCAGGTGATCCACCTGCCTCAGCCTCCCAAAGTGCTGGGATTACAGGTGTGAGCCACCGTGCCCAGCCAACTTTTTTTTTTTTTTTTTTGAAGTTTACCCTAGTAGCATATTGAAAGGGCCAAGGTGAGATCAAAGTATGTCTCTCTTGGGTAGTGAGACCCTGAATGACTTTTATTTTACCCTTTATATTTTTCTGCAGTGCATATGTATATTTATTATAACAAAAAGATTGCAAAGTGCATTAGCCTACGTGAGTTCAAAGATTATTTTTGCCTCAGGTAAACAGTCCAGGGGAGAAAGGTGAGCTCTGCTTCATAAGGTCATCAAAGTTTCCAACTGGCCCAGCATGTCTGCCTTCAACATGTGGTTGTTCTTTGGGTTAAGGCTCCTGCTCCAGTTGTCCTCAATCTCGTGGTTGAAAGTAGCTCGCCAGCACCACCTCCAGGAGAGGGGCTGGAGGATTAGGAGAATCTCAACGGCTTCATCTTGAAGTAATTACTTATATCCCACTGCCCAAAACCTAGTTACATGGTTACAACTAGCTGCAGGGTTGAGGTTCATGTTTTTGTGTGTATAAATGCCAACACAATTTGTTGAAAACACTATCATTTCTTCATTGAATTTCCTTTGCACATTTGACAAACAAAATCGATTTGTGTCTATTTCCGTACTTTCTATTCTGTTCTGTTGATCTATGTGTCTCTCCCTCTGCCAATACCACACTGTCTTGATTCTTGTAAGTCTTAAAATTAGACAGTGGGATTCTTCCAAAGCCAATTTTCTTTTGGCTATGCTAGTTTCATTGCCTTTTATATGAATTTCAAAATCAGCTTGTCAAATATCTGCAAAAAAATTCTGCTAGAGTTTTGATCGACATTACATCAAAAGCATAGACTGATTTGGGGAAAATTGGCCTTTTTCTTGTTGAGTCTGCCAATCCATGAACATAGTATGTTTCTCCATGTATTGAGGTCTTCTTTGAGTTAGTTCATCAGCAATTTAGTGTTTTCAGCACATAGATTCTATGCATGTTTTGTTAAAATTATTTATACATATCTCTTTTTTGGGGGGAGCTCTTATCATTTTTTGTTTGTTTTAAATTGTTTACTACTATCTTTATAAATATACATGTTTTTTTTGTATTGACCTTATATTTTATTTTATTTTTTTTGAGATGGAGTCTAGCTCTGTCACCCAGGCTGGAGTGCAGTGGCGCAATCTCGGCTCAGTGCAAGCTTCGCCTCCCAGGTTCACACCATTCTCCTGCCTCAGCCTCTCTGAGTAGCTGGGACTAGAGGCGCCCGCCACCACGCCCGGCTAATTTTTTTTTGTATTTTTAGTAGAGACTGGGTTTCACCATGGTCTCGATCTCCTGACCTCGTGATCCGCCCGCCTCGGCCTCCCAAAGTGCTGGGATTACAAGCGTGAGCCACTGCGCCCGGCCCGACCTTATATTTTAGAATGTGTTTAAACTCAGTATTATGTTTTCCCCCAAAATTTACATATTGAAGCCAGTTAACTGTATTTGGAGATAGGGGTTTTAGGGACGTAATTAAGGTTAAATGAGGTCGTAATGGTGGGTCTCCAATCCAATGGGACTAGTGTCCTTATAAGAAGAGGAGAAGATACCAGGAATGCAAGTGTAGGGAAAACATCAAGTAAGCAAGAAGGCAGTGATCTGCAAGCAAAGGAGAGAGGACTCACCAGAAATCAACTTGCTAGCACCTTGCTCTTGGACTTCTAGCTTATAGAAGTGTGAGAAAATAAATTTCTTTGGTTAAGCTCCTCAGTCTGCCCTAGTAGCCCTATGTAGCCCTAGTGGACTAATACACTCACTGATTCCTTAAAGGAGCTTTTGGTAGACTTCTTAGGGTTTTCTATATAGACAATTGTGTAAACTGCAAATAGAGAAAGTTTTATGTCTTCCTTCCAATCTGTATGTATTTTATTTATTTTTCATGCATTATTGCTGAGTCTAGAACTTCTAGTGGTATGATGTATACTGTGGTGGTAGTGGACATCCTTCCCTGGCTTTATTCCTGACCTTAGGGACAAAGTATTCAGTTTTTCCCCATTAAGTATGATATTAGATGCAGGTTTTTTGTTGATGCTCTTTATCAGGTTGGAGTGATTCCTTCTATTCCTAACTTGCAGATAATTTTTATCAAGAGATAGTGTTGCAGTTTGTCAAATATTTTTTCTGTGTCAATTTATATTATCATATGATATTTCTCCTTAGCTTATTGACACAGTGGATAACTTTGAATGATTTTTTTGAATGATTAAGCAATCTTGCATAACTAGAATAAATCCTACTTGGTTGTGGTGTATAAGTTTTTTTTATATATTGCTGGATTCAATTTGTTACTATTTTGTTGAATATTTCGACATTTAAATTCATGAGAAATAGCCTGGGCAACATGACAAAACCTCATCTCTACCAAAAAGACACCTTAGGGTATATGTCCAGTAATGGGATTGCTGGGTCAAAATAAGCCACCTTTTAAAAAAATTAAAATATAAATGCCTTTATTGAGTCCCAGTGGAAAATTGTGTTTTAGGTCATTTACTCTTTGGAACAGAAGAACGTTGTGGTAGAGTGAATGGGAAATGTCTCAAATTTTTTCACTGTTCCATCCTTGCATCCACGTTTGCAATGTGACATTGCTGGGCCCAGCATCAGAAGATAGTCTGTTCCTTTTCCTCTTGAATTTGGTCTGCTTTGTGATTAGCTTTGGCTAATCAGATGCAGGAAAAGTGGAGGCCCACAGAGGTCCTGCAGTGCTCCACTGTCTTGGGCCCCTGGCACTGTCCTATGAACAGGCCTGTGCTGGCCTGCTGTGGGTAAGAAGCTCCTGAGGGAGAACCCAGCTGGCCCAGTCACAAGCATTTTGGAAGTTTATAGCCATAGAGGAGCCAACCCCCCCCACCACCAAAACAAGGAAGCACAGCCCAGATCAGCAGAGTCACCTGTGGGGCCACAGCTGGCAGCACATGCCCCCACTGAGTCCAGAAGGACTTCCAGGCTGATCTGCAGACTGTGAGCAATGGGAAATGGAATTGTTTTAAGCCATTGAGCTTTGAGATGGTTGGTCGTGCAGCAACAGCTGATTCCTACAAATGTCAATGAGAATAATGACCATGAAAACATTGCTGCTAAAATGTTAATATTATAACCGGCCATGTTTTCTCATCTTTCATACTGAAATCAAAAGTCAGGCAGCAAGGAGAAATTGGTCAGGCTTCAGTGGCCCATTGGCCATGGTGACACATCCCCTCCCCCTGCCACCTGTTCTAATATATCCATTTAGTTGCTGATTTTCCCAATTCCAATGGTCCAGAAAGTTCTGGATGGTACTGTCATGGCTACTTCCCCATATTGAGCCTGGCCACCTCCTTGCCCTTGCAAGGAGATTTGCTCCCTGCAAAACGTGGAGGTGGTCTAGGCTTATTCGTCTGCCAACCCAACAATAAAACAGTAAGCACATTAGCAGTGATCATCTAGCAGGTGGGGTCTACCCTTGGACTTCATCCCCAATCAGAGACACTTAAGAAGCCAAGTGTAGTGCAAACAGCATATTCAACATTATGTAGACATTTACCATTACAAAGTTTTAAAAAAGCTATTAGTTTTTATAGTACAAACTACCCAAAGTAACATTCAACAGAAGTTTTTTTTGGGTAAAGGAAATATGCAAAATATATAGCGATTTTTAGCTGGGTGCCTTTCAGAATTTGAGGGTGGGATGGGAACAGTATGAGATTTATACATTAATAGTAAAGAAGAGGCCTCAGATACAAAAGTTTAGATGCTGTATCTTAGAGCACTGAATTTAACATGTATCCCTCTTTCAGTAAGGCTTGAGTGGTCTCCCTATGACAGCACTGAGTGGGGTTTTAATCATGGAAATAATAACTGCATCATCCATACAGTGTGGTTTCTGTAAACCATAGTTCTTGCTTTCAGTCTAATAATAACCCTGAAATGCACTGAAATCCATTAAAAATCCCTTTTATAGATTCTGAACTAAGAACATTTTATTTTAAGGTGATAGATTGAATGGGACTTCAAGCAAATACCAAATGGTCAACCTTCATCCAGTCCTCTGAGCATTACTGGCAGACCTCTCTGAAATGGGCACATCACAAAAAATTGTAAATGCTTTCCACCCAGCTCCCAAACAAAACTCCAAGAACGCGTTAACACAACTCCCAAGGAGTTGCACTAGCTATTAGTGTGGCTTGGGCAGGGAAAATGTTTGTCTCCGCCTTTTTCACACCTAGATGGGAAACAACTTGTGGGGTTTCCCACTGTCTACCAAAGGTTTCAGCTGGACTCCGTCCCTTGGGCTGCTTCCACTCAAGTAGCAAGGAAGCAGTGAGGATGGTGTCAGGGAGGGAAGAGTAATTTGCTAGAGCAGAGACAGAAAAGTACAAGTGATCCAAATTGTACTTCTAAGAGGGCAGAAGGCCAGTGTTCATGATTCCTGGTGGGCATTTCTACTGGCAAAAATGCAAGTACCCAAAGGAGGAAGCTGCCTTGCTGGAGGAGTAGTGTGGGAGCAGGGAGGGGCTGCTGAGGACAGAAGCTACACAATATGTCCCTGGGTGTCCTTGGGTTAATCAAATGGTCTCAGGGTTTCTTTGGGGCCTGACTGCATTGCTAAATTCAGGGGGTAAATCCAATTCCCTGGCCATGCTTAGGAACAAGGAAGTGTGTTCTACACATATGGTCCCAGGAGCACCCCCTTCTTCCTTGCCTCTGTGTATGACAGTGCACAGTACCTCCCTTACCTGGGCTAAGTCAGTTCAGACCCTAGTTACCTACAGTGAAGCTGAAGTGGTCTATCTGGAGAAGCCATGAATGACAGTTTGGAGGTCATGAAACAAGTAAGTATATGGAAGTAAAAAACACATGGTGTGGGCCAATCTCAATGACTTGCCCCAGAGTTATGGGCAGACAACCTCCCTCCCTGGCAACTTTGTAAGCAGCTCACCCTCTGAAATAAGTTCACTCTAAAAATTCCCAAATCTGCATTGCTGAGGCTGTTTCTAATACCTGCCAACATTCCTAGACTAAACTTGACACAGTTGTTTTTCTAGTAGAGGTGAAGATTTGGGGGTGTCATCCAAATGCTCCAATAAGCCCTTTCTAAGGTTGCTGGCAGCCCTCTGCTGGGCTGCATCTGTGGCTATATGGGAAATACATTAAATTATTTGGGGTCAGGTTTTCAAAGAGTCAATTACAGTTGAAATTAGAAGAGAGAAAGAAGTTAGACATATTGAGTGTCAACCATGAGCCAGGCACTATTCTAGGTCTTCAAAATACGTAATCTAAATTTGAATTTAAAACTGGATTCAAATTTACATAAGAACGGGGTAACAGAGATAATTGGTATAAGGACTGCAGATATTTCTGCAGACTTTGAAGACTCCACTGGAGTTGGGGGCAGATGTGGAGGTGGGCGGGGCGGTCCTTTACATGGATGGTGTCTTTGTTACTAGGGGTACTGTAAATGCCTTTATCCAGAAGAGCCCAGTGAAGACCTCTGCTCTGTTTTCAGACCACGAGGACATTTGGTAAGCTGCTCTGAGAAATTTCATCTGCTGTGGAAGCAGAGGGGCTGTTGATGGATTTCTGGAGGAGGGATGGTTGTCTGTTCTCTTCGCTTGCCCTACTCAGAAAAATGTTCAGATTTCTTTTTAAGGCGTTGCATGTAGAATCATTCTTGTTGCAAGATATGCATATGTATCTTTTTAATTTTAACTCAAGCTCTATACCAAAAGGCAAGTTCATTTACTCAGAGCCTAGACAGAAGGCTTTCCCAGTCCTGACACCTTGCTTATTTGCTACTTAAAGTCTTTTGGAAAAAAAGAACAGATTTTTGCATTTTGTTCCCTTTCCTATTTCAGGAAAAAAAAAAGATTTTTTTTTAAATCTACACAACTGTCCTAATTGGAAGGGATTCTTGATCTGTTTCATTGCAGTCTGTTTATTTCTGGTAGGTGTCCAGAACGCTTGGCCCCCACCCCTGCCAGGCTGTTCTCCAACAACATCCCGACTCCATTCCAGAGCAGTTGGGAGCCTACAGCAGCCCAGGAATCTCCATGCAGCCCCAGTGGCATACAGGGCTATGTCTCCTCTGGAGGGCCTGTCTTCAGTGTCTCTTTTAGGCGCACCCTGGCTGTCCTGCCACATCAGCATCCCTCTGTCTCCTCCTTTCAGGTCACCCAGCTTGTCTTGCTCCAGGCAGGGCTACCCTACCCTAATATTCCCACACTCTGTGCGTAGGCATGGACCTGAGAAGTTACTGCGGCCAAAGTTTCACTCTGGAAGCAACTAGAGCCCCCATAGTGTGGTGCATGAGCCCGGGCCAGCTCCCACCTGCACAGAGCTGCTTCGGGTTAAGGACTTGTGTGTTAAGAAGGAAACTGCCTAAGGCAAAGAGCTCAGACTGGAACAGGGCCAAAGCTAGAGTTCTAGGGTTCAGGTAGAAAACAGTGCTGCTCTGTAAACGCATGGCGATGCAGAGGATATCAGCATGAAGGATAGCCTCAGGGCTGGTGGGGAGTGGAGAAGCTGCCAAGATAACAAGCAGCCATGATAGGTGTTAAAAGAAAACCTTTAGACCAAATAAACTTAATAGGGCTTACTGGAGCAAAGGACAATTGACGAACCAGGCAGCACTCAGAACCAGAGGAGGTTCTGGGAGTTCTGCTGAGCAGTGTGGGCACTGGGCCTTTATAGGCTGGAGTGGAAGGGAGACAAAGAAAATAGATTCAATTCGCTAGAATGGGAAGTCCCTGGTTAGAGATTCATTGAGGGTTTCTGATTGGTAAAGTGTCTAGGTTTGTTTGCTGTTTACCTAGGGTTTGTGCTTGCTTATGAAGAAATTCAAAGAACAAAGCCACCATAACCTAATGGCTTCCCAATTAAGATGAAATTTTAACATGGATGGTGGTGGTGGATCCTTAATACAAGATGGCAGAGAAGGACCCTAGAAATGATATAGACCAGAAGTGGTCTACCAGTGGCCTCCAGGTATGTTCTATTTGTCCTACGTAATGTGTGTGGGTGGGGGTGGATGGGTGTGTGTGTGTGTGTGTGTGTGTGTGTGTGTGCATATTTTCCCCCTTAGTTGATGCTGAATGCTTTTTGATGGCATATGAATTCTGTTCTTTCCTACAGCTCCTAGGTGTGCTCACTGACCTCCTCTTCCCTATTGTATATTACCACATTACTGTATATTACTACATCACTACTGTGATGTGGTATATTGTATATTACCATTATTATATTGTATATTATATTATATTGTATGTGGTATATTGTATATTACCATTATTGTATGTTACCACATTACCCACTGGAGCAGTGGTGCAGGGTCCAGAGAGAGGGAAGGAAAGTGGTGGAGGAAGAGTGCCTTGGTTGCACCTGGTCAAAAGCCTTGGGAAGGATGGCTTGGGACTCAGCATCAATTCCCCCGAATCATCAGACTTGGAAATGAGCACGGAAGTGGTGCTTCCTTTTCCTCATGGAAATCACATGCAGCTTCAGAGAGTTTCATCTGCATTGAAACTTAGAGACAGATATAATCTATAGACTCCAAAACATGGGTAAGGGTTGCAAAGAGCCGCAAACTCACAGGAAGGAGCAGCATCTAGGGTGGTAGCGGAACTTTGAGAGCACAAGCAGAACTACACTTCCCAAGGATGAGGCACACACCGGCCCCTTGTTTGCATTTCCTGGGAAGGAGCTAGAGGTCCCTGCAGCAAAAGCCCTCAGGGACCCAGTATGATTCAGAGAAGCTGAGAAGGCAGAGCTCTATAAAGGATAACACCATATTTTCAGGAAGCAGTCTGTCTCTGTGAAAACACAGAGAAAGAGGTCCTGTGAGATGAAGAATTCTGAAAGACTGTCCTTGCCCCACCCCTGGTTAGAACATCTTGCAAAAAGCTGATCTAGGGAAGTTCAACCAGTACACTCCATGAATAACTTAAAAGAAGATGGAATAACCTTGATACAAACATTCTATAAGACACGAAGAGCAGCAAATCACATCAACCGAAGAACATGCACCCGTAAAATGTGGGCTGGAAGAGGTGAAAATTATGATGAAACATTCCACCATGAATTAGAAACAAAGCACCTTAACAAGGCAATTTGATCTCTAATGGAAAACCACAAAGCACAAATGCAGGAACTCAAATAGAAGATGACAAGCTGATGGGAAGTGATGAGATGGAGCTAGAAGACTCAGGAAAGAAGCAGAGGATAATAAGGGGGCGAAGTCACTGCAAAAGGCTCTGTAAGAGAAGCACAGAATGGGTGTGTGGAATGCAAATCTGATGTCGTAGAGACAGGGAGTTAAGATTAGAGAGAAAGCGATCACGATAACAGGGAGGTGAAGGAAAGCCACACGTGCAAAACTGGAGTCTCTGAAGAAGCCAAAACAATAGGAAGCAAAAATTGTTTTAAAATACAATTCAAAACATTTCCTAAAATAAAGCAAGACTTGAATCTGCATATGGGATGTTCACGCTACTTCCCAGGGAAACCTGATTTAAAACAGTCTCCACCTGAGATGCAATCTAGTCACGTTATTGGATTTAAAGAAAGTATCCTTTAGGCAGTAAAGCACAAAATATTAAGTCACATACAGGGAGAAAAAAAAGTCGGGTTGAACTCAGACTTCACCAAAACAGCATTTAACATTAGAAGAGGATAGAGAAACATTTAGAAGGTATTTAAGGAAAGTGCAAACCAAGAATTTTATATCATCCAAGCTGTTCAACAATTACAAAGGCTATAGCAGAATGTTTTGAACATACAAGAGCTTAGAAAGTATAGTTCTTGTGAACCTTCTTGAGGAAATGACCAGAAAATGAACGTCAGCCAATTGAGAGTCTACTATGGAAGCTTTAACCACAAGTCTGACAGTAAGTATTGATTATACTTAAGTTCAGATCTAAGACTAAATATAATGTGGGGATTAGTGTAACATAATGGGATGTAAATCTTATAAGCCCTGGCAATGTAGAAATAACACAACTAACACAAATTGGGATGGGAAAGGGGTAAAGATGGCAGGAAGTAAAGTAATTGCTTCTTGGATAAACTCAGGGAGACAAAAGAAATAATTTAAAGCTAAAGAAAAAAATAGTATTTTTGTTAAAAATGTATGTAAGAGTCCAAAGTAAAAATTAACAAAGATAATATTATTGAATTGACTCAGGAAGTGGAGGGAGAGACAGGAGAAAGGGAAGAAAATACACACTTATTTTATTATGGCCTAATGCTGTTTATGAAGCAGATGACCAGGGTTTTATATGACAATATGATTACAAAGAAATAATGAAACAACATTAAAAATCCTTCTAAATACCAGAACTTAATTCTCTTCTCTTCTCCTGTGGCCTTTTCTCCTTTCATCGCCTCTCCTCTCTTCTCTCTTTCCTCTTTGCCCACTCCCAAAAAAGCAAACTGACCTTATATCGAAAGATTTTAAATAACTGTATTCAGAGAACAACAACAACAGATCAAAGATCAACTCACCTGTCGTATCAATAAATATAAATGACATTAACTCATTGTGATACAATGATATGTATATATCTATATACGTTTTTGTTAACTCATTGTGATATTATGATATCTATATAGGTTTTTATCCATGGTTCCTGGCTTATAACTCCCATAGCCCTTGTTATAATATTGGGGCCCTTGGGCTGGCCTCAGAAAACAGAATCTCTCTCTCTCTCTGGCCATTCCTTGCTCTCCTCTCACCTGCTCCTCTCTCTCCCCAAGGAAGGACTCTAATCTTACCCTGTCTTTCTGTCTTGGAGCTGGCATAAAACAATTCTCTGACCTACCTTATCTCATTGTAGGACATCAGATCTCCATTTCAGACGTGGTCCTGCCCTGCACCCTGGAGGAAGGAGTGCTACACAAAGAGGCCAAGAAGAATCTGAACAGACAGTCCTTGCTGGGTTTCCCCACTCAGTCTATTAGATCATGCCCTTTTTGTCTAATTACATTTGTACGTGGTTATCAATCATGCTTATCCAATGAAGGCTCCATAAAAGGCCCAAGAGGACAAGGTTCGGAGAGCTTCCGGATAGCTAGATGCTTGGAGGTTCCTACAGGGTGGTACAGCACGGGAGGGCAGGGAAGCTCCACACCCCTTCCCCCATACCTTGCCCTTTGCATCTCTTCATCTGTATTCTCTGTGATATTCTTTATAATAAACTGGTAAACATAAGTGTTTCCCTGAGTTCTGAGAGCCACTCTAGTAAATTAGTCAAATGCCCTATTTGTAGCCACTCAGTCAGAAGCACACGAAAAACGTGGGTCTTGCAATTGGCATCAGAAGTGGGGGTCAGTCTTGCGGACTGAGCCCTCAACCTGGGGGATCTGATGCTACCTCCAGGTAGATGGTGTTAGAACTGAATTTGAGGACACCCAGCTGTTGCCTGTGGCAGAATGGATTGCTTTCTTGGTTGTGGGGAAGCCCTCCCCTAACACGTCTGGTCACAGAAATCTTGTGTGTTGACCGTTGTTGGTGTAAGAACAGCGGAAGCACAGTTCATGACTTTCCCCCTTGGATTCATTCATTAAGATAAATGATTTTCACATTGTATCATAAAGCAGAATCCAATTCTATGCTTTTTAAAGGAAACATATCTAAAACAAGTGAACCATAAAAGATTAGAAATGAAAAGGATGGAGAAACGTGTACCAGGTGTATTAGTCAGTGTTATCTTAGAGAGACAGAACTAATAGGATATATATATATATATATGAGTTTATTAAGTATTGACTTACATGATCACAAGGTCCCACAATAGGCTGTCTGTAAGCTAAGGAGCAACAAGAGCCAGTCTGGGTCCTGAAACTGAAGAACTTGGAGTCTGATGTTTCAGGGCAGGAAGCACACAGCACAGGGAAAGATGTAGGCTGGGAGGCTAGGCCTATCTCACCTCTTCATACTTTTCTGCCTGGTTTATATTCACTGGTGGCTGATTAGATGGTGTCCACCTGACTAAGAGTGGGTCTGCCTTTCCCAGCTCACTAACTCAAATGTTAATCTCCTTTAGCAACACCCTCACAGACATACCCAGGATCAATGTTGCATCCTTCAATCCAATCAAGTTGACACTCAGTATTAACCATCACAAGTCCACCGCTTGTCAACTTGAACCCATACACATCTCCTGAGATCATACATAATCTTCAAATAAAGACAATAATAAGGTCATAATTATACCTAACATAATACAACTATCCTTCATACAACTGGAAACACACCAATCTCCAACCAAGTACTATTACATAAAGTTCACAATACTTAAATGCTGATATGAAGTCAATAAATCTTACGTCACATGATAAAGGAAAAGGAAATAAAACAAAGATATTTTCTTAGTACAAGTGTATACATGTACAAACATGTTTTTAACAAAAGAAGGAGGAAATACTCATGACAATTACAGTCCTTGTTTCTGCAGCTGGTCACATGGCCGTAGCTGGCATTGATGACTACCTCCTTCTACTACCCATTTTGTATTCCCTTTGCCTTCAGCAAGCATCTCGCAGGACGTGGTTTTTTTCCTGGTGGAGTGACCCAAACCTTCATTCCTGAAGGGTCTGAGTCATTTGTAGTCCTGCCTGGATTGGGATGTTGTAGTTTCCCATTGACCTTAATCACGGAGTGTGGTAATACTAAGAGACTGCCTAATGGATCTCCCGTATTCCATTTATACTCTTCCTTACCTCCGCTGTGGAGTAGTAGACTGATTTCGTCCTGATAATCTGGGTCAATCACCCCAACCAACACTATAACTCCCTTCTTAGCCTGTTGACTTAAAGGTAGAAGGAGCCCAAAGTGGCCAGGTGGCCATCTTAACTTCCAGTTTAATGGGATCGTTGTTGTGTCTCCTGGTGGCAGCGTTCCTCCCTCTGGAACTAAGACCTCTAGGCCAGTGGAACATAATGTCGTGGGAACAGGAAGCAAAAATTTTGCTAATGGATCACTAGGGGTGATAGTGAGTGGTGCCATTTCCACGTCCACTCCTTGATTCCTGGACCTGGGAATCCTGGCTATGGGAGAAACAGTACTATATATTGGATGCTGATTCAGAGCATACGTGGCCTTCTGGAGAACTTTGCCCCAGCCCTGCAAAGTATTGTCACCTAGTCGGCATTGTAATTGTGACTTCAGAAGGCCATTCCACCATTCTATCAATCCAGCTGCTTCAGGATGATGGGGAACATGGTACAGTGAATTCCATAAGCATGAGCACACTGCCACACTTCTTTAGCCATAAAGAGAGTGCCTTGGTCAGAGGCAATGCTGTGCGGAATACCATGACAGTGGATAAGGCATTCTGTGAGTCCACAGATGGTAGTCTTGGCAGAAAGATTGCATGCACGATAGGCAAACCCATGTCCAGAGTATGTGTCTATTCTAGTGAGGACAAGTGTCTGCTCTTTCCATGATGGAAGAAGTCCAGTGTAATCAACCTGCCACCAGGCAGCTGGCTGATCACCCTGAGGAATGGTGCCACATCGAGGGCTCAGTGTTGGTCTCTGCTGCTGGCACATTGGGCACTCAGCAGTGGCCATAGCCAGGTCAGCCTTGGTGAGTGAAAGTCCACGTTGCTGAGCCCATGCGTAACCTCCATCCCTGCCACCATGGCCACTTTGTTCATGGTCCCATTGGGTGATGACAGAAGTGGCAGGGGAAAGAGGCTGAGTGGTGTCCACAGAACAGGTCATCCTATCCACTTGATTATTAAAATCCTCCTCTGCTGAGGTCACCCATTGGTGAGCACTCACATGGGATACAAATACCTTCACAGTTTTTGACCTCTCAGAGAGGTCCATCCACATACCTCTTCCCCAGATTTGTCACTGATTTTCCAATCATGCTTCTTTCAAGCCCCTGACCATCCAGCCAAACCATTGGCTACAGCCCATGAATCAGTATATAATCAGACATCTGGCCATTTCTCCTTCCATGCAAAGTGCATAACCAGGTGCACTGCTCGATGTTCTGCCCACTGGGAAGTTCCTTCCACCGCTGTCCTTCAGGGATGTCCTAGAAAGGGTCGGAGTGCTGCAGCTGTCCACTTCTGGGTGGTGCCTGCATATCGTGTAGAACCGTCTGTGAACCAGGACCTAGTCTTCCCTTCCTCTGTCAACTGATCACAGGGAACTCCCCATGAGGCCATAGGTGCAGGCTAGGGGAGAGAAGGCAGGTGGCAGGAGTAGAGACTATGGGCACTTGAGCCACTTCCTCATGTAACTTACTTGTGCCTTCAGGACCCACTTGAGCCCGATCACGTATATACCACTTCCATTTGATGATGGAATGCTGCTGTGCATGACCCACTTTCTGGCTAGATGGGTCAGAAAACATCCAGTGCATGATAGACAGTTCAGGTCACATGGTGACTTGATGACCCATAGTCAAACATTCAGTTTCCACTAAAGCCCAGTAACAGGCCAAGAGCTGTCTCTCAAAAGGAGAGGAGTTATTTGCAGAAGATGGTAGGGCCTTGCTCCAAAATCCTAGAGGCCTCCACTGTGATTCACCTATGGGAGCCTGCCAAAGGCTCCAAAGGCCAAGTCAATGGCTGCATACCAGGTACCAGATGCGTTAATTTGCTCAAGCAATGAAACCACATCTGGTACAGCAGCTGAAATTGGAGTCACCACTTGATTAAGCTTATGATAAATCCACTATCATTCTCCAAGATCCATCTGTCTTCTGCACAGGCCAAATGGGAGAGTTGAAAGGGGATGTGATGGGAATCACCAGCCTGCATATTTCAATCCTTGATGGTGGTGCTAATCTCTGCAATCCCTCCAGGGATGTGATATTGTTTTTGATTTACTATTTTTCTAGGTACAGGCAGCTCTAATGGCTTCCATTTGACCTTTCACACCATAATAGCCCTCACTCTACCAGTCACGGAGCCAATGTGGGGGCTCTGCCAGCTGCTAAGTATGTCTATGCCAATTATGCATTCTGACACTGGGGAAATGACCACAGGATGAGTCCAGGGACCCACTGGACCCACTGTAAGTCGGACCTGAGCTAAAATTCCATTAATTACCTGACCTCTATAAGTCCCTCCCTTAACTGGAGGACCACAATGATGTTTTGGGTCCCCTGGAATCAACGTCAGCTCAGAGCCTGTGTCCAGTAGTCCCCCAAATGTCTGATCATTTCGCTTTCCCCGATGCAGTTACCTAGAAGCAAACAGGGGTGTTGAGGGTGTCTCTTGAGGAGAATCAACATTATTTTGCCTGGCCACTGCCTCAGGGGAGGCTGTCACTATTGCCTCAGGCAGCTCAGGGTTTATCACCTCAGACAAAAGTGGAAAGGCTGATGGCAGCATGGGTTGGGGAGGGGATGTTGCCACTACTGGGGATGGGGAAGCTGTTCCTTCTGGCAAAAAAAGTTCATGAGTTACAAACATCATGCCTCCCACATGCCCCCATTCCAAGTTGCAGGGTCCCATTCTTTTCCAATCAATGCTCTCACTTTAACAGTAGACACCTGGCGAGGCTGTGCATGAACCTTTCGTTGCAGGTCAGCCACTCGCATAAGAGATTGTGTCTGTTTTTCCACAATTTCAGCTCTTTCTCTACAGGAGACAAGACTCTCACTCAGGGCAATCTTAGCAGACTTGAGGGTCAGTATCTACTTCTGAAGCCAGGAGACAGAATCCCTGAGTTCATCATTTTCTGTCATCACTTTGTCCACTGAACTTAGGAACAACCAACCAGCTTCATTATGTTCCTTGGGTCTCCACATATGGCCGAAGGTATTATGTGAAGTGTCACTAAACTCTCGTGAGTGGTGAATCAGGAGTGTCAAATGCATTTATTTTGTGTAACTCTCTAAACAGTTTCCACCAAGGACTATCAGTGTTCTCCGTACTATTAGAAGTAGAGTCCTTAGCATTTTTGCATTTAATCATATTAAGCAGCCAACTCCAGAAACCCCAAAACCAATCAAAGAACTCCATGCTTAATATTCTGTTTCTCTAGAACCACTACGGGATACCAAAGTCTTTATTAGTCAGGGTTCTCCTGGAGGGACACAACTAATAGGAGATATATATATATATGTTTATTAAGTATTAACTTACACAATCACAAGGCCACAATAGGCTGTCTGCAAGCTGAGGAGCAAGAGAAGCCAGTCCGAGTCCCAAAACTGAAGACCTTGGAATCCAATCTTCAAGGGCAGGAAGCATCCAGCGTGGGAAAAAGATGTAGGCTGAAAGGCTAGGCCCGTCTCTCTTCTACACGTTTTTCTGTCTGGTTTATATTCTCTAGCAGCTGATTAGATGGTGCCCACCTGATTAAGGGTGGGTCCGCCTTCCCAGCCCACTGACTCAAATGTTAATCTCCTTTGACAGCACCCTCACAGACACACCTAGGATCAATATCGCATCCTTCAATCCAGTTAAGTTGACACTCAGTATTTACCATCACACCAGGCAAGTGCAAACCAAAAGCTAGCAAGTGTTGCCAGTTTGCCTTCAAAGAGGAAGAAATTCAGGGCCAAAGAACTTAAATGAGACAAACAAGGGAGCATTCTAATGCTTAAAGACACAACGCATAGAAAAGATGAAATAGCTAATGAGCGTCTGTGTGCAAAAGCACATAGCAACAATATTCATAAGGCAGAAATTACAGAGGATATGAGGAGAAATAGAAACACACTTGTAGTAGAAAAATTTTCAAAGTTATTAATTCATGTCAGATCAAATACCAGAAATAAGTAGAAAGTAAGAACATTGATCTGGTTGATATATTTCAAAAATCTATATCCTGAAAATGGAGAGTTTACCTTCTTTACAAAGGTCAGTGAAACATTCATGAACTCTGGCTACATAATTGTCCATAATAAAATTTCAACAAATTATCAAAAGTAGAAATAGTACAAGCAAATCCCCTGATCATAATAGGATTAAACTAGACATTGATAACAAATAAATAGAAAAAGTTTCTTCCATCTGAAATGTTTTTAAAAGAAAAAACTCTTAAACAACTTTACCTTAACAAAGAAATTTTAGAAAACAGCAATTGCAAAACTATATAACAGAACCTGTGGGTTATAGCTGCAGCAGTGCTCAAAGGAAAAGGCATATCCTTAAATATTTGTATTAATGAGAACAGAAAGAAAAAACAAATTATTTTAAACATCTAACTCAAGTTTTTAAAGCCCTGGTTGTTTTTAAACCCAATCTTCAGGCCGGGCATGGTGGCTCACTCCTGTGATCCCAGCACTTTGAGAGGCTGAGGTGGGTGGATCACCTGAGGTCAGTCATTTGAGACCAGCCTGGCTAACATGGTGAAACCCCTGTCTCTACCAAAACAAACAAACAAACACATTAGCCAGGTGTGGTTGCTGCACCTGTAGTTCCAGCTACTTGGGAGGCTGAGGCAGAAGCATCATTTTTTGTTTTTTCTTGTTTGTTTGTTTGTTTGTTTGTTTGTTTTGAGACGAAGTCTCGCGCTGTCGCCCAGGCTGGAGTGCAGTGTAGTGCAGGGGCACGATCTTGGCTCACTGCAACCTCTGCCTCCTGAGTTCACACCATAGGAGAATCGTTTGAACCTGGGAGGTGGAGGTTGCAGTGAGCCGAGATCGCGCCAACCTGGGCGAAAAGAGCAAAAGTCCGTCTCAAAAAATAAAAAATAAATTAATTAATTAACCCAATCTTCAACCGTAACATGTTATTTTAAAATAAATCCATGGTGGTATAATTGGTGTACAACTAACTGCTCATACTTAAAACGCATGGTTTTGTGAGTTGCGACTTGTGTAGCCACCTGTGAAACCATCACCACAGTCTAGATAACAGAGACGTGTCCATCACCCTCCCCGAAAGTTTTCTCAGGTGCTTTTGTAATCCTTTCCTCTTGCCTCTCACAGTCCTGTCCCCAGTCACTGATCAGCTTCTTGTCAATATAGATTGGTTTGCATGTTCTAGAATTCTAAACAAATAATAAAATATATATTGTTTTTCTCTAGCTTCTTTCACTCAGCTCGACTTTGAGATTCACTGAAATTTTTACAGTTGTAATAATATGATGTCTGGGATGTATGTCAAAATTATTAGGAGGAGGGAATGCATGAGTGGAAGTCAAGATGAACTAAGGTTGGCTGTAAATTGATGAGTATTGAAGCTGGACCATGGACAGAAGAGATTCATTACACTATTCTGGCTACTTATATAAGTGTTTCCAATTTTCCATTAAGGAAATGTTTTAAAAAATACTTCTGCTACACGTTGCCACTTTTATGCTATTTTATGTCACACTGCTATATGGTTTGTCTTGAATTTTTGTTTCTTGCTGTTATTCAAAATAATCATCCTTGATTTTCCTCTTTGAGGCTAAAATCCACTTTTTTTTCCTTGCAGGACCTCAGAAAAGTGGATCAATGTTACTAAAAACAAAATAAAACCAGTCCTCTATTTCAATGTCCCAAACCCTTCTGGCACCAGGGACTGGTTTCATGGAAGACAATTCTTCCATGGACGAGGAGGCAAGGGTGCCAAATGCATTTGTTTTGCATAACTCTCTAAACAGTTTCCATCAAGGACTATCAGTGTTCTCCATACTATTAGTAGTAATAGGATATATATAAATCTGTATAAACATATATATATGTACATATATATAAGTTTAACCTAAACAAAATTTCTAAAACAAGAGTATTTTCATTTTAAAAATGAAACTGTTCCATCTCACATCATCAGATACTAATTAGATTCTAATAAGGAGCGTACAACCTAGATTCCTCGAATGCACAGTTCACAATACAGTTTGTGCCCCTATGAGACTCTAACGCCACTGCTGATCTGACACGAGACAGAGCTCAAGCGGCAATGCGAGCTTGCCCACTCGTCACCTCCTGCTGTGCGGCTCGGTACCTAACAGGCCATGGACCTATACTGGTCCATGGTCTGGGAATTCGGAACCCCCACTCTATTTAAGTTTTTTAAGCACCAGGTGCTAGAAATAATGAGTACTTCTGCCAAAGGGAGGAAATGTTTGAGCAGACTGGATATTTTCTGTCCTATAGACAATGGCATGTAAGATCTGCACCTGATGGCAAAGGCTTCTCTGAAGTGGACATATTTGCAGGGAACTAAGGCACCTCTTTGAAAACTTGGTAGTCTTGTTTCTCAGGTGAGGGAAGCATGAGAGAAGATTGTGGGCCAGAGGTCATGTAAATAGTTACTGTCAATCAAATCTAATGATTTGAAGGAGGTAAATAGTGAACTATAAGTTCACTATTTACAAGTGTTATTTTTCAATTACAATGTTATTAAGGCTGGGTATGATGGCTCGCGCTTGTAATTCTGGCACCTTGGGAGGCCAAGGCAGGCAGATCACCTGAGGTCAGGAGTTTGAGACCTGCCTGGTCAACATGGAGAAACCCCGTCTCTAAAAAAGTACAAAAATTAGCCGGGCATGATGGCGGGTGCCTCTAATCCCAGCTACTCGGGAAGCTGAGGGAGGAGAATCACTTGAACCCAGGAGGCAGAGGTTGCAGTAAGCCAAGATCATGCCATTGCACTCCAGCCTTTGCAACAGAGCGAGACTCCATCTCAAAAAAATAAAAAATAAAAAATTATTAAAAATGGTAAAATTAGACAACAAAAAGAAACAAACCAAAAATGTGCTCAAACTTCCTTTGGTGCTAATGAGAATTTGCCTGGTAAGGAGAGCTGGCTGGCTGTTTCTTTCATACTGAGTGGCTCTATGTGTGTTCCAGCTTCCTCCCTGAGAAAGGGAGACCTGAAATTTGCTTACAGGATTTCATATGTGCCAGACTCGGTTATCCCTAAGTGGGCTGCATTTATGGAATGATGGGTGTGGTAGACTGTAATATCTGTAGCTCTCAAGGAAGCCTTCTGGTGCTGTCCACAGTGTCTCTGAGCTTGGCCACATGACTGGCTGAGGGTATTAGCAGGAGGGATGCAAACAGAGGCTTGGTAAATTCTCAGCACAATGGGGCTTATTAACCTCTTGGACTGCTTGCTCCTGGAGCCAGCCGCCATGCTATAAGGAAGCCCAAGCTAGTAGCCACATGGAAAGATCAGGTGAATTGAACAAGAGGGCCCAGCCTTCCAGCCAGCTCCAGCAAGACCCCAGTCATGGAAGGGGAGCCATCCAGGATGTCCCAGCCATCTAACTGCAGACCCCATACAAGGGACACCCCATGCAAGGTCAACAGAAGAAATTTCCAGCTGAGGCGTAGTCAACCCATTGAATCGAGAGAAATAATAAAATGGTTGTTTTAAGACATATACAATCACATATATATCAACCCTTTTAGTTGTCTACTACCATGTTAGAAACCACTCCAATAAATGGTAGTGGACAACTAAAAGAGTTAATATATATGTGATTGTATATGACTTGAAAGTGAAAATCTGCACATGAGAGCTACAGGTTAGGATAATTTGTCCTGAAAACAAAATTCCTACAACCACTAAGATAATTATTTTCATTCCACACAAGTCTAGATTTTAAAAATCCCTGTCACGCATAACTTTCCTGGAACACATCTATTGTGCAGTGGTGGCTACCCAAGAGATGGCATGTGCCCAGGGATGCCCAGAGGAGAGGATGCTGGAAAGATGTATGGATGACGGGCATTGGTTCGAGTTGATATGTCTGACTGTGGCTTCTCAAGATAATAAAATGCCATGGTAGAGTTGACCCTATCCTGTTGAGCCTATTTTGCCGTGGCCTGGTGAATGGTTCAGGGCCATTCGGTAGAGAGGAGGGGACTAGGTCCAGACGGGAGTGGCTGTTGGCATCGCTGGCCCTGGAGCAAGCCTATGGCAGGTCTGGGACATGTGACCTCTAGACACTGGCTTAGGGAATGAGCTAAGGAGTTGATGGGGGATGGGAGAAGCTTTACTTTAGTTGAGGTTGGAACTCCCACCTGGTGGGCTGGGTGCACGGTAGATGCCATTGTCACAGCAGGGCCCCAGCTACAGAAGGAAAAGCCAAAGCGAATGGAATAATTCCATGACAACTCTGCCTTTCTCTGCTTTGCAATCATTTCCTGTCTATATTCTTTTCCAAAGTGAGTGAAATTGTTCTAGCTCACCGCAGTGGGTGCAAACAGACCGCACCCACCATTTCCTGGGTGTGGGTGCCGTGGGCAGATGCCAGGAGGGATTTTAAAAGAAGCCGTGCTATTTCAGGCCTTAGGATTTGCCATAATGCCAAGGCAGCAACATGTCTGCCCCTGCGAAAGTCCCATCAGCCTGTCGCTGAGCTTCTGCCCACATTCCTCTTAATCCGCCTTTCCAGCACATCCCTTCATGGAGTCACTCTGTGGTCTTTCCCTTACGATTCCCATCACAGTGCGGGGGCTCCTGCCTCAGTCTAGGTATGGAGCTCTGACCCCCATCCTGCCTGGCTGGTCGTGTTCAAATCTCTAGTGTTTTTGTCTCATGGGCTAATGTCAAAGGTAGGCAGGGCGGGGATGCCGTCGTCACATCTGCAGGCAGGTCTGACATTTGCCAAGAAGGTTCCAGATCTGCTGTGTCCCCAGAGATAACTGGCTCACAAGTCGCAATAGAGAACCCAGGAAGAATAGTCGAGGCAGGCAGGCCAGCGCTCGGAGCTGGTGCACATCAGGAAAATGAGGTCATTCCGAAAAGAATGGAAGGCTATTTTGGGGAAAGTAAAGGCAAAACGGATGTCAGTAGACAAGCCAGGAAGACCTCCAGTTATGTATATATTTTCTCATTTTGGAGAGTTTTGCGGAGCTTGGAAGCAGGGCCCTATTTTTAGTGTCTATTGTGTGAGGCTATGGCAGGGATGTGTGAAGCTGCAGTTTTCTTCTGACAATGATTCCATTTTAAATAGGGAAAGAAGGTAATGAGGGCAAAAATAATAACCATTTTCAGGGCTCAAAATTCAGGGTGTTTGAAACAGAGTTTTCTAAAACACCAGCCTAGTGGAAGAACCATTTTTCCTTCCTGCCTTTCATCCGAGAGCCTCCTAACAGATGCCTTGCACTGAGGGAGGCGATGTGGCCTCCCCGCTTTCCTCCCTGTGCCCGCTTAAGGCCCAGCTGTCTGGTTTCCACTATTTAGCATGGAAAGGAGGGAGAGGAAGCAGCTTCCCGCCATGGAGATTCTCAAATGTTGGTGCCTTGGACTACCACAGGGCTGAATCAAATGCAGATTCCCTATCCCGGGCTACAGAGTGTCTGGTTCCATTGGTCTAAGAGAGGCCTAGGAATCTTTATCTGGCTTTTTGTTTTTCAAACCTACTCTTTCCAAGGCATTGGGTTGTGGATGGTTCCTGCACCCCGTTTTGAGAAACCTACCTTGCAGCCAGTGCCCCTATAAACTGTACTCATGAGTTAATGAACTTGAAGGACTCTGAGATGTTTGGAATGAAAAGGCACTGATGTTTGGGTTGGATAAGGCTAAGGGGTGACCTGCGGCAAGGCCATGGCCTCCAGAGTCAGGCTGACTTGGTGAGAAGTTGAGTACCATGTCTGTGGCCACTCTCAGAGCCCCAGCTAGTTAAAATGGCCCTAACTCAAATAGCTCACCTGCCTCTTCCTCATCCTACACTGCGTGATAGCAGAAAGGATTTTATTTCTCCTTTAAACGTGAGGACAAAGATGCAGTTGTGGAGTGCCCTCCAGGGAGAAGAGAAGCCCTATTGGGGTTTGGGGAAAGGCCTCCCTGAATGCAGAAAGGCACAGACACACGTAGCTCCATAGGGTCGGCCCATCTGCCGGGGCTGGGCAAGGGGACAGTGCACACAAGAGCTGCCTGCACGTAAGTGATATTTGTGGAGGTGGCGACACCAGCAGAAGGAAGGAAACACTGTCAGACTCAGAGTGAACCTGAATTAAGGAATGATGGAAATGGCTTCTTAGTATTAATATGCTACAGTTGCATCTCTGGCTACATCAAATGGAAGATCAAGAGTATTATCAGAAACAGGCCATTTCTTACCAAGAAGTAAAACAAAGGTGATGTCATTTTGACCTCTCTCTGAGTGAGTGATGTGCCTTGTTCTGATTTCAGCCTGACAGCACCAAGTCTCCTTCTCCCCACAGTAACTGGGATGCTTTGGGTTTCTTGGGGGGGTCCCTGGTTTCCCATCCTTTATGGACTAAAATGGAAGGACGTCCAGATGCCCTCCAGTTGTACTGAATCAGAATCTTTTGGGATAGGACCTAGACTGTCCTTTTAAAAGGCCTACAGGTGATTTGGGTACATAACAGGGTTGACTATCACCCATTGTCATTGGTGCACACCCTTATTCATGGTCTCCACTCTGTGTTAGGGGATGGTATGCATTAAACAGGGCTTTTTTGGAGGTCAGAGACAAAAATCTAACTTAAGGTAACTTCAGCTGTAAGGAGGACCTATTGGCTCCCATAATGAGAATGTGTCAGGGGGTGATGCCGGCTTCTCACATGGCTGGAACCTGGGGCTCTAGGGGGCCTTCCAGATCTCTCCTTCCATCTCTCAGTTCTGATTTCCCTTCATTGACTTCATTCTTAGGCAGAATCCTTCTAGGGAGGAGACAGAGATAATCCCCCAACATCACCAGACAGAGAGTAATTCCAGAGACAAGAGCACTGCTGAAGGGGGTCACGTGCCCCCCAACCCACAGCTACACTGGGGGGAAGGATGTGTTAATAATTGTCCAGGTTTGTCAGGTGCCCATTCCTGGGGTGGGCAAGACAGGACCATTGACGTGGAGGAACAGATCTGCAAAGGAAAAGTAGCAGAGACCAAAGAGTCGGCATCTCCACTGGAGGCCAGAAAGCTCATGTTAATAGCCAACTTTTCCCTGAGCACTTGGTGCCTGTGTATGTATCAGGGACCTTCAAATAAGCACTTGATACACACTGCATTTTGAAATCCTTCTAACAGTCTTACAAGATGTGCCCCTTGTCATCTTCTTTTCCTAGAGGAGTGGAGAAGGCCTGGAGAGATGCAGTGCTTACTCAGCCTTGCCAGCCAGTTGCTGGTGGAGCTGGGGATTGAACCCAGGACTCTGATGCCAGAATTGAGTGGTGCCTGCAGGACTGGTGTGAGCACGAGGCTCCCTCCTCCCCGAGGGCATCATGGGCCTCACTTTGGCTCCAGTATGGCTGACCACTACCCCTTTCTTATTCTTTTGACTTAGGGGAGGATACCCTTCCCCCATTTTGAACCCCCAGAAGAGCATTATTGTGCTGGGGACACTTCCCAGCAGTTTATGAACACTGCCCTCCCCCCGCCAGCAGGTCCCCAGGCTAGCTGGCTGTGGGTCCGGCATTGGCTTTGCTCACAAAGCGGAGCATAGCACCAACAGCTGGGCCGTGGGCACCCTGACATCTACACACAAAGGAAATTCCTACGGAAGTAGCACTACAGAGGTTTTAAAATTTGTATTTTATTTTCCATTACAAACACTATACACAGGGTGAATTCCTTCTGGCCGCATCCTTGTTCTTCACAGTCATGAGAGTTAAAAGTCTCTGGAGGCAGTGGCAAGGTGTCAGGTGCCTTGTCCTGACTCTTCAGGAATCACATGCAGCAGTGTCCTCAGGAGCCTGAGCCAGCACCTCACCATCCTCTTGTCTCCTTTCTTCCCACGGACCTGCACCTCCTTTGCATCTTTATCTTCCCTTCCCGCTGCCCTCCAGTGGTCCCCATCCCTCCGTCACTCAGAGGAAGCGCTATGATTTCTAAAGTGCATTATGTACTTTTATCATTTTGCCTTCCTGCTGTGGTGTCAGGACTGAACTTTAATAAGACTATAAACACCCTTTTAAATCCTTTTTTGGGCTTTCACTTTTTATATTATACTGCATGCTTGTCTCTCTATGAATAAATAAATCTTGCACCAAGTAGGGTGAGAAAATGAATTTCCTTTGTTGTTGCAGTTGTTCTTGCTGGAGGCACTGTGACTTGTAACGCAGGCATATTTCAACCCTCCTTCCCTCTCTCACAAGAAAAAGAAAATAAGTGCAAAATCCAAACCACAACCTTACTCCACAAGGATACAGAATGAAAATATCACCCATGCGATGGCTCACCAGTAATCTGTCTGTGCCTGACATCTGCTCCATAAACTCTAAAATGAGTAACTGGGTGCTCCTGGGTGCTGTCCATAACCGTGTCAGGCAGGGAGGCAATAAATATGCAGAGAGGTTTTAAATGGGAAAATTGTTGATGAATGTGGAGGAAGAGATGAGGATTGTGTAACACATGGTGGGCATGAAACCAAGACAACATTTTACCCTAGCAATGCATAATTTTTATGATCGGGATGATATTTAATAGTAATATAAAACCTTTAGGGAAAAGAACAGAAGAATATTAAAGTCTTAATCTGTTTAGTGCTGCTATAAAGCAATACCTGAATCCAAGTAATTCATAAAGAAAAGTGGTTTATTTGTCTCATGGTTCTGCAGGCTGTACAGGAAGGATGGTGCAGCACCTGTTTCTGGGGAGGGCCTCAGGCTGCTTCCATTCCTGCTGGAAGCTGAAGAGGCACTGTGTGCAGAGATCAGACGGTGAGAGAGAAGCATGAGAGAAGGGGAAGGTAGCAGGCTCTTTTTAACAACCAGGTCACCCTGGACTGAACAGAGTGAGAAGTTACTCACCCTCCCCCAGAGAGGTCATTAATCTATTCATGAGGGCTCCACCCCTCCATGACCCAAACACCTCCCACAAGGCTCCACCTCCAACAATGGGGATCGAATTTCAATATGATTTGGGGGGGACAAACATCTCAACTATAGCATCATGGGAATTTTTTTCCCAGAAAAGTGACAATCAGAAATTTAGTTCTCTGTGGGGCTGATCTGCCACTGTGGTACAACTCACCTCTGGTTAGAAACTACACTGGTGACATCATCACTAACAGCTCCCATAGCCTTAAACAGTATAGTCATTTTGGGCCAGGAGAGAGGGATGTATGAGCTTCCTTCTACTGTATCAAAATGTTTCATTGGAGGAGCATATCAAAAAAGTTCCATTTTGAACAGATTGATTTTAAAGTACCCAAAAGTTTTCCAGCCTCCAGGAAGAAACGTCTGACGGGCAGTTTGAAATCTGGGGTCCAGAAGCCGCTGCATTTGAGAATCAGAGATTCTGATCATACTCCACGCTGTAAGAGAGAGGAAGCACTTTCTTCTAGAGGCTCTAGAAAGAGGAGATGTGTGGAATTTGGGGAGGATGGTGTCACTGCAGAGCAGTTGGAGGAAGAGGAAAAAGCAGTTAGAGAAAGAGAACCAGGAGAGAGCTGCCTTGGAGAATACAGGAGGCCAGAGTTGCAAAAAGAAGTGCTCAGTCAGATGCTGCTGAGGATTCGAATATAATAAAAACCAAGGAGAGAACCCTGAACCCGGGAGCTTGGAGTTGGCTGTGATTTTGCTGAGGGTGTTTGGCAGAGGCACCATCTGGGGTCAGAATCCATACTGCACTGGCTGAAGATGAGGAGGAGACGAAGAAGTGCCAAGGGTCCTTACAAGAAACATGTGGATGAAGAGAAGAAGTGGGATGGCTGATAGTTCATTGGAAAGAAAATACTGACAGACGACGGTGCAGGAATGGGAGTGCCCAGATTCCAAGGGCAGGGGAGACAACACAGCCAAGGGGTGGGAGCTTCTGCGGTTGCAAGAAGAGGGTGATAATTGATGGAGGTGGAGCAGGTATCTGTTTCTGTTCAACTGTTCCTGTTTCTTGTGAAGGTTTCAGGTTCTTAGGTCACATTTCTAAGTCTGGGCTTATGCCCAAGGCTACTTGTGCTTCCCCTCCCTGCAGCAGGTTCTGTGAAGCGGCTCTCAAGGCCATGGCCTGGAGATGGAAAATCCTGCTGGAAATGGGCATCAGATGGTCCCTTCTTCTCTCCCACACTGATGCCTTTTGCCTGCTCAGAAGTCTGTGTCACATACAGACAGGTGGTGTTCTCATGCTCAGAAAGGCAGGTATGGAGGCATCTGCCTGTCTCCTTCCAGATGAAGAAGAAGTGAGGTGTCTCCGCTGACAGGGATGTGACAAGGCTGAAAACAGCAGCGACGTGAATGGGAAAGCCAGTCCATTGAGGAAGTGTGAGGAGGAAATGAGAACCTGCTGAGGAGTCCAAAGATGGGAGGAGGAGGAGGAAGAAGAGGAGGAGGAGGAGGAAGAAGAGGAGGAGGAGGAAGAAGAGGAGGAGGAGGAGGAAAAGAGGAGGAGGAGGAGGAGGAAGAAGAGGAGGAGGAGGAGGAAGAAGAGGAGGAGGAGGAGGAGGAAGAAGAGGAGGAGGGGAGGAAGAAGAGGAGGAGGAGGAGGAAGAAGAGGAGGAGGAGGAAGAAGAGGAGGAGGAGGAGGAAGAGGAGGAGGAGGAAGAAGAGGAGGAGGAGGAGGAGAAGAGGAGGAGGAGGAGGAAGAGGAGGAGGAGGAAGAGGAGGAGGAGGAAGAGGAGGAGGAGGAGGAAGAGGAGGAGGAGGAAGAGGAGGAGGAGGAAGAGGAGGAGGAAGAGGAGGAGGAGGAGGAAGAGGAGGAGGAGGAAGAGGAGGAGGAGGAAGAGGAGGAGGAGGAAGAGGAGGAGGAGGAGGAAGAAGAGGAGGAGGAGGAGGAAGAGGAGGAGGAGGAAGAGGAGGAGGAGGAGGAGAGGAGGAGGAGGAAGAGGAGGAGGAGGAAGAGGAGGAGGAGGAAGAGGAGGAGGAGGAAGAGGAGGAGGAGGAAGAGGAGGAGGAGGAAGAGGAGGAGGAGGAGGAGGGAGGAGGAGGAAGAGGAGGAGGAGGAGGAAGAGGAGGAGGAGGAGGAAGAGGAGGAGGAGGAGGAGGAAGAGGAGGGAGGAGGAGGAAGAGGAGGAGGAGGAAGAGGAGGAGGAAGAGGTCAAGAGTTTGGGGTCTGTAGTACACAGAAAAGTAGATTTTGCCTGATCCCACCCTTTAGGGGAGGCCAGCATAGACTGACAAGAGTGAGCTGGGGCCAAGTAGGGAAGCTGGTTAATGAGTGGGGAGAGGGTGATACCGCCTGAGGGAGAAACCCAATGAAGAGAAGGATCAAGATTGAGCCACAAAAACCTGACTCTGTGTTCTTATTCAACGGTGAAGGGTGTCCAAGACTGAGGTCAGACACCAACCGGAATTAGAACCAGTGGTGGTTGAGACGCCATGTCTGACTAGAGATATAGAGCCCAGATGTTGAAAGTGGACCTCAGCCTCTTAGAAATCTTTCTTCTAAAATGATGCTTTAATAGAGTGGAGGGGGAATAGCGTTAAGGTGGACAGGTTCAGTGGGATTGGGGAGGCGGGAGGCTAAGAGGTCATGATAAGAGGAAATGTCAGATGATGAGTAGTTACTGCTGACAACGAGGTCCAGGAGGGAGGTGAGGTGGAGGGAACGGACCTTGGAATGGGAAACCCAGGCATGGTTAAGGCTGGGGTGTTGGAGGGACATCTGGTGCAGACATCAGTGTGTGAAGAGGAAGCCTTGGAATCAGTGATCAAAAACCTAAAGGAATGTGAATCAGAGGCTTAGAAATTGTCCGATGCTGGGAGTAAAACTGGGAAAGGATTGGATGCCACAAAGGGGTTGGTTTGGAGAAGAGGCCATTGAAAATGGTGGTGGAAAGGAAAGAGCTTCAACTGGGTCAGGGTCTTAGCCATCCCCTCTCCAGCAAAATGTCTGGCCATTGGTCTGGGTACCCCACACCTAGGCTTTAGAGTCTTTCAATGTGGTCAGGAACCCAGTTCATAAATCACCCTTAGTCTTCAGGAATCTTGCCAAGGAAAGACTCTGTGAAGGCCTTGCTGAGGGTGCCAGGCATGGCCAGAGAAGATTCGGCTTTTGGGGGAATGTGGCTGGGTCAGGCATTCACTATCCTTTCAGGACTCTAGATGTAAATTGGAATCCCCTGTGTTAGTTTGCTTGGGCTGCCGTAATAATGTACCACAAACTAGAAGGCTTAAGGAACAGAGATTTAGCCTCTCACAGTTCTAGAGGCTGGAAGTCCAAGATCAAGGTGTTGGCAGAGTTGGTTCCTTCTGATGTCTTTGAGGGAAAGATCTGTTTCAGGCTTCTCTACTTGGCTTGTAGATGGGTGTTGTCCCTGTATAAGTGTTTCTGTGTCCAAATTTTCCCCTTTGATAAGAACTCCAGTGTTGCTGGTTTAGGGGTCACCCTAATGACCTTGTTTTAGCTTGATTACCTCTATAAAGACCCTATCTCCAAATTAGGTCCCATTCTGAGATACTGGGTGTTAGAACTTCACCATACGAATGGAAAGGTGGCACAATTCAACCCATAACATTGCCCTCCATGGCAAGATTTCGTCACATTTCATCTTCCTAGGGTTGTCTGTTTTATAAAAATGAGTTTTCACAGTTGTTTGATTTATAGCCCTGCTTGTTTGGAAGGTAAAAGCAAGAGGTCACTTTCCAAAAGAAATACGATCAAACTGCACACTGTTTATAGATCAGGAGAATGGAGGCTCCTGAGGCTCCCAGCTCCATTTTCAGGACCTGAGCCACCCTCAGACATCAGGGTAACCCCAGGAGCAGATAGATGCATGAAGAGCATGAAGAACTCTCTCTCGTCTGCATCCCTCCACCCCCAGGTTGTCTGAGACTCAAATATCTGAAGGGCCTGGCGTATTGGAGCCAGCTCAGGCTGTCCATCTCAGGGATCAGACAAGGCCAATGAGGTTCCAGGCAGGACACTTCAGTCTCATTGGGACCATCTCATTCAGAGCATTTCAGTAACATCTGAGGAAGTTAGGAGATTGTAACTGAAAACTGACCCAGTCAAATTCCCTGGTTCTGGAGTCTGGGACCGGAGGCCCCTCAGTGCTAGGCTTGTTTCAGGACCAACAAACTGCCCAGGCCACAAATTGGGCAGCCTCCCAAGCCAGAGTAAGCTCTGAGACTCCAGCATAGCCATGTGGCAGAAGATTTATGGACAGAAAAAGGCAAGTGACCTACAGAAAACGGAAGAGAGGTACCAAAATGGCTGGATTGGCTACAAGTTGGCATTTGCCTTACTTGAACACAGTTTGAACAGTTGGCTACATTTGATTGGCCAAAACTCGGTGACTGGCACAAGTGTAGGCTATGGTCTGTTTACACCTTCACTTGTTACAGTTCATGATGTACAGAGAAACCTTTAGGCCAAACTTAAACTATGTAAGGGGGCAGCTTTTGGCTAAACTTGATTTAACAGATCTTTCTTCTCTTTTAATATAGACATTTATAGCTATTAATTTTACTACGTTAGTTGCAGTTCATAAATGTTGTCATGTTATATTTTTGTTTTCATTCATCTCAAAGTATTTTCTAATTACCCTTGTGATTTCTTCTTTGACTCATTGGTTATTTCAGCAGGGTGTTGTTTAATTTCCACATATTTAGGTATTTCTATAATGTCTTGTGGTTAATTTCTAACTCAATTCCATTGTGGTCTGAGATCATACTTTGTATGATTTCAATTATTTTAAATTTATTGAGGCTAGTTTTATGGCCTAGCTCATGATCTATCTTGGAGAATGTTCCATGTGCACTTGAGAAAAATGTACATTCTGCTGATGTCGGGTAGTGTTTTCTACAGATATCTGTTAGGTTTGCTTGGTTAATAGTGCCCTTGGAGCTTTCTAGTTCCTTATCATCCATGTTGCATAGAACATCCATGGTGTTCTATCCATTATGGAAAGTGGGCTGTGGAAGTCTGCAGCTATTGAGTTGTCTATTTCTCCCTTTAATTCTGTCTAATGTGTTTCGTGTATTTTGGGGCTCTGTTGTTAAGTATGAAATGTTACATTTTTTATTTTCCTGATAAATTGACCCTTTTATTGTCAAAAAATGTCTTTTTTTTAGCCCTGGTAACTTTTTTTTTTTATGTTTTAGAGTCTATTTTATCTGATATCAGTATAGCAACTCCTACTATCTTATGGCTGCTATCTAGATGGTATATCTTTTTGCCCCAGTTTTATTTTCAATCTCTTTATATATATTACCTTATATATAACACCCGTCTTTTAAAGAGGCTTAGAAAAGAATGGAGAACAAGTATATATTTAGCAACTTTCTTATTTACCACTTTTGTGTCTCTTCATGTCTTCCTGTGGATTTGAATTACCATCTTGTGTCATTTCTTTAATACAATTTTGTATCCCCCCAACTTCCTTTGCATTGTTGTTGGTAAACATATTACATTTCTGTAAGTTATAAATTCAACAATACAATAATGTATCTTGTTTTATACAATTGCTTAATCAGTATAGAGAAGAAACATGCAATTATCTTATCTTTTAGAATTACTGACATAATTACTACATAATTACTTGATGCTACACAAACCTTCACTGGTCCACTCTGTTTCCTTGTGTGGATTAGAATTATTCTTAGCCCTCACTTGTTTTCAGTCTGACGGACTTCCTTTAGTATTTCTTGAAAGGTAGGTCTGCTAGCAATGAATTTTTTGTTTCTGTTTATCTGGGAATGCCTTTGTTTTGCCTTCAATTTTGAAAGATAGTTTGGCTGGATATAAGATACTTAGTCAACAGAATTTTTGTTTTGTTTTGTTTTTCTTTCATACCCTACCTTCTGGCCTTAATGTTTCTCATGAGAAGTCAGATGTTAATCTTATTGAGGGTCCCTTGTATGCAATGAATCGTTTTTCTCTTGCTGCTTTCAATTCTTATCTTTGGCTTTCAATATTTTAACTGTGTGTCTGTATGTATGTTTCTTTGTGTTTATTCTACTTGGGCTTTATTGAGATTTACATACATATAAATTAATAATTTTAATCAAACTTGAGACAATTTTAGCCATTAATTCTTTGAATATATTTTCTTTCTTTCTTCCTTCTCCTTCTTCTTTTTTTTCTTTTCTGAGATGGAGTCTCGCTCTGTTGCCCAGGCTGGAGTGCAGTGGCGTGATCTCAGCTCACTGCAACCTCCACCTCCCAGATTCAAGTGATTCTCCTGCCTCAGCCTCCCAAGTAGCTGGGATTACAAGCAAGGGCCACCACACCCAGCTAATTTTTGTATTTTTAGTAGAGATGGGATTTCACCATGTTGGCCATGCTGGTCTCGAACTCCTGACCTCAAGTGATCCACCCACCTCAGCCTCCCAAAGTGCTAGGATTACTGGCATAAGCCACCGCACCCGGCCTATTTTCTGTCTCTTTTTATGTCCTGTACTTCAGAGACTCTCCTTGCACATATATGTTGACACGTAATTGTGTCTTACTTTTTCCTGAGGCTCTATTCATGTTTCTTCACTGTTTTTTCTATCTGTTCTTCACACTGCATAATCTCAGTTGGTCTATTTCATATTTATTGAATTTTTCTTGTGTCAGCACACATATTATTGAGCCCCTCTAGTGAAATTTTCATTTTTGTCATAGTACTTTTCAACTCTTGAATTTCCTTTACCTTTTTTTCTTAAATTGCCCCTGTTAGGATGGAGACTCCTCTTCCTGCCTGTAAGCTGAAAATAAAATCCTAAGCCTCCCAACTAACTGAATGAAGCTCCCCTTGGCTGAGGGGACCCCAGAAAAACCTTCAAAACTGAATTCCTAGCCATGACAGGAGGGGAGGTTGGACACACCTCATTATGCCCCACTCCCTTTTGGAGTTTAGGCAAAGATGACCTGGCATATATGTTAAAATAGAGACCATAAGACTGACAGAACAGACTCTTTGTGGCTATACGATACCAAATCATAAACAAGACCTAAGGCCATACAAGGAAAAGTTAAGCCTACAATGAGATTTTATAATCTCATTAAATGTTGAAATTTTTTGAGAGGGAGTCTCCCTCTGTTGCCCAGGCTGTAGTGCAATGTCACAATCTCAGCTCACTGCAACCTCCACCTCCCAGGTTCAAGCGATTCTCCTGCCTCAGCCTCCTGAGTAGCTGGGACTACAGGTGTGTGCCACCATGCCTGGCTAATTTTTGTATTCTTAGTAGAGAAGGGTTTTGCCATGTTGGCCAGACTGGTCTCGAACTCCTGACCTCAGGTGTTCTGCTTTGGCCTCCCAAAGTGCTGGGATTACAGGTGTGAGCCACTGCACCCAGCCTAAATTTTTTTTTTTAAATTAACCTGATACAATGTGGCTTATTTTCCAACCTGATTGTGGTACAGTATCACACGACCTACAGAAGACCTTCTTATCGTAATGCAAGCATTCCTTTGTACTGACTTCAAGTCTTTAGAGAAAGCTTAACTCTTTCAACCAGTTGTCAATAAGACCTAAGGCCCGCCCATGATTTATAATCCTCTGCTTTGAGATGTCCTGCTTTCTCGGGCCAAACCAATATGTATCTTCCATAAACTTACCTATGATTCCTGCCTCCCTAAAATGTATAAAACCAAACGGTAAACGAACTGCCTCAGGACCACTTACTCAAGGCTTGTTAGGTTTATGTTTTCTCCAGGCTGTGGTCACTCATATTGGCTCAGAATAAACCTCTTTAAAATATTTTATGAAGTTTGGATTTTCCATTAACTTGCTTGATGATCCCTTGGTACAAGAAGCCAATATGCCCTGGAAAGAGCCATAACTTATAATTCAATGAGCCTCTCTATGTGTTCCCTTGAAAGTATTCTTTTTTGGAAACCAAGACCAGTAAACACCCACAATTCAGATATGCCAGGATGGGATGCACACATTTTTCATATGAGGATACTCCCACTACTACCCATTTGGTTACCAATCCATGAATCTACCTACTGAGCACACGTGACACTGAATTAGAGTATCCCCTGCATCCTAGAAGGTGACACACCATCCTCATACCAGTGCCTAAGCTGTGCCTACGACAAGCCATTTAAATAGTTTGGATGTTTGTCCCGCATGTTCTCACTCATAGGTGGGAATTGAACAATGAGATCACTTGGACATGGGATGGGGAACATCACACACCGGGGCCTGGCATGGGGTGGGGGTGGAGGGGAGGGACAGCATTAGGAAATATACCTGATGTAAATGACGAGTTAATGGGTGCAGCACACCAACATGGCACATGTATACATATGTAACAAACCTGCATGTTGTGCACATGTACCCTAGAACTTAAAGTATAATTAAAAAAATAATAATTTGGATGTTTGTCCCTTCCAAACCTCATGTTGAAATGTGATCCCCAATGTTGGAGGTGGGGCCTAGTGGGAGGTGTTTGGGTCATGGGGGCTGGCCTTATGGCTTTGTGACCTCCCAATGGTAGTGAGTGTGTTCTCGCCAACATGACATCTGGGGCTATTTAAAACAGCCTGGCATCTTTCTTGCTCCCTCTCTTGCCATGTGATACACTGGTTCTCCCTGCCTTCCACAGTGAGTAAAAGCCTTCTGAGGCCTTGCCAGAAGCAGATGCTGGCACCGTGCTTCTTGTACAGTCTGCAGAACCATGAGCCAAAGAAACTTCTTTTCTTTATAAACTACCCAGTCTCGGGTATTCCTTTATAGCAATGCAAAATGGACTAACACAGAAACCAGTCCATCACTTCATCAGGTGGGCAGTTTTTGGATGGAGTTTAAATATGATATCATAGAATGCCCATTAAAAATAATTTCTGTCTCTTTATTGAAATTCTCTTTTTGGTGAAGCATTGTTATAATACTCTCCTTTAATACTTTAGACAAAATGTCCTTTATTTCATTGGACATATTTGTAATAGCTGATTTGAAATCTTTGTCTAGGAAGTTCAACATCTGGACCTCCTCACAGATAATTTTGTTGATTGCTTTTATTCCTGAACTGGGACCATATTATCCTGTTTGGAAAGTCCTGTAACTTTCACATGCTTCATAGTTATTTTGTTGAAAACTTGATATTTTAGATAATGTATTATAGTGATCTGGAATACTAACTCTCTTCCCTCTCCCACTCCCCACCTTTGCCACCTGAATTGATGTCGTTGTTGTTTTCTTGGTCATTTATTCATTTGTTTAGTGACTTGGCTGAACTAAGTCTGAGACGTCTGTTTTCTATGCATTGCGCAGCCGCTAATGTCCTTGCTCCAGCTGTTTTGCTTTGTTTTATCTTTTAGCCTTGCTATTTAGGGGTTGCTCGAGGTCATGGTAACATAGTTATTGGTGAGAGGTTGTGCTTAAGCCCTCTTAATCTGTTAGATTTTTTAACCCTTTACTGTGTGTGTGACTTGGAGGCTGCTGTCAGTTCGAGGAGTGTATGCTTTGCCCCATGTTCAGCCAAGGAGTAGTAGCTTGGATGTCCCTTCTGATCACTGCTGAGAAGGCCTAATCTTGGGCATGCATACAGTCATCCAGACTGCCAGAGGTGCATGTGATTTTATTTCTAATCCTAGCTTCCTAGGAGTTTCCCCTGGATAGAGAAATGTGTTCAGAGGCCGGGCGCGGTGGCTCACGCTTGTAATCCCAGCACTTTGGGAGGCCGAGGCGGGCGGATCACGAGGTCAGGAGATCGAGACCACGGTGAAACCCCTTCTCTACTAAAAATACAAAAAATTAGCCGGGCGTGGTGGCGGGCGCCTGTAGTCCCAGCTACTCGGAGAGGCTGAGGCAGGAGAATGGCGTGAACCCAGGAGGCGGAGCTTGCAGTGAGCCGAGATCGCGCCACTGCACTCCAGCCTGGGTGACAGAGGGAGACTCCGTCTCAAAAAAAAAAAAAAAAAGAGAAATGTGTTCAGCCAGTGCTTGATCGGGGTTTGTGATTAGGTTTGTTGTGAGGCTTCTGCACATTGGACGATGGGTTTCTGTGCAGCCTCGAGTGGTTTTAGTCTGCCTCACACATTGCTCTGATTACTCCTGAGTGGGGATAGTCAATGCCCACAGCCTTTCTAATCCCCAGGGTTGGCTGTGATTTCAGGAAGGCTCTTTTTGGTTGTCTCTTTGGTGGGTTCTCATGATTAGATTTCTGGTTGCTTTGCTGTTTTGCTTATTGCAACCACTATCACAGATCTGGAGGGGCCTTTTAATTGTTCTCCACCAAGATCCCTATTGTTTTTGGTAAAGCTCTGGCATGGTATGCTCCAAGATCTGCTCCAAATAAAGTCAGTCTTTTCAGGCAGAGCTGCAGAGCTCTTTGTCCTTAAGGCACCCCTTGAGCAGAACCTCAGCACCACTGCACAGGAGCTGGGGGAGAGGAATGTCTAGCTGCCTATTTTTCCTAGAGAAACACCTCTGCTCTGCCAGTGGTCACTGGAGGAATGGTAGTGGCCCCTGATATTCTTGGATTGCCCCTCCAGGTGTGCAACTTCCAGCCTTGGAGAAAGCTGTGGCTGCACCTGGTGTAACAGCTTCTACCCCATGAGCAGGGGCTGGACAGAGGGGAAGGAGCCTCAGACTCTTGGCCACACCCACCAGGAGCTGGAGTTGAGCTCTTGCAACATGGGGACAGCAGTGGAGGGGAGTGGGTTAGAAATGCCAGTGGCTGCCCTTCCAGGGGTCCAAATGTTGCCCCGTTAGGTACCTGGGACAAAGGAAGCCCTCATCTTCTTGTCTGTGCTGGCTTGGACAGAGCACCTGGAGTAGAGATTTCGTAAGAGGGAGCTGGCAGGGAGAGTGGGGAGGGAGCAGATCATGGCTCCAATACCACAGCCTTTCACTGTTCTTACCGGGATTTAGTAGATTTCTTGAATATATATACATATTTTTAAAATTTTCTGTATGCCTTCGTGGCAGTTTTCAGAGACTTTTAAATAATTGTTGTTCTTGGTGTTTTTAAATCTTCTCCTGTTCACTGGTTGTTTTGTTGGGAAGATGGGTGTGGATCTCCTTATCCTTACTGGGAAGTTTCCAGGTTCTGCCTTTTGCATTATTTTCAGACTATTCCCCCTCCCCCAATTGGACATAACCCTGTTTTTATTTAAAGGGCCTTCACTAGTGTCAAGGCTGGGACAAGTCAAGGTGAAGGTCACAGTGAGTCACATCCTGGGGCTGCACCTTTCTTGTCCAGCCTCTTTAGACTTGCTTTTCGGATAAGGCAAGAGAAACACATACATGGCTCAGGTTTTACAGCCAAGTTTCTTGCTTGCTTTTTAATGCTTAGTCTGGCAAGGTGGTTAAGAGCAGCAACTCAAGCTGGTTTGACAGGGTTCACCTCCGATTTGATCACGGGTTTGCTGTAGGGCTTTGAGCAAGCCACTTCCAACTCCCTGTGCTTCCATGTCCTTGCCACAGACAGGGAAGGAGGGCAGATATGATGGTGACTCTCCCCATTTTATTAATGGAACAGAGGCTCAAAATGTCACTTGTGCTACCCCGGAGTCACAAAGTTATAGGTGGAGTAGCAGAAATTAAGTCTAGCCTTGCTGAGCCTGAACTACTCTGGCTGGCATTCTGAAGAATGCCCCGAGAAGGTCTTGGTCTTGCATGGAAGATGAGGACCCTGAAAAGTCAAGTCGTTGGCCTGAGGTCACAATGGCAGCTGGTGGTGGAGCTAGGCCAAGCTCAGGTCCCATGGCAACCAGTGTGGTGTTCTTTATGAAAAGGACATTGTCTCCCCAAGGGGCTCTGGGTCTGGAGAGGTTGCTGGATTGTGAGTTTCTTAGGGGAAAGGTTGGCATGGGGGAGAGTTGAAGATTCTAGTGAGCCCACGCTCCAGGAGGGTAGATGCCCAAGGGGTCTAGGAGGCTTCTAGTGTCATGGTCTAGCACTTGGGCTCTGGTGTCAGATAACTGAGTCCAAATCCTGCTTGCACTTCTGCTTCCCAGCTGTGTGATTTTGAACAAATTACTAGACTTTTCTGACCCTCATGCTACCCACCTGTGAAGTGGATATATACAAAGTACTTAATACAGAGCTCAGCATCTGGTTAGCTCTTCTGTTTAGTTGAAGTCAATCCACAATCATGTACTGGGGACCTGCTGTGTATTAGAGCCCTTGTTAGGTAACAAAGACTCAGTGGACAGGACAGACATGGTCACTGCTCTCATGGAAAGTGTCTAGGAAGCTGGGTGGGGAACACTGGCAGTAAGTAGGTAGCTATGAGCATGGTGAGCATTACAACAGAGAAAGTGGTAGATGCTGTGGATTTTATGGGACTGGACCTTCCTCCAAGTCTGGGGGTCAGGGCAGTCTTCCCTGAGGCAGTCAGAGGGGAGAGTTGAAGGAAGAGTTGCACTTGGTATTGGGAGGGGGCCTGGCCCTTGAGTAGCAACAGCAGCCCCTCCAGGCAGAAGTAGGCGCCGGGGGCTACATTTAGCAGAGGCCATGGAGGATGGTGGTCCCCAGCAGCAGTGATTGGTGCAGCAGGGGTTTCTGTCCTCAGTCTCCTGACAGCCCCCATCAATGAGGTGCATATTCCACTCCTGGCAAAGCTCCCAGTTTGCAAGTTTTCTGTCATTGTCCACAAAGCAAAGGATTTTTCATTTATTTGAGACAAATGGCTGCTCCAAGTGACGTAACAGACCCAGTTGTCACTACCCTGAGTGGAATATGTAGCTCAAGACTTACCTTGTTTCTGTGTTTCTTGGAGGCAGGTTGACTGCTCTCTTGTTTTTAAAAAGACTCTTTAGAGAGCTTATTGTCTAAGAGAGGGGTGTGTAGGCAACCACCCAGGAAGTTCTGTGGGGTCATTCCAGGGATGTGTGTGTGTGTGCGTGTGTGTGCGTGTGAGAGAGAGAGAGAGAGAGAGGAAGAGAGAGAGAGAAACCAAAGTAACATCCCTTCATCCTTGCCCCCAGCCACCATTACGCCTGGTCACAGGGATGGCCTACTTCAATTATTGTAGGGTATGGAACCAAAAGGGATCCCAGAGGCAAATAGCTCTTTAATGGTAGTTGCAGAAAAAAAAAAAAAAAAATGAAAGCAACCCTCAGATCTGGCAGGGACAGACACCAAGTTATTTACAAGACATTCCATTGAACCTGGTCCACCTCCTCTCTAGACCTGGCACAGAGATTGCCTGATGGCTCTAGACTGCAGTCTGATGAAAGAGAAGGAGGCCCCAAAGACCAAGGCTTTGAGGCGGACTCAAGAATTAACAGAGGACTCCCTCTTTCTGTGCCTCAGTTTCATCATCTGTAAAAAATAGAACAGTATCTATCACAATGAGTTGGTATGAAGATGAAATGAGTCAATACAACTAAAGTGCTTAGAAGAGTGCCTGGCACATAGTAAGTGCTTGATAAATGCTATTGTTAGTTTGTTGTTGTCATTATCATTTTGCTGTAGTCATTATGCCAACTTTTACCCTCTCCCCTCCTTGCCATTAACACTATCAAGCTTAGAGGCATAGGGAGGGGGGTCAGTGGCTTTCACCTGAGCAAGTGCAGCCTGAAAAGGCCAATCCAGGTAGGAAGGATCCCACAGACTGAGCCTCCTTGGAGTCTGTAATGACAACACCTTGTAGCCTCTAACTAGCTCTAAGCCCAGAACAGAAGCTAAGACATTTGCACCTTCAAAACACATCCCTAAGCTCAGAGCTCAGAGACCTTACTGGGTCCGGGTAGGGATGTGTGAAGCACCACAGTGGCCATCCACAGGGAAACAGAGAGAGTAACACTGGAGGCCGGGAGCCACAAGAGCAAGCGCCTTGCTATTGGAGGAAACAGGAGATAAACCAAGTTCACACTTGAATCTCTAAACTCCTGGTAGTAAATTTTGTTTTGATTTATACCATGCAGTTCTTAGCATCAGACTTAGCTCTCCTACCTGACTCAGAACATTTTGATTTACAAATTGGAAAATAAATGGGTTTGCACATCCTGGACCTGTCTTGCAAACCACTCCAATAAATTCTTCATCAGTGGCTCTCAGCTCTTAGCCACTTCACCTGCATTTGGGCTGCTCTGTGCATTAGAGGCGAATAAATCATATATGAAAGAGCTCCATTCCTACCACTACATTCTGTTCCTTTGTCTCTCCTGGATGTGTGGACTGTGTATTTTGTTAAAATCAGTTGGAGAGGTAGTCTGTTTGACAGGTCAGGCTTTCTTGCTGGAATCCACTCCTTACCCAGAATGCTGAGCCTCTTCTCACACACTACCCACTGCCCCAACTCTGGACCTTGTTCCCTCTTGAGCCCTTCTCAGCCTGTCCTTTCTTTTGCAGCTGACCACCCTCCCTGCTGTTCCAGCAGAGGCCTACTTTGCAATATTCTTGGGGAGCAAATCTCAGCTTCAACAAACTTTGCCTCCCAGCCTTTGAGATCAGCAAGCTTCGTGTATGGCTGCCTGGGTATAGATCTTCCCCTAAATAACTCTCAAGACCCAAGCTTTCCAGCATTTAGTGACTTTATTTTTTTTTTAATTTTTTTCTCTTTTTTTGATGTATTCAAAATTTTATTTTACTTATTTTATTTATTTTTTATTTTCTACAGGTTTTGGGGGGAACAGGTGGTATTTGGTTACATGAGTAAGTTCTTTAGTGGTGATTTTTGAGATTTTGGTGCACCCATCACCCAAGCAGTATACACTGAGCCCAATTTGTAGTCTTTTATCTCTCACCTCCTTTCCACCCTTTCCCCCTGAGTCCCCAAAGTCCGTTGCTCAAATACTTTGGCATAAATTTAACAAAAGATGCACAAGAGCTCCACACTGAAAGCCTCAAAACATTACTGAGAGAAATTAAAGAATACCTAAATAAATGGAGATAATATGTTCATGGATTGGAAAGTTCAAGATTATTGAGATGTCATTTCTCCCTAACCTAGACATTTTTTGTTTTTGTTTTTGTTTGGTAGAAATTGATGAACCAAGTCTAGAATTCATATGGAAATCAAAAGGACCTAAAATAGTGAGAATAATTTTAAAAATAAGTTGGAGGGTATATATTACTTGATTTGAAGACTTACTGTAAAGCTACAGAATCGAAATGGTATGACAGTAACATATAAACTGACAAATAGACAAATGAAGCAAAATATAATCCAGATATAGACAAACGCATGTATGGTCAACTGATTTTTAACAACAGAAAAGCAATGTAATAGGGAAAGGAAGTTTTTTATTAAATGGTGCTAAAACTGAGCATTTATGTGGTGGGGGTAAGCTGGATCCCTACCACACATCATATGCAAAACCTATTAAAAGTGGATTGCAGATCTGAATATAAGTGATAAAACTATAAGACTTCTAGAATAAAGCATAGAAGAATATCACGACCTGGGGGTAGGCAAAGATATGTTGAAATTAAATGTCATCAAAACAAAAAACTTCTGCTCCAAAAAAAGCACCATGGACTGGAAAAAATAGTCCCAATCCATATATCTGACAAAAGTACTGTTTCTAGTATATATAAAGAACTCCTATGACTCAATATTAAAAAAACAAACTCCATTTTTTTAAAAAGAAGCAAAAGTCTTGAACAGATACTTTAGAAAGAAAGATATACAGATGGTCAATAAACATGTGAAAACTGTTCAACATCTTTAGTCATCAGGGAAGTGCAAATTAAACCATAGTGACATACCACTACTTACCCACTATAATGGCTATAATTACCAAGTCTTACAACACTGGTGACTGGAAAGAAGGCAGAGCGACTGGGACTTTCATTCATGACTGATGGGAGTGTAAGATGATTAAACTACTTTGGGAAACTCTTCGACAGTTTCTTATAAAAGTTAAACATATATTTCTCTTATGCTCCAGCAAATGCCATTTCTAGGTATTATATCAAGAGAAATAAAAAACATATGTCCACACACAGAAAAAGACAAACACAGAATGTTCATACCAGTTTTAATCATTATAGTCAAAAACTAGAAACAATTGAAATGTCCATCAAATGAATGAGTGATATCTACAATATTCATACAAAGCAATAGTACTCAGTGATAAAAGGAATAAACTACAAGTAGACTCAACAAAATGCATAAATCTCAAAGCATTGTGGTGAACAAAAGAAGCCAGATACAAAAGAGTATATTCTATGTGATTTCATTTATATGAAGTTCTAGAACAGGCACAACCAATCTATGGTGATTGTCAATCGGTGATTGTCTTAGTCTGTTATGATTGCTATATAGCAGAATGCCACACACTGGTTGGCTTACAAACAGAAACTTATTTCTCATAGTTCTAGAGGCTGGGAAGCCCAAAATCAAAGTGCTGGCAGATTCTGTGTCTGACGAGATCCTGCTTCCTGGCACGTAGATGGCACCTTCTCCCTGTGTCCTCACATGGAGGAAGGGATGAAGGACCTCATGACTTTATCACCTCCCAAAGGCCTCACCTCCTCCATCACTTTGGGAATTAGGTTTTAATACACAAATGTTGGGGGGTACATAGATATTCAGTCTACAGCCTTGATGCTTTTTGTGGGCAGAATAGATGGGAGTTTGACTGAAAGGGAGATACAAGGTTACTTTCTTGTGAACTTCTACTCCTGCTCTGAAACTTGCCTTGGTCTCTTCTTTTGTCTAATATTTTCCTTTTTTGCGGTATACTTATATGACTTTGGTATCCAGGTAAATTGAGTTAGAGAATATTTACCCTTTTATTTTCCAAAAAAATTTTGTGTAAAATCTCATTTATACATGTAAATGATGTGGTATTTCATCTTTAGATTCTTGGTATAATTGAAACATGGAGCCATGTGAGTGTGGAGTTTTCTTTGAAGGAAAGCTTTTAGTTACAAGTTCTATGTCTTTAGAAAATAAGGGGAAATTTGATTCTTCTATTTCTTTTTAGTTCAGTTTAATTGTATGTCTTTCAAGGAATTTATTAATTTTGTATACTTAAAATATCAATATATTTATATTAAATTTGTTGGTATAAATTTCCTCTGACTATTTTTTTAATGCCTGTAGGGTTTATAGTGATGGCTCCTCTTAAATTCCTGAGATTGGCAATTTTTCTCTCTCTCTTTTAAAATGAGTCTTGTTATGGAGTTACCAATATTATTAATATTTTTTTTAAAGAACAACTTTTTATGTTATTGATTTTCCTATTGTTTTTCCTTTCATTATGTTCTTTTCCTATTTTTATTAACTTTTTCTACTTTTTTCTGTTAAATTATCTCTTTTTCCCCCTAACTTCTTGATGTAGCATCTTATACTGTCAGTTTTAAACCCTTTTTTCTCATATAATTATTTAATATTATATATTTCCCTCTAAGCATTCCTTGAGCTGCATGCCACAAATTTTAATATTCAATTTTTTATTATTTATTTTAAAATATTTCTAATTTCCCTTATGACTTCTTCTTTGACATATAGAATATTTAGAAATATGTAGCTTCACTTCCAAATATTTGGAGATTTAGGATATTATTTTAATATTAATCTTCAATTTCATTCTGTTGTGGTCAAGGAAGATGATCCTTACGATTTCAACACTTTAAAATGTATCAAGACTTTTTTAAATGGCCCCATATATCATCCATCTTAGTGAATGTTTCATGTGTGCCTGACATGAATGTGTATGGAGTGAGACATTGTGTTCTATAAATGACAATTAAATGTTGACATTGCTATTTAAATTTTTTTCTTTTTTCTATTAATTATTCACAGATGAGTATAAACATATATAACTATGATTTTGAATTTGTCTATTTCTCTCTTTAGTGCTGTCCATTTTTTTCTGAAGGTATTCTGATGCTCTTTTATTAAGACTATACGCAAATAGGATTTTTATGTCTCTTGATGAATTGACCCTTTTTTCATTTTATCTCTTTATCTCTAGCAATAGTTTTTGAAGTTTGCCTTGACATATTATATTGACTTACAAGTGACTTATATTGAAGGGGTGGCCTGCCTCTCCCCAGCTGTGGGTGTTTCTTGTCAGGTGGGATGAGAGACTGAGAAAAGAAAGAGACACAAAGTATAGAGAAAGAAAAGTGGGCCCAGGGAACTGGCGCTCAACATAAGGAGGACCCGCGCCGGCACTGGTCTCTGAGTTCCCTCAGTATTTATTGATCATTATCTCTACCATCTCAGAAAGGGGGATGTGGCAGGACAACAGGGTTATAGTGGGGAGAGGGTCAGCAGGAAAACATGTGAACAAATGTCTCTGTGTCGTAAACAAGGTTAAGAAAAAGGTGCTGTGCTTTGATGTGCACATACATAAACATCTCGGTGCATTAAAGAGCAGTATTGCCGCCAGCATGTCTCGCCTTCAGCCCTAAGCCAGTTTTCTCCTATCTCAGTAGATGGAATATACAATCGGGTTTTATCCTGAGACATTCCATTGCCCAGGAATGAGCAGGAGACAGATGCCTTCCTCTTATCTCAACTGCAAAGAGGCCTTCCTCTTTTACTAATCCCCCTCAGCACAGACCCTTTACGGGTGTCAGGCGGGGGGACGGTCAGGTCTTTCCCTTCCCACTAGGCCATATTTCAGACTATCACATGGGGAGAAACCTTGGACAATACCTGACTTTCCTAGGCAGAGGTCCCTGTGGCCTTCCACAGTGTTTTGTGTCCCTGGGTACTTGAGATTAGGGAATGGTGATGGGTTTTAACAAGCATGCTGCCTTCAAGCATTTGTTTAACAAAGCACATCCTGCATAGCCTTAAATCCGTTAAACCTCGAAGCGACACAGCACATGTTTTTGGGAGCACAGGGTTGGGGGTAGGGTTACAGACTAACAGCATCTCAAGGCAGAAGAATTTTTCTTAGTACAGAACAAAATGGAGTCTCCTTTGTCTACTTCTTTCTACATAGGCACAGTAACAGTCTGATCTCTCTTTCTTTTCCCCACATTATATTAATAACTACTCATGTTTTCTTGTAATTGGTGATTGAAAGATATATTTTTCTCTATCTTTTACTTTTAATTCCTCTGTACCTTTGATTTTAAAGTGTGTGTCTAGTAAATAGCCTATGATCAAATCTTTTCTTTTTATCCAGTCTGACAAGCTCCACTTTTTAACTGAAATGTTTAACCAACTTTCCTACTTGTTTTCTATTTATCCCATCCATTCTTTGGTTGTTCCACCCCCTTTCCTCCCTTCTTTTGAATTAATTGAATAAATTTTAGTATTTCATTATATCTATTCTTTGGGTTGACTTTGGGTTTGATAGTGGTTTCACTAGAGATTAAAATATATATCCTTAACTTATCCCAGTCAATCTTTACTTAGTATAACACTTCATGTAAAATGTAAAAATTCAATAATAATATTCTTCCATTTTTATCCTTCCCATCTTTGTGCTATTTTTCCTACAGTTTAATTCTAAATATTCTACCAACCCCATTGTATATTCTTATTTTTTTTCATTTCTCTTCAGTCAAATGAATTTTCTTTAACATTTCTGGTAGTACAGTGTATCAACAAATCTTTTCAGCTTCTGTTTAGTTTGAAAATCTCTTTCACTTTATTTCTTAAAGTTATATTTGCTGGAAGAATTCTAGATTGATTTTTTTTTTCCTTAGCACTTTAAAGATGCCTTTCCATTTTCAGTTACTCTTAATGTTCTCCTCTATACATTGTGTCTCATTTCTCTGACTGATTTAAAAATTTTCTCTGTCTTTGGTGTTCAGACATTTTACTGAGATATCCCAAGATGTAGTCTTTTTTTGTTTATAATACTCAGGATTTGTTGAATCCGTTGAATCTGAACTTGTTAGTTTGACATATTCCATCAAATCTGGAAAAAATTCTGTCAGTATATTTTCAATACTTTTCATGTAAAATCTCTTGCCTCGCTTTCTGAGACTGTAATTACATACAATAAAAATATTAACTTATCTGTTGAGAGTTCTGTTTCTTATATCCACATTTTCTTTATAAATCCTTGAACAAATATGTAACAGCCCTTTAAGATTTCTTGTCTGTTAATTCCATTATCTGTGTCATCTCAGTATCTGTTTCTATTGATTGTTTTCCCCAGTATTAGATCATATTTCCTACCTCTTTATTTTTGTAGTGAATTTTTATTGTGTGCTCTACATTGTGAGTGCAATATTGTTGAGGGCCTAAATTAAATTTTCTTCCTTGAAAGAATGTTGAGTTTTATTTTGGCAGGAAGTTAATTTACTGGCAAAACAGGTTGGTTTTAGGCTTTGGTAGCTCAGGCTGCAGTAGGTCCTACTTTGGGGCATAGCTTTTCTGCAATCTTAACTGAATACCTAGAATTCTTCCATCTGTAGCAAGGTTTCTTCCCTCAGGCTGATGAGACCGCCAAAGTTTCCAAGCACTATGCCTTCTCTGGAATCTTCATGCATTCTCAGTTCCCAGAAGTTGTTCTGTCTCAGGCCTTGTGGAAATTCATGTTTACACATGTAGTTTAGTATTTGTCCATAGACTCAAGATGTCATTATACAAATTTCTGGATAACAGGTTTCTTGCGTGCTTCCTCTTCTTTGGTATCCTCTCTCTCAAATTCCAGCTGCCTCATCAGCACTGAACTAGTATTTTTTCTCCATTCAGGCAGAATGCTGCTGTCTAGTTCAGTTCCACTTTCATGTCACAATTTAGAATATGCTCTAGGCAGGAATCTGGCATAAATGTGACATCATTCCATGTGTTCTTCTTTCAAGGGCCACAGCCCCACACTATCTGTTGTACAATGGCTGGAAAGAGTTGCTTCCCTTTTTCTCTCAGTTTTGTAGTTGTTTATGGCAAGACTGTAAGTCTGATACCCAACATTGCATCATGGACTGACTGGAAGCCTCCTGTGGCCCCCCCATTTTACAGATGGGAATGTGGAGGCTTAGCAACCTCTTCTGTTTTGCCCAGTCAAGATCACTCAAGCGGTGGGTGTCAGAATGCTGACCACAGCCCTGATTTTTACCTCTCCTTTTAGGTCTCTCTCTGCCACATTTCATGTTATATCAGAGCATGGGAGTCCCGAAAGTGAGAGTCTCCTGTTCTTGTCCCTGCTGTGTCCTGTGCTCATGCTTCAATCTTTTGGAGACTTGTAGATAGCAAAGTGCACCAGCCAGCGTTCTGGGTCTGCCAGGCCTCGGTGGGAATGAGATCCTCCACTTAGCAGCTGATTGACCTTAGATGAGTTTCTTCATATTCTTACCCCCATTTGTTATCTTTAACAGGTGGGTAAAAACACTAACTGTTGGAGGGGTTTGCAATGATCAAATGTTCCATACTCAGAATGTGCCTGCTGTAGAGGTTTGCTCCATAGAGGTGAGCACATCACAGTGTGACTCTGGGAACTGAGGGTGGGTGACTGACAAATGCTGTGCTTTCTCTCTCCATGCACGTGGCGAGCTTGAGTTATTTTGTTTATTAAAGCATTTTGTGGCAATGGCACTTGATGAGTCCCAGGTGTTATTAATATCTCTGAATCACTATGCAGTTCTATAAATACCTTTCCCTCCTCTAGCTATGTTATTTTTTCCCCTTACCTTATGAAAATGTAAGTCAGCAACGAAATTATGAATTACTGGCTCCCTTATCCTCTGTTCTGTAATTAAGGAAGCGCTAGGTAAGAAAGCACGTGTTGAGGAAGGTGGATGGCAGGCAGAGCCCATGCTGGAGGCTGCCTGCCTGCCTGCCCACCTCCAAGGTGCCAACAAGGTAGTCACCTGTGGAAGCTCTGCGGGAGCAGAGCCAGGTACCCAAAGGCTGAAGGTCATAATCAGTTTCTGTCCCTGAGGATTTTTCCTTTTGTGCTTTAGTCTTGTCACAAGCTAGTTTTCCAAGCTGGCAAGCATTTTGTTTCAGTCTTGAACATGTTACCTGCATCTCTTTTTTGCTTATCCACAAACTATTACAGTCAACCAGCCACCCATTTCAGTCATCCACCATATCTATTTTTTAAGTTAGTATGTGGGCCTTCAGCAAAATTTGGCCCTTTACACAGATCTAACCATTTAGAACCAAGAGAAAGATCTTCACTGGGAAAATCTGTCTCCAATCCCATTGGTTTTTAAAAGATTCTGTTTGATGGAGGGGGGAAATGCTATTAGGAAAGGAAAAGCCATAGTTTCTAATAAAGAAACATGGCACTGTTTTCTTCAATCCACATAATGACTTCTGATTTAGTTACCTTGGGAGCCATCACAGGAGACTGTGAAGAGAAGTTGTAAAGCAGCCTGCTTCAGGGGCTGACTTTAAACATGGAATGTTTTAGAATTAAACAGTAGTTCAGATATAACTCTGCCTGCACTAGCTCTGAACATAAGCAAGTTTTTGTTTTTTGAGACACAGTCTTGCTCTGTTGCCCAGGCTAGAGTGCAGTGGCACGATCTCAGCTCACTGCAACCTACGCCCCCTGGGTTCAAGTGATCCTCCTGCCTCAGCCTCCTGAGTAGCTGGGATTACAGGCATGCACCACCACACCTGGCTAATTCTTGCATTTTTAGTAGAGATGGGGTTTCGCCGTGTTGGCCAGGCTGGTCTCAAACTCCTGGCCTCAAGTGATCCACCCGCCTTGGCCTCCCAAAGTGCTGAGATTATAGGCATGAGACACCATGTCCGGCCTATGATAATGATTGTTACCATGAGGAGGCTTGACCTGCAGAGAGTCTGAGTGCAGTCTGTTTTACATTAGGTTTGGGGAGGTTGTGCTTTCTTTTTTGGACCACTTCAAATGTTATGTCCCTCCCTGCTTGACATTTGAGGCAGTGAATAGCAGTGTTCCTTGAGACTGCTGGATACTGCTAACAGCATCTGTCTCTCCCTGTGAATCCATTCCTTGGAGCAAACAAGGAACTCTGACACTCAGCTGCCTGGTCACTGCCAGGGAAAGCTCTATGCTATTTTCCTTTCCTTTTTTTAGATTAGAAACCTAGGAATCCTCTGTTTGTCTTGATCATTTTGCTTTTCCCCATTGAAGCTGCCATTAGTCCTATCCCTTCTCCATAGCTTTAGAAGTTCCCTTTGCATCCCCTGTGGTCACCCTACTTTGGGCCTCAGCACATCTTGCCTGGACAGCTGCAGGAGCCTCTGGTTGGCTTCCTGTGCCTGTAGCTAAGGTTGCCTCTTGCCTTCCACTGGCTTCTGGATTCCTCATGATGAAGACCTTGCAATGCCTCCTTAGTGCAGCAACTGTCACAGTGGCATTGCCAGGCCACCTGCTCCAGAGTCACCTGGGTGCTACTTAAGCAGATAGATACCCAGACCCCACTCCTTCCCTACTGAATCAGAATCTTTGTGGCAAGGGCCCAAGCATGTGCATTTTAATCAACTTTCTCAGGTGATCCCTATATTCATTTTTGTTTTGTTTTGAGACTGAGTCTCGCTCTGTAGCCCAGGCTGGAGTACAGTGGCATGATTTTGGCTCTCCGCAACATCTGCCTCCCAGGTCCCGGTTCAAGCAATTCTCCTGCCTCAGCTTCTCCAGTAGCTGGGATTACAGGAATGTGCCACCATGCCCAGCTAATTTTTGTATTTTTAGTAGAGTCGTTTCACCATGTCAGCCAGGCTGGTCTTGAACTCCTGACGTCGTGATCTGCCCGCCTCAGCCTCCCAAAGTGCTGGGATTATAGGCCCGAGTATATTCTTATATTATATACTGAGTTTTAGAATGACTGTCCTACTGCTGAACATCTAGCCTGGCTTTCAAGGCATTGCAAGACCTGACTCCCTCTTCAAACCCTACTTATTTCCCCCTGAGCCCTCCGAGCAGATGCTGTGGTTGGCCTACCCAGTAGTCTTCCCCAGCTCCAGTCCTTTTTTTCCAACTGGCAGAGTGTGAATTCCCACAGTTAAGGCTAAAAATGCCAGATACACACTTTTTTCAGCCTTCTTTGCAGGTAGGGGTGGGCAGGGCCCCCATTTCTGGCCAATGAGGGGATGACTTCTGGTAAGGGGGGGGTTCTGATACTCCCCCCCAATCAAAAGAGAGACACCTATTCCTGTCTTAGCATCTGCCGCTCCCTTGCTTCCTGCAATTGGATATGGTTGAGCAGTTGTTTCTGGAGCTGCAGTGGCTGTCCTGTGGCCTGAGGTGACAAATCTGTGGATGAGAAGCCACCATGCTGGCGGGTGATGGGATGGAAGATGACTGGACCTGCGGCCCTCAATGGGACTGCTGAACTGTTGCACCAGCGGAGCCCAGCTGCCCCAGGCCTCCCATTACGGGCTGTCACAGGACCCGTCATAGGACAGGCCATGGCTGGCCTGGTTCACTCTTTCTCATGATTGATTCATTCATCATGGTCAGGATGGACTCCCCACTGGCCGCCACGTATTCCAGGTTTCTGCAGACCTCAGGCTTCGGCTTCTCATATCCAACTCCTGATATCCATTCATTTTTCTCTGGGCTTTTCCAACTTGTGTACACTCTTTAAGGACCAGTTTGAGTATCGGCTTTCCTCTTCCATGAATCTTTGCATACGGCAATAGCCTACATTAACTTCTACTTTAAGTACTGATTTGTTTTCTATTTTGTGACAATTCATCTTCCTTCCCATCTAGATTTTAAGCACCTTATACCACCTTTGTTTCATTGCATCTCCCAGGATAGTGATGGGATAAATAAGTGCTCAATAAATCACTGATAATTGATGGCATGATTGATCGCTGATCTAGGACAACTACAACTGAAGCAACATTTTAGGCCTTCATTGATTTGCTTTGCAATTTCCTTCATAGATGACTGGAACATAAATCTTCAGTTAGGGCCAGATCAAAGTTTTCATGACTCAAAATATTGCATTCAAGATTGGTATTTTATTAACCAGAGTTGATCAATTCTTTTCTTAGATCTGTATAGATCTCCAGAGAGATAGAAAGGAAAATACTATTGGATGGAGAAAAATTACTAAAATAGGAACAAGAACAATAAAACAACATGAACACTAGCTGGTAAAGACCCTGCATGAAAAGGACCAAAATGAAATCAGTTGAAGTAAGACCGGAGACAGGGGGTCTTCTGTCCTGCGCTCCCCTCTCCAACCATCCCCTCTTCAATTTCCCACACTGCAGGCAAAGTTCACGGAAGTCTGTTTAAAAGACTTGTGAACTTTATAGGGTAAATGCATTCTACTTATACATTTAAGTCGTGGGAGTTTCAAGATAGCTCAAAATACTTGCTAATTTTCTAACTGGGGTCTGAATTTTCTGGTTCTTACTAAGTGAACTTTTCATGCCTACTTATATTCTGTTACCTGAGGCAAGGGTCATCTTGCTATGCTTTTATATCTTTTTCTTAATTCTCGCCACATGTTGTGTCTCTTAGATCCAGATTTCAGTTTTAAATTTGGAACCGGGGGAAGGGAGCTCACATTTATTGTGGGCCTACCATTTGCCAGCACTTTATATAAGAATCACATTTCATCCTTCCAGCAGCCGTGTGAGGTGGATAATATTCTTCTCATTTTATGGATGAGAAAACTGAGGCTCCAAGAGGTTAAATACCCAGCACGAAGCAATGCTGGGGTTAATCCCCACGGCAGAAACTTTTCAGTTCTATGTGTCAGAAATTCAGCTCACACGGGCTCAGCAAGAGTGGTTTCCTGATTCCCATAACTGAGAGATGTCGGTACTTCCAACCCAGCAGGACCTAGAGGCTGAGATGCTGTCCTTGGGACTCAGCCTGGCTCTGTTTCACGCTCCCTCTCTTCCCAGGTGGGCCCTTCCTTACCTCGTAGGGTCCAGAGGGCTCCCAGCACTCCCAGTTGACATCTCACACTCTCAGCTGTCCCAGCAGGAAGAGGACTTCTCTCAATGTTCCACCAAAGGTCCAGAACAGAAGCTCACTGGCCTGGCTTAGACACCATGTGCTGTGGTCTGAGTGTTTGTGCCCCCGTCCAAATGTATATGTCAAAACTTCACCCTCTATTTAGGGGCGGGGCCTCTTGAAAGGTGACAGTGTCATAAGGGTTGAGGGTTGAGCACTCATGAATGGGATCAGTGCCCTTATAAAAGAGGCTGCGGTGAACTCTTTTCCCTATGTGAGAACACAGTGGAACGAAAGCCGTCTATGAACCAGGAATCAGGCCCTCACCAGACACCAAATCTGCTAACACCTTGATCCTTAGGCTTCTCAGCCTCCGGAATTGTGAGAAATCACTTTCTGTAGTTTCTAAGCTGGCCAGTGTATGGATTCTGACATAGCAGCCCAAGCAACTCAGACACCCTGCTTACCCCGGAACACTCACTCCCCCAGTCGGGGAGCGGGGTAGACAGTGCTCCTGAGCCTCAGGGCCTGAATAGGGGCGGCGTTGTCTCTGAAGTCAAGTCCCAGGGGGTGTTTCTGGTAGGAGGGGAAGCGATGGTGGGAAGGCAGAATGATGCTCAGCCCTGAGTGGGGATGCACAGGACCAGCCCAGCCGTCCCTTGACCCAGGAGCAGGTTCTAACCACACAGCCCTTTTCTGTCGTAACCCTGCACAATCTCCAAGTTGTCAGGTGGGGAGAATGGAAAGCAGATCTTTATTCCGCTTGTACAGAGGCCTCATAGCTCGTGGCATATGTATGTGGATTTGTGCTAGAGAACACAGAACAGAAATTAGGGGGACTCAGAAAGTAGGTGGGGAGGAAATGCACACCATAGGATGCTTCTTCTGCGCCTCCTCCTGTGTTAGAATTGAGGCTTCAGGATGTCTCCCCATGCTAGGGCCGCTCCCAAGCCCTCATCCGGGCCCACTCTTCTCCCCTGACCCGAGCTCTGACAGGGACGTGCTCCTCCTTGAGGAAGCGCATTGCAGGCAGACCCATCAGACCTACCGTCAGCTCTGAGGTGCCTTCTCTTAGTCCTTCATCTACACAGATTGTTGGCCACCATATTTCACCCAGGCTGCAGTGGAAGAGCCCTTGGGCTCTGGAACCCATGACCTGGGTGTGTGTCTCCTCTTAATACCACCTCTCAACTCTTGACCTCAGGCAAGTTACTTAACCTCTCTGTGCCTCAGTTTGCCTTATCTGCAAATAAATTGAGGTAGGTGAAGCCTTTAGCACAGTGCCAGGGGCATATGCAGTGTGAAATAAACGTTAGCTATTATTATTATTACTTCTTCTGGGCATGGTGAAAATTTAATGAGCTGATGCACAGAAGGCACTCAGAACAGTGACCAGCATGGAAGTTCATGCTTAGTCAATGTTTGTTGCTGTTATCCCTTGGAAACCAGCAGGACATACAAATTGTCACTTCCTGGCCAGGCTCACAACCTTAGCTGTCTGCTCAATCAATCTGACGAATTTTTAAAATATACCCATGTCTGGGCCTCATCCTAGCTCAGTGGGTCTCAGCTTTGGCAGCTCGATGCAATCACTTGGGGAGCTTTAATAGCTATGGATAGCTAAGCTACATTCCCAGAAACTCTCACAGAAATGGCCTGTAGTGTCCTGGCCACTGAAATGTGTCAAAGCTTCCCAGGGGTGGCCAGAGCTGAGAACCCTGCCTTAGGAGGGTCTAATTGGAAGAGAGGACATCATAGATAATATAATAGTGACATCATAGGTGACAGAGGAAATGCCCGGTGGCTCTGAGACTAGCAGAGAGGTGCAGGCAACTCTCTGGGGGTCCAAGACATGGTCCCTCGAGGGCCTCCCCTTGGGTATTGAGCCAAGGAGCAGCCAGTGGTGATCACAGACTCCAACCAAGGGCTGGGCCCGTCCGGGGTGAGCAGAGCCCTGCTCAGCCAGCTCCTGCAAATATCAATCCTGCAGGAAGGGTTGTGGGGAGAAGACACTGTTCCAACCAACTGACCGGCTGGATTGGAGGATCTAGAAACCTACACGTGACTCTGGCCAAGATAAAATGCTTCAAGGTTCCTGGATACGCTCCACATGGATAAGGGCCGTGTCTTTCGATTCACTGATTTGTGCCTATAGAAAAGCCTTACTACAAGGCAGGAGCAGTGCCAGGCGAGCAACATAAACGCGGCCTCTGCCTTTGTGGGCCTGACCATCTAGAGAGGCATGTGGATGTGCACACTTGGAGGCCCACAGGGGTACCTGGTTTGTGGGGTGTAGATGCTGCTCACTGAGCTGGCAGCAGGGTGGGACCACTAGGTCTGGAGCAGGGTATGGGCTTGGGGGGCGGGGACTCTAAGTAGAGTCATTTGTTTTTGCATCTCTAACACGGTAGCTGCCTTCTTGGGCCACGTGTTCGAATCTCCTAGGGAGCTGTTAAAAATGACTGAAGCCCAGTCCCCCAGCCCTACACATTCCACATTCTTTGACCTGAGGGTGAGGTCTGAGAATGTGAATTTAAACTTTCTCCTGTGAGTGGACGTAGCTGGGGTCTGGACAAGTGCTCTAATGCTTAGCATAGAACCTGAATGACAGAAGGACTTCACATGGCATATGCAGCCTGGACGGGGAAGTCCTAGTTATGGGAGTTGGGGGTGCAGGCTGGCCCTCCAACCCCTGTAACCTTCTGGGATGCTTCCTGGAGGGGCATCAATCTGGCATTAAGAGTTGAGGGAGGAGAGAGCACAGCTGGGGGCCGGGGCAAGAGGCAGGGCTCCCATTCTTGTAGGCTTGCCGATTTTGAACAAACTTGCCAGGCAGGCCTCGCTTGAATTTTTGGATGCAGAAGGAAGGGAAGGCTCAGAATCAGATGATGTCCTTCTCCACTGAGCTCAGCCGGGGCTGGCCTTGCTAACCAAGGACCCTGCACCCAATGGCCTTGCTCCCCTGTAACCTACCTGAAGACCCTGACAGAACCCTCAGGCTTAGAAACAGGAGGTGGATCTTGAGGGCCACTGGAGCTCCTGGAAGGACAAATGAATGAGCTCATTCTTCAAGGGAACGCAGGGCTGGGACAGAAGCTATCGTCTGCCAGATGCGGCTCTCTGTGCAGCGCCTTTCTGAAGATTCAGACTGTTCCCATGGTAATTTGAGTCAAATCGTGGGGGAAGCAGCTCATCACTGCATGGTCAGTTAGACATAAAATATGTTTTAAAATAATTTTCTTTGACTACATCTGTTATCAAAAATCACACCCACCTCCAGAGTATACATCGCAATTTTTAAAAGTGAAAATTGAGGAAAAGTGCATTCTTATCAAAATAGCCCCCTCTTTTTTTCTCCCCTCTCTCTCTGCCTCGAAGCTATCAAATTGATTCAGCTTAAGGCTAAATATAGGGATGACTAACAATGATTTCCACAAGAGCTTTAGAAATCGCTTGTAAGCGAGCAAACGCAAAATAGATCGTCCCGCAACATCAACCAATGTCTGAGACAACGGCCTAAATCCAGCTGCCGTTGGATTTCATTTCATTTCATTTCATTTACTGAAATGAAAAGGAGTGCTCTGTCCCTTGGCTGGCCCGGCAGATGCAAGGCCCCAGCAGAAGGGGAGACATCGACGGCGCCCAGTGCCCTCAAGGCGGGTCTGGCTGGTTGCTGTTTGGAGATGTTCCCTGGGAGGGGCTGAGCGGTTGCAGTGAGAAGCCCATTCATTCCACTGTGGGTCCCAGGGTGGGTTTTCTGGAAATCAAGTACTTTGTGAGCCCCGGCTCTATGTGTCATAGCGAATGAGACCCTTTGCATGTTTTGCATCTCTTAGGAGGCCTGGAGTATTGGCAATAGCAGATCAGAGAGGAAAGGCGAGCTGCTGGCCCAGGATACTGCAGAAGGGGCCTGGTCAAGAATCACGAACAAAATAGCTCCTGTTGACAGGAGAAGCTCCTCCTCATCAACTCCCCTTATCAACCTTTGCAGAACACCATGACTGCTCAGGCCTGGCAGGCAGTTTTAGTACCATCCTGATGCCTGGGCAAGAGGGGATCCTCCCTCAGCCCTGTGTCCCTGAGGGCCCCACTCCCCACCCCACAGGGTAAGAGGTCCAGGGCTCACTGGGATGTGTCCACCTAGAGTTTTTGCCTCACCCTTACAGACCGGGGTTTGCAAACGACTCTTGGGCCACTAGTTTCCATTCAACTCATAAGCTAAGAATGTTTTTTATATTTTTAAATGGTTGTAAAAACATCAAAGGAAGAATGATATGCGAAAATTACATGGAATTTAAATTTTGGTGTCCATAAGTAAAGTTTTCCTGGAACGTTGCCATGTTCATTTGTTTGCATAGCGTCTATGCTGTTTTCACCACAAAACGGCAGAGTTGAGTAGTTACGACAGAGACCGTATGGCCTGCAAAGCCTGAAATATTTATCATGTGGTCATTTGTAGAAATACTTGCCAATCCTGGGCCTAGACCATTCTTAGTGCACCTGGGACCCCAGCATTCCCTGCCCACAGGGCCCCAAGCCCCTTCCATCACAGGACAGGTTTTCTTCTTGAGGATGGCCAAGGGGCAACTGTTTGTAGGGGATGTAGACGGAGCTTCCACAGTACTTGCCAGGCCCCTTGGTGTGTGAGAAATGGGGATGAGAAGAGGAATGAGGTACACCTGGGCTGGAGCCTCAGAACTGGCCATCTCTGACTACCTCGTCCTAGCATGGAGCCCTATGGAGTCCAAGAATTCAATGTTAAAATCTGGCCTTCTGGGTTTGTCGGGAGAGGAAGGCAGACTATATTTTGTTAGAGTTAACTTGATTTATTTTTATTTTATTTATTTTTGAGACAGAGCCTCGCTCTGTCACCCAGGCTGAAGTGCAGTGGCAGGATCTTGGCTCACTGCAACCTCTGCCTCTTGAGTTCATGTGAGTCTCCTGCCTCAGCCTCCCGAGTAGCTGGGATTACAGGCACACGCCCGGTTAATTTTTGTATTTTTAGTAGAGACAGGGTTTCACCATGTTGACCAGGCAGGTCTCGAACTCCCGACCTCAAGTGATCCACCCGCCTCAGCCTCCCAAAGCACTGGGACCACAGGCATGAGCCACCGCGCCTGACCAAGTTAGCTTGATTTGTAACTTTCAAATGTTCAGCAGCATGGCATGTGGGCCTCCATTTGTGTTTGTGCCCTGGGGTTTCATGTGTTGGGGGATTAGACCCCTCCCTTCTGGCCCCACCAGTTGAAGTGCTCTTCACCCAGAGTCACAGGGATTCCTCCCAAACCCACTCTGCCAGATGTATGTGCTATCACACTTACACAATTTAACTCAGCACTTACAAATTAATGAAACATGAATGTGAAAGTGACAGCTTTTTTGTTGAAAAGACCCAAGAAAGATGAGTCTCTAGCAATCAGTGGCATTGACATAGGTGTGGGCAGGACAAGTTTACATGTTTGGGAGAAAAATGGAATATTCATAGGACTCTTGCATCATATATTCCTTTAAACCTTTGCTCTGTTTTTAGAATCAAAACTGCAGAGCATAGCCTGTTTATACACTTGTAGTTTGTATAAGGAAGAAGACATAAAGTCCCTGCAGAAAGACAAGGCACAAGCCAGGGCCTTGACCCTACATCAAAAGATAGGCAAATCAGTGTGCATTTTTGCTTTTTACATGAAATAATTTTAATATCTTTATCATTGTTTATAATTCCCTACTTAATATTTTTGATTAACTCTTCAGTTAATAATTCCATAAGGACAGTTCGATAGACGATGCCATCTTATGCCGTCATGGCGAACACAATTAAGCCCTATAGGGAACATTGTGCTGAAAGGTACTGAAGCTTTACAGGCATTATTTCATTTAATTCTCACGGGTCTCATGTGACAGATGCCCCTATAGCCCTCGAGCCATAGGTAATGCAACTATAAGTCGGGTGTGGTGGTGAGGCACCTGTAGTACCAGCAATTCTGGAGCTGAAGTGGGAGGGTGGCTTGAGCCCAGGAGTCCGAGGCTGCAGTGAGCCATGATAGCACCAATGCACTCCAGCCTAGGTGACAGGAGTGAAACTCTCTCTCTTAAAAAAAAAAAAGAAAAAAATTAAAAGATAATACAATGAAAACTCAGAGAGGGTAAGGCACTTGCCCAAAATCACACAGCTAGTAAGTGAGCAGAGACTTGAACGCAAGTTAGCCCTTACTCTGAACTCGTGAGCTTAACATCTGTGCCATCCTCCACATGGCAGGCTTCCCTCAATACGTGCAGAAGAAATGAACAAATGAATGATAACCCCTAAGCAGCAGGTCTTGCTAACTGGATTCTGGTTCTCTGCGGGAGTCAGTGTGCTGGGTGGGAACAGACAAAGCTATAGGCAAGACATGGCACAAGAGCATCGATTCTACCTGAGAGCAATCAATAGAAAACTCTTAAAATGTTTAAGTGAGGCCAGGCCCAGTGGCCCACTCCTGTAATCCCACCACTTTGGGAGGCCAAGGCAGGCGGATCACCTGAGGTCAGGAGTTCGAGACTAGCTTGGCCAAACATGCTGTCTCTACTAAAAATACAAAAATTAGCCAGACATGGTGGGGCGCACCTGTAATCCCAGCTACTCATGAAGCTGAGGCTGGAGAATCACTTGAACCTGGGAGGCAGAGGTTGCAGTGACCCAAGATGGTGCCACTGCACTCCAGCCTGGGCAACAGAGTGAGACTCTGTCTCAAAAAAAAAACAAGTTTAAGTAAACTTGTATATATCACGGAATGAGATGCAAAACATTGCATCACTTCTAAATAGAAACCAGAAGACTTCAAAGAAACTCTGAGGTTCTGCCCTGCTTTGGCCTATATCCCCATAGCCTGCGGAGTTCGCCGTTGTTCTGGGCTCCTCGATGGAGATTTCGAGACACACAGTCCCACGGAGTACCAAAGAGGATATCCTCAGGGTGAGGGAGGAGAAGAAAGGTGCAGGTGAGAAGGCTGAGTTTGAGCCTTCAATAGCATTGCCGGGTTGTATTTGGACACCAGGCAGAGGGTTTGTGGGACAGGGTTCTAGAAAAAGCTGTTGCCAGACCCTGACATTGCCTCATAGTGCAATGCAGGAGGAGGGTGGAAAGGTGGGGAATTCATTCTGGGCATATGGGAGGGCACATACTCTAGGTGGCCAGAGCCCGCGGGGAGCTAGAAAGGACAGAAGGCTGCTGAGGTGCAAGCCTCTATTGAGGCTGCATCATGACTGTGCTGAATGGGAAGAAAAGTGTTCTTCTGGCAAAGACTGAATAACACCTCTGCTTAGGAAAGTGAACTAAGGGCAGATCATTACCTGCAGGGGCCTGGGGCAGCCCTCTCCCCTAAGCCCTGGGCAGAGGGGCTGATGTTCCTGTGTTTCCCTAGAAAGCCCGGTGGTGGCTCATTTTTCAAGTCCACTTGACTGGCCGTGGGGTGCATGGATTAAACATTACTTCCGGGTGTGTCTGTGAGGGTGTTTCTGGGGAGACTGGCTTTAGAACTGAGGGACTGAGAAAGCAGATTGCACTCCTCAATGTCAGCGGGCATCGTCCAGTCTGTTGAGGGCCTGAATAGAACAAAAAAGCAGAAGAAGGAGGAATTGGCCCCTTTTCCCCCTGCCTCATTGCTTGATCTGGGACATCTCATTTCGTCTTCTCTTGTTCTCAGACTGGGAATCTCACCATCGGTTCCTCTGGTTCTCAGACCCTTGGGCGTGAGCTGAATTGCACCATGGCTTTCTGTTTGCCTGGGGAACGCTAATACAAGCCATCTCAACTTGGGCATTACTGAGGCTGTAGGGTCACAGTAAGCCCTGAAATTGCACATGTCTGTGCACTGTTATGGGGAGAAGATCCACAAGGTCATGTAATCCCCCAAAAGGTGAAGAGCTGTTGCCTTAAGGAGCCCCAGGGAGAAAAACCAGGCTTGAGGGTTTTAGGCAAACCAGCCACAGAGCCCTGAACCCTATCTTCACAGAGCACTGATTCCAGCCTCTCCCACCGACAGAAACTGTTGGGTTTATGATTTATGTAAGTGACCTAATCGCCACTCAATTGATCAAGGCAAAGGGGTATTTAAGGAATGAAACCTGAACTGCTCTGCAAGGTGAGGGTTAGGAATATCTTATACTTCCCTGCAGATGGAGCATGCGTGAAGTTAATTATTGCATACAACAGCATTGTCTTTGGAGAAAGAGCATGGGGCTCCAAGAAGTATTGTCCTCAAAGTCACAGAACTGGTGACCTAAGACAGAAGCCACCCATTAACCACCGGACCTGGGACAAGTTGCTGTCTTCAGGATTCAGAGTCTTCATCTATAAAATGGGATTAATAGGGTTGTGTAGAGCTTCCATCATATAATGCGGACATTCAATGTGTAAAGAGTTTACAGAGTGAAAGATGAAGACACTGCTTGATAACTGTTAGTTTTTATTGTACTACTGATAATTACTTTATTAAATGTTTCTGTCACTGATAGTTGGGGAAAGGAGAAATAATAGAAGATACTATTAGAACCAAGCCTACAATTGATATGTAACTTGTAGCTTGCCCTGCTGAGCAAAAAGGCGTAAGGATAACAATTCTGCCAAGGGCTCCTTCTGGGCCCCTCCTCACATGCACTAACTGAATTGCTCCTCTCAACAACCCATCCTGTGATTGAGGAGGCTGAGACTCAAAGAGATTAACTAATTTTCCCAACTCACTCCTCCGTTTGGAAAAGTGGAGGCATGACATTAATTGGACTCTGTCATAAACCGCTGGTCTCTGTCTCTGGAGCAGGGGTGTGTCTGGACCACAGAGCATGGGCAGAGAGTGCCTGCCCCTTCATCAGTGATGAGTTGTGTCGGGTGAGAGTACTCTTGGATGAACAGGTCATCAGGCTCAATTCCCCTCCTCTCCTCATTAGAAGCTTCCTCTGAAATCTACACCTTGCCAGGATGCAGAGCTAGGAAGTTCATAAATCAGAATTGCTGAGTGGCAAACTGCAAAAAAGGAAGTGCCACTTCCCCAGGGGATGTGGAGATGCTGTTTGTGAACGAAAAAGTGAGAGGGACTTGGCCCCATGTCTGCAAAGAGACAGGTGTGCTTCTGCAGGGGGGCCTGCGCCGGCCTGGGTCTGCAACCCTTGTGTTACCTATCCATTGCTGCACAAGCTCGGCTTTGGCCCCACAGTGCACGCCTATCCTGTCCCCCAACCTCATCACTCCCAGCTGTGTCTGCTCACTGCCTCCTGTCACCTCGAGTATGCAATTCAGACTCAGTGTCCATGAGGCCCTCTTATCTGGGATTGACCATTCTCCCTCCTCTTCCCAAACTACTCAAGGGTTTGCTCAGGTGTTCCCTCTGCTGCAGGACTCTTTCCCCAGTTCTTTAAAGGGCTGATTCCGTCCCATGGCTCAGATTTCAGCTCAGCTCTTAGCTCTTCAGAGAGACCTTCCCTACCTCCCAATTTAAATTATACTCTGAAGCCAATCACCGTGACATTGACCTTTGTAATTTTCTTCATAAAGCCTTCAAAATCTTCACCTGCAACGATTTCATTATTTCTTCCTCCTCTGCCAGAAGGTAAACTTCCAGAGACAGAGGCCAGCCTGTCCTGATCACTAGGTGGTCCAGAGTTAGAACAGCAACTGGGTCGAGTAGGCCCTCTGAATCCTCACGAGTCGGCATCTGAATCCACAAAGGAATTCAAGCTCTGGCCGCTCAGCCTGTGCACCTTGGTGGGTGCACAAGGCGTTGACTCTGGCTCCTGGGCAGCCATCATTGCACTGGTCCATGCTCAAGGCGTCTCCTCGGGTTGCTACTGTAGGCTGTTGCTTTACCAAGACAGTGGAGGGGGGTGGGCAGGAAAGGCCATTGATGTTTCCTGAGTTTTGATTTTTTTTTCTTTTTATTCTGAGGAACTGGATGCAGTCTTGCATTGTTGAATGATGGGAATATGTTCTAAGAAATGCATTGCTAGGTGATTTTGTCATTGTGTAAACATCATAAAGTGTACTTGCACAATCCTAGATTGGACAGCCAACAACACACCCAGGCTATGGGCATGGTCTATTGCTCCTAGGTTACAAACCTGCACAGCATATTACTGGACTGAATACCGTAGGCAATTGTAACACTATGGTAAGTATTTGTGTATTTAAACATAGCTAAACATAGAAAAAGTACAGCAAAAATATGGTATAAAAAATAAAAAATGGCCAGGCACGGTGGCTCACACCTGTAATTCCAGCACTTTGGGAGCCTGAGGCAGGCGGATCACTTGAGGTCAGCAGTTTGAGACCAACCTGGCCAACGTGGTAAAACTCCGTCTCTACCAAAAATACAAAAATATTAGCTGGGCATGGTGGCGCGCGCTTGTAATTCCAGCTACTTGGGAGGCTGAGGCAGGAGAATCCCTTGAACCCGGGAGGCGGAGGTTGCAGTGAGCACTGAACTCCAGCCTGGGTGACAGAGCAAGACTCCATCTCAAAAAAAAAAAAAAAAGATAAAAAATGGTCCACCTGTATAGGGCACTTACCGTAAATGGAGCTTGCAGGACTGAAAGTTGCTCTGGGTGAGTCAGTGAGTGAATATGAAGGCCTAGGACATCATCGTGCACTACCCTAGACTTTATAAATACTGTACACATAGGCTACACTAAATACATTTAAAAATATTTTTCTTGAATTATAAATTAACCTTAGCTTACTGTAACTTTTTTACTTTATAAAATTTTTAATTTTTTAACTTCTTGACTCTTTTGTAGTAACATTTAGCTTTAAACACAAACACAGCCAGGCACGGTGGCTCACGCCTGTAATCCCAGCACTTTGGGAGGCCCAGGCAGGTGGATCACGAGGTCAGGAGATCGAGACCATCCTGGCTAAGACAGTGAAACCCCGTCTCTACTAAAAATACAAAAAATTAGCTGGGCGTGGTGGCAGGTGCCTGTAGTCGTAGCTACTCAGGAGGCTGAGGCAGGAGAATGGCGTGAACCTGGGAGATGGAGCTTGCAGTGAGCAGAGATAGCGCCACTGCACTCCAGCCTGGGCGACAGAGCAACTCTGTTTTAAAAAAAAAAAAACAAAAAAAAAAAACCCACAAACACATTGTAAAGCTGTACAAAAATGTTTTCTATCCTTATTCTATAAACATTTTTCTATTTTGAAAACTTTTTTCTTTTTACCTTTTAATTTATTTTGCTAAAAGCTGGGACACAAACACATCCATTAACCTAGGCCCACACAGGGTCAGGGTCCTCAGTATCACCTCCACATCTTGTCCCACAGAAAGGTCTTCAGGGGCACACATGGAACTGTCATCTCCTATGATAGCAGTGCCTTCTGGAAAACCTCCTAATGGACTTTCCCGAGACTCTTTTATAGTTTACATTTTTTTTTTGTAAGTAGAAGTACGCTCTAAAATAATGATAGTGTAATATAGCCAATACATAAATCAGTAATATTTATTATCATGACAAAATATTATATACTGTGTGTAAGTGTATGTGCTCGACTTTTATACAACTGGCCACACAGTGGGTTTGTTTACCCAGCATCCCGGCAAACGCATATTGCATTGGCGTGTTATGATGGCTATGATGTGACTAGCCTATAGGAATTTTCCATCTCCATTATCTTACCGGATCACTGTTGTGTATGCAGTCCATCGTTGACCAAAACCTTGTTATGTGGCACATGACTCTATCATTATCTGTAATTAACCACATGTATGCCCAGTAGCCCTCATCCCAACCTTGATCTATTAGTTCATGTGAGATGGGAAATGATGCAGAATGGAAGGATGACTGGCTAATGAGCCAGGTCCCAACTCCACTTTTACGTGCTGGGTGACCCCAAGTAACCACAGAGCATCCGAGCCTTGGTCTCTTATTTGTAAGATGGTTGAGTTTGTGGATTTGGGAGTCAGACAGGCCTGATGAGCCCACTTAGTGAGTTGGGCAAGTTCCATCTCAGAGGGTGATCATCAAGATGAAATGAGATAGAGCTTGTAAGAGTCATATTGTGTACCAGGCACAGAACTCAGTGATTGTTGGGTGTTGGTTGCCATTTGGTACTGCCTTTACTGGAATGACCACTGGCTACCAGGCAGAGGATGTGGCTGTCATCTCCTGACATAACAAGTAAACCCTCACTATCGACATAATCCTTTAGCTGAGTGGTTCTCAAAATGTGGTCCCCAGACCAGCACTATCAGCATCACCTGGAAACATGTCAGAAATACACATTTTCAGGCCCCACTCTGGACCTACCAACTCAGAAAGCCTGGAGGTGGGTGGGGACCAGCCATCTTTAGCAAGCCACTTCCAGTTGATTCTGCATAGACTTCTGCATTAGCCCCAGCAGGTGAGAACCACAGTGTTAGCCCCAATCTTTCTAACCCTAGTTTCACAGGGATTGTGATTTAGGTGGTCTGGAAAGGGACTCCCAGTAAAACAGAACCAGCAGGATGTGAGTGTGTGTGTGTGTGTGTGTGTAAACTAGGACACACACACATAGAGAGAAACAGACAGAGGTTTTAATCTAAAGAATTGGCTTATGTGATTGTGGGGCCTGGCAAATCCCACATCTGCCAGGCAGGCCAGCAAGCTGGAGACCCAAGGAAGAGCTGGCATTGCAGCTCGAGTTGGAGGCAGTCTGGAGACAGAATTTCCTCTTTCTTGGGGAACTTTGGTCTTTTTCCCAAGGCCTTCAACTGATTAGATGAGGCCCACCCACGCACCCACATTATGGAGAGTCATCTGCCTTACTCAACGTCTACTGATTTTAATGCTAATCTCATCTAAAATATACCTTCACAGCAACATCCCAATGGTGGTGAACCAAGTGTCGGCACTGTGGCCTGGCCAAGTTGACACACTAATGGAACCACCCTGGCTGGGCAGCAGGGAAGCAAGGCCGTGGAGGCCTCCCTCCTGGTGCACATTCTTTCTGAATGGGGTCAACGAAACAAAGAGGCTGCCCCTCCCCGGCCACATCTCACGCAGCCCCCGCTCCTCTCCTCACTGTCACTGCTGACAGGTGTTGCGTGGAGGGAGACAATCTGTACAGCACCCTTGTTTGGGGGTTTTCACCCTGAAGGTGCCTTCCTAGCTTCTCCCTGGGAGCACTAAGCCTTGTGTGACCCTCTACCCTCAGCTTTGCTTCGAGGGTACTGCAGGCCCCCTGTTGGATCGTGTGTGGATGGATAGAGAAAAAGAAACAGGGCCACCCCGCACATGGAAGATGGGAGGGGGAATGGAGAGCTCCAGGATTAGAACAGATGGAGCACCCTGCATGGTGCCATAGGTAGGGCGCCCTGCATGGTGCCATAGGTGGAGCGCCCTGACATGGCGCCACTAATAGAGCACCCACAGCAAAGCCACCCAGCCAGGCTCCTTAGACCCCTGCAGAACCTTCTTCACCAAGCCCTGCCCTTCTGTGTCCCCTTGCTCCTCAGCATATTGTGATGTATGTCAGGTTAGCCTCTTTCCCGGCTTCAGGGTGAGGGCAGGCGGGGGAAATTGTGCTGCTGTTGTAGGATTCACAGAGGCAGCCTGAAGGAGATGGAAATTCTGGGAGACACTCCCAGAGGAAAGCTCTGGGTGAAGCAGGTGCTGAAACGGGGTGGCCCTGCCCCACTGGGGCTGAGGCATCGCTTCTGGGACATCTGAGGTCACCAGGTGATGGTGACAAGATGGACAGGGACGGACTTCCACACCTGCCTGGGTGCTGCTTTCACAGGTCCCCCCTGGAATGAGCACCGAGAAGGAGCAATGTGCTTTGTTTTTCAAAATGTACATGGATTTCATTTAAAGGGCTGCCCTTGTTGACATGATGTCCTGCTAACTTTAGGAAAGGAGATGGTCATGACAGTAATGGTAGCTGATGGGGTTCAGGGTTTGTTTTTTTCTTTAACGCCCTTATATGACATTAAAAAAAAGTTGTCAGCCCTTTGTTGGTTCTCCAGTTTGGAGGGAAGAGCAGTGAACATTAGAGTCCTTACAATCCGAAAGCCGGGCAAACCACTGATTTAGGTTCTAGAACCTTCACCTGGAGTGATTTCATTGATTGCTGTTTTTAAAGAAGGATCTTGGGGTTTAATTCCTTTGCATCTTTTCTCAACCTTGGCCACTTGAGCTAGCCAACTCTTGAAGGCCAGAGTAAATGGAGGGCCTGCCTTCCCGTCATGGCACCATCACACACAGCAATAGGAAGTGATGAAGAACCCACAGCCTGGCAGGAGCTGGGCAGAGACTGTGAATAAGGCATCATTACACACCACCCAAAGTTACCTCTGGGTAACTCATACGGCAAAAGAAAAGTACACAGTGACCACTGCCCTACTCTGTTTTTTTCTGCAATCTCCTCCCAGGCTCTTTTTATACAATTTAGGAAGAGAAATATACAGGTTCCTGTCCTTGTGAGGAAACCATTCATGTAGTTTGGCGTCCTCAGCCTAATCATTAGGTTATCTCTGCTTCCCCTGTCCAGTGTGCAATGATCGGGTCAGGATGGGCACAGACCCAAGCTGGGCCAATCAGATCACACCTTGGGGCTTCTGTTTAAGCTTTGGGAATAGACACGCTTTCTGTTTCATGGGGTGCAGTAGCCCTGAGAACAGTGTAAGCCTAGAGCCGCCAGTGGCCGCCTTTGCTACCCTGTGGTGTGAGCCTGCTGGATAGTAAAGACAGTATAGACGAAAGAGCTGAGAGGTGGAGTGAGAGCTTTGATAGCATTGTTTGAATCTCTACTTTCCATCATGCCTGAAGCTACCTGCACTCTGGGACTTCTCAGTGTATTTCCTTAAAGCAGTTTGAGTTTAGTTTTGATCATTTATACTCCAAAATATTCCTGAAAACCGCTCCCTAACATTTTATGCTCTTTCTTTCTACCAAAACTCAGAAGCCCTTTGCATGAGTGTCATTGGAAATCCACTGACCCAAATGCCATAGGCTGAACTTAAGCCATTATCCTTAACACATTCAATTCCATATAAGAAATTCTTCCCTGAAATCAATCAGGGACCAACTTTAGGACCAGCTTGGGGTCATCATGGCTGTGAAAAGAACAGCCTGACTTTATTAATTTGTTCTGATGAGGAACTTCCTCTTGAACTAATTTGCACCTAGATGGGCAATTTAGTTAACTCCATTCGCTTCTGTTTCTACATCTGTAAGATGAGGGATGGAAGTACCAGTATTGCAGGATTGTTCAGTTTTGCTCAGTTCAGTTCAATCTCTTTCCAAACAGCTCAGGTCGACACAGCTCATCCAGTTCCACTCCCATGCAGGAGGGCCTCACGTGACTTAAACTGTACTTAAACAATCTCCTTCCTCACCTAATCATGGCTCAGGCTGGGCCAATCACACTCCCTTTCCAAGGAACCGGGCACTGTGTTACAGGATCTCTACTTTAGGGAAACCAGGATGCATCCGTGTGAAAGGCCCAGTGAATGGAGCAAAGGTGTAGAGAAAAGCAGAGAAAGACGTGTAAGGACAGGGTCCCACACCTGTGAGGCCCAGGAGATCTCCCACTTTGGGACCCAGGAGGTATCTCAATATATGTCCACTAAAGAGCCCTTTGGGCCTCTAGCTAGCTGGAGATGTTTCTTTCTTTTCTTCTCTTCTCTTTTTTTTTTTTTTTTGAGATGGAGTCTCGCTCTGTCGCCCAGGCTGGAGTGCAGTGGCGCGATCTCAACTCACTGCAAGCTCCACCTCCCGGGTTCACGCTATTCTCCTGCCTCAGCCTCCAGAGTAGCTGGGACTACAGGCGCCCGCCACCATGCCCAGCTAATTTTTTGTATTTTTAGTAGAGATGGGGTTTCACCGTGTTAGCCAGGATGATCTTATCTCCTGACCTCGTGATCCACCCGCCTCGGCCTGCCAAAGTACTGGGATTACAGGCGTGAGCCACCGTGCCCGGTGGAGAGGTTTCTTTTTATTACTCCTAAAAAGCAGCAGCCAACCCCTGAGGATAGTTTTTAGCTGAAAATCACTTCCTGTTTCTATGTGATCCTGTGGAAGCCCCAGTCCACTCCTCTGTGAAAAGGGCTATCAAAGTTGCTTCACCTCAGAGGATTAGAGCTCAGTTGGGATAATGGATGTGGAAAGGAATCTTAAACTTAGATGACAATAATTTCCTGTAGGAACAGTTGCAATTTATTGGACCCACTTACTCTTCTTTTGAGCTTTTGTACCAACAGGCAAGCATCACGCTCCTCTCCTTGTGATCTCTACACAGATCTTACCTCTTGAGGTTACTCACAAGGAGCCAGCCAGCTGGCCTGAGCCAGCTCAGGAGACTGAGCCGGGTGTAGGATAACGAACGGTTCAAAGAGGTCCTTTTCTGATGCAGAATGTCCTTGCTACTACCCTGAAATTCCATAATTACAGGTTGATTTCCTTATGACTTGAAAACACACTTGAATTAAAATGCAGACTAGGCAAAGAGTCCTTAGATTTGACACCAAAATCATGACCCACAAAAGGAAAGATGATATATTAGCCTGCTTAGGCTGCCATAACAAAATACCTTAGACTAGGTGGCTTAAACAACAGCAACGTATTTTCTCAGAGTTCTGTAGGCTAGAAGTCCAAGATCAAGGCCCGACAGGGTTCAGTTTCTGGTGAGGGCTCCCTTCCTGGCTGGTAGACAGCTGCTTTCTCACAGTGTCCTTGTGTGAGAGAGAGAGAGCTCTAGTCTCTATTTTGTTTTATTGATTTTTTTCTTGAATAAAATCAATTTTAACATCCATTATAAAAACTTTAAATCTACAATAGGGTCAAAATAAAATGTATAAAACCTCCTTTGCACTCCCCTCATTTAGTTCTACTCCACGGAATTAAGGATTGTTAATATTTTCTTGTTTATCCTTTCAGAACTCCATTTATTGGTGAGAATGGTGTCATATAAAATGTCTTAGCCAGGTGCGATGGCTCATGCTTGGATTCACAGCATTTCTGGAAGCCAAGGTGGGAAGATCGCTTGAGGGCAGGAGTTTGAGACCAGCCTTAGCAATACAGAGAGACTCCATCTCATATGTGTTTTCTTATGCTTTCTCTTGGACATTTCTTTGTTATATTTATTCCTGTTTTTACAAAACCATTGACTTATCTGTTTATGTGTCATGCCAAATTCAAATGAGACTGATAGACTCTCCTATTGTGGGGCACCTGTTTAACTTAAACTTTGCCTAGAGAGTGTCCATGAGGGATTTGCTGACTAATCTTTTCTTGGGATACTGTTTCTGTTTCTCACTTCCCTTTTCCATTTTTTTTCCGGTTCATCTTCCAGCTCCTTTTCATTTTCCTCTTCTTTTTATTGCTCTCTCCTCCTGCTTCTCCTCCTTCTCTACATTTCTGCTTTCCCTTTCGTTCATCTTCACTGCAATTTCCATTTGATTGTTCTGGATTTTGATCACAAGGCATAGCTGGTTGTTTCTGTATAAAAAGATTTGAATTATCAGGGGCTTCTGAAGTATCAGGATCGCTCTCCACATTGAAAAAGTTTCTTCTCCCACTTCCTGGACACCGTCCTTTCCTGGGCTTCCTCAAAGTCAATGGCTGCTCTTTCAAAGCTTTCTTTGTTGCTCCTCTTTCCCCTCTCTTCTTCTTGTAAGAGCACCAACCCTATGGGATTAAGGCCCTACCCTTATGACCTCATTTAACCTTTATCACCTCCTCTCAGGCCGAAACAGAGTCACACTGAGTCTCATTGGGAGTTAGAGCTTCAACATACGAATTTTTGAAGGACACAATTCAGTTCATAGCAGATTGATATATTCGACCTTATCTAAATTTAAAACTTTTGCTCTGCAAAAGACCTGTAAGGAGGATGAAAATACTTGCTATAGACTGGGAGAAAATATTTGCAACCTACATATCTAACAGAGAACTTGTATCTAGAATATATGAATCTCACAAAACTCAACAGTAAAACAAATTCCAATTAAAATATGGGCAAACATTCTGAACAAAATTTTAGCCAATTGACTCTAACAATGTATAAATCCCATGACCACATGGCATTTATTCCACATATGTACAGCTAGCTCAATACTTGATAGTCAATGTGATTCACCATATCAACAGGCCAAAGAAGAAAAACATTTGACGACTTCAACACCCATCAATGATCGAAGGCACTCAGTACATTAGGAATAAAGGGGAACTTGCTTGATCTCATAAAGAGCATCTGCAAAAACCTAGAGCTAACATCATACTCAATGGTGAAGGATTGAATGCTGTCCTTCTAAGATGGGAACAAGATAAGGATGCCTGCTCTCACCACTCTTATTCAACAATGCACTGGAAGTTTTAGTCATGCAATAAGGGAAGAAAAAGAAATAAAAGTCATTTAGAGTAAAAAAGGAGAAGATAGAAGTGTCTTTATTTGCAGACAGTATGATTGAAATCCCAAGGAATCTGCAAAACAAAACAAAACAAAACAAAAACCTCATAGGACTAATAATTGAGTTCAGTAAGATCACAGGATACAAGATCAACACACAAACATCAATTGCATTTTTATATACTGACAATGAACAAGTGGAAACCAAAATTTAAAAATGCAACATAATTAATAATTGCCCAAAGAAAGGGAAATAGTTATCAAACAAATCAAGCAAAGCATACACAGTATCCTTACGCTGAAATTACAAAGTGCTGATGAAAGAAACCAAAGAAGACCTAAATACTTCGGGAGACGCCAGCTGTGGTGGCTCATGCCTGTAATCCCTGCACTTTGGGAGGCTGAGGCAGGAGGATCGTTTGAGCTTAGGAGTTTGAGACCAGCCTGGGCAACATAGAGAGACCTCGTCTCTACTAAAAACATATTTTTTAAAACTTAGCTAGCCATGGTGGCGGGCACCTATAGTCCCAGCTACTCGGGAGGGTGAGGTGGCAGGATTGCTTGAGCCTGGGAGGTCAAAGCTGCAGTGAGTCATGATCATGCCACTGCAGCCTGGACAACAGAATGAGACCCTGTCTCAGAAAAAGAGAAGAAATTGATAAATTGAATCTTATCAAAATTAAAAGCTTTTCTTGTAAAAGCTTATGTTAAGAGGACAAAAAGACAAGCTACAGATTGGGAAAAATTATTTGAAAATCACATATTAGACAAAGGACTGGTATCTAGAATACATAACAATTCTCAAAACTCAATAATCCAATTAAAAAATGGGAAAAAGACATGTAACAGACATTTCACTGAAGAGGATGTACAGATGGGAAACAAGCATGTGAAAAGATATTCAACATCATTAGCCATTAGAAAAATACCAATTAAAAGTACAATGAGATAGCATTACATACCTACCAGAATGGCTAAAATAAAATATAGTGATAACACCAAATGCTGCTGAGGATGCAGAAAAATCAGACCACTTATACCCTGCTGGTGGAAACGAAAAATAGTACAGCCATTCTGAAAAATAGTTTGTCAGTTTTTTGGTTTTTGTTTTGTTTTGGTTTAGTTTTTTTGAGACAGATTCTCACTCTGTCCCCCAGACTGGAGTGCAGTGGCACCATCATGGCTCACTGCAGCCTCAACCTCCTGGGCTCAAGTAATCCTCCTGCCTCAGCCCCCCATGTAGCTGGGACTACAGGTGTGTGTTACCATGCCCAGCTAATTCTTGGATTTTGTTTGGGTAGGGACAGGATTTTGCCATGTTGCCCAGGATGGTCTTGAACTCCCGGGCTCAAGCGATCTGCTCGTCTCTGCCTCCCAAAGTGCTGGGATTACAGGCATGAGCCACCATGCCTGGCTATCAGTTTCTTTTAAAGCTAAAAATGGACTTATCTAGCAATTACACTCTTGGCCCTTTATCCCAGAGAAATTTTCATTTCAAAATCTTATGTTTTTACAAAAATTTATACACAATGTTGATAGCAACTTTATTTATTATAGCCAGAAAAGCTGGAGACAACCAAAATGCCTTTTAATAATCTATTAAACTGTGCTACGTCCATACCATGAAACACCATTCACCAATAAAAGGGAGAAACTACTCATACATGTGGCAAGTTGGATGGATCTCAGTGGAGTTATGCTGAGTGAAAAGAGCCAGTCTCAAAAAGTTACTTATCATGTGATTCTGTGTATACAATATTTTTGAAATAATAAAATTGCAGAGCTGGAGAACAGATTTGTGGCTGTCAGGGGTTTGGCAAGATGAGAGGGGAGGAGGAGGCCATGGCTAAAACAGGATAGCATAAGGGATCCTTGTATTTTATATTCTGACTGTGGTGCTGGTCATACGAACTCACATTGCATAGAACTAAGTATACACACACACACACACAACTGCATGCATGTAAAAGTGGTGAAATTCGAAGGTCAAGGTACTGCATCAATGCCAGTTTCCTAATTCTGCTATTATACTATAGTAATGCGAGATGTTACCACCGGGGAAACCAGGTGAAGGGTGTGTTGCTTCTTTTTTTTTTTTTTTTTTTTTGAGATGGAGTCTCGCTCTCTCATCCAGGCTGGAGTGCAGTGGCATGATTTCGGCTCACTGCAACCTTCCCCTCCCAGGTTCAAGCGATTCTCCTGCCTCAGCCTCCTGAGTAGCTGGGATTACAGGTGCGCACCACCACATCTGGCTAATTTTTGTATTTTTAGTAGAGATGGGGTTTCACCATGTTGGCTAGGGTGGTCTCTAGCTCCCAACCTCAAGATCCACCTGCCTTGGCCTCCCAAAGTGCTGGGATTACAGGCGTGAGCCACAGTGCCCATCCGTGTTGCTTCTTATCACTGCATGTGAATCTACAGTCATCTCAAAAATAAAAAGTTTTTTTTTAATGTGGTTACCCCCAGAAAAAAAAAATTCCATATAAGTGTACAGATTCCTTTCCACATCCATTACCCCAACTGCTTCCATTCCTGGGAGGTCAAGCAGTCTTGTTAGCCCATTTTGCAAGAGAAAACTAGGACCAAAATGGTTAATATGGCCAAGGAAAGATCATATCCTTGGTTCTGTGACTGGTTCTCTTCAATAGCTGTAGATGGAGCATATTATCTCTATTTTACCTATGAGAAAACTGAGTCTCAGAAATAGAAAATGTCCAAGTTTATACACCTAGAGTACAAAACAGAGGTCTTTTGGCTGTAAACTATAGAAACTAAAGCCAAGCTGGGTTAAGGCAAAAAGGTGGCATTGGCTCAGGTAGTGGAAAGTCATGGGTTTCAGGCACAGCTTGACCCAAGTACTAAAACCATGTAATTGGGATTCCACCTCTCAATTTTAGCCCTGCTTTCTTTTGCATTGGTTTTATTCCTAGGCAGGCTTTTCCCAAACAATGGCAAAGATATTTTACATTCCACCAACTTAGCAAACCATAAGAAGAGTCCCTCTTCCAATACCTACAGAAAGGTCCTAAATTGATTCTGACTTTTCTGGCTTGAGTCACATACCCAGGAATACAGACAATTGTAAGTGGCCTGGTCCTGGCCACGTGCCCACCTTGACCTGAATTATCTGGACCGAGAGTAGGGAGGAGTAGGGAGGACTGGTTCTACAAGGGAGGCCGAGCACACAGAAAACACACCTGCATGGGCTCCCACAAGAACCCCCAGGTAAATCGGAGGGCAACCTACAAAGGGCCTGGATAGACAGCAGCTCTGAACAGTAGCTCAGCTTTCCTTTGATGTTGGCCACCTGTCCTGCCAACCACTCCCTCAACACTCACCTCTTGCCACTTTGGCAGGAGCCAACAGGCCCCCTCTAAGTTGCACAGCAATCTGAGCATGGTACCAGGGGCTGGAATTCGAAGCTGCTCTAAGAAACCAGCCAGCATTTCTTTCCTGAAGACACCATAGACCCGTCTGCTTCACAGAGTAATGAGAAGACACATGTGTTAATAAAGGCGAACATTTGCAACTTGCCTACTAGAGACAGCTGAATGTAAACACCGAGTGGGGATGCTCCCTTATTGTTATCTACACCTTGCCAGGCCACTGAGGAGGATGCCAAGAGCCCGCAGTATTTCATCTCCAGCTCCGACTTCATCAGAGCCAAGTCCTCATCGCTCTATAGTCTTGCCAGCCGAGTGGGCAGTGCCAGCCCCTGCCGTGGGAGGGGGTGTCCAGTGCATGGTCCGGAGCTGCTGTCCCTGCAGAGCTAGTGAGGGTAGCTCTGTTTCTGCTGAGGGCCTACTGGGGACCCCATCCCCTTTCCTAGGTGTGCTTTTGTCTGTTCCCAGAAGCACCACTCATCAGTCGTCCTCATTTTAATCTCCTTCTCCAGTTGACATATTTAAAATTAATGAGGAATTTGTTCTCACCCAACTCTCTGGTTAGGGCAGTGAGCCTATTTCTCCCCCTCAAATGAATCTTTTAGGTGAAATAATGAAAAAATATGTTTATCTCTCCTACCCTGGCCCTACTTTTAATGTTTTTGGCAGCTCTGAACAGAGCCATTATATAAAAATCAGACACTTTATTGCTCAGTAATTAGCCCAAACTAGCCCAGGAAGACAGTTTGCGGGTGGAGAGAGGAAGAGATGGATGAGGAAAGGGTGCCCAGGGATGTGGTAGGTGCATGTGTGCTTTTGAACAATTTCGTTTGCTGGATTTCTGTGGGCAAAAGGTGTCCCTGAGTAAGCTGTGCCAAGTTATTTCCTGAAGATGTGCGCGTTGAAAAAAATTTGTTTCCTCAATCTCATGGTGTTACGGTCTGAATGTGTGTGGCCTCCCCCGCAAATTCCTGTGTGGAAATCCTCACCCCCAAGGTGATGGTGTTCAGAGGTGGGGCTTTGGGAGGCAATTAGGTCATGAGGATGAAGCCCTCATGAATGGGATTAGTGTCCTTAGCAAAGAGACTGCAGAGAGCTCTCTTGCTCTCTTCGCATCACGTAAAGGCACAAAGAAGCTGTGGCTGGATGCAGTGGCTCATGCCTGTAATCCCAGCACTTTGAGAGGCCGAGATGGGTGGATCCCCTGAGTTCGGGAGTTCAAGACCAGCCTGGCCAACATGGTGAAACCTCATCTCTACTAAAAATACAAAAATTAGCCAGGCATGGTGGCACGTGCCTGTAATCCCAGCTACTCCGGAGGCTGAGGCAGGAGAATCGCTTGAACCTAGGAGGCAGAGGTTGCAGTGAGCTGAGCTGGTGCCACTGCACTCAAGCCTTGGCGACAGAGCAAGACTCCCTCTCAAATTAAAAAAAAAAAAAAGAGGGGCCAGGCACGGTGGCTCACCCTTGTAATCCCAGCACTTTGGGAGGCCGAGGCAGGTGGATCACCTGAGGTCAGGAGTTCGAGACTGGCCTGACCAACATGGTGAAACTCCGTCTCTACTAAAAATACAAAATTAGCCGGGCGTGGTGGCACATGCCTGTAATCCCAGCTACTCAGGAGGCTGAGGCAGGAGAATTGCTTGAACCTGGGAGGCAAAGGTTGTGGTGAGCCGAGATCGCGCCATTGCACTGCAGCAAGGGCAACAAGAGCAAAACTCCCTCTCAAAAAAAAAAAAAAAAAAAGAGAGAGAGAAGCTGCCAGTCTGCAACCCAGAAGAGGGCCCCCGCCAGAACCCAACCATCTGCCACCCTAATCTTGGACTTCCAGCCTCCAGAGGAATAAATTTCTGTTGTTTATAAGCCACTGTGGTGCTCTGTTACAGCAACCCAAACTAAGATACATGATTTGAAATGACAAGTATGATGGCTTCCTGGTGTCTGTGTGAGGGAAGATCTCACCACAGGCAGGCAGGAGGGCCCTGGTGCAGGTCCCTGAACCTGCAGTCTGGGCTTGCATGGGGCCCTGCCGGTAGCATGCTCATAGCTCACGGACTGAAATGTTCTCTTTGTGAATCTCCCTCCCACAAGAGAACATGGTTTCCATGAAGAAAGGGACTGTATCTTTCTTTGTAATGTGAGCCTTGTATTGTGCTTAGCACATAGCAGGTGGTCAGAAAGATGTGTTGAACTGAGCTGATGTAGGATGAACACAGATACAGATCACACATGAAGCCAGGTGAGCCTTGGCCCAGGCATGCCCTTGGGAGAGGTGGGGGATAAATGAGAGGATGCTGCCCCCTCTTTTTCTATCAAGAAAGACTTCCTGGAGCAGATGCAGCTTGACTCCGTTTGGGAGCGCTCTGGACACTTCTGTCCTTCTGTTGGACCACCACAGGAGACCAAGCAGGCTTCCCTGTCCTCTGTCCTCCCTCCCACCTTCTTTTGTGCTAAGTCCTCCAATCGTCAAGGCCTGGTGTTCTACTGGTGACCACTCTCTCTCTGCTGGTTAAAACGCCCATTCTCAACAGGACTGTCCAGCGTGGCTGACCTTCACTCAGCAGGGTCTGTGACTCCCAGGTGTGAAGCCACTGGTGGAGTATCCAGGGGCCGAGCGCTGATGCGTTTCTCTTCATCCACCTCACTCTGACCCTGGACGCCAGTTAACCCAGGAGAGGTCCCTGAACACAACCCCGATGCAAGCAAACGTAAGTTCGTAAGTTCGCAATGCCTAAGGGATAGAACGTGGCAAATCTGGACTCAGAGCCTAAACCAAGCAGAAAAGTAACAGTAATAATTCTGAGGCTGGGAAGACCAGCTTGGGAAAGTTGCAAGCACTGAAGCATTTTCAATTCTTAAAATGCACCAGCGCCCCACTGCCCCACCCTGAGCAGAGGAAAAGACAATCAATTCTTCCATGGCAAAAACGAAATAAAGTGCTCAGCTGGTTAAAACTGCTGCTGCAGGAAGAAGCAAGCCCCCTGAGATGGGGTTGCCAGAAAAACACAGGATGCCCAGTTAAATGTGGATTGTAGATAAACAAGAAAAAAATCTTTAGTATAAGTATGTCCCCTGAAATATTGGGGACATACTTATACTAAAAATTGTTGCTTACTTAGCTGAAATTCAAATATAACTGGGCCTTCTCTACTTTGCCTGGCAACCCTGCTCTGACAGGTAGAGGCTGCTGCACAAGCTTCAAAGGGACCGCAGAAATATTTTTACAGCCAGGCCTCAGGGGAATAGGAAAGTGGTCCAGGAAGGGTGGTCTTAGGGTGATCACCACCTCAGCAGTAGGAGCCCTCTGACACCCTTAGCCTTTACCTTTACTCAGCTCTTAAGGGTCTGTCTTCCATTGTCCCTATTGAAGCAGGAAATTTTCCCTGACCCCTTCAAGGGTGGGAACCAGAGTGCAGGCACTGGAGCTAGCCAGATGCTTTGGTGACAATGGGGGCAAACTCCACTCACTTGAACCCACTGTACTCAACCCCTCATGGGAGGTAGCATGCAGGTGAGTGGGTGTGGGAGCCAGGGTGATTGCTTTTGGGCACCAGCAGAAGCAAAACTCCATGTAGGCCTTGCAGCAGCATCTAGCAGGTAATACCCATGACTCCCGAAGCCCCACAAGGAGTGTTACAGTCAGCACTCTTTTAGCTTTGCTGTCCATGGACAGTTTAAGCGTTAACAGCTCAGTGAGCCCTCTGCCTTTTCACGTGAGATGGCTGCTTTCTGCCAGTGAGGGCAGAGGGTCAGTGTGACAGTCTTTTGCATCTGCACCTGTGGTACCTGAGCTTTGGTTAACTGTCCAGAAAAAATCGGATCGTACAAATGAATTAAAGGGTAGTGAATGCAAAAGATTTTATTGTCAATGAAAGTGGCTCTCAGCAGGAAGGGGAGCTGGAAAGGGGATGGAGCAGGAAGGTGATCTTCCCCTGGAGTCCAGTCATCCCCAGCCAGACCCCTGTCCAAAGCAACGCCCTCAAGCCATCCCTCTGAAGTCAAACTGCTTCTCCCTGACACCCAAATGTAGTCTCTGATGTCCTGCACGTCTCCTCTTCTCCTCTCTGCCAGTGCAGCCTAGGGTTTTTATGGACAGAAGATGAGAGACAGCACAGGCCATGGGTGGTTTTGGAAAGTGCAACATTTGAGCAGGAAAACAGGAATGCATGTTCTCACTTTGGGCTATGGTTCCAGGCTTGAAGGTGGGACCCTAACTGGGGACCCACCCTCTTCTGCCCAGAATTTCCCTGCCTCCTGTCCCTGTCACTATGACTGCTTGCAACCTACTCTCTCTCTTTCCTCTACATCCTGGCCTCTGCTAGTTACAGCCTGTGCCTATTCACAGATTCTCCAACTCATAGTTTCTGAGTATTACTTCTGTCTGATGGAGATTGAGTTTCTTTTCCCATGACCAAGCACTCAATTGCCTCTCTCTGTTTCATATTCATACTGTCCAAGGAGTGAGTCTGCAGAATAGGCACTGGCCATGCTGTCTATCCACTGTCCAATCAGCTGTGGCCATGTGGTCACATGATCATGGTTCCAACATGGCTGCCCACAGTGGGAGGAACTCACGGGAAGAGGACTATGGGAGTGGCAAGCACCACAAGACTTGTCCTGCCCACATCAGGGGGATGAAAAAGAGGGGGTATGACTGTGCCAGTAAGAAATTTTCTCTATTTTATAGATTGGCTGCTGGGGGAGGGTCTGGTAAAATGAAATGAGACACTGAGTTCTGTCATAGAACTTTATTTTCAATAATTAGGCTTTATTTTCGAGAATCCTTAGAGTTCATCCCACGAACCCCAGAGAGCCAAGGGGCACTGTTTGAAAAAAAATAACACTAGGTCAAATCCGACCCCCTAAGCTTGTAGCCAGGCCACTTTTTTCATTTTTCACAAGTCAGACACGTCTTTGGGGACAGTGGTAAGAACACATGGAAGTGATCCCAAGTCCCCTAGACACTTCAACATCATCTGGCCAGTGAGGGCAGTATTTGCTGCTCTGACCCTCTAGGATTGCTAAGTTAAAGATGTGCAGGACATACCATGTAGCTGGCTTGTCTCTCAGGTAGTCTTCCAGCTACCTTGATCTTGTCTTGGGAATGTCTGCTGGGTTCTATAACTTAGTAGGGTAAGTCATTTTAACAGGTAAACAACAGTGGAGTTTTTTGGTTTGGAGGCTGGGGGATTGGAAGAGAGAGGGACAATGTATGTACCAAAGACATCTAAGGGGAAATAATCCAAAAGAGAAAAGGGAATATTTATCCACTTAACATTTATGCTAAAAAAAAATGTAGTTTTTTTTTTAAAACACTTAGCTTAACTATCAAAATGGAAATGTGTGCTTGAGGTAATTCGCATGAAAGAGGCAATGACTGACGGCTTAAAGATAATATATACTCATGTAGTAAGTGCCACACGCAGTTCCAAGTGCTTTACTATGTCAAGTCATTGGTCTCCACAATCTTATGAGGGAGGTACAATTTTGATTCCATTTTACATATAAGAAAACTGAGGCACAGAACCATTAATTCACTTGCCCAAGGTCTTGCAGCTAGCAAGTGGCAGAGGTGGTGGCATTTAAATCCTGACAGTCTAACTCTCAGAGTTTAGGCTCTGAATTACAATCTTCTCAAAGGAAATTTAAAACTACATGGAATTGAATGAAATGATAACACAACATATTAAATTGGATGGGATGCAGCCAGTGTTTATCCAGGTTTTAAGTCCATTACCTCCATGAGGCAGGGTCACGTGAGCACACCCATGCTCAGAGAGGTCAGGTACTGATAGAAGGTCACACAGGTAAGAGATGGAAGAACCAGGATAAGAACACAAGTCTAGTTCCAAAATCTGCCATCTACCCATTAGTTCTCCCTGTGCACAAGTGATACCTTTCAAGGTACATTTGCACTTTGATGGGAGATAATCCGTCTACCCAACAAATAAACATTGATGGTGGAAATTCTAGAAATAATTTAGCTTGAGGGAGCATGTCTTCCAAGCATCCCTGAAATTATAGCTCACAATTTGCTGTTTCCTAAGTCAGCTCTGCTAGAAGGTGACAGAATCTGAGTCCTGCTTGGGCAGTTTTCTTTCTCCCTCTTCCCTCAGGCATCCCCTGTGGGAGGAAGGAGGAGCTGAAGGTCAGGAGAGCACTGTTCCCTGGGAGGTAAGTGCAGCACTCAGCCGCATTTACTCCAGCTGGCATCCTTCAGTGCGGGAGGCCTCATCGTCTATGCCTGCAGTACTTTGTTCCCCGCAGGCCTCTGAATCTGAGATCCACCCTCTTTGGGTTTCTGGGGCAATTTTTGCTTTACTTTTTCACCTGACCCTTTGGTTTAAAAACACAATAAGGAGTGGGAATTATTAGCATTGGAGTTAAAGAATGCCGGCTTTTAGGACCTGTTTTTTTCTGGTCAAGCTGAGAGAGGAAATCAAAGCTTCCATTCTTCTCCCTGGAAACAGAACTTACAGAAGTGTGCCTTATTACATCATTGTTGATAAAAAGCAAGTGGGAAATACTTAAAAATGTGAAAAATCACAGAGTAACTGTGTGTGCATTCTGCAGTATAAAATCAATGGATGACATCCTTCCTGAGACTTAAGAAAGTCTAGTCCAAGTTAAGAAGAGGGAGTTGGATGGAGATGCCAGGAATTGATGAAAATCTGTGTGCAAAGCACAGCACAGTTAGTGCCAAGAGTAGGAGGTGGTCATCTCACCTCTAAGGACTTCAGAAGGCTGGTTGGCCTGGGGAATGCCAAACACTCAGTAATGCCTCTGTTTCCTAACTGGCCAAAATGTGAAAAAGTAAATGGGCTCAAATAAATATTAATGAAGTGTTGACTATGTACTACATTGCAAAACGGCCTTTGTGGTTAGGAAATTGCCTTTGCAAAAATTATGACAGTAAGAAATCTGATATAGTTGACTTCATCTTGCTTCTGATCTCCAAGCTGTCCTTGGTCATTCCTGGGCATAGGACAAGCTAACTTTCGGAGGAATTTAGTTTATAGTTTACATTTAAAGCAAAGGTGATAATAGCCCGTCCCCAAACTAAACCACCTTTGTAAAACTAATGAAAGGCCACAAGGTTAAGATTATGAGAGGGGCCCAAATTCTGACAAGACAGGCATAGTTTCTAGAGTCCCTTACTGCTCTGGGATCATGTGGCCAGAGGTCACAAGATTTGTGACTTTTCCAATTGCTCCTATAAATAACATTGCTATTGTAGAATTTAAGATTGGTTTTTCAGATGTCGTTTAGACTGACCCCACCAGGACTCATGACTCATGGCTTAACAGGTCTTGTGGCCCCCACGCAGAGGCAGACTCAGTGCACAAGGACCATTTTCCACACCCTTGTATTTCATCCCCAACCAATCAGCAGCAGCCATTCCCTAGCCCCCTGCCCACAAAACTATCCAAAAAACCCTAATATCCAAGCCTTTGGAGAGACTAATTTGAGCAATAACTCCAGTTCTCCCACGTGGGTCAGCCTCACGTCAGTTAAACTCTTTCTCTATTGCAATGCCACGGCCTCAGTGAGCTGATTTTGCCTGTGCCGTGGGCAGGAAGAACCAGTCAGGTGACTGCAGTTAGACAAACTGGAAGTTAATCTGTGGGTCTTTCACTGACCAACAATGACTTCATCTCTCTGAGCCTCAGTTTCCTCATTTATAAAACGGTGCTCATAGGAACTGTACCTGAATGTAACAAGCCCAATGCCTGAACTCTGATACCCCCCAAGGAAACACAAATAGGCAAGTCAGAAATCCTCTTTTATAACAAAGCAAGGAGGGGAATGCACCAGTCATCCCCAGCAAGGCTTTCTAAAACTCTCCTCAAAGTTGTATTCCATAGGATACCAGCTCTCTCTCCACTCCCCACCATCCCCCACCACACTCTCAAATATTTTCTTCTTCCTGAGCTCTCCATGCCCTTTGTTCTGTAGATCAACACAACTTGTAGATCAATGTGTTCTATAGATTAATATTCAGACGGCTCTGGTACTGCACCCTACCCTCTGCAGCACATCAGTGGGGTGGGGTTGAGTTGAGGGTTACACAGAATAATAACTTTTTTTTTCTGATACACAATCATGCCATAGGTTGACATGATGATTAAAGAAACCACAGATGCAAAAACCACTAACAATAAGCCTAAAATGTGGAGCAAGCTCAGTAAAAGTTCATTTCCTTCCTCCTCCCGCAGACACAAAGATCAAACGTGCAAAGATCAAATGTATCTGAGACGGTTTTGGAAATGGAGCACACAGTAGGGCCCTATTCTGATGAAAGCACTGATCTGATGCTGAGATAAGAGGTAGCAAAGTGATGGTCTAACCCCACTTGGGGGTGCGATCAGCTATCCTTACATGGGCCAACTCCCAGGGTGGGATGGGGTCTCCCCTCCTGAAGGGACGGAGGAGAGGAAGGGAGCAGGTGCGGTGGGTGGTCTAATGCTAAACCTATGAAAGGAATGGTGATCTCAGAGGGGGTGGGCTTAAGACACTGATCTGTGGGCCAAAAAAAAAAAGATACCTCTAGGAGAGTCAGTCAGCAGGAGCCTATCCTCATTTGTAGCTGGAAAACAGCCTGGTTGGTGCTATTTGGTCTCTTCTAAGTCAGCTAAAAACACATAGAGACCAGGCACGGTGATTCATGCCTGTAATCCCAGCATTTTGGGAGGCCGTGGCAGGAGTATCACTTGAGCCCAGGAGTTCAAGACCAGCCTAGGCAACATAGTGAGAGCTTATCTCTCCTCCCCCTGCCCGCAAAAAAAAAAAAAAAAAAAAAAAAGAGCTGGGTGTGGTGGTACATGCCTGTGGTTCCAGTCGCTCAGGAGACTGAGAATGCAGTGAGTCATGATCACACCACTGCACTCCAGCCTGGGTGACAGAGCCAGACCCTCTCTCAAAAAATAAATAAAATAAAAAATAATAAAAAATGTATTTTTATTGAATGAAAATGATAACACATGCGTGTATGTGTGTGTTGTGTATATATATACATATATATATGACTCCTTCCTTTTTTTCTACTATTTTCCCTAATTACACAACAGAGCAAACCAAAAAGGAAAGAAACAAGGTCAAGCTTTCTAGAAGGCCTGGATTTTTTCTCCTTGAGGAAAATAAAATCATGCAGCCCCTTAGGGTTTCAGTCAGTGATCCTGTTATGGGCTGAATGTAGTCCCCCAACAAATTCACATGGTGAAGTCCTAACCCCCAGTACCCACAGATTGTGACAGTATTTGGAGATTGGGTCCTGAAAGAGGTGGTTAAGGTAAAATGAGGTCACAAGGGTGGGCCCTAATCCAGTATGAGTGGTCTCCCTATTAGAACATGAAGATGGCCACCTACAAGCCAAGGAGAGGGGCCTCAGAAGAAGCCACTCCTGCTGACACCTTGATGTTGAACTTCCAGCCTCCAGAATTGTGGGAGAAATAAATGTTGTTTAAGCTGCCCTGCCTGGCACCCTGTCATGGCAGCCCTAGCAAACTAGTCCAGCTGCACTTGTCTGCGTGGAGACCTCTGGCCCCAGGGCAAATGTTCCGGCTCCTCTTCCCTCCTGTGCCCTGCTATTCCCTTACCGGTTGGCTCCTCCTGCCTGCTGGCTCTGCAGTGGCACCAACACCCAGGCAGGGGTCAGCAGGGGTGTGCTCTGGGTACCCCTGGCCCCAGGGACCTGAAGTTGGCCCAGGAGGGTCAGGGATGGGCACAGCGGTGGGGAGAGGACAAAGCTGGAGTCAGTGCAGCCTTGTACCTACCACAGGAGCACTGTGGGCAGGCGGCCGGCAGGGGTAGTCTCGCTCTATTTGAATGAGACCTGCTGTGTTTGCTGAGCCAGGAGACAGGCCCTGACTTCCCTGAGCTTCCAGGACGTTGAAGTGTGGAAAGAGGTCATTTTCCTTGGCCCAGCTTGGGGAACCCAGGTTCCCATATGCCTCACAGCCCTCTGGAGGAGGCAGGAACCCTCAGAGGACTCAGCTCCCTCAGTCAGGAAGAGAACCTGGTGTCTCCCAGAGGTGAGCATAGGTTTGGGAATAAGCAAGTTGAATCTGACTTAGAGGCCTAATATTTACTTTCCATCCCTATTCAAACCCCCCAACCTCCATCCCCCAGGGTGGCACAAGAACCAGGCAGCTTTTGAAGTGGCAGGAAATAGGGGTGAGGCCACAGCCCTTCAGGTCCTGGAGTTGCCTCTGAAGAGCTCATCCCCATGCACGGGGTCCTTTACAGGGGGGATTCTGCTGCTTCCAGGCCACAGGGGACCAGGGCCCTCAGATGATGCTGGCAGCCACAAGGGCTGGGGTCAAGCCCCCGAAGGACACACAGTGTTTCTCCTCTGAGGGTCTATCCTCATGAGAGCCTCTGACCTATTCTTTTCCAGAACTAGGTGCTCTCTCTCTCTCTCTCTTTCTTCTTTGAGAAGCTTAGGGTTCCAGACAAACAAAACCCGGGGTGGGGGGGAGCAGGGTAAAGTCATGCAAGCTGCCTGCTGAAAAATTGGGTATGAGAAATCGGAGCTGAAATGCAATCATTCCGCCACATCTGCTACACACAGCTTTGCTTCCTGGTCCTAGTCATGGGCTGAGGAAGCCTCAGGGTCCAGCTCAATCCCAGCAGGCTTGTAGTTGACCTCAAGGCCACCGAATGGCATCTCCCTGAATGCAGGGACCATGTCTTGCTTATCACCATAGCTACCGTTTATTGAGAGCATTCTCTGTGTGAAGTGGCTTCATATCAGTTATCATTAACCCTCACCACACTGAAGTCAGATGTTATTATCGTCTTGTAAGAGGCATGGAAATTAAGGCTCAAGAAGGTGACTTGCCCAAGACTTCACAGCCCATAGCTGCTGGAGGTGGGATTTGAACTCGTCTGTGAGGTTCGAAATCACCCCAGCCCAGTGCCTGCTCCTGACAGAGACTCAGCGAGTGCAGCTCTGCGTGTTTCCTCCATCACAGAGGCCTGCTTAGGGGAAAAATCTTGCTGAAGAAAAGTGGCCGATGGTTTGGAGAGAAGAGACGCTTATTCATGTAATTCTCAAGAATCCCATCTCCGGCTTAGAAGGACATCTTTTCTGATTTCCCATTCAAAGGGACTGACATACACTCAGGGGCTGAGGCAGCAGCTGTTTTTGCTGTGCACAGACTGGAGAGCGATGTGTGAGTGAAGTCTGTGGCCACTTCTCTCCTCCCCCGAGCCTTCTGGGGTTTGGGTTTGGGTTTATGACTCCAGAGGCGGAGAAGCGTGTTCCCTTTCTGTGCGGATCCTGTCATTGACAGAGTCTGTTTTAGAAGAGCATTTTTAGATGGCAGCGAACGTTCCAGACCCCAAAGCATTCTCTTTACAGCACCGTCTAGCTTGGGTGGGGACAGGGTGGGTTTGTGAACACGTGTGTGCGTGAGAGTGTGAGTGTGTGCAAGTGTGTGCACGTGTGTGTCAGCCCCTCTGTCTGGCCCCACTGCTAGCCACCTCTGTGATATCCTGACTATTTCGCCAGGGCATCGTCCAGCCATAGGAATCTTCAGCAAACCTACAGTTCAGACGAACACCCTCGTTTCTGCCCTGAGAAGAAAGTCTGTGGAGTCTGAGGGCTCCGGAGTCATTCTCTCAAGGCATTCATTCAGTTTTGTTTCCCCTGGTGCTGCCCTCTCTGAAGTCGTTATTACTCATTAGGTATATTGTACATAGAGAAAAAGTAGGTCAAGGATTAAAAAAGAAAAAAAAATCATCTCTGGGAGAAGCACAAGTATTGTGTAAAGCTATTTTGAACTTGCATGAGATTTTTCAAGGGGAAAATGTTTTGTGCAGGGACGGCTGCTGTCACAGCTGACTTACCAATGAATGCCCGTGCCTGAGCCTTTCATACGCTAACCACGTGACCTTGGAACTCCATTTTGAAATGATAATTCTGCCCAGTGGGGTGAGCAGCCTCTCAATCCAGGTTCTATACAATATAGGCCACCTTGAGGATCGTCAGTGGAACAGGAGCAAGAGAATCCTGAGAAATCTCCGTAAAGGAACAACAGAAAGAATGAGAGAGAAAACTGTGTGTCTGACCACCGGGCCCCTGGGCCCTATGTGCCACCCAGGTTTGGAGCAAGGCTGCAGGGCAGATGATGTCCAGGAGAGCCTCAGAAAGTCCGGGCTCTAGAAAAAAACACATTCCAGCTCACTCTGCTCTGACCTGCATCTGCTCTGTGCTGAAAGTTTTGTTGCTGCCATGAATATATTTAGGGGGAATAAAATGTGCAGTGCCAAAGCGACTGGCTTGAAGTGGGCTGGATGCATCCTAGGCTCCGCGGGGGAAAAGGCCTCTAGGTGGCAGTTGACAGAAGGGGGAAGGCAGTGAGGATTGGGCCCACCCACGGGAGTCTGGGCATGAGGCGGGTCCTGGTTCCCAGGCTGCCCCGTGGGAATATGCTCCATGGGCTGAGGCTGCTGTGCTGGCTGCTCTTGCCCCCCGGGGGTCACCACGCTGGGCTTCTCCAGGGTTTACAGGTTTACAGGCATTATCTCACGCAGTGTTGTTTTGCTCCCTTTCACAAAGAAAGGAAGGAAAAGAGAGGCACGGGGTGAGAGAGGAAGCCAGACTAGCATTCAGCTCTACTAGTCGTTCCTTGCCTAGGTTAGGCTTCCCCGGAAAGTAGCCTGCATTGTCTCACACCTCCTTCATCTGGCAGCCAGGTGCTCCTACTGGGAGCATAACTGTAGTAGGCCATCTCTGTGCCAGTTGACTGAGAAAGCAGTGTCCCTGCTTTTCTGGAAACTTCCATACAACACAATTCCCGATAGAAAGCATTTAACAATTATGAGTGGGGCTCTGATCAAAAAGTAAGCTTTGGAAAAGGTTAACAGCTAAGCCGGGCATGGTGGCTCACACCTATAATCCCAGCACTTTAGGAGGCTGAGGCGTGCAGATCACCTGAGGTCAGGAGTTCGAGACCAACCTGGCCAACATGGCAAAACTCTGTCTCTACTAAAAATACAAAAGACAACAATAACAACAACAACAAAAATTAGCTGGTCGTGGTGGCAGGCACACGCCTGTAATCCCAGCTACTCGGAAGGCTGAGGCAGGAGAATCGTTTGAACCTGGGAGGTGGAGGTTGCGGTGAGCCGAGATTGTACTACTGCACTCCAGCCTGGGCAAAAGAGTGAGACGCTGTCTCAAATTAAAAAACAACAAAAAAAGGTAACAGCAAGTGGTTACAACCCATGAATCTTTAATCATTTAAATAGTAATAAGTGTTTGTAAACTCTTATAATATTAGAGCTAAAATGCACCTTAGGGATGATTTAATGCACTTTTTCAAACGATAAACAAGATCCAGATAATTATGTCAAATATTTATAGTAACCCACCTTATTGGTGCCAGTTTGAGAATAGAACCCACATTTGCAAATAATCTCAACACCTTCCATTTCACCTCACTTTTCAAAGGTCCTTGAGAAAAGTATTTGCACACTGCCTGCAAGGTAGCTGCAACGGCTATGAAGTCTTCCTATTGCATAGATAGAATTCTACTCTATCTGTGTTAACCTAACCTAGCTAAAATTAATGTGCTTGTGATAAAACTCACCAACCAAACATGTAAAAACAATCATTACTTTTCCTTCTTTGTGTTTACTTAGTGGGTTTGGGGAAATAATTTAGATAGCCAATGTCTCAGAATTGCTGTCCAGTCCAGGGAGACTAAATTGGTGATTTCTTTCTCTCTCAACGAATGTTCCTATAACAGGCAGTGACTTTTAAAATCATTCTAGAGATGATTCCCTTCTAAAAGTAGCTGTTATATTCTTTAAACATTTGCATTCATTGGTTGGTGAAATGGGAACCTTGACAGTGCTGGGGAAGACGAGCCAGAGAATGAAATAATCAGTGATGGCATGGTAACCCCTTGGCAGAGAGGGGAGGGCTGCAGGGATGCTGGATCGGTGTGGGCAGCAGCGAACAGTGGTGGACCCTGAGAATTGGAGAGTAGAATGGGGCAGAGCCTGGGAGGATGGTGCTGGTGCCTCTGGGGTCCAGAGAAGCTCACGTCTGTTGACTTTAATGCAAACGGTGGCAGCTTCCTCCTGCTCCTGTCCTACAGTTGCATTAGTTCCTCCTTAGTTCAGGCAGAGATGCCTTTGAATTCTAGGCGTCATTCCCCTCTCGCTTTCCGTGCTGGAAACCTAGGTAGCCTTAACTAGAGGGGGCATCTCAACTTTCAAACTGTTTCACTCTGGCCTCCACCCTTACTTCTCCGTCAAAATTCCTGTAGTGGATGACCACTATGTCGCCTGATCCAGTGGAAACCTTTCAGTGTTCATCCTACGTGACTTTTCAACAGCCTTTGGCATAGCTGTCCGTGCTCTCCTTCTTGAAATACTCTCCTCTCTTGCTTCTGAAATACTCACTCCCAGCACTTCTGCTATCCTGTCCCTCCTTTTCTATTGCCAGCAGCTCCCCCACTACAGTGTTTAAATGTTGAGGTTCCTAAGGCTTGCTCCTAGATCTTCTCTTCTCACCACTTTCTTGCCCTTTAAGAGAATTGCCTTCCCTACCCAGAAATACCGAGGAAAGGAATAGGGGGAATGCAGGTTGGGGGACACCACCCACTGAAAGAAACTGAATTTCCATGACAAGGGAAAGCCCTTCTACCCACTCAGGCAGCAGCATCAGGGACCAATGGGATATCCAGAAGCACCAGAGAAACCTAGCAGACCAAAGACTCTGAAAATCAAACTAACATTAGAACCAGAGTCCATAAGGTAAGGCGAGATGCATGTGCTAAACCTAAATAGGGTAACTGACTGCTAATATGAAATATTTATATAGGACCCAGACTCTCCTGACATAACAGACAAGATATCCAAGATATAATTAAAAACTCACCATTTATGCCAAGAACCAAAATAAAAAATCTCAACTCAAAGGAGCAAAGACAGGCAGCTGACACCAACACCAAGATGAATCAGATGTTGAGATTATCTGACAAGGATTTTAAAGTAGCATCATAAAATGCTGCAAGTTATAAATTCTCTTAAAATGAAAATTAAAAATCTGAGAAAAAAATAGAAGTTATAAAAAAGTACCGGATGAAAATGAAGAACTGAAAAAATACAATAACAGAGATTTTTAAACTTACTGTATGAACTCAATAGTAGACTGAAGATGAGAGAGGATATACGTGAACTTGAAGACAAAAAAATAGAATTCACTCAATCTGAAAAACAGTGAGAAAATTGACTGAAAAAAAAAGACCAGAGACTCAGAGACCTTTGAGAAAATAAGAGAAGACCCAACATTCCTATCATTGGAGTTCCAGACGTGAGCCACTGTGCCCAGCCGCTCAAACAATTTTAAAGAATTGAAATCATATAGTGTGATACCCAGCCATAATGGCATCAAACAAGAAATCAATAATAGAAAAACAACAGGAAAATAACAAGCAAGGAGTAATTGAACAACATACTTATAAATAATCTGTGGGTTGAAAGAAAGCCTACAAGGAAAATTTTAAAGATACACAGAACTGAATGAAATGAAAATACAACCTATGAAAATTTGTGGAATGCAGTTAAAGCAGTACTGTGAGGAAATTTTTGGCAATAATGTTATATTACACAAGAAGAATATCTGAAATTAATAATCTAAGTTCCTACTTCAAGAAACTAGAAAGAGAAGAGCAAAATAAAGCCAACACAAGCAAAAGAAAGAAAATAAATATGAGTGGAAATCAATGAAATTGAGAATAGAAAAAGAAAAGAATAGAGAAAATTGATAACAGAAACTGGTTCTTTAGAATCGATCAATAAAATTGATAAACCTCTAACAAGACTGACAAAAATATAATGAGAGGAGACACAAATCACCAATGTCGGGAATGAAACGGGATATATCATTATAGATTGGGCAACCATTTCAAAGATAACAAGGGAATACTATGCCTAACATTAAACTCACATATTTGACAACTTAAAAGAAGTGGACTAATTCCTTGAAACTACAAACTACCGAGCCAACCAAGATGAAATTGACAGTCAGAATAACCCTATAACCATGAAGAAAATTAAATTAGTAAATGAAAAGCTTTTAAGATAGAAATCTCTAGGCTCACGTGGTTTCACTGGGGAATTCTACCAAACATTTAAAGAAGAATTAACACCAATTTTACACAATCTCCTCCAGTAAGTAAAACAGGAAAGAACATTTAAAAACTCGTTTTATGTGGTCAGTATTACCCTAATACAAACACCAGGAAAAGACAGTACAAAGAAGATTACAAACCAACAAGTCACAGGAAGTTAGATGTTAAATTCTCAACAAGATATCCACAAACTTCATCCAATAATGTATAAAAAGAATTATATACCATAAACAAGTGTGATTTCTATCAGATATGCAAGGCTATTTCGACATTCAAAAAATAATTGAAAGTTAGGCATCACATCAATAAGCTAAAGTAGAAATATCATATCATATCAATTGACACAAAAAAAGCAATTGACAAAAATCTAATTTTATTCATAATAAAAATTTCAGCAAGTTAGGAATGGAGGGGAATTTCCTCAACTGATAAAGGGTACCTACAAAAAAAAATCCACAAAATCCTACTTAATGGGGAAGGACTGAATGTTTTCCTCCTAAGATCAATAACAAGGTTATGCTCATTCTTACCACCCTTATTCAACATAGTACTGGAAGTTATAACCAATGAAGTTTCAGTAAAGATAAGACATAAAATACATATACATAGAAAACATAGAATGAAAACTATATTCATAGGTGATATGATTGTCTCTGTAGAAAATCCCCGGGAATCTATGAAAAAATGTTTAGAACTAACAAGTGAGTTCAGCAATGTCACAGGATACAAGATTAACAAAAATGAATTCCATTTCTATATACTAACTGTAAAAATGTGAAAACTGCAATAAAAAATACAATACTATTTACAGTCACTCCTGAGAAGATGAATAGTTAGGTGTCCTCTTAACAAAACATGTACAAGATGTTTATACTGGAAATTATAAAATGTTGATGGAAGAAATTTTAAAAAGCCTAAATAAATGGAGAGGCATACTTACTGTGTTCACAGATTGGAAAACTCAACATAATAAATATGTCAATTTTCCCTAAATTGATCTATAGGTTTAAAGCAATTGCTATCAAAATCCCAGGAAAGTTTTCTGTAGATCTTGACAAACTTTGTCTAAAGTATGTATGGTAAAGTACAGGCTATAGAATAGTTAAAACGATTCTGACAAATAAAAATAAAGTGAGAGGAATCATTCTGTCCATTATTAAGACCTCTATGTAACTATAGTAATCAAGATAGCATTGTATTACAGAGGGATGGACCATAGATCAATGGAATAATAAACTCAAAAGCAAACCCACACAAATACATGCCCATCTGATTTTTAACAAGGTACAAAGGCAATTCAATAAAGGATGGATTGCCTTTTCAACAGATAATGCTGGAGCAATGGGACTCTTGTAGGCCAAACAAGTGAATTACGACCTAAACTTCACACTTTATACAAAATTAACTCAATTTGGATCATAGACTTAAATGAAAAATGTAAAACTATAAAACTGTTAGAAAAACATATGGGCGAAAGTCTTTAAAAAGTAGGACTATGCAAAAAGTTCTTAGACTTGACACCAAAAGCGTGATCTATAAAAGGAAAAAATTGACAAATTGGACCTCACCAAAGCTAAAAACTTTTGCTCTGTGAAAGCTCATGTTAAGAGGATGAAAAGACAAGCTATAGACTGGGAGAAAATATTTGCAAACCACATATTCAACAAAGGACTAGTATCTAGAATATATAAAGAATGCTCAAAACTCAACAGTAAATACCAAACAATCCCATTTAAAAATAGGCAAAAGACATACACAGACATTTTACCAAAGAGGATATACAGATGGCAAATAAGCACGTGGAAAGATATTCAACATTGTTAGCCATTAAAGAATTTCAAATTAAAATCACAATGAGGCTGGGAGCAGTGGCTCATGTCTGTAATCCCAGCACTTTGGAAGGCCAAGGTGGGCAGATCACTTGACATCAGGAGTTCAAGACCAGCCTGGCCAACATGGTGAAACCTCATCTCTACTAAAATACAAAAATTAGCTCAGCATGGTGGCATGTGCCTGTAATCCCAGCTACCCGGGTGGCTGAGGCATGAGAATCACTTGAACCCAGGAGGCGGAGGTTGCAGTGAGCCAAGATTGTGTCACTGCACTGCAGCCTGGGCAACAGGGTGAGACTGCCCCACCCCACCCCCCCAAAAAAAGAAAAAAACACAATGAGATATCACTACACACTTATCACAATGACTTAAATAAAAAATAGCAACAATACAAAAAGCTGGCAAGGATGAGGATAATCTGGATCGTTCATACACTGTTGGTGAGAATGTAAAATGGCACTCTGGAAAACAATTTGGAAATCTCTTATAAAACTAAACCTGCAGGCCAGGCTTGGTGATTCATGCCTGTAATCTCATCACTTTGGGAAGCTGACATAGGAGGATCACTTGAGGCCAGGAGTTCAAGACCAGCCTGGGCAACATAACAAGACCCTATCTCTGAAAAAAAAAAAAAAAATTAAAAATTAGATGGATGTAGTGGTGCATGCCTGAAGTCCTAGCTACTCAGGAGGATGAGGCAGGAGGATCACTTGAATCCATGAGTTCAGTGCTGCAGTGCGCTGTGATTGGACCACTGCACTCCAGCCTAGGTGACACAGCAAGACCCTGTCTCTAAAAAAACTAAAGTCAACATGCAACATGCAACTACTGCATGACTCAGCAACTGAACTCTCTTTTTTATCCCAGAGAAATGAAAACTTACATCCACACAAAAACCTGTACATGTTATACATGAATGTCCATGATAACTTTATTTGTTATAGTCCAGGAATTTGCCCAGATGTCCTTCAATAGGTATATGGTTAAACAAACTGTGGTACATACATGCCGTGGAACACTACTCAATGATAAATAAGAACAAACTCTTAATACACACAACTTAGGTGAATGAATCTCCAGCAATTTGTGCTGAGTGGGGGGAAAAAAAAAGCCAATCTCAAAAGCTTCTATACTGTATGATTTTTTCTTTATAACATTTTTGAAATGAAAAAATATTTAAAATGATGGACAAATTAGTGGCTGCCAGAGGTTAAGGATAGGGGTTAAGGAGAGTTAAGAGCAACATGAGGGGTTCTTAGGATGCTAAAGGGATTTAGTATCTTGACTACGGTGGAGACATGAACCCACTTAGGTGATAAAATTATACAGAACCTAATATACGCACAAACACACATGCACCAGTACAAGGGAAACGGGATATTTGAATAAATCAGTGAATTGTACCAGTGTTGATGACATGGTTATGATGTTATACACAGTTTTACAAAATCTTACCACTGGGGGCAGGGCACATGTAACCCCAGCACTTCGGAAGGCCGAGGTAGGCAGATCACTTGATGTCAGGCATTCAAGACCAGCCTGGCCAACATGGTGAAACCCCGTCTCCCCGTCTCTACTAAAAATACAAAAATTAGCCGGACATGGTGCCACATGCCTGTAATTCCAGCTACTTGGGAGGCTGAGGCAAGAGAATTGCTTGAACATGGGAGTCGAAGGTTGCAGTGAACCGAGATCATGCCACTGCACAACAGCCTGGGCAACAGAGCGGACTCCATCTCAAAAAACAAAACAAAAAAACAAAATGTTACCACTGGGGAAGCTGGGCAAAGTGTATAGGGGATCAGAGTTCTCAGCAGGACTCATATTCTCTCAAGGTCCAAGAGATCTGCTTTGGCTTCTGATTTCTCACACAACACCTAGCACAGAGCTCCTCACGTCACAGATTCTCGGTGAAGGCTGAGAATTCCCATTACTGGGGTTGGTGATGTCACCTGACGGAGTAGGCATGAATGATCAGGATCTTCATCAGCGGATACCTGGGAGGGTTTCAGTTGTCTGCTTCTGAGCTTTCCCCAGGACAATCTTCCCTGAGAAGACCATTGGCATATGCTGCCCACATATGCACAGCCGTTGTCACACACATACACATCACACGCACAACTGCAAACACTGCATTCTTAATACAGGAGTCCCAAGTGATCATTCTCATGGCAACCACCAGAGAGCCACTTGCCATGTGTCCTCGAAAAATCACTGGGTGTGACACAGCCTCGCAATCCAACTTCTGCAGGGCGTGTGCTTCTTTCTCGTGTTCATCTTTCAGCTTATCATTAAGCTCATTGCGGCTACAATGTGATAAATGATCAATGTTGTTTAGTCTTAAAGGGCCCTATATTGTGTTAATCTATAACTCTAGATGAAAAATGAATGCATTCAATTCAGTTAACCGAATGTTGAGCATTTTCTATCTACAAGGCACTAAACAGGGGTTTCTAGGAGAAACAAAGATGAATCATGGTGCCTGTTCTCAGGCAGCTGACAATGGCACAGGGAAGATCTTTGTGCCAATTCTATAGCAGAAGACTGGCTTTGGAATGAGCTGTTAGTGGGTACTGATATGGCATCTTAGGACCTTGGGAGAGTTGACTTCCTGGCTGGCACCCACCACCTAGGGGTGCCACTCAACTCTGTACAGAAGGTTTATAGAAAGAACTGTGGGCTACAATGGTTACAAGCCTGCTGGTGGGCTGGGTGCGGGGGCTCACGCCTGTAATCCCAGCAGTTTGAAGGCCGAGGCAGGCGGATCACTTGAGGTCAGGAATTCGAGACCAGCCCGGCCAACATGGTGAAACTCTGTCTCTACTAAAAATACAAAAAATAGCCAGGCGTGGTGCTGGTCACCTGTAATCCCAGCTACTTGGGAGGCTGAGGCAGGAGAATCACTTGAACCCAGGAGGCAGAGATTGCAGTGAGCTGAGATCACACCACTGCCCTCCAGCCTGGGTGAGAGCCAGACTCTGTCTCAAAAAAAAAAAAGAAAAGTAAGAAAAAAGCCTCCTGGTCAAGTCAGCCTGTGTAATTCAAGTCCTGGCTTCCCTACTCACCAGCAGCTAAACTTGGGCTAATTCCTCATCTTTTTTTTTTTTTTTTTTTTTTTTGAGACAGAGTCTTGCTGTCGCCCAGGCTGGAGTGCAGTGGCGCGATCTCTGCTCACTGCAGGCTCCGCCCCCCGGGGTTCACGCCATTCTCCTGCCTCAGCCTCCCGAGTAGCTGGGACTACAGGCGCCCGCCACCTCGCCCGGCTAATTTTTTGTATTTTTAGTAGAGACGGGGTTTCACTGTGTTAGCCAGGATGGTCTCGATCTCCTGACCTCGTGATCCGCCCGCCTCGGCCTCCCAAAGTGCTGGGATTACAGGCGTGAGCCACCGTGCCCGGCCTCCTCATCTTTAAAATTAGGAAAACAGTATCAACCACTCAGGGCTGGCGTGGGGAATAAAAGGCAATGCATGTCACCTACTTAGCACACAGCCTGCCATATAGTAAGTGCTTCATAAATACTGGCTACCATCATTTGAGCGAGGATAAAAAAGATGACTAAGGCATGGAGCCTCTTCTTCAGCTGCTCTCAGTCCAAGGGGCGGTGATAGACATGCGTGCAGAGGGCTCATTGGGCAGTGCAGAAGAGAAAATCTGGGCCTCACTCAGGAGGCTGTAGACAGCGAGCCACCAACAGATGCCTGCTAGTCGTTGCAGTGCCTTTCACCCATGCCTGGGGCAGGTTTCATTCACAATGTGACCAGCTTCTGCCCTGGCCAGGGACACATGCAGTGCCGGCTGAGCACAATGAGGGCCTCCGTTCACCTCCCTCCATTCACCTCCCTCTGTTCGTCTCATCGCTGGTTCAGCATTGCACTTGGCTGTTTGCAAAGCTGCAGAAGGAGCTCTTCTCTAGGATGTTTCTCTCCCCTAGACCCCATGACAGATGTGGTCCCAGGAGAGGGATTTGTTGAGGAACCATCATTATCACACCCCCAGCTTCGTGCACAAATACAAGGAGCTTGCTTATTGCTCACCATTGCTGGTGTGAGAACAATGCGATTTCGGTTGCTGTTTCTTATCTCAAGGAAGGATCCCCATTTCCTGCACCAGGGGGTGTCTGGGAGGCAGAGCAATCGAATCTTGTAGCTCAAAGTATCATTTTCCTGCTTGCTTTGAGTCAGCTTTGTGGGGTGCTGTGACACAGAAATGTGCCTTCCACAGACTCATTTGTCCTGTGGTCCAAACTGCTTCTCAGATAAAAATCTCTCTGTGACCCTGAAACTTGGCAGAACCTGGTGTGTTTAGTGCTAGTGCCCAACAGCTATTCAGTGTCCTTTGCACAGAGAAATACATGGGGATAGAAAATAAATCACACCTTAAAATATGAGGTGAAAATTCTTAGAATTGTCTATTGGAAGTTCTAGGACATTTTGTCCATGTATAGTAATAGCGAGTTCTTTTTCAGAAGGAGTAATAACGGAGTAGAAAGGCATGCCATTTGTTTGCTTTCTTGACTAATGTCGTTTGTACAGGAAGCCTGGTAGGTGGTGGAGAGGGGAATCTGAGACCTCCACGAAGCCCTCCCATCCCCGGGGCCATGGGCAGAAACTGCAAGGAAAACAGTCATGAGGAAATGCAGCTTATGTTTTGCAACCTGAAATCTAGAAAGGGGCTGAGAATAAGAATCAGGATAATTACCCAGCAAATCTGCAAGACATCTGCCAAAGAAACACAGAAGTCAAGACAGGAGGAGTCAGCTACTCCGGAGGCTGATGGGGGAGGATCGCTCGAGGCCACAGTGAGCTAGGATTGCACCACTGCACTCCAGCCTGGGTAACAGGGAGAGGTCTTGTTCCAAAAAAGAAAGCAAAAGAAAGAAAAGAAAAAAGAAGGAAGGAAAGAAGGAAGGGAGGGAGGGAGGGAAAGAAGGAAGGAAGGAATCAGAGGCTACTGCTGTGGGCCAGAGACCTGCCCAGAGCGCAGGCCCTGCAGGCAGAGTTGGGGGTGTCCCTGCGTGCCCAGAGGAGGCTTCAGTGCAGGGTGTGGGGTCGAGTGGGCTCAGAGCCAAGCCAGCTGTGACCCTCAGGGCTCTCCTCTCTGAGTCAGGAGCATGCAGGAGGTGGGCCTGGGTCCCCTCCTGCCCCAGGTGGAAATTCACCGTCCCAGGGACTGTACTCTTCTCCCAAGGCACTGGGTTGGAGACCCAGATCATCTTCCGCAGGTTTGCAGGGAGACTTCTGGTGGACAACAGCTCCCTTTTTTCCTTTAGCCAAAGTCGCCAGGTCTAGAGACTCCTCTGCTGATCAAAAAGTCATCCCAGCAGCATCAAAGTAGAGTTAGGGCAACAGCTCGGACTCAGGTAAGGCAGGGCCTCCCCACCCTGAACAGCCACTGGAGCCAAGTGTCGCCAGCCCCCCTCCCCTCTCTGTTGGGGACTGAGCCCAGGAGACGACCCTCTTCCAAGTGCCCTGCTGTCTAACTCCTGGAACACTGTGAGTCTTCCTCAACCTGTCCTGCAAACATCACCAAAACTGCTTACCTTGTTTCAGTCCAAACCCCATTCTTCCTTAAAATGTTCTTGGTTCATTTAAAATAAAATGTAAAAAATCCTCCTGCTGCACATGGCACAGTTGAGGAATTAAAAGGAGGCACCTGAAGTGGCTGGGATAGGGACAGCGCCAGAGACCATGCTACAGGAGAGATGGCTGGTGGAGCCAGGCAGTGAGAAGACTGAGGGCCTGGCATGTGGCTGGCGGCCTCAGAGCTGGTGGGTGCCTGCGTGCACCTCCAAGGGCCGGAGCAGGGCCCACAGGTGGCCACTGAGGGGTGAGGAATAGATGTTGGCACCACCTAAGGGGACCTTGAGCCTGTGGGCAGGTTCCCGCAGCCTCGATGTGGGAAGGCTGTGCAGGCGCAATGCCAGGCTGGGAAGACTCGTGCAGGAAACGTGAGAATGGAAACGGGTATAGCTCCATCCAGCAGCTGAGCCGAATCCACTCTGGAGGTGGACAGAACCTGCAGGCCCCAGCCGGCCTCGAAGCTCCAGCACGATAGATGGGAAGGGACCCACCTGAACACCCCGAGGCACCCTTGCCACCTTGAATTTGGTGGAGCTGGGCATTCAGGCTCTTGGTTGGGGATTCGGGGCAGGGATTCCTGCTCTGAGCAAGAGGTTGAGCTGAATAAGCCTCCAAGCTCCCTCCGTACTCTGAAAGGCTGCATTAAGCGGTGTTTTACCTGCTTGTCCTTTGGTAAGCTCCACACAATGTGCATAGACCCTGTATCTTTCCTCCAAATGTGGGCACCCAAACACACATGCACTCTTCTCTTGTTCAGTGCCAAAGGTGTCTGCAGCTGCATAACTCCAGAGGGACCCTTCCAGCCCCATCTTTCGCTCTTCCTGCAGCCCCACTTTAAAGCCTGGCTTTCCTCAGGTGTGTACCAGGGCAATCCTGCTCCCTGGGATGCAGCTGCCTTGACTCCAGCTTCCTCATCCAGGGTTTCCACCAGCCACTGCCCTGGCTGTGGGAGCCTTGGCCTCTCAGGGGTCAGGTCCATGTCCTTTCTGTTCAGGTCCGCATGGTGACCCACTGACCTACTTTCAGAACTGCTTGGCATCACTCAGCATCCTCGCCCATCCTCTGCAGATCTGTGATGTTTAGATTCTGTGACAGGAAACATGAGAATAACGGCCCTGCAGATAAAAATATAACACACCAAGGTGCTCACAGCCGCCAGGCTGGCTCTGTTTAATTGCACACACATCATTCATCGTGAGAGATGTGACAAATTTATCTTTATTTTTCCCCAGCTTACGGCTCTGTACTCTCTCATGCATGTTCATGAGGTATACTTCTCCTTATCCCATTTTCATATTTAAATGAAAACAAATTGGCTCATTTACCGGGAGACTCTCAGCTTGATAGAGACTGAAAAAGTGTGTGTGTGTGCACTTGTGTGTGTGTGTATGGAGTGTTGTATTTGTTTTCCCTCAAAGGGTTAGGAAAGTATGGATTGAATGGATTGTTCAGAAATAAAGAAATTTTCAGAATGTCTTCAATCATCTGCACAAAACAGAGCCTGAAACCGCTCAGGGAAAAGCTCGTTGATAAAGCAGCAATCACAACAAAACCAAATCAACACGGCAGTCAGTTGCAAATGTCACAGTATTGCATATTATTTCTACCTGCACAGAGAACTGCAACCAATTGTGGAATTGCTTCCTCCTGCCTGTGTTCATGGGTTTGGAGGAAAAACACATCTTCCAGTGAAGTAAGGACGTGCTAAAAGGATTGGAACATGGAGCGGGCCCTGGGTCGGGGAGGAGGGAGAGGCAGGTGCCTGTGGTTGGAAGGAAGCCCTTTCTACAGGGTGGAAGGAGAAGGAGAGGTGGGTCACCCTGAGCAGCCCCTGTAGAAGGATGTAAAAGGCAGGAGCCCAAGTAGGGAGAGACCTTCTCTGCACTGCAGTTAATTCCCCCTTTAACATATTGTTCTTTTTTAATTTCCCAAGTAATGCACAGACCCCTGATACAGGAGTGCAAAGAGCATGCTTCCTTTACCCCTCCCTGTCCAATCCCAATCTGTAGTTCTTTAGGGGTGTGTTCCTCCAGAGCCCTCCATGCATCCCATGTCTGCTGCTGAGTCCGTCTGTCTCTGTCACCCATGTGGATATCTACTGCCTCCATGAGTGGTATCTGCAGCAGTTATTAGCAAGGATCACTCCCTCTTCCCCAAAGCTCTCTCTGCCCTTGGGTTCCAGCTTCTACCTCCACCTCTTCAGGCTCTCCTGCCTCACCCCGTGGTCCTCCTCCACCTGCCAAGCTGGGTCCTCCTCATATAAGTGACCTCTAAAGGAGGGGATAATCACAGCTCTCCCCTCATTGATTCCTCTAGCCCCACAACTCTACATAATGTTTAGAAGAAGACGGCTCTCTTCTCAGTTGTAAGAGGGAGCTAAGCGTTGGGTACACATGGACATACAGACAGGAACAGTAGACACTGGGGACTCCTAGAGAGGGGAGGTGGGGAAGGGCTGAAAACCACCTCTTGGGTGCTATGCTCACCACCTGAGTGATGCGATCATTTGTACCCCAAACCTCGGCATCATGCAATAAACCCTTTTAACAAACCTTCACACATACTCCCTGAATCTAAAATAAAAGCTGAAATTTTTTTTTTAAAAAAAGAAGATGACTCTCAAATATGTTCCTCCAGCCTGAAGCTGGACCACCAACTGCCCACCTGACACCTCAGTCTGAATCAGCCGTGCAAACTGGTTCAGAGCAGAACCCTTGACTTTGCCTCTGCCAAGCCTGCTCCTCTCCCAGTTCCGCTTAGTAAAATCAGCACCATTTACTGGCCAAATACTGGGAATCCTCTGTGGTTCCTCTCTTTTGTTGCCGCCATCTGAAACACCAGCAAATCCTGGGGACTCCGTCCTCAAAGTCCACCCAGAGCCTGCTGGCTTCTCACCATCCCACCCCTACTACAATGGTTCAAACACAACTCCACTTCCCCCAAACCACTGCAATGACCACTGGACAGCTCTCCCTGCTTCAAACCACCCAGAAGCAATGCTTTTTGGAATAGACAGACTGAACTTTTAAAAATCAAAGCAGAGATGTCATGCCCCTGCCCCAAGCCCTCCAACAGCTCCCTGTCTTCTCAGAATAAAACCCAGTGGTCATGCGTGGACCACCAATCCCATCCTAGGCCCTGTTTCCTGGCATGGCTCCAGCAGCACTGACTCCCAGGGAAGAGATTCTGTTTTGTTCATTGCTGTATCCCCAATGGGTAGCAGACTCATATTTTCTCTCTCTCATGCTGTCTTTACACACACACACACACACACACACGCATGCACATTTGTTAATTACATGAATTAATTCTTATTTTATTTTTCAAACAACTGTCATTTAGATTTTTTTATTTTGTTATATGATATCCATCTCTTTATAACTGTTGCATAGTTTTCTATGGATTTACTATAATTTATTTAGTTTTTAATGATACAAAATTGTGTTGATCTATTTTCATTACGGTGATTAACAAATAAAGTGAAGGAATTGAGAAGTCCAGATCCTTATGTAGGGAGCCCAAGGAAGGGTTTCAGGGTACCCGGAGTCTCCAAAGTGTAAGCGAGGCTGCCTAGGTGCTTGAATATGGGAGTGCCTGGTTCTGGGGAACACTGGTTTTCACCCTTCTGAAAGTTATAGATCACTGGATCAGGATACTCACTTAAATTAACCCAGGCTGGCTGCTATGCTGGCCCTGCCAACCCCTAGCCAGGAAAACCATCTAATTAAGGAGAAAGCTGCTGTCCGTTCAGAGGCTTTGCAGCAGTGTGTTCTGGGTGAAGGTGTCAGAGCCTGGATGGGGAGACCTGCTTCTACCTCCTAATGATCTACAGCAGCCTGCAGATCTCTGCCGGCCTCCATGCCCCTTCTGACCACGGGCCCAAGGAGATCTGGCTACCTCCAGGTAGCACGTGGGACATGCCTTTATCACAGCAAATTGCCCTAAAGTGGAACTTGCTGTCTTGTTTTTCTGACTTCCCAATTGCTCTGTCTCTTAATCCCATACTAATGACGGGGTACAAAGGGATGAAGGAAAAATATAAAACGAGGCCACAATGAGATGAAGTTGATGACAGTAGCAATCAGCTCTTTAAGATGCAAAAAGTCTCTTAAAATTCTTCCGACCAGAGCAGATGCCTCCCAGCCCCTCGCCATTGCAGAAGGATTGTGAACTGTGATGTTTGGGCTGCTGTCTGGCTCTTCTGCATGCACCACACGTTCTTGCTGTAGCCCTGGGGTCTCTCAAAGCAGCAGGAAGGAATATGACTGCCTGGAGTTGGGGGAAAAGGAGGCAATGTTCCATACAAAGCCTTGAGCCACAGATCCCCCAACTGGCCCTTGAGGAGCAGGTCATATCCACTGGCCGGTCTAGCAGAAGGCCCTGCCCGTCCACTCCCTGCCAGCTACTCAGGGGCCTGACCACAGCTGAGTTCCGGCTTTCACCCCGGACTTAAGAATATGGGTGGCATCTAATTCTCCAGCCCACCATCGAATATCTCAAGGAAATTTCTTGACAAATGAGTGACTTTGAGGCTTTGGGGCAGAAAGATACAGTAGGCAGTCAAATGTGAAGATGTGTATTGATTATATATTAAAGTTAATATTGTGTTATAAATCTAACGTAGCATAGTGATCAAAGGCACGGACTTAAAGTCAGGTAGCCTGAGTAAGAATCCTATCTCCACTCCGATTATCTGTGCTCTCAGAGGAATTTTTAAATTGATCTGTGCTTGAGTTCCTTCACCTATAAAATGTCAATAAGATAATGCTGTGATCTGAATGTTTCTGTCCTCCCCAAATTCCTATATTGAAACTTAATCCCCAGTGTGATGGTGTTAGGAGGTGTGGTTTTGGGGAAGTGATAAGTCATGAGGACAGAGTCTTCATGAATGGGATCAGTGTCCTTATGAAAGAGACTCCAGAGAGGCCCCTGCCTTATCTACCACCTTGTGAGGTTATGGCTAGAAGGCACTATCTCTGAACCAGGAATTGGGCCCTCATGAGACACTGAATCTGCTGACACCTTGATCTTAGACTTCCCACCTCCAGAACTGTGAGCAATAAATTTCTGATTTTTTTTTTTTTTGAGACGAAGTCTTGCTCTTATTGCCCAGGCTGGAGTGCAATGTCACGATTTCAGCTCCCTGCAACCTCCGCCTCCCGGGTTCAAGCAATTCTCCTGCCTCAGCCCCCCATGTAGCTGGGATTACAGACATCCACCACCATGCCCAGCTAATTTTTGTATTTTTAGCAGAGACGGGGTTTCGCCATGTTGGCCAGGCTTGTCTTGAACTCCTGACCTCATGATCCGCCCATCTCGGCCTCCCAGAGTGCTGGGATTACAGACGTGAGCCACCGTGCCCAGCCAAATTTCTGATTTTTCAAACTACCTAAGCTAAGACAGATAGCAGCTCTCAGTGGTGGAGGTTGCGAGCAGCTATCCCCTCTCTGTCATAGCAGTGTTCTGGCCTGGCAGGTGCTGGCTGGCTACGCCAGGTTTCCCAGCACCCCCTGAAGTGCGGCCATATGGCTATGTCCTCTCCCATGGAACGTGAGTGCAAGTGACTTGTGCCATGACCAGGCTGGGCCTCAAAAGAGCTGGCATGCTACCTCAACACCCTTGTTCTCTGTTTCTGATGGCTTGAGCAGCAGTGACCAGAGTGGCTTTGCAAGCCACCTAAAAACAATGGTCATCAGCCTAACCCTGTTGCCTTCCAACTTGGGACAATGAGATCATCATATAAAAGTAATCTTCAATCTGCTTAGAGCCACTGCACTGTTGAGTCACTTTCTTAAAGCAGTTATTGTTATCCTCACTAAAACTCGACCTCACAGGAGGTGTTGAGAGCATTCGATGAGTGAGTAAACACAAAGGTCACAGAGTCCACACTGTATATGTGGTCGCTAATAGCACTGATGCAGAAAATAATAAAACATCATCATGTAATTAGGAAGGAAATGCTTGTGTAAAAAATTACATGGCATATTTCGAAGCTATGTAGCAATGAGGTTTGCATGCTGTGGAGTTTTCTATAATCCAGCCCACCATGCAGGGCCATCGTCCAGGTAATCTGGAATTGACTGGCCATACAAAATGGAAAAGCACACTGCGTTAGCCTGTTCTTGCATTGCTATAAAGAAACATCTGAGACTGGGTAATTGATAAAGAAAAGAGGTTTAATTGGCTCATGGCTCTGCAGGCTGTACAGGAGGCATGGTGCTAACATCTGCTCAGCTTCTGGGAGGCCTCAGGGAGCTTCCAATCACAGCGGAAGGTGAAGGGGGAGTAGGCATGTCACATGGCCAGAGCAGGAGCAAGAGGGGTGGGAGAGGTGCTACACACTTTTAAATGACCAGATCTTGTGAGAACTCCCTCACTATCGCAAAGACAGCACCAACAGGATGGTGCTAAACCATTCATAAGAATTCCACCCCCATGATCCAATCACTTCTCACCAGGTCCCACTTCCAACACTGCAGCTTACACTTCAATATGAGATTTGAGTAGGGAAACAGAGCCAAACCATATCACATATGAAATCATAGATAGTATTGCTGGTTATAAGAATTCTTTATCATGACTAAAACAGTGTATATTGTTCAGAGAGTTCTCAATAAGAGTGATTAGAATCTTGTGACAAAAGGACAGGAATGGCCAGACACGGTGTCTCACGCCTGTAATCCTAGCACTTTGAGAGGCCGAGGCCAGGAGTTTGAGACCAGCTGGGCAACATGGTGAAACCCTATCTCTACGAAAAATACAAAAATTAGATGGGCATGGTGGTGGGTGCCTGTAATCCCAGCTACTCAGGAGGCTGAGGCAGGAGAATCGCTTGAACCAGAGGCAGAGGTTGCAGTGAGCCTAGATCACACCAATTGCACTCCAGCCTGGGCAGCAGAGTGAGACCCTGTCTCAAAAAAAAAAAAAAAAAAAAAGAAGAAGAAGAAGAACAGGAATGGAAATGACCATGATGATGACCACGCTGGTTGGCTTTTCCATATCCAGAAATACATGTGTAGAAGATGGACACACCAACCCTTTCTAATTTGATGGTGGTGTTTCTTTGTGTCTTCTTTTCTGAGTTTTTCTGCTATTCCATTGACACTTTGATTAGTGCATTTCCAGAACATCTGGAAGTCTGTGGTCACTGTAGAGCACACAGCCTCCACAGCCGTCACCGTGGGATGTGCCCCTCCCCTGTGCCTGGTTACTGGAAGGAGGAGGAATGCCACAGGCAGAGGGCAGCTGGGAGAAGCCTGCCCCGGAGCGACAGCAGGTGGACTGCAGAACGATGGAGTTGCCAGGAGCTTTTTGTTTTCATAAGTGCAAGGCATTGCTCCAGCTTAGCTGCATGACAGCCTATGCAGGAATAGTTGCCTCTGCTGTCAGTCAACATTCACAGACATGTGGCGCCCACACAGGGCCACTGTGGTCAGCTGCATTGATCCTTGCTTTGGACAAGAATAAGAATTGCCTGAACTATTTCTAGCTCCCCTGGCTGGGAACACTGACAAGGAACTCCTACTCTCCTGCCATGGGACTGAGCTAGAGACAGACAGCTCAGGGACCGAACCTGGGGAGGCAGGAGGACGGCCGTGTTCATTCTTCCTAATTGCATGATGATGCTCAACATCCGGAAAGTGCTCTGACTCAGGGCAGCAAAGTAAACCTCTCTGAGTATGAAGTGAGACAAAGTCCCCCACGGGCAGGCAGCTATGGGGGAGACAGGGTGGCCTTTGGGACTGTGAGTCCTGAGTATGAGCCTTTCTGGGCAGTTTGTTTCCTGTGTGTGAGAGATAGAGATAGAGAGAGAGAGATTGTGTGTGTGTGTGTGTGTGTGTGTGTGTGTGTGTGTGTGTGTGTGTCACGAACATTAAGCTCTATCAAAGGAAATCATAAAATGCGAAAATTAATTTTTCCCTTCAGGAGAGAAGCTTTGGGGTTTATGACTCATAGGAATGGTGTAATATGCAAGAAGGAGTCTGTGCTAGCACTGGCCTTGGAGATCAGGAAGGAGCTGTGAGAATCGCAGCGTGCCCCACAGGTGTCTGAGAGGTGTCGGAGAGTCAGCGTGGTGTCAGGGCCATGGGCAAGGCCCCGATGCAGAGGCGCAGAAGTGGGTCTGGGTCCTGGGACCTGGGGAAGGAGGTACAGATGGGGGAGTTGGCAGCAATATGAGAACTTGGTGGGAGAAAGGCGGGAGCCCAGTTGCGTGACTGAGCCACAGGGCAGGGCAGGATGTGTGGGACACTGAGTCCCCAGCCTCTAAGCTGGGAGCTCCTCAAGTGTTCCCTGACTCAGGCCAGTGAGAGCCACAGGCTGCATTGCAGGTGCAGGTCAGCAGGAGGTGTGGGGACAGGGCTAGAGGGAGGGTGACCTGGTAGTTTCCCTATGAGATCTACAGTGTCAATCTGGACACTTTGTGTGGATAAAACCCAGCAAAGCATCAGGTCATCATCACTCACCCATGGGTTTTCTGATGGGGCCCCCCCGGTACCCAGCTTCACATATGCTTCTGACAGCACATCACATGAAGCCATTGGAAGCCGTGCCCTGGTTTGTGGTTCCAACAAGAACTGGTTTCCCCAAAAGTAGGTCAAGAGCTCCTGAGAAACTTGTGGACTCTGACTTTGATTTTTCCATCTTCAAGTTGAAAGAATAAGTTCATTGCAAGAAAAAAAAAAAAATTGATTTTTTTTCTTCTTTTTTTGAAATTTGAAACATAGTTGGCATGATGGGAAATAAAAACTGATGAAGTCAGGGAAACCCCAGTTGTGGCCTAGCAAGCTCCCAGCCATCGTTTGGCCAGACCCCACGGCCATGGCTGGTTCTTCGGCTGCAGTGGGGCAGGGGCCTCCCTGGATACAGAGAAAACCGTGAGAGCTGATGAGCACGTGGGTGGCTCTGTGGGCTGCCACCCTGCTCCCAATCCCACTTATCATGGCCACAGTGAACTCTGTCATTGAAACGGACTTTCCATGCCAGTCACAAGAACAGTCTATTATCTCAGTGAACGTCAGACACCTCCTGGAAAATTGCACAGGTTTCTTTATATCTCTTTGCTAGAAGGAGGAAATGAGGAAACTCCAGCAAGAAAGAAGGCATCATTTTTTCAACAATCACACATAAGGTAAGTATGAGCCACCCAGAAAGCTGAGATCTTTAAGAACCAGGAACATATCTTACATCTTTTGCATCCTGGGCAGTGTTTAGCACAGGACCTTGTCCAGTGTCAGTTCTCAATGAATGGCTGTTGAATGAATGAGTGAGTGAACAAGGCATGAGTCTTCCTACTCTGGCATCACAGTGTCCACCTGGGAGGCTCTGCAGGCTGAGGTTAGGAGTACGGCACAGGGAGCAACCCCAGCCTGGCTCTCACCACCCTCCATGGGCACCCGCTCGTGTTGGCTGACCAGCATCTGCTCTGCCTTCTTTTCACAATGGTACCTGGATTTTCACTGATGCACTCTCTCTTTCCCTTCCTCAACTCATCTGATTCAGGTGGACCTGATGACTCAGGCTCCAGTGGACATGTGGCCTAACCTGGAAAATCATAGAATCAAGTGAATGACTTATCATGCTTTGGATTCTGGAGGCAAAAATCCCATCAAAAAGTAGGCTAAGGACATGAATAGACAATTCTCAAAAGACGATATACAAATGGCCAACAAACATATGGAAAACTGCTCAACATCACTAATGATCAGGGAAAGGCAAATCAAAACCACAGTGTGATGCTACTTTACTCCTGCAAGAATGGCCATAATCAAAAAATCAAAACACAGTAAATGTTGGTGTGGATGTGGGGATCACGGAACACTTTACACTGCTGGTGGGAATGTAAACTGTTACAGCCACTACAGAAAACCGTGTGGAGATTCCTTAAAGAACTAAAAGTAGAACTACCATTCGAACCAGCAATCCCACTACTGGGTATCTACCCAGAGGAAAAGAAGTCATTATACATAAAAGATACTTGCACATGCATGTTTATAGCAGCACAATTTACAACTGCAAAATCACAGAACAAATCAAATGCCCATCAATCAACGAGTGGATAAAGAAACTGTGGTATAATAATGGAATACTACGCAGCCATAAAAAGGAATGAATTAATGACATTTGTGGTGACCTGGATGAGATTGGAAACTATTATTCTAAGTGAAGTAACTCAAGAATGGAAAACCAAACATTGTATCTTCTCACTGATATATGGGAGCTAAGCCATGAGGATGCAAAGGCATAAGAATGATACAATGGACTTTGGAGAATTGTGGGGAAGTGTAGGGGGGAGCAAGAGATAAAAGATTACAAGTAGGGTGCAATGTATACTGCTCTGGTAATGGGTGCACCAAAATCTCACAAATCACCACTAAAAAACTTACTCATCTAGCCAAATACCATCTGTACCCCAACAACTTATGGAAAAATTAAAATAAAAAAAAAGAAGCTCAGGCACGGTGGCTCATGCCTGTAAACCCAGCACTTTGGGAGGCCAAGGCAGGTGGATCACCTGAGGTCAGGATTTCAAGACCAGCCTGGCCAACATGGTGAAACCCCGCCTCCACTAAAAATACAAAATCTTAGATGGGCGTGGTGGCAGGAGCCTGTAATCCCAGCTACTCGGGAGGCTGAGGCATGAGAATCGCTTGAACCTGCAAGGCGGAGGTTTCAGTGAGTGGAGATCATGCCATTGCACTTCAGCCTAGGCAACAAGAGGGAAAAAAAAAAGAGAAAGAAAAGTAAGCTAAGAGATGCCAAATAAATAAACATATAGTGGCTATAATCTCAACATCCTAAATAAACAGTTAACATTTTAGCGGATTCAGAAAGAAAAGGAAGGAAGGGAGGGAGGAAGGAAGGAAGGAAGGAAGGAAGGAAGGAAGGAAGAAAGAAAATGATTTTATCCAAGTAAGACCAGTGGCAATGTTCATAATAAACTGCCTTCAATGGCCTGGTCTCTCCTTGAAAATGCTGGCAGATGACAGTGGTCAGGTTACCTTGTCCTTGGGCATCAGAGAACATGGATACAGATGACTAATTAGAAAAAATTAGATTCCATCTTAGGCCAATAAAACTTCAACAGGCGGCCAGGCGCGGTGGCTCAAGCCTGTAATCCCAGTACTTTGGAAGGCCGAGGTGGGCGGATCATGAGGTCAGGAGATCGAGACCATCCTGGCTAACATGGTGAAACCCCGTCTCTACTAAAAATACAAAAAAAAATAGCCAGGCGGGGTGGTGGGCACCTGTAGTTCCAGCTACTCATGAGGCTGAGGCAGGAGAATGGTGTGAACCCGGGAGGCGGAGGTTGCAGTGAGCCGAGACCACGCCACTGCACTCCAGCCTGGGCGACAGAGTGAGACTCCGTCCCAAAAAAAAAAACTTCAACAGGAACAAGCACCCCTTTGATCTGATGGCTGGACCCAGCTCAGCTACAGTGAGATGCATTTCAAAGTTTGCAAAGAATCACAGTGGAATTTATAATGCAACTTGAGATCTCATCTTTCAAACACCTATACTAATGCAAACAAAAGTAAAAAACCTCATCCATAGCTTGTCAACTTGCCAACTTTGGAATGAGGTTCTCAGAAAGTCTGTGAGTTTTTTGCCTTGAGTCTCTTCATTTCTGACCAGGACCTAAGCTTTTGGCTGGGGCGGTGTCAACAGTCGAGTTCAATTCCCTCCCAACTGGACTTGGTCTCTGTTGGCTCTGTGGTCTGAAAGGCCCTCATAAATGACCATGCAGGGATGTGGTCATCTGCATTTGTCTATAAGAACTTGCCAAGGTTGACCACCCTCAGAGGCAGGACCAGGCACCAAGCCAGGCCCATCAGATTCTCAGCTCAGTCTACTAGAAGCTGCTTTTGTTCCAGGGCAATGTGAGGATCTGAGCAGCTTCTCCACTAGGCTGCATGGAAGGGCAACAGGATCATCTTCTGCAACAAGCCCTGGTTCCAACACGAACTTGTGTGATGCATCGAAGCCACTTAAGGACCACATGAGCTTTTCATGTGACTATTACAGAAGGGCAACCTGATGTGGGGAGGGGATGCTCTGCACCCCTGGGCTTGGGCATGGTGAGAAGGACCTTGTGATAGTCACTTCAGTGTGCGGTCTCCACAGAGGAGATTCCACCGTAAGGGGGCCTCAGATAGCAGAAAACAACAGAAACTATTCTCACTCCTAGGAAATGTTTCAAAAATGAACATGGATGCAGAATTGGGTTCCATCGTTCTTGGTGGAGAGCCAATCTTTTGGATTTGCCAAACTCACGGGTAAAACACTGCCAGTTTGGGTCTCACAGATATTCATGGAAACCAAAAGAAGATACAATTTGGGATTTTCCCCAGTAATTTCTTTCTTCTTTTATCTCTCAGGAAGTTCTTCCTGGTGTGTGTGTGTGTGTGTGTGTGTGTGTGTGTGTGTGTGTGTGTGAAAGAGAGAGATCAAGTCTCACTCTGTCGCCCAGGCTGGAGTGCAGTGGCGTGATCTTGGCTCACTGTAACCTCGACCTCCTGGGTTCAAGCAGTTCCCCTGCCTCAGCCTCCCGAGTAGCTGGGACTACAGGCATGTGTCACCACACCCAACTAATTTTTTTTTTTTTTTTTGTATTCTTAGTAGAGATGGGGTTGCACCATGTTGGCCAGGCTGATCTCGAACTCCTGACTTCAAATGATCCACCTGCCTCGGCCTCCCAAAGTGCTGGAATTACAGGTGTGAGACACTGCACTGGGCCTGGGAAGTTCTCTTTATACCAATGTTAGTCTGCATTTGAAATGGGGTGGGGGTTGAGGGCGGTGAGGTTGCCAGAGTGTCACAGCTTAACCATTGACAAAGCAAGGAGCTCACCAGGATTCTGACTTCCAGGCTGTCCAGCTCCACCAGGGACATGGCCCCGTGCCCTGCACACATCATTTGTGCTCAGAAGAGATGTGATGGATAGATGATGGCAGGCTCCTCCCCTGCCCAGGGAGAAAAGCCAGAACACTGCACGATTATGGCTGTAACTCTGGAGTACACGAAGTTGACACCTGCTTTTATTTCATTCCAAATGTCCCTTTCGAAAAGCAGTTTCTTCTCTACGAAGCCTTTTTAACTTAGTCAAAGGGATTCTAAGAACTAACCAATCGCTCTCTGTACACCCTTCGCTATAATCTTGTCCCCCAACCCCACATCCTGCTTTATTCCAGAGGGTATTTAAAGCAGCTGTCACCCTTAGCTCCTTTCCATAATTGTGACTGGATCTACATGACTGGTGCCGATAAGTGAGTCATGGCTTGTCACACGCTGCTTTTGAGAGCATCAGCAGAAGACTCAGGGCAATGTTTGCTGCCCCGGCATGGATGACCGCCTGAAGGACAGAGAGAGAGATGGAGTGATCACTCTCCAGGTAGAGGACAGAAACATGAACATACCATGCACAGGCTCCTGGGAAGGTGTGGGGGAGGTCTCAGGATACCTGCGTGCCTCTGTGCTTTCAGGTTGCCATTATGTACCCACACACATCCTGCAAAGCCTGCCTTTGCTTCCTCTGACTCTGTGCTCTGAGCCACAGGAGGGCTCCTGCCCAGCCTTCCACTTCCAGGGAAGGGTGATCCCCTCCATGAAGGGGCAGCTCTGAAGATGCTCGGAAGATGCCACTCCCAAGACCTCTGGAGGCACAGAGCCTGGGGACTACAGTGCTATGAGGGGCTCACAGAAATGTTTTCATTTTAATTTGCTTCAATTAAGAATAAAAAACGAGCATCACAATAATGAATACAAAATAATAAATTGTATTTTATTAATAAAGATGATTATATTCATCTTTGTACCAGCTCTGCCATAAAGTGGAATTTTTAATCATGTTTTATGGAGGAAGGACCCATAAAGGCAAAAGTTGCCAGGGGCTCCCGAAAGCCATCTGAGGCCGTGAGGACCGGGACTCTCCTGACAATGGGAAATCCTCAGGGACTGGAAAGCCAGAGCATGGAAGTTCTTTGTCCCCTCTTCACTCCCTCTCATGTGCCCGAAATACACAATGTGTACCTGAGACAGTGGCAGGACAGCCTGCTCCACTGAGGGCACGTTGAGGGGAAGAGGCACGGACGCCACATCAAATGGCCAGAGAAGCCTCACATGTGCCGAGGCACCCGGAACCAGGCTGGGATTGCACGGACGAGCTCGCCCCTAGTCCTCATGCTCATCCCGCCCTCCTCTGGGTAACATTGTTGAGCACCTACTCTGCACACGACGAGGAGGACTCCTGCCCTCCAGGGCCTCCCTGCTGGGGTGGGACAGAGCAGCACGCAGGCCAGGACCAAGCCCTGTGATGCATGCAACCAGTGCAGGCCAGGAGCGCTAAGCACAGGGGCAGGAACTTTCCAGAGAACAGGCCCCGGGGCCCAAGGCCAAAAGGAACACGAGTGTGATGCAATTGGGTTTGTACCTCAGAGCCCTCACTGTGTGGCCTGCCGAGAATCTATTGCAAGGGGACAAAATTGGAAGCAGGAAGGCAATTAGAAAACCAGCAGTAGGCCAGGCTCGGTGGCTCACGCCTGTAATCCCAGCACTTTGGGAGACCGGGGTGGGAGGATCACCTGAGGTCAGGAGTTTGAGAACAGCCTGGCCAACATGGCAAAACCTCGTCTCTACTAAAAATACAAAAATTAGCTGGATTAGCCGGTAGTCCCATCTACTCGGGAGGCTGAGGCAGGAGTATTGCTTGAACCTGGGAGGTGGAGGCTGCAGTGAGCCGAGATTGCACCACTGCACTCCAGCCTGGGTGACAGAGTGAGATTCCATCAAAAGGAAGGAAGAAAGGAGGGAAGGAGGGAGGGAGGGGGGAGAGAGAGAGAAAAGAAAGAAAACATGAAAAAAAGAAAGAAAGAGAAAGAAAGAAAAAGAAAGAAAGAAAGAGAAAGAAAGAAAGAGAGGAAGGGGAAGGAAGGAACGAAGGAAGGAAGAAAAGAGGAAAGGAGGGAGGGAGGGAGGGAGGAAGGGGAAGAAAGGAAGGAAGGGAAAAAGGAAGGAAGGAAGAAGGGAGAAAGGGGAAGGAAGGAAGGAGGGAAAGAAACAAAGAAAGAAAATGAATGAAAGAAAAAGAAAAAGAAAGAAAGAAAGAAAAGAAGGGAAAGAAAGAAAGAAAGAAAAAGAAAGAAAAAGAAAGAAAGAGAAAGAAAGAAAGAGAGGAAGGGGAAGGAAGGAAGGAAGAAAAGAGGAAAGGAGGGAGGGAGGGAGGAAGGGGAAGAAAGGAAGGAAGGGAAAAAGGAAGGAAGAAGGGAGAAAGGGGAAGGAAGGAAGGAAGGAGGGAAAGAAAGAAAGAAAATGAATGAAAGAAAAAGAAAAAGAAAGAAAGAAAGAAAAGAAGGGAAAGAAAGAAGAAAGAAAGAAAGAAGAAAGAAAAAGAAAGAAAGAAAGAAAGAAAGAAAGAAAGAAAGAAAGAAAGAGAAAGAGAAAGAAAGAAAACCAGCATTAAAGCAGGAAGAACTGAGGATGGAGTGGGTTTGGAGGTGTGGGGCTGGCGAGGAGCCAAGGATGCTGGGAGATGTGCCTGAGATCTCAGCCCCAGGACAGGACTCAGACTCCTGGGCCATCAGGAGGATGTGGCCCCTCCTGGGAAGGCACAGAGAGGCAGAGGGGTGGGAAGGGGTGGGGAGGGATTGAGGGATAGGCTCCACCTGAGGAGTTTCTCACAAGCGAAGGCTCTGGTTTGGGTGTGCTTACCTGGTCCCCTTGTTGCTGGAAGTGCTCAGAATGGATCTTCTGGGCTCTGATCACGTGCAAATTTTTTTTTTTTTTTGAGACGAAGTTTCACTCTTGTTGCCCAGGCTAGAGTGCATCGGTGAGATCTCTACTCACTGTAACCTCCACCTCCCAGGTTCAAGCAATTATCCTGCCTTAACCTCCTAAGTAGCTGGCATTACAGGCACCTGCCACCATGCCCGGCTAATTTTTGTATTTTTAGTAGAGACAGGGTTTCATCATGTTGGTCAGGCTGGTCTCGAACTCCTGACCTCAGGTGATCCTCCCAAAGTGCTAGGATTAGAAGCGTGAGCCACCGTGCCTGGCCACGTATGGCTTTTTACCATGTGTTGAGAGGGAGTTTGCACAAAATGGCTTCCCAAGTCCCTCTATAGAAAGTTTGATTCTAAGACCACGAGGAGAAGCGGTGCGCTTCCTGCAGGAAGGCCGTCCCAGGATTTCCCCCAGGGCTGGCAGGCCCAGCACCTCAGGCGTCAGCCCCCACACCCACTGCCTGCCTTGCAGCCATCTGGCCCCAGGCTAGAAAGTGCTGGGCTCCCAGCGCAGTACCCACAGAGGCCATGGGGTATGAGGAGGGCGGGAAAGGGGGCAGGGTAGGGAGCAGTGGGCACCAAGCTGTGGTAGAAAGGGGAGTGGCTGGGAAGGTGGTGAGGAGACTTGGTTTCCAGTGCTGGTAACCCTGTGCAACCTTGGGCAAGCCACTGCACCTTTCTGAGCCTCTGTCCTCAACCCATGCAGGAGGGAAGATTGTCCTGGTCCCCTGGGCCTGCAGCAGGTGGATATTCAGAGTCCAGGGGAGCCCGGGCCACAGCATTCACAGGCTCTCACATCTACATCTGTGTCCTCCAGCACAGAGCTTCCTGGCTGTGGGGTGAAGGCCTCCTCCCCTAACCCGCCTCAACCCTTTCCCAACCATCCAGCACACAGTACCCTACAGCCTCAATGGGTCTTGGCTTCAGCCAGACCTTCCCATTGCCAGGTGGGGAGCCCCGGCTTCCAGCCCCAGCCTCCCTCCCAGCACAGCCCTCAGGAGGGCACAGGCCCAGAAGGGTGGCTCGGTGCCCTCTAAATGCCTGTAGAATGGGCAGATCCCATGCCTCGGCCACCTTCCCTGCCTCATCAAGTGTTTCCATCTTCTAGGAGCTGCCGTGGAGATGAAACGGGCATTCCCCAGGCCCTGTGTCCAAAGCCCATGGGCTTTTTTTTCTTCCTTTCTTTTCTTTCCTTTTTTTTTTTTTTTTTAAGACAGCGTCTCACTCTGTCACCCAGGCTGGAGTGCAGTGGCACGATCTCAGCTCACTGCAACCTCTGCCTCCCAGGTTCAAGCGATTCTCCTGCCTCAGCCTCCCAGGTAGTTGGGATTACAGGCATGAGTCACCACACCCAGCTAATTTTTATATTTTTAATAGAGACAGGGTTTCAGCATGTTGGCCAAACTGGTCTCGAACTCCTGATCTCAGGTGATCCATTTGCCTTGGCGTCCCAATGTTCTGGGATTGCAGGCATCAGCCACTGGGCCTGGCCACTTTTCTTACTTTCTAAACAAGACCCCCACCTTGGCAGTGTGAACTTTCAGCTTGGGCTCCCCACCTTGGGGCAGAGGGGGCTGCCCTCCATACAGGCGGACCTGTGCCTTCCTCCATGCATGGAAGTAACAAGACTCAGAATTAGCTGTCGTGGTCAAAAAAAAGTCCTCCACATACACGATGGCCCAGAGATGTTGCCACGGTAAAGGGGGCATCCAGAGAACAGTGGGTGCTCCAGGAATCCCCAGCATTGAGACGGATGCTAGCGCTTGTGCTGGCAGGGCACACACAATGCACCCAGCTTCATTCTGCCCCACGAGCACAAGGGAGCCAAGGCCCTCCGGACTCCCGAATATACTTTATGATGCTCGAGGTTCCAAAGCCGCCATGAGGATTCTCAGGGCTATTGCTTATTTGTGAACTTAGGAGACAGGAGAAGGAGCAAACAAAACTTAGTGCTTGACGGCCATCATCTGATACATGAAATTACATTGCCCAGCTCCAAGACAGCAGCGGTGAAAGGCAGAGGCCCTGGCACCTAGGAATATATTGTCCAGTTGGGGATACAAGGGTAAAGAGGCTTTAATGCCAAGTGGCAGGTGAAGGCTTGAGCAGTGCGGTCCTTGGTCCTCATGGGGTCAGCACATCACCTGGTAATTCTCTCCACCTGCTCCTGCCAGACTGATCCAGCCACCCGTGTGTCCCACAGGCTGATTGACAACTGCCTGTATAGTCGCCAGCTGGTAACTATATTGAGATCACCTCCACATAGGAAGGCTTACCATCCCCATTTTCCATGAGGGGAGACCGAAGTTCAGGGAATCCAAGTAACCCCACACAGTCAGGGGGCAGGACCCAGATCCACAATCAGGCTCATCAGATTCCTAAGCCCAGGAGGCACGGGAGATAAGACCGGCATAAAGAACGTGGTCCTAGAGCAGTCAGGATTTAGTGGGCACATGGATGGTGAGTATTCCAAGCAAGGAGATAAAGCAACGAAAAGGTTTAAAGAATTAAATTCCCCATGACATACGTTTTGCCATTTGTTTGAGTCAAGTTGGGTAATCTCCGTTCTAGACTTATTTCTGCTATTGAAATTCCCAGGATCGCTTAACTTCTCTGAAATTTAATTCTCTCCCTTGCAAAATGGGGCATGCTTACGCCACAGGGATGTTGCCACGAAGGCATTTTCAGGGGGTTAAGACACCGCCTGAGTACAGGATGTCATTGTTGGAGAGATTAAGTTTAAGGGTGACTAATGAGTTATGAGCAATTTGTGTGGGAGCTGGCCCAGGGTATCCAGAGCTGCTCAGAAAGAGGGTGCATGGAAAAGCCTCTGGGGACGCTGCTCCCCTCCCTGGTGTATTGCAAGCTCGTTATCCACCCGCTTCTTCAAAGGGGTTTCTTCTGGCTGCAGAAGGAAGGATGCACAGACCCAGGCACGGATCCCTGGTAGATCGCGCCCTCGCGTGGCCGCTTCCTTGCGTGACAGCTCGGCCTGCGGGTGCCGGGTTAGTGGCGGATGAGTTCCAGAGCTGGAGGTGCGTTGCGGGCAAAGGGTGTGACCGGGGGCATGGACTGGGTAAGCAATGTGCTCCCCACGGCCGTGTCCACCTCAGCACCCACCCTGTGGCTCCCTGTCCCCCCCTTCCACCGACCCCGGGACCTCACTGCCCCCAAACTCTTGCTGCATACAGCTCAGTGGAAGGTGAAAGAATTTTATTATTTCTCTTTCTCCCTCTGTGTTCACAGAATACAACTTTTGTTTCTGTAAAATTATCCAAATAATGAAAAGAATGCAAAATAGAAAGTTCAGGAAAAATTTACCCAATAGGCTACCACCCAAAAATAATCTCTTAAAAATATTATTTTGGGGGTATCATTCCAGAGGTCCTCCAAACCTATATGCAAAAGAATAGATTTAGGGAAATAATTATTAATATATAAAATGACATTTTTGTGCACAGCTTTTTAAAAAGCAAAAGCATACAATTCGGTTTCATTGAACTTATAAGGAAAGGAAGCTGGGTGCAGTGGGATGTGCCTGTAATCCCAGATACTCCACAGGCTGAGATGGGAGGAACCTGAGCCCAGGAGTTTGAGAACAGCCTGGGCAACATAGTGAGACTCTCAAAAACAAATATTTTTAAAAAAAGAAAACAAAATTTAAATGACCGGCAAATTTCAAATGAATTATTTTGTTTTAAGCTGATATCATTGTGTTTCTTTTTTTTTTCTTTGAGACAAGGTCTCACTCTGTTGCTCAGCCTGGATGGAGTGCAGTGATACAATCTCAGCTCACTGCAACCTCCGCCTCCCCAGCTCAAGCAATTCTTGTGCCTCAGCCTCCCGAGTAGCTGGGATTACAGGCGTGCACCACGATGCCAGTTAATTTTTTGTATTTTTAGTAAAGACAGGCTTTCATGATGTTGGCCAGCCTGCCTCAGCATCCCAAAGTGCTGGGATTACAGGCATGAGCCACTGCACACAGCCTGATATTATTGTATTTATGTTTACAAAACATTTCCAACATATGAAAAAGTAGAGTGAATAATGAAATGGCCTTACAACTACTTTCAACAAATCTGAACATGCCCTTGGGTTGAGAAGCTTTTCTTCTTTGTTTAATAAAAATGTTCACGGAAGACACTAATTAATGGAGGTATACTTGTAGGCAGGATTTCCCAACAGGCCAGATTCTGTTCCATGATGCTAGAACCTGGACACTCAACATCTATCCCCACAGTCCAGCTGGGGCCAGCACCACCTGGGCACGGGGCTCCCAAGCACTTTCTATTCACTGTCTCTTGTGCTTGTGGGTACCTAGAAGGTGCATATTATTATTGTTCCCACTGTGGGGCAATGAAGGCCCGGAGAGCAAAAGCTGCTAGTTCAGGTTGGGATGTAAGTTTGGGTCTGTTGGGCATCAGAGCCTGGGCACTGGAGATCATTTCCGAAATGATGCAGGGGCTACATGTAAGATCCCAGGTACTTATGCTGACAAGAGTTAGTGACCTCAAAGCCCCATTATCTCAAGCAAAATGAGAGGAAATTCTGTCCTATCCTCCTGACTTTCTTGAGAGAAGTTTGTTTGGGAAACTTCCTCCGCCATCGGAAGTAAGATTGACAAAAACATGTTTCAGAAGATGGTGGAAGCTGAGCCTGGCTGGGCCACCTGTGGGTGTCCCTAGAATTCAACCTTTTGTAGTGAATCATACCGTTACCATTCACTCAAGACCCACTGGGCCATGAATCCTGGATATTAACTATGAATGAGGGTATTTTTTAATTGAAAATTCAAAAATAATCACAGGAATAATTTAGTATTTTTGCAATAACTACTAAAGCTAAGAAGCGACAGTAAATATGTGCCTCTTGAGAGCTTGGTGCTCAAAGCCAGGTGGCAGGAGCTAAAGGTCAAGCTGAGGGTGGTCTGGCTGCCAGTCCTAATGGCACAGGGGCAGTGAGATGGGCCAGTCTGACACCATGTACACTGGGACCCCCATACCTGCCACCTCCAGCCACAGCCTGCCTCCCACAGCTTTGCCCTGATCAACAGGGTCCCAAAGGACCTGTGTGAGAGTTCTATCAGTCAGGGCACAGACCAGCCCCTGGGTAAGTCCCACTCCTACTGGGGGTTATCTGGTCTCAGGTCCTGACCAGGACTCTGGTCCAACCCAACGCTGTCTTCCAGGCTCTACCTGAATAGGCCAACTGCATCCCTGCCTCAAACCTGCTCTTAGCCCACCTCCGCTGTTTCCTAACAGTGGCCAGGACAAACAAGGTAATTACTGTAGTCATACTGATAGTATGAACTTAGAAATCTGAACTTTAGGCTGGGTGTGGTGGCTCACACCTGTAATCCCAGCACTTTGGGAGGCCAAGGCGGGCGGATCACTTGAGGTCAGGAGTTCGAGACCAGCTTGAGCAACATGGAGAAACCCTGTGTCTACTAAAAATACAAAATTAGCTGGGTGTGGTGAAGCATGCCTGTAATCCCAGCTACTCGGGAGGTTGAGGCAGGATAATCGCTTGAACCCGGGAGGCGGAGGTTGTGGTGAGCCGAGATCGTGCCATTGAACTCCAGCCTGGGCAACAAGAGCAAAATTCATCTCGAAAAAATAAAAAGAAAAAGAAATCTGAACTTTAAACTGCAACAAATATCCAGACGATAAAAAGAAACCATAGAGTCAGCACTAGCATTAATATTGTAGCATTGTAGGGAGAAGTCAAGGAAACTTAGGCAAATGAAATAAACGTCAGAAACTCAGGAAAATAAAATAACAAAACAAAAACAAGTTCAAAACAAAGATGAATGAAGGAAAAATAACAGTAAACACACAGCAAAGTGTTCAGTGTCTTTAATATGCAGGAATGCCTCAATTTTTAAAAACGGATAAAGAACAGGCAATTCTTCAAAAACACACAAACCTCTGCCAAAGCCACTGGACAAGATGTAAAAGCTCTGTCCTCAACAAGAACAAAATCTGGGCCAGCCTTCAGGCTGCCATTTTGTGCTGAATTTCCTGGGAGAAAGTATAACCTGGTTTGGTTGGTTGGTTTGTTTTACCTATCCTCACTCTTCAAAACTTACCTTAGAAGGCTCCTGGCTCTGGAAGCTGCTCCCGACTCCTCCAGGGTAAGCAGGCCCTCCTCCTGGGTGCCTTCACCGGGCTTTTGCCCCTCATCTCAATACTCACTGTGGATTTCTCCCCACCATGTCCAGAAGCTCAGCCAGGGCAGGATCTCCAGCACCAGAACGTGTGTGTTGTGCCGTAGACACTCAACAGATGCTTTTTAAAACATTGCATGTGTGCATTCACGAAGATGAATACAGTAAACGCATAATTTGTAACCATGAGCCAAAATTTTACTTGACTCACCATGACACCTAGTGGTGACTCATCTCCATTGCAGACCCGACAAAATCAGCCATCACTGCTGTGGGTGCTTGTGTTTCCCTTGGTTCCAGCAAAGGCCTTCTGAGCACCAACTATGTGCCACGTGCAGGGGCCATGTGCATGCAGAGTACCCTTGGGTGAGTTGGTCAGTCCCTGTCCTCCACTGTCCTCCAAGGGTTTATGGGCAAGATACACCCACTGCCGCTCACCACCACATAGTGTCAGCATTCAAGGTAATGTTACACCATCGTAGGGAGAAGTAAAGGAAACTTAGGCCAACCGTGAAATCATTTGGAGAAACGAGAAAGGCAGCCTCTGAGGGAGGTGGAAACTCTTCCTATTACCTGGAACTACCTCCTGACAACAGCCTGTTTGTCATCCCCTCTAACGCTAACTCAGGTTCCAAGAATCGGAATATTGTCTCAATTTCACTCCTGGCTTCAGCAAACATTGACAAAAGTCAACACCTAAAGCCATGATAGCTTCCGGGATTCCTCCACCTCTGCAGAGAAAGGAGGCTGGGGAGGGAGACACATCTAGTTCTGTCTTCAGCTTCTATTTCTTCCAGTCTCTTCTTCCCCTACCTCTCCAGCCAAGCGGTAAAAAGTAAATCCTGATTGGACAGCCGTTTGAGAAGCAAAATAGATTCCTAGATTTCTTATACTAAAATTATAACAGAACAAATGAAAACAGTATAAAGCCAGAATAAAACACAGGTGACTTTTTTTTTCTTCTGGGCTTAGGTAAATTCTAGTTACTACCAGAAGCTATAATGGAAAACATGGAAACATTTAACCTTGTAACCCTTCTATATGGCAAAAAACAAAAACAAAAATAAACTAGTTCAAAACCAAGAAAAACGGAGGGAAAACAACAGTAAACACACAACAAAGTGCTACTATTTTTAAGATGCAATGAACAGTTACAAGTCAATAAAAAATAAAGACTCAATAAAAGTGGGTAAAGAACAGGTAATTCTTCAGGAGACATACGCATAGCAAGCTATATGACAATTGAAATAAAATTGCTGAATTAATGAGGATTTAAAAACATGTAATACTTAACTAATGCTGACAAAAGTATTTGTGGAAGTGTAAACTGGCACATTTCCAAAGAAAAATTTGGTAATAGATATCAAAATAGCAAATGCAGGCTGGGCATGGTGGCTCACGCCTGTAATCCCAACACTTTGGGAGGCTGAGGAGGGAGGATCACCTGAGGTCAGGAGTTCAAGACCAGCCTGGCCAACATGGTAAAACCCATCCCTACCAAAAATACAAAAATTTGGCTGGGCGCAGTGGCTCACGCCTGTAATCCCAGCACTTTGGGAGGCCAAGGGGGGTGGATCACGAGGTCAGGAGATCAAGACCATCCTGGTTAGCATGGTGAAACCCTATCTCTACTAAAAGTACAAAAAATTAGCTGGGCATGGTGGCGGGTGCCTGTGGTCCCAGCTGCTCAGGAGGCTGAGGCAGGAGAATGGCATAAACCCGAGAGGCGGAGCTTGCAGTGAGCCAAGATTGCACCACTGCACTCCAGCCTGGGCGACACAGTGAGACTCCGTCTCAAACAAAAAAAAATTTAAAATACAAAAATTAGCTGGGTGTGGTGGTGGGCACCTGTGATGTCAGCTACTCAGGAGGCTGAGGCAGGAAAATCACATGAACCTGGGGGTGGGTGGGAGGGTTTGCGTGAACCAAGATTGCGCCACTGCACTCCAGCCTGGGCAACAGAGTGAGACTCCACCGCAAAAAAAAAAAAAGTAGATGCAAATGTCTTTTACCCAGCAAGTCCATTTCTAGAAATATATATTCTAGAAATATACTTCTCTAAGAAAATAATTTGCCAAGTGCATTCGGATATATGTTCATCAAAGCATGGTGTGTGTGTGTATATATGTATACATATATACACACACACACATCTTTATATATATAGATACTAGAAATAATTTGTCATTCATTAGAGAAAAAGAATAATTTTTAGATGTGAGCCAAAATTATACTTGATTAATCATGTTATGATTAATAAATTCTGATAGGCTGATCCTACAGAATACCAGATAGTCATTAGACATAGTAATGTAACTCTACATTTATTATCATAAAAAGTAGGTTCTGAATATATTGCTGAGCTTTGACAACAGCAACAAAAAAGCACTATCTATAAATCCACATAAAGATTGTAGTTTGAAAGGATATTCACCAAAATGTTAGTAGTGCTTTATCTGTGGGTGGCTGGATTTAGACTAACGTTTACTTTCTTCGTACATTTTTAAAAAATTTATATGGCAAGAATGTGTTGTTTTAAAATTAGAAAAACACGAACTGTTTTCATTAAAAGAAAAAAATTAGCCCTGCCTTTCAGATATGTCCAACGCAGCTACTACATTTGACTATTGAGGCAAAAAAATACAGAAACTGTATAACGTTCCTCATGAGAAATACAGGAAAGCTACATTCTGAGAATCAAGGTGAGCTACGTTGTTCTTATTTTCCTTTGGAAAGACACAGTTCTTTCAAGTACCCCTAATAAGGTGGATGGCTCCTAAGAACGATCTGTAACAATATACAGTATAAACACTCAAAACCTGGAAGGGGCCGTCCGCAGAGGCTTTGGGTTTTTCATGTCATAGGCTCTGACCAAGCTTCCCTGCCTGGGATAGACTCTTCCTGAGGCTCACATCTACAGTAAATGTAATTACACTTTAATGGTATTCATCGCATTCTGTCGCTTTTTCCATTGCTCCTATTTTTAACCAGCACAATGGGAACATTTGTCCTCTGATTCACTGAGTGGTTTTAGGCCAGGAATCTGGCTTTTAAAATGACAGTACCCTTAATCCTATCGCTGACTTTTCAAATGAAATAACAGCCTGTAATTAAAACAATGGCGCACAGGCAGCCTCCATGGGATAAGAATAGCAACTCAGCATGGAATTCAGGTAATGGGATTTATCAGCGGCTGTGCCAGGAGGAAGGGATGGAGAAGCAGGCTCTGGTCCTGGCAGTGTGGCCTTTGCAAGTCACTTCAAAGTCCTGAGCTGCAGTCCCTATGAAAGAGGCATGGGTTCTTAGAGTCCTTTCAGTTAGGGTCTACCCAGCAGAGTGAACAAAATCAACCTGAGACCTCTGCTCCTCTGGAAGAACCCTGGGGTCCTGCTCATTCAAGCAATGCACATGGGATGTCCAAAGCTACTGGGGCAGTTGGGACCCCCCGTCAGAGCAAATGTCATGGAGAAGTGGTCTCTATGTCCTCTCCCCCCGAGTCTCAGCCAACTTGCGCCAGCTTCAACTTCTATAATGTAGTGAGTGTGATGCTTTGTGATGTCCCAGGCTAGGTCACAAAAGGCCACATACCTTCTTGAGCTCTTCACTTGCTCTTGAGACACTCCCTCTTGGAACCTAGCTCCTGTGACATGCAGAGCCAGAGCCATGAGCAAGGGGTGTACCGGTGCTCCAGCCAACAGTCCCAGCTGAGCTCAACCTTCCAGCCACCTCAGCCTGGCCCCAGACACAGCGGGGATGACCCAGCCTCAGCCACCTGAGTATCTCCCAGTATTTTGTTTCTTTGTTTATTTTGGGTTTTTTGGGGGGTTTTTTGCTTTTTTTTTTTTTTTTTGAGACAGGGTCTCCCTCTGTCATCCAGCCTGGAGTGCAGTGGTGTGATCTCGGCTCACTGCAACCTCTACCTCCCAGATTCAAGCGATTCTCCTGCTTTAGCCTCCTGAGAAGCTGGGATTACAGGCATGTAACACTATGCCCTGCAGATTTTTTTTTGTATTCTTAGTAGAGATGGGGTTTCACCATATTGGCCACACTAGTCTCCAACTCCTGGCCTCAGGTAATCCACCCACCTCAGCCCCCCAAAGTGCTGGGATTACAGGCGTGAGTCACCGTGCCCAGCCCTCTCCCAGTGTTTTGAGCCTCCCTTGTCAAGGCCCCAGACGTTGTGGAGCAAAGGCAAGCCCTGACCACATGGGTCTTGATCCATGGAATTTGGCAGCATGTCCCAAAGGGTGGTTGTTCATGCCGCTAGGTTTGTGATGGGTTGCTGGGTAGCAAAAGCAACGGGAACTCCAGGTCTGATGTAAGAGTTTCCGTAGGCCGGGCGCGGTGGCTCACGCCTGTAATTCCAGCACTTAGGGAGGCTGAGGCGGGCAGATCACAAGGTCAGGAGATGGAGACCACCCTGGCTAACACGGTGAAACCCCGTCTCTACTAAAAGTACAAAAAATTAGCTGGGCATGGTGGCGGGTGCCTGTAGTCCCAGCTACTCGGGAGGCTGAGGCAAGAGAATGGTGTGAACGTGGGAGGCCAAGCTTGCAGTGCACCGAGATTGCACTCCAGCCTGGGCATTCCAGCCTGGGCGACGGTGCAAGACTCCGTCTCAAAAAAAAAAAAAAAAAAAGATGTCGCTTCTTACCCACCTACTGTTCTACTTGCAGAACAAAAGCTACAAACATTAATTTAAACATAATTGCCAAGAGAGGGCTTTCAAACATCACCAATTCTTCCTTCCTTCCATCCCTCCCTTCCTTCCCTGCCCCTTTCTTTCTTTAAATTATGTGCTTACCAGTTTTAGGGTAAGAACTATGAGAAGTCACAAATACAGGAGAACACTGGGAAAGTTCTGGGAGGAAATTGCAACCATTTGAAAGAAGCCACAGGTTTACAAATCATCTCAAGCCCATCCTGTATGACTCAGAATTCACTTTGAAGAGATTCCCTCCCCATGTATTGCTTGCCGATTGAAGCATAGAAACATATCCACTAACACAAAGTTAATTCTCCCAAAACTTCTCACTGCCCAGATTATGTTCGGCGGAATATAAGCCACTGGATCTGCTGAGGCAAGTTAGGGAAGGGGAAGGAAGGAGCGTGGTAGGGAGTCCTCAAGTTCAGAGACTTCCATTCTGCCTCATGGCCTGCACCTCTCTGGTTCTATTTTTCTCATACTCATTCTAACACCAAGAAAAGTGGAAAATGTACCTTGAACTCCAGTGACCTTCATCCACTCTCTTTGAATGTGGTCACGTGCCTCTATGGGCTGGACATTATTCTAAAATAATTCACCTCTTGGAATCCCCGAGGATAAAAAGAGTAACCCAGATGCAACAGAGCTCAGCACATGGGCTAACATGGCTCCAACCACCTCTTTCCATGTTGATGCTCTGCCTGTAACTTAGAGGGTGGGTCCATTACACGAGTTTATGAATACTCTGGGATAACCCATCTGAGTGTGATGCAGCAGAGGTTGTAGATTTTAAAAAGTCAAAGGACCCAGAATGTAATGCAGGTGGAGGAGAGTTGTCTTGGAAAGTGATAAATGTCCCACTGTGACAACACAAAGCCCTCCTCTGCTTTGTACTGCAAGACCCACCTCTGGCTAAGAGACCAAAAAGGTAAAGGATGATCTATAGGTAGAGATGGGTGTTTTTTAACATCCTAAGAAAAATATGAGAGTATGATTAGAAAAAATAGATTATACAAGGAGGATGGTGTAATGGTGTAAACATAAATGGGAAGAAAACTATATGAAATTCTCTAAATAAAAGCATTAAAAGATGTCATTTAAGAGTCTCCCCAAATTGTACTAAAAACCTACCTTAAGAGTTATGAGTCACGTAAGGCCCTGTTTGTAACTGCAAGTACTAGACCAAACAATTAATCTCGAATTAGCAAATCTTTCATGATGTCAAAGCTTCAATGCTTTCAAATACTAAGATGCTGCTGCTGATGATAGTGATGATGATGATGGTCACTATTATTACAAGAGAAACAACAATGAAATTCTTCTAAGTAAACAAAACCTTAGCTAAGTACTGAGAAATCTTAGCCCATTAAATCCCCACACAATCATAGGAGTTGGATCCTTTTCACAGATGAGAAAACTGAGGCAGAGGGAGGTTAAACACACTCGTTTGGCACCATGAGAGGCTGCCAAGCTCTGCTGTAGGTGATGATAAAGACAAAGATGAAGCCATCTGCTCCAGGAAGGTGGGTCCTTTTGGGGTACTTTGGAGTCACCCTGGGTTTCAGAGTCTAGTCCTCAGCCTGACATATTCAACAAGCTCCTTTGTTAATTCAGAGGTAATCGAGTCTCGAGAATTATACCAATTAACATAGGTTCAGATTTAATTATAAATCAGAATACCAAATTTTTAATTCAGAGGTTCCTAAACTTCCATTGGTTCATGGCTCAGTATTTTTTTCATTGTGCTCCTAAGTCAAAAGAAATACAGTTGACCCTTGAACAACAAGGATTTGAACTGCCTGGAACCACTTACATGTGACTTTTCTTCAACCAAATGCCAATTGAAAATACAGTATTCAGGCCGGGTGCGGTGGCTCACGCCTGTAATCCCAGCACTTTGGGAGGCCAAGGTGGGCAGATCACGAGGTCAGGAGATCAAGACCACCCTGGCTAACATGGTGAAACCCCGTATCTACTAAAAAAATACAAAAAATTAGCTGAACGTGGTGGTGGGCGCCTGTAATCCCAGCTACTTGGGAGGCTGAGGCAGGAGAATGGCGTGAACCCGGGAGACGGAACTTGCAGTGAGCTGAGATTGCGCCACTGCACTCCAGCCTAGGTGACAGAGCGAGACTCTGTCTCAAAAAAAAAAAAACAAAAAAAAAAAGAAAAGAAAATACAGTATTCTCTAGATGTCAAACCTGCCTATAAGACCTTTTAGGGCCAGGTGCATTGACTCATGCTTGTAATGTCAGCACTTTGGGAGACTAAGATGGGTGGACTATCTGAGGTCAGGAGTTTGAGACCAGCTTGGCCAACATGGCGAAATCCCATTTCTATTAAAAATACAAAAAATAGCCGAGTGTGATGGTGCACACCTGTAATCCCAGCTACCTGCAAAGCTGAAGCAGGAAACCTGCTTGAACCCAGGAGAGGAAGGTTGCAGTGAGCCGAGATTACACCACTGCACTCCATCCTGAGCAACAGAGCGAGACTCTGTCTCAAAAAAACAAAAAACAAAACAAAACCTTTTTATTTATTTATTTATTTTTGAGATGGAGTCTTGTTCTGTTGCCCAGGCTGGAGTGCAGTGATATGACTTCCGCTCACTGCAACCTCCATCTCCCAGGTTCAAGCAATTTTCCTGCCTCAGCATCCCAAATAGCTGGGACTACAGGCCTGCACCACCACGGCTGGATAATATTTGTATTTTTAGCAGAGATGGGATTTTCTCATGTTGGCCAAGCTGATCTTGAACTCCTGACCTCAAGTCATCTGCTCACCTTGGCCGCCCACAGTGCTGGGATTACAGGCGTGAGCCGCCACCACGCCCAGCCTAAAAAGACCTCTTAGTATAGGCAGGTTCTACAGGGCTGACTGCAGGATTGAGTACGCGGATTTGGTTATTTGCTGATGGTCCTGGCACCGATTCCCCGCATACACTCAGTGAGACGGTAAAGACTTTTATTAAGCAGTTAGCGCCAAACAATTTATTTTTATTTTTATTTTTTCAAACAATTTAATAAGGTTTTATGTCTTAAACTTTTAGATGCTTGACCAAATATATATGAAAAGTGAAAGGAAAATTACCTATTAATGTGAGTAAGTACCTGTTGGATGCTGTATAAGTCCTCCAACCTTGAAATTGGAGATACTACTCCCTCGTATCCTGCTCCACATTGATTTGAGCTGTACCTGCTCTTATCACAGCAACTGCTAAAAACCCAACTTCAGAAAAATCAAAGGAATGTAGCACAAGCTAATATTGGCACTGCAAACTGTTTGGAGCTAGTGGTTCCTGAAGTATTCAATAAATGTTCGGTATTGCAGCACTTTCCTTGAGAACTTATTTCGTGCCCACTAACTTGCTACTGGGGTCTGAGGCACTTCAGCAAATAGTTTAGGAACTGCAGCATTAATTTATACTAAGAAATAGAACTGCTACTTAAGAAAGATAACTGCCGGCCGGGTGCGGTGGCTCACGCCTGTAATCCCAGCACTTTGGGAGGCCGAGGCTGGCAGATCACAAGGTCAGGAGATCGAGACCATCCTGGCTAACACGGTGAAACCCCATCTCTATTAAAAATACAAAAAATTAGCCAGGCGTGGTGGCGAGCGCCTGTAGTCCCAGCTATTCGGGAGCCTGAGGCAGGAGAATGGCATGAACCCAGGAGGTGGAGCTTGCAGTGGGCCAAGATCGCGCCACTGCACTACTCCAGCCTGGGCGACAGAGCGAGACTCGGTCTCAAAAAAAAAAAAAAAAAAAAAAAAGAGGAAAAGATAACTGCCGAGGGTACTGGACTTCTCACTTTTTTTGTTCCCAATAGGATTGAGAAACAAAATCAGAGTCAGAAAGTCTTTGGTGCCCAGAGAGATAATGTGGGGATGATAGATCGACCCCGACATGGATCTAGTTATTGCAGTTACTCTGTGTGTGTGTGTGTGTGTGTGTGTGTGTGTGTGTGTGTGTGTGTGTGTGTCTGGGTGCAGGCATGTAATACATTGTTTTATTTAGGTATCTCAAATCTCAGATAGAACAAAAAGTTGCAAGTTTGTGATGCTTTTCTGCAACATTTGCTAAAAGACAAAGGATTGATTTGTTAATTATTCAACTTTTTATTAACTATAATTTTCATGTAAAACACGTAGATGTATTTTGCAATGTTTCTTTAAATTGTTCTGATTGTCATCTCAGAGAGAGTTACTTACCAAAGAAAAGTATTGGTTTTTAATTTTTCTTTAAAAAGTTGTATTTTATATATATTCCAGGGATATTAACAGCCTTTTTCTTCTCAGGAAGTTGGTATATTCAGTATTTTAAATGTCAATAAACAGATTCAGAAGGTTAAAGATCTGCCTTCAAAATTAAAAGCCAGAAGGGTCAAGTTAAAATAACCTAACATACCTTCATCCATTGTGGGATAAAACTAGAACATTAGCCAGGCGTTCTAAGCATCCTCCCCTCATTGTTAGTATCTCTGAGGTCAGGGTGCATCTTATGGTTACTGTGGCAGGTGGCAGCTGTGATCAAGTTGTCACAGGCCGGGCGCAGTGGCTCACACCTGTAATCCCAGCACTTTGGGAGGCCAAGACAGGTGGATCATGAGGTCAGGAGATTGAGACCATCCTGGCCAATATGATGAAACTCTGTCTCTACTAAAAATACAAAAATTAGCCAGGCATGGCGGTGCGTGTCTGTAATCCCAGCTACTCAGAAGGCTGAGGCAGGAGAATCGCTTCAACCGGGAGTCGGAGGTTGCAGTGAGCCGAGACTGTACCACAGCACTCCAGCCTGGCGACAGAGCGAGACTCCGTCTCAAAAAAAGAAGAAAAAAAAGAAAAAAAAAGTTGTCACTGCATGCCACCTTCTGGTGGGATCAAGAAAGCACCAGCATCAAAACTAGCTGAAAAGACACTAGAGCTGGACTCTCAATGGAAGGACATTTTTAGGAATACCTTCACCAACTTACAGGAAGACCTCATGTTATTGCATGTTACATATACTGTGTTTTTTACAAATTGAAGGGTTGCAGCAACCCTGCATCAAGCAGGACTATCAGTGCCATTTTTCCAACAGCATGTGCTCACTTCATGTCTCTGTCACATTTTGATAGTTCTTGCAATATTTCCATCTTTTTCATTATTATCATATCTGCTAGGATGATCTGATCAGTGATCTTTGATGTTACTGTTGCAATTGTTTGGGGGGCCACAAACCACACCTATACAAGATAAACAAACTTGCTCGATACATGTTGTGTGTTCTGGCTGCATCACAGATGGGCTGTTTCCCTATCTCTCTCCCTCTCTTTGAGCCTCTCTATTGCCTGAGACACAGCAATATTGAAATTAGGCTAACTGGTAACTCTACAATGACCTCTAAGTGTTCAAGTGAAAGGAAGCATTGGACATCTCTCACTTTAAATCACAATTTAGAAATGATTAAGCTTTGTGAGAAAGGCATGACAAAAGATGAGATAGGCTCAAAGCTAGGCCTCTTGCACCAAACAGTTAGCCAAGTAGTAAATGCAAAGGATAAGTTATTGAAGGAAAATTAAAAGTGCTACTCCAGTGAACACATGATGGATAAGAAAGCAAACGGTCTTATTGCTGATATGGAGAAAGTTTTAGTGGTCTGGATAGAAAATCAAACTAGCCACAACATTTCTTTAAATCAAAGCCTAATCCACAGCAAGGGTCTAACTCTCTTTAATTCTATGAAGTCTGAGAGGTGAGAAAGCTGCAAAAGAAATGCTTGAAGTTAGCAGAAGTTGGTTCGTGAAGTTTAAGGAAAGAAGCCATCTCGGCTGGGCATGGTGGCTTGCACCGGTAATCCCAGCACTTTGGGAGGCCTAGGTGAGTGGATCACTTGAGGTCAGGAGTTTGAGATCAGCCTGACCAACATGGAGAAACCCCATCTCTACTAATCATACAAAATTAGCTGGGTGTGGCGGCGGGCACCTGTAATCTCAGCTACTCTGGAGGCTGAGGCAGGAGAATCACTTGAACCCAGGAGGCAGAGGTTGCAGTGAGCCGAGATCATACCACTGCACTCCAGCCTGGGACACAGAGTGAAACTCTGTCTTAAATAAATAAATGAATAAATAAATAAATAAGCCATCTCCATAACACAAAAGTGCAAGGTAAACAGCAAGTGCTGATGTGGAAGCTACAGTGAGTTATCCAGAAGATCTAGCTAAGGTCATTGATGAAGGTGGTTACATTACACAATAGATTTTCGGTGTACGTAGAACAGCCTTCTGTAGGAAGAAGACACTATCTAGGACTTGCATAGCTAAAGAGGGGATCAATGCCTTGCTTCGAACTTCAAAGGACATACTCTTTTATTTGGAGACAAAGTCTCTTGCTAGGAGCTAATGCAGCTACTGACTTTAAGTTGAAACCAATGCTCATTGACCATTCCAGAAATCCTGGGGCCCTTAAGAATTAGGTTAAATGTACTCTGCTTGTGTTCTATAAATGGAAAACCAAAGCCTGGATAATAGCATATCTGTTTACAGCATAGTTTACAAAATATTTGAAGGCCTAATGCTCAGGATACAAAGATTCCTTTCTAAGTATTACTGCTTGTTGCAATACACTTGTTACCAAAGAGCTCTGAAGGAGATGCACAAGGAGATGAATGTTGTTTCATGCCTGCGAACACAACATCCATTCTGCAGCACAGGGGTCAAGGAGCAATTCTGATTTTCAAGTCTTATCATTTAAGACATTTATTTCATAAGGCTGTAGTTGCCATAGTGTTTCCTCTGATGCGTCTGGGCAAAGTGAATTGAAAACTTTCTGGAAAGGATTCATCATTTTATATATATATATATATATATATATATATATATATATATATATGGATACAGAGTCTGTCCTTGTCACCCAGGCTGGAGTGCAGTGGTGTGATCTCAGCTCACTGCAGCTTCCACCTCTGGGGTTCAACCAATTTTCCTGCCTCAGCCTTGCGCGTAGCTGGGATTACAGGTGCACACCATCACGCCCGGCTAGTTTTTGTATTTTTAGTGGAGACGGGGTTTCACCACACTGGCCAAGCTGGTCTCAAACTCCTGACCTCAAGTGATCTGCCTGCCTCGGCCTCCCAAAGTGCTGGGATTACAGTCATGAGCCACCATGCCCAGCCAGACTCATCATTCTAAATGCCATGAGGACATTCGTGATTGATGGGAGGAGGTCAAAACATAAACATCAACAGGAGTTTGAAAAAAGTTGATACCAATCCTCCTGGATGACTTTGAGGGGTTCAAGAATTCAGTAGAGGAAGTCACTGCAGATGTGGTGGAAACAGTAAGAGAGCTAGAGTTAGAAGTGGAGCCTGAAGATGGGACTGAATTGGTACAATCTCATGATAAGACTTTAACAAATCGGAAGTTGCTTTTTATGGATGAGCCAAGAAAGTGGTTTCTTGAGAGATGGAATGTACTCCTGGTGAAGATTGCTGTGAGCATTGTTGAAATGACACATTCCACTGTTGAATATTCCATAAATGTACTTGATAAAGCAGCAGCAGGGTTTGAGAGGATTGACTCCAATTTTGAACAAGTTCTACTGTGGATAAAATTCTATCAAACATCTTTTCATGCTACAGAGAAATCTATCATGAAAGGAATCAATGAGGAAAACTTCATTGTTATCTATTTTAAGAAATTGCTCCAGCCACCCCAACTTCCAGCAACCACCACCCTCATCAGTCAGCAGCCATTAACAGTGAGGCAAGGACTGGGTGCAGTGGCTCCCACAGGATTAAATGCCTGTAATCCCAGCATTTTGGAAGGCCGAGGTGGGCAGATTGCCTGAGGCCATGAGTTCAAGACCAGCCTGGCCAAAATGGCAAAACCCCATGTCTACAAAAAATACAAAAAAAAAAAGAAATTAGCCAGGCATGGTGGTGCACACCTGTAGTCCCAGCTACTCGGGAGGATAAGGTGGGAGAATCGCTTGAGCCTGGGAAGTTGAGGTTGCAGTGAGCTGAAATTGTGCCACTGAACTATAGCCTTGGTGACAGAGCAAGATTCTGTCCCCCACCACCACGCCACACATACACACAAATGGAGGCAGGACCCTCTACCAGCAAAAATATTACAACTTGCTGAAGGCAAGATGATTGTTAGCATTTTTTAATCAATGATGTGTTTTTTAACTAGGGTATGAACTTTTTTTACACACACTTAATAGTCTACAGTAATCATATAATGTAAACATATTTGTCATACATACTGAGAAACCTAAAACTTTGTGTGACTTGCTTTATTGCAATATTGAGTCTGGAACTGAGCCTGCAATATCTCTCTTATGTCTGTATTTTACCTTTTAAAAACTGTATGCACAAGAGGGATATGTAACAAAAATCTACATTCCATTTTGTCCAAGCAAGATCTTTTAAACATATAAAACAGAACCAAGGGAGCAGTGTGAAGAAGAAAAGGCGAGAATGACCCCCCGACCAACCAAGCCCACGTGCCGCTGCATCCCATGCCCAGCGCCTACGTCCTGCCACTGTCGCTGCCGTCACCACCATGCCCAAGAGAAAGGCTGAAGGGGATGCTAAAGGAGATAAAGCCAAGGTGAAGGACGAACCACAGAGAAGATCTGCGAGGTTGTCTGCTAAACCTGCTCCTTCAAAGCCAGAGCCCAAGCCTAAAAAGGCCTCTGCAAAGAAGGAAGAGAAGTGCCCAAGGGAAAAAGGGAAAAGCTGATGCTGCCAAGGAGAGGAATAACCCTGCAGAAAATGGAGATGCCAAGACAGGGCAGGCACAGAAAGCTGAAGGTGCTGGAGAGGCCAAGTGAAGTGTGTGCATTTTTTTTTTTCTTGAGACGGAGTCTGGCTCTGTGGCCCACGCTGGAGTGCAGTGGCATGATCTAGGCTCACTGCAAGCTCCGCCTCCTGGGTTCATGCCATTCTCCTGCCTCAGCCTCCCGAGTAGCTGAGACTACAGGCGCCGGCCACCACGCCCGGCTAATTTTTTGTATTTTTAGTAGAGACGGGGTTTCACCATGTTAACCAGTATGGTCTCGATCTCCTGACCTCGTGATCCGCCCCCCTCGGCCTCCCAAAGTGCTGGGATTACAGGTGGCTACTGTGGTGTGCAGACTACGTACTGGTGACCCGGGATCCCATGTGGTGTGTGCACTTTGTTGATCACGATCAGATAACGTACGTCTTACTACTTCTGGTGGGCCTGTACCAGTTGGAGGAAATACTATTTGCATTTACCACTGTTTTAAAAAAAAAAAAAAAAAAAAAAAAAAAAAAAAAAATGCAGAATTTTGTTTGACTTTTTTTTTTTTTAAGCTATGTTGTTAGCACACAGAACACTTCATTGTTGTTTTAGGGGGACGGGGCATGTGTCACTAATAGAATGTCTCTGAAGCTGGATTGATGTGGGGAAAACACCTTTCCCTTCCAGTTTTGAGAGACTTCCTTTTGGCTCCCAGGAGGAGGGATTCCCTGACTTTGACACACATGACCACCTTGGCACAAAAGCCTTGTGGTATGGAAAACAAATTCGTTTTTATGTCCTCTTCTCCCTTTCCATCTTTCAGCAGAGACTTAACTCCCTTAAACCCAGACATCTGTTGGGACCTGACCCTCAATCATTGGTTACCAGTGTGTCAGGCAATCTGGACTTTCCAGTGATGCCACTGAGATGGCACCTGTCAAAAGAGCAGTGGTTCCATTTCTAGATTGTGCATTTTCAGGTAAATTCTACCATTTTCATTTCACTTCCGGAAAGTCAGGGTCGGCTTGTGAAAAGTTGTTAAACAACATGCTAAATGTGAAATGTCAACCCTCACTCCAAACTTTCCCTGTTCAGAGCATGAGACGAAGACTTCATTGGGTTTTATAATGGCTTTCTGATTTCTGGTAGTCCATCGAAGAAGAGAGTTTGAAAGTTGTTCTGTACTGTTAACGATTGTCTGCCTGTGTCCTGCCTGAAATACCACGATTGTTTATGGAAAGTATCTTTAATAAAGCTGCGTACAGTTTGGCTTGGGAAAAAAAATATAGAACCAAGCTCCATGCAAGTTCAGACTCATGCTGCACCACAAGCATCCACACAGGGTCATCTGTGAAGTCCTTCTCCAAGGCACAGACACTTGCTCAGCCTTTGCGTAAGGACAGCCTGGAAGTGCAGGGCAGTTCACTCCCCTGGGGCACCCTCAAGTGGTGGAGGCCAGAGTTGGTGATAAAGCAAGATCCCATCTGTGGGTGGACAACTCTGGGAGGCCATCTACATGCTTCTTAGAGGTTTCAAAGGGATTGGGTTTCCACTGCCACCAGCCCTGACCTCACATTCCCACCCTTCTGTCAGCTTTTCTCTTTCCCTGCCTCTGTCTCTCAAAGCCCTCATGCCTTCATCTTTGTTTTTTCGTTTTGTTTTGTTTTGTTTTGTTTTGAGAGACGGAGTCTTGCTCTGTTACTCAGGCTGGAGTGCAGTAGCACAATCTTGGTTCACTGCAACCTCCACCTTCCAGATTCAAGGAATTCTCCTGCCTCAGCTTTCCAAGTAGCTTAAAGTACAGAAGTGCATCACCACAGCCAGCTAATTTTTGTATTTTTTACTGGAGATGGGGTTTTGCTATATGTTGCACAGGCTGGTCTCGAACTTCTGACCTCAGGTGATCCGCCTGCCTCAGCCTCTCAAAATGCTAGGATTACAGGCGTGAGCCACCGTGCCCAACCACATACCTGCATCTTTGTATCTCCTCTCAAACAAACTGTATCCAAGTCCCTGCTCAGGCTCTGCATCTGGGCAGACCCAAACTAACACCTATGTGTCCCTTTAGTTCTGGCACTTTACTATAGACACATGACAATCAAGAACTGAGTACCACCTTTCTTACAGGAGTTACGATTTCCTTTTTCTTTTCTTTTTTTTTTTTTTTATTTTTTTTTTTTGAGACAGAGTCTCTGTCAGCCAGGCTGGAGTGCAGAGGTATGATCTCACTTCATTGCAACCTCTGCCTCCTGGGTTCAAGCAATTATCCTGCCTCAATCTCCCAAGTAGCTGGGATTACAGGTGTATTCCACCATACCTGGCTATGTTTTGTATTTTTAGTAGAGACAGGGTTTCACCATGTTGGCCAGGCTGGTCTCGAACTCCTGACCTCAAGTGAGCCACCTACCTCAGCCTCCCAAAGTGCTGGGATTACAGGGGTGAGCCACTGTGTCTGGCACAATTTCCATTTTGATGTGATTCATAAACTGCCATATTTTAAAATAAATTTAATTTTTTTAGTATGGTTTTAGATTTGCAGAAAAATTCGGAAGCTAGTACAGTGAGTGCTCATATATCCTGCACTAGTTTTCTCTCCTCTTAACATCTTACATGAGCATGGTACACCTGTTACAATTAATGATTCGGTATTGATACATAATTAGTAACTAAAGTCTATCTGCTTTCAGAGTTCTGTTATTTCTGACTGATGCTCTTTTTTTGTTCTAGGACCTTATCCAGGACACCACATTCCATTTACTAGTCAGGTCTTCTTAGGCACCTCTTGGCTATAAAAGTTTCTCAGATTTTCCTTGTTTTTGATGACCTTGATAGTTTTTCTGGTCAGCTATTCTGTAGAATGTTCTTCAATTTGGACTTGTCAGATGTTTTTGTCTTAATTGTGGTTCGGTTTTCTGGAGGAAGACCAAAGAAGTAAAGGGTCATTTTCATTACATCATCCCCAGGGTCCATACTACCAATATGACTCGTCACTGTTGATTTTGACCTTGATCACCCAGCTGAGATAGTGTTAGGATTCTACACTACAAAGATACTCTTCCCAGCCGAGCGCGGTGACTCATGCCTGTAATCCCAGAAATTTGGGAGGCTGAGGTGGAGTTCCAGACCAGCCTGGCCAGCATGGCGAAACCCCATCTCTACTAAAAATTAAAAAAAAAATTAGCTGGGCATGGTGTTGGGTGTCTGTAATCCCAGCTACTGGGGAGGCTGAGGCAGGAGAATCACTTGAACCCAGGAGGCGGAGGTTGCAGTGAGCTGAGATCGAGCCACTGCACTCTAGCCTGGGCAACAGAGCAAGACTCCAACTCAAAAAAAAAAAAAAAAGCTACTCTTCCCACCTCCTTTTTCATATTGTACACTTTGGAAGGAAGTTACTATGGACAACCCACACTTAAAGAGTGGAATATCTTAAGTAGAGTATCTATACGTTATTTGGAACGCTGCCTGGGTGACAGTCTCTTCTCCTCCACTTATTTATTTTCATTCATATATATATACGTATATATTATGCATATACACGTGTATATATACGTATATATGGGTTTCTTTGTGTTTTTTTTGTTTGTTTGTTTTTTAGACGAAGTTTCACTCTTGTCACCCAGGCAGGAGTGCAAAGGCGTGATCTCGGCTCACTGCAACATCCACCTCCCGGGCTCAAGCAATTCTCCTGCCTCAGTCTCCTGAGTAGCTGGGATTATAGGCACTTGCCACCACTCCTGGCTAATTTTTGTATTTTTAGTAGAGATGAGGTTTCACCATGTTGGCCAGGCTGGTCTTGGAATCCTGACCTCAGGTGATCCGCCCCCCTTAGCCTCCCAAAGTGTTGGGATTACAGGTGTGAGCCACTGCGCCCAGCAACTTATTTATTCAATCATTTTTTTTATCAGTATGAACTCATAGATATGTACTTTACATTTTGGGTTATAATCCAATATTTATTTTATTGCTCAAATTGTTCTAGCTTTAGCCATTGGGAGATCTGTCAGTTGGCTCCTGGACCTCTGACATACTCTCATCATTGTGGTTTTGTGTTTGTTTGTTCAGCAGTTTTTTGCATTCTGGAATTACAAGACACTCCAGGCTTATCCTGTATATTTCCTGCTCCAGTTTTAGAATCAGCCATTTCTTCAAAGAGCATTGGTTCCTTTTTTGGAGAATGAGATTAGAAATCAAGATCTAAGTGTCAGGTGTGTTCTTTGCTACTGGGGTGTCATTCCTTTTTAAGCCTCCCTGAACTGACAGAGCAAGGAAATATGCGTGTGTATACTACCCCATGCATGTACATTACCTAAATATTTATGTTCATAAGCATCTGTATCTATATTAAACTAAACAGGAGTGGCCAGGCACGGTGGCTCATGCCCATAATCCCAGCACTTTGGGAGGCAGAGGCAGGTGGATCACCTGAAATCAGGGGTTCGAGACCAGCCTAGCCAACATGGTGAAATCCTGTCTCTACTAAAAATACAAAAATTAGCCGGGCGTGGTGGTGGGCACCTGTAATCCCAGCTACTCGGGAGGCTGAGGCAAGAGAATTGCTTGAACCAGGAGGCGGAGGTTGCAGTGAGTTGAGATCGCTCCACTGCATTCCAGCCTGGGCGGCAGAGCAAGACTGTGTCTCAAAAACAAAAACAAAACAAACAAAAAAAACCTAAGCAGGAGTTCATGGTGATGACTCCAACTCTAATCCATTACCACATGGATTATTTTCACTTACACTCACCTTTGCCCCACTTATCTGTAACCTCTGACGCTAACAGTGAGAAACCTGGCTCCCACCATCTTCCATCTATGTATTTAGCTGTTCGATTCTCTGTACATGTATAGCAGTGTTACAACTGTTAATTCACACCCATGTGATAAATGACTTTGTCAACTAGAGACAGGGTTTGTGTACAGCTTCTTTTGCCCTTCCCCTCATGGACTCCACTCATTTCCAGTGCTGCTTAGGTTAGCACATTTCCCCCAGCCCCTTTCTGTGAGGTTGTTTCATACATTTGTAATGCAGTTAGATTGTCTTGTCCCATTCTGCATTTCATCCAGGCATTCCCCAACCCTCTAAAGATTTTTTGAAATTTGCGTATATTAAGATTCACTCTTTGTGCCATAAAGTTCTATGAGTTTTGACGAACCCCTATTATCATCTCTCCACCATTACTGTATCATTCAGAATAGTTTGACTCCCTAAAAGTGCCATGTGCTTTACCTATTCAACTCTTCCACTCTCCCCTGAACCCCTGGCAACCACCGATCTTTTTAATGTGTCTACAGTTTTGCCTTTTCCAGAATGTTATGTCTTAGTCCATTTAGTGTTGCTAGAAAGAAATACCAGAGGCTGGGTAATTTATGAAGAGGCTTATTTGGCTCACAGTTCTACAGGCTGTACAAGAAGCATGGCACCAGCATCTGCTCTGGTGAGGGCTTCAGCCTGCTTCCACTCATGGTGAAAGACGAAAGGAACCAATGTACAAAGATCACGTGGCGAGAGAGAGGGGAGGGAGGTGCCAGGCTGTTTTTAACAACCAGCTGTCACGGAAATTAATAGAGTGAGTACTCATCCCATTGTGGGTACCCCCTTCCCTTCCAGGGAGGGTGTGTTAGTCTGTTCTCACATTGCTATAAAGAAATACCTGCGATTGGATAATTTATAAAGAAAAGAGGTTTAATTGGCTCATAGTTCGGTTCTGCAGGCTGTACAGGAAACGTGATGCTGGCATCTGCTTCTGGGGAGGACTTAGGAAGCTTCCGATCATGGCAGAAGGCAAAGGGGGAGTGAGGCGCCTCACATGGTGGGAGCAGGAGCAAGAGAGAGTGAAGGGAGAGGGGCTACACACTTTTAAACAATCAGATCTTATAAGAACTCACTCACTATCAATTGTGAGGACAGTACCAAGGGGGATAGCGCTAAACCATTCATGAGAAATCCACTGTCATGACATAATCACCTCCTACCAGTCCTCACTTCCAACACTGGGGATTACAATTGAACATCATGGGATCTGGGTGGGGACACAGATCCAGACCATAACAGAGGGTATTAATCTGTCCATGAGGGATCCACCTTCATGACTTAAATTCCTCCTATTAGACCCCACTTCCAACATTGGGGTCTAGTTTCATCATGAGGATGGGGAGATAAATATCCACATTCCCTTTCAGACTGGCTCATTTCACTTAGCATCCACGTTGTGTGTGTGTGTGTGTGTGTGTGTGTGTGTGTGTGGTTTGATAGCGCATTTCCTTTTGTTGCTGAAAAACATACCATTGTCCTGATATACCACAGTGTGTTTACACATTCATCTATTGGTGAACATTTTGATTGTTTCCAGTTTTGAGCAATAATGATTAAAGATGCTATAAACATTTGTGTGCAGGTTTTATGTGAACATAAGTTTTCAAGTAGTTGGGGAAATACCTAGGAGCATGATTGCTGGATCATATGGTAAGACTATTAAGAGTGTTATCTATTTATGTTTACTGTGATTACTGTTTTAGATTTCCTTCTAAAATCTTATTTTGGACTTTCTAAGACCTGCTTTCCTGTTTCTTTTTATTCTTCCATCTGGTCTTCTTTTGAATTAACTGAGATTTTTTCCCCCATTACTTTAAAAGTTATACACTCAATTTTTTTTCTTTTACTGTTACCTTGAATAAAATATTTTTAACATGCATAAGTTTGCCAACCTCTTGAATACTTTGTAAAGATCTAAGAATGCTTGAACTCCAGTTTATCCTCCTTCAGCTTGTGTACTCTTTTGTCCTTTTTTTTAGTTGTATTTTGTTCTTTATGTCCCAAACAAGACATTCTTTGCATTACTATGTGAAGTCAATGTTCATTAAGATTTCCACTCCCCTTTGTTAGGCCAACATGCTTTCTTGAACCTTAGACCTTTCATCAGTTCATCATCCTTCTGCACAAAGCAAATTCCATTTTTTTTTTTTTTTTTTGGACAGAGCTTCATTCTTGCCCAGGCTGGAGTACAGTGGTGCGATCTCAGCTCACTGCAACCTCAGCCTCCCGGGTTCAAGCAATTCTCCTGCCTCAGTCTCCCAAGTAGCTGGGATTACAGGTGCCTGCCACTACATCCGGCTAATTTTTGTACTTTTAGTAGAGATGAGGTTTCACCATGTTGGCCAGGCTGGTCTCGAAATCTTGACCTCAGGTGATCCACCCACCTCGGCCTCCCAAAGTGCTGAGATTACAGGTGTAAGCCACCGCTCTTGGCTGCAAATTCCTTAACTTTCCTTTAGTGAGTGTCCACTGGTGACAAACACATCTATTCTATGTCTGAAATGTCTATTTCATCTAGTTCATTCTAGTTCATCCCTACAATACAGCTTTACTGGCTGTAAACAACTTTGGGTTAAGAGTTGCTTTTTCCCTTAAGCCACTGATGACAATATTCCACTGTCTTCTGGCTTTCCTTCCTGCTGTTGGGAAGTCAGTAAGCCTCATCATTACTATCTCATAGGTTGTCTGACTTTTGTCGCTGCCTGATATCCTGCAGCTTCAATATATATGGAGGTATGGATTTATTTTATTTAACTCACTTGGGATTTGTGTAAGTTTCCAAATCTGCGAATCGGTGTCTTACATCAATTCTGGAAAATGTCTTTATATTTTCAAATACTTTATACTTCCAGTTCTCTCCTAAAATTTATTTGAGACATGCAAGACCACCTCAGTCTTCCACATCTTTTTTCTTAAGCAAATTAACACAAGAATATATATTTATTTTTTAAGATGGAATCTCGTTCTGTGCCCAGGCTGGAGTGCAGTGGCACGATTATCTCAGCTCACTGCAACCTCTGCCTTCCAGGTTCAAGTGATTCTCCTACCTCAGCCTCCAGAGTAGCTGAGACTACAGGTGTGCACCACCACACCTGGCTAATTTTTGTATTTTTAGTAGAGACGGGCTTTCACCATGTTGGCCAGGCTGGTCTCGAACTCCTACCTCAAGTGATCTGCCTGCCTCAGCCTCTCAAAGTGCTGGGATTACAGGCATGAGCCACCACACCCAGCCAGGATCACGATTTTAAATGTAACATTTAAAATTTGTCCCACCCGTTTGTCCCTGTACTTTGGGGGAATTGGCTCTGCTTTCTAGTTCATTAATTCACTGTTCTGTTAGTTATTTTTTTAAGGAATTCATTTTTATATAAGGTAGTCTGTTTTTTTTTACACTTTTATATAACATAAAAAACTTTTTAAAATGTTTTTACACTTTTATATAACATATAAAAAAATTCATCGTATATTTTATGCCTGAAAATTCCACTCTCCTGTCTTTGCAGGTCTGGCTGTGCTGTCTGTTTTCTGCTGGCTTTCATTCAGGATGCCTTATCTGTGGCATCCTGTGATTTTGTGGGTTTGTGATATTTTTACTAGAAGCTCATGTTCCTTGGAGCTTCTAGGAGAGAGTTTGAGGCTAAACCAAAGGTGTGCTCTAGCATAGATACGCAGTTGCTTTGGCCGTGAGCTCAGAGGTACTACCAGCTTAGGGCATCTTTTTTTTTTTTTTGAGACGGAGTCTCGGCTCACTGCAAGCTCCGCCTCGCGGGTTCACGCCATTCTCCTGCCTCAGCCTCCGGAGCAGCTGGGACCACAGGCGCCCGCCACCACGCCCGGCTGATTTTTGTATTTTTAGTAGAGACAGGGTTTCACCATGTTAGCCAGGATGGTCTCCATCTCCTGACCTTGTGATCTGCCCGCCTCGGCCTCCCAAAGTTCTGGGATTACAGGTGTGAGCCACTGCACCCGGCCTTTTTTTGGGGGCGCGGGGGCGGGGGGTGGGGGACAGAGTTTTGCTCTTGTTGCCCAAGCTGGAGTACAACGGCGCAATCTCAGCTCACTGCAACCTATGCCTCCCAGGTTCAAGCGATTCTCCTGCCTCAGCCTCCCAAGGAGCTGGGATTACAGGCGCCCGCCACCACGCCCAGCTAATTTTTTGTATTTTTTAGTAGCGACGGGGTTTCACCGTGTTAGCCAGGATGGTCTTGATCTCCTGACCTCGTGATCCGTCCGCCTCGGCCTCCCAGAGTGCTGGGATTACAGGCGTGAGCCACCACGCCTGGCTGGGGCTTTATCTGTGGAGAGCGTTTGAGGTTAAATCAAAGATGTGCTCTAGCATAGATATGCAGTTGCTTTGGCCGTGAACTCAGAGGTACTACCAGCTTAGGGTGTCTCTCTCTTTCTTTCTTTCTTTCTTTCTTTCTTTCTTTCTTTCTTTCTTTCTTTCTTTCTTTCTTCTTTCTTTCTTTCTTCTTTCTTTCTTCTTCTTTCTTTCTTCTCTCTTCTCTTTCTTTCTTTCTCTCTCTCTCTTTCTTTCTTTCTTTCTTCTTTCTTCTTTCTCCTTCCTTCCTTCCTTCCCTTTTTCTTTTCTTTCTTTCTTTCGAGACAGACTTTCGCTCTTGTTGCCCAGGCTGGACTGCAACCTCTGCCTCCCAGGTTCAAGTGATTCTCCTGCTTCACCCTCCCAAGTAGCTGGGATTACAGGTGCCCACCACCACGCCCAGCTAATTTTATATTTTTACTAGAGACAGGGTTTCACCATGTTGGCCAGGCTGGTCTGGAATCCTGACCTCAGATGATCCACCCTCCTTGGCCTCCCAAAGTGCTAGGATTACGGGCATGAACCACCGCGCCCAGCCTAGGGCCTCTTTGAGAACCTGGTTTGAGAGGATTTTAGACCTGATGTAGCACGAGAATTAGAACTACAAACCTGCATGAAGGAAGGCTTGTAGTTGGCATCTCAGAGACAACTATGTTCTCTCCCAACTAGTGCCAGTTTGCCCTAACACTGAATGCAATCTTTTGGGATTCCACCTGTTTGCAGGGAGACTTCCTAATCAGACCCCCAACTTAGGCACTCCTCAGGCTAATCCCCTGTCACCTGGGCCCCACAAGTCCATCCTAGTAGAAGTACAGCATCACTAAGATTTGGTTTGTGTCCCTAGGGAGAAAAGTTGAATGCCCCCTTACCTTCCTGGAGTTCTGCTTTCACTTCGTTTTTGGCCTCTCAGAATGTTTTCCTTTCTTACCAACTCAGTGGAACAGTTAAGAACATAAAATTTAAAAATAAGTTTTATCCAACAGCTTGAGTCGTCATCAGGTGGGTTGTTCAGTGTTCTTCAAGTACTGGAAATGGAAGTCCAAAAGCCGGGCCCATGAAGTTACTGAAAGGCAATGATGACAGCTAGTGGCAGGGAATACAGACTACTCTTGTGTTATGTCAAGTAATTCAGCATCGGGCAGTAGAAAGCTAGAATGAATGTTTTGTTTGAGGTTTTCTTTGACAGGTGGTTTTATCAGGAAATGCATCAGCTGCTGCTAACAGAGACCAAGACGGAAGTTATGTCTTTCCTAATGACAGAAGTCCAGAGAGGACAGTCAAGGGCTGGGATATAGTGGCTCCACAGCATCTTCGGGAATATTGTCCTTACTGCTTTGCCTCTATATATAAATACCTCATGGCCCACGTAGGCTGCAGTCACATCCACACTTCCGTCAGAAAGTAGAAGGGGGTTAAGTCCACAAAGGGCACATGGCAGTTGTCTCTCCCTTGTAGCAGCTTGCCCAGAACTGAACTCCCAGCCAACCACCCACAGCTCAATAGAGGCCAGGGTTTACTCTTTCAGCTGGTCCCATTGCCACTGGAGTAGGCGGGGAGGATCCTGGATACTGGTGGGCAACCAGCAGTCTCTGCCACAGGACCCTAACACTGTTACTACCTGAAGGCCCCATGTCCAGGGAGAAGCAGAAATCAAGACGGATGATTACTGGAGCAGAGAATGGGGTAAAGAATGTGGTCAAAAGCAGAGAGGGAGGGAGGGGACTTGGAGATAGGCACGTCTTCACTTGACACTGAGAGCCACCTGTCTCCAAGGTTATATCTGTGAGTAATAGCTGGTTTCTGTAAGCAGGACAAAAGCACTTTCTTTCTTTCTTTTTTTTTTTTTTTGGAGACAAAGTTTCACTCTTGTTGCCCAGGCTGGAGTGCAATGGCGCTATCTTGGCTCACTGCAATCTCCGCCTCCCAGGTTCAAGCAGTTCTCCTGCCTCAGCCTCCCAAGTAGCTAGGATTACAGGGCGCCATGATGCCCGGCTAATTTTTGTATTTAGTAGAGATGGGGTTTCACCATGTTGGTCAGGCTGGCCTGGAACTCCTGACCTCAGGTGATCCACCCGCCTCGGCCTCCCAAAGTGCCGGGATTACAGGCGTGAGCCACTGTACCCAGCCCCTTTCATGGGAGCATGTTTCTCACGCAGGCGCTGCAGTCACAACACTTGTTGCCTGCCATACCTGAAAAGTAGTTGGTCAAGATTTGGGATTATAGGCTGGGCGCAGTGGCTCATACCTGTAGTCCCAGCACTTTGGGAGGCCGAGACTGGCAGATCACGAGGTCAGGAGATCAAGACCATCCTGGCTAACATGGTGAAACCCCGTCTCTACTAAAAATACAAAAAAAAAAAAAGTTAGTGGGGCGTGGTGGCGGGCACCTGTAGTCCCAGCTACTTGGGAGGCTGAGGCAGGAGAATGGTGTGAACCCAGGAGGCGGAGCTTGCAGTGAGCCGAGATCATGCCACTGCACTCCAGCCTGGGTGACAGAGCGAGACTCCGTCTCAAAAAAAAAAAATACATATATATATATATATTTGGGATTATATAAGAAGGTTGAGTTTAAAGCTGGAGGTAATAAATGCCAAAAAAAAAAAAAAAAAAACAACTTTTGGCCCTCCCTGATGTGGGACACCCTTCTAAATTGCCCTTCCATCTCTCTCATAGATGCCTTTCATAGCCAGCACAACTTTTTTTTTTTTTTGAGACAGAGTCTCACTCTGTCACCTAGGCTGGAGTGCAGTGGTGTGCTTGGCTCACTGCAACCTCCACTGCAACTTAAAAAAAAATAAGTTTTATCCAACAGCTTGAGTCGTCGTCAGGTGGGTTGTTCAGTGTTCTTCAAGTACTGGAAACGGAAGTCCAAAAGCCGGGCCCATGAAGTTACTGAACCTCACGGGTTCAAGTGATTCTCCTGCCTCAGCCTCCCAAGTAGCTGGGATTACAGGCGTTGTGCCACCATGCCCTGCTAATTTTTTGTATTTTTAGTAGAGATGGGGTTTCACCATGTTGGCCAGGCTGCTCTCAAACTCCTATCCTCAGGTGATCTGCCCATCTTGGCCCCCCAAAGTGCTGGGATTACAGGCATGAGCCACCTTGCCCAGCCCAGCACAACTTTCTGAAGTCCTTCTGAACCACCAGGAAGCGGCTCTGCTGTAGGTCTCTGCAGAAGCAATGACTCAGGGTGTGAAAAGGTGAAGTTAGGTGTGCAATGAAGGAGATGTATGTCATCTATCCACATCCTTTCTCTCCTCCACAAAAGAAGGAAGTATTTGATTATACAATCCTATCAATTTCACTATTCCCAATCATTTATTATCCCAATTTTCTGGAACCATTTCCCACCAATCACTTAAGAAAGGGCTACCCAGGCCGAGCACAGTGGCTCACAACTGTAATCCCAGCACTTTGGAAGGCTGAGGCAGGTGGGTCGCTTGAGCCCAGGAGTTCGAGACCAGGCAGGGAACATGGTGAAACTCCATCTCAACATAAAATACAAAAAAAAAAAAATTAGCCTGGTATGGTGGTGCTCACCTGTAGTCCCAGCTACTCAGGAAGATGAGAGTGGGAGAATCGCTTGAGCCTGGGAAGTTGAGGCTGCAGTGAGATGAGATCATGCCACTGCATTCCAGCCTGGGCAACTGGAGACCCTGTCTCAAAAAAAAAAAAAAAAAGTGGGGGTAGGGGTGGCACCTAGTACCTGCTTAACCTTTCCCCACAACCCTTTCCTCCAAGCACAGAAGACAGCTTCCAGGTGTCCTTGTGTCCCCCACTGGTCACTGCTGTGGAACTGGGGGAACTCAGTGCTTAAGCACCAAGTCTTATCACCTCTGTCAAAGGAATTAGAAAGATAATAGTATTACAGGGAAGTCTCCGAGAATTAATCAGGGCTCATTTGCCAATGCCACAGGCACCTGAGCTTTTGCTGTGCTCAAACTAAATGCCTTCATCTGGTGTGCAGGCAAAATTATGGGGTGCAGTTTTCACACTTTGAAGTGGCACAACTAATAATTTAGAATTAGATCCTGCGTGGGCTTCATAGTGGACTCAAGCTCTTATCTGTCACTGTGGACGCTGCCCCCTGTTCATGCACCACCTTTTTTTCTTTGTAAATGTGCACATTAAGGCTCTCAGGCACATGTAGCATTGAACTTTCCACCTTTGTTCTTCCCTCAAGATCTCATAATAATGTCAGCTACCAAGACCAAAATCTAAGAAGGTAGCTCTCCTACAAACCCCACGGAACCAGCATCCAAGTAAGAGGACTGACCAAATTTGTTCCAACCCTGCAATTAAAATTCCATGAAACACTTTCAAAGTACACCACCAGGGAATATGTTATTGGCAGTGCTGGCTCTTGTGTATGGGCGGGGTGCAGTGACTCACACCTGTAATCCCAACATTTTGGGAGGCGGAGATGGCAGGATTGCTTGAGCCCAGGAGCTCAAGACCAGCCTGGGCAACACAGGGAGATTCCATCTCTATTTAAAAAAAAAACAAAAAAAAAACAGAGGGGGTGGAATCCAAATCTCAGACAGACACTTCTGATAAAATGGGTCCAAGTTGCTTGTCATTCTTTGAATTAGAGCAAAAATAAATTTTACAACATAATCTAAAAGAACTCCATGCTGACTCTTAAGATTCTAACCAGCACTAAGTACATCATTCAACATAAATATCAGAAAATAACATTTCCTCTAATTGTTCAGTATCAATGTTCCTTTGTTAAGTGAGAAATACTAACAGGATCTGGTTCACAAAACATCTTGGTATGTTGTTTCTTTCATGTCATATGGGTAATGTGCCAACAGCCTAACAATATTTGAGGGGGGCACACCTCACACACGTGATACCTATGAACCACAAAATGAGTTTATTGATTTAGTTTATTTATGTGTATGCTTACGTGTTTCCATAAATTTAATGTCCTCTTATAGTAATCAAAATTAGTTAACAGGCCGGGCACGGTAGCTCACACCTGTAATCCCAAAACTGTGTGAAGCTGAGGCGGGTGGATCAGGAGTTTGAGGTTGGGAGTTTGAGACCAGCCCGGCCAACATGATAAAACTCTATCTCTACTCAAAGTACAAAAATTAGCCGGGCGTGGTGGTGCAGGTCTATAATCCCAGCTCCTCAGGAGGCTGAGGCAGGAGAATTGCTTGAACCCAGGAGGCGGAGATTGCAGCGAGCTGAGATTGTGCCACTGCACTCCAGCCTCAGCAACACAGCAAAGCTCCGTCTCAAAAAAAAAATTAGTTAACAGTCTGAGATAAACTATTTTAACAAGAAAACACATTTAACCAAATATGGCAGTAAACTGGAACCTTTCAGTTATTGCTTCGATAAGGGAATGTTTCACAAAAATTGTCTGTTTCTTCAATACTAAGATTCTTTTGCCCTAGAGACCATTCCTGTAGTTTGAGTTAATAATCTCATTGCTCTCTTTATAAAATAAACAATGTATCCAAAGGCTTAGTTTGCAATTTTCCACTGTATAATTTATTCACATTGAAAACTATTTCTTTTTATAGTTATATGTCAAAAAATAGTGACTAGGTTTTATGGCTTAAAATATAAATGAGGAAAACAGACATTTGCCATACAAATGGCTGGTTTTAATTTTTTTAGAGGAAATACTATAATTTAAAAAAAAGAGTTCCAAAATATTTAACAGAATCTCCAGCAATGATTATTTCCAAAATGTAAAGATTTGAAACATAATTTATACAAAACTAAAAACCACAAGGATTCGTTCTTGCTTTTTCCTTTTTTAAAAAATCCAGCCAATTTGTCACAAGGAAGTTCGGCATGTGACAGCAGCTGTAGCCTCAGTCACCCTCGGAATCGCTGTGCCTCCTCATGAGGACAGAGCGCCGCACTGACGACAGCAACACGTCTTCAATCGGCTTCTTAGGGTTTTCCTCCAGGTCCGTCATAATTGCTCCAGATTCAGACAGTTTCCATTCCAACTCTACACGGTAAAGGAAAAGCAAATCACCTAAGGCACTGTGCTGCAAAGGTCCCCTCACCCTAAGTCCATCAAGCTAGTTTTTTCTAAGTAGAAAATACAATTATTGAAATTTGGCCCAGCACAATGCCTCACGCCTGTAATGCCAACACTTTGGGAGGCTGAGGCAGGAGGATCACCTGAGGCTAGGAGCTGAAGACCACCCTGGGCAATAGAGTGAGACCCTCGTCTCAAAAAAATTTTAAATTACCTGGGTACGCCAAGTGCTGTGGCTCATGCTTGTAATCCCAGCACTTTGGGAAACCAAAGCGAGTGGATTGCTTAAGCCCAGGAGTTCCAGACCAGCCTGGGCAACATGATGAAAAATTAGCCAGGCATGGTGGCATGTGCCTGTGGTCCCAGCTACTTAGGAGGCTGAGGTGGGAGGATGACCTGAACCTGGGAGGCAGATGTTGCAGACATTTAAGATCACACCACTGCACTCCAGCCTGGGCAGCAGTGGGACTGTCTCAACAATAAAAATAAAACTAAATAAAAAATAAAAATTCGCTGGGTACAGTGGTGGTGTGTTATAATCCCAGCTATTTGGGAGGCTGAAGTGGCAGGATCGCTTGAGCCCAGGAGTTCAAGGCTGCGGTGAACCATGATCATGTCACTGCACTCCAGCCTACACAATAGAGCAAGACCCTGTCTCAAAAATACAAAGAATAAACCTATCCTCTGATGACTACAATTTCCCAGTTTGGACAATTTCCCAGGAAGGAAATCAGCATGAAAAATTTGAAGGAAATAATTTTCACAGACCTGCTGGCAATCTAATCATTAAAATCCAATTTTAATAAACTCTTCAGCCTCATGTCCAGTATCTCAATCTATTGGGGTCAAAGAATGTGGTGATACCCTAGAACTTACACATTTGTTCCAACTAATAAAAAAAAGTAAAGCACCAGATAAAGAATCAGTAACTGAAGACTCAGCTCCAATACTTCACTCTTAAAATCAGCAAAATTCCTGCGGTCTGAGACCAAGTGAAGCAAAATCAAGTGATGTATTTGCCTACTTCAGAGAAGAGCCCCGGCAGAACCACTGGACTACCTAAGAGATTCTACAACAAATGGCTTCGCTTAAAGGAACATCAAGGCAGAGCGTTCTGCTAATTGGACACATCAATTAAAACCTGAAAACCAGGCTGGGCGTGGTGGCTCACGCCTGTAATCCCAGCACTTTGGGAGGCCGAGGCGGGCGGATCATGAAGTCAGGAGATCGACATCATCCTGGCTAACACGGTGAAACCCCATCTCTACTAAAAATACAAAAAATTAGCCAGGCATGGTGGCAGATGCCTGTAGTCCCAGCTACTTGAGAGGCTGAGGCTGGAGAATGGTGTGAACCTGGGAGGCGGAGCTTGCAGTGAGCCGAGATCGCGCCACTGCACTCCAGCCTGGGCAACAGAGTGAGACTCTGTCTCAAAATAAAAAAAATCTGAAAACCAATTTTACTGAAGTCTTCTCTTAATCTACTTTTTTGGAGACAGGCTCTCACTCCATCACCCAGGCTAGAGTGCTGTGGTGCAATCATAGCTCACTGTAACCTTGAACTCCTGGGTTCAAATGATCCTCCCGCCCATCTCCCTAGTAGCTGAGACTACAAGTGTGCACCACCACACCTGGCTAATTTCTTTTTTGTAGAGATGGGATCTCGCTATGTTGCCCAGGCTGGTCTCAAACTCCTGGCCTCATGCGATCCTCCAGCCTTAGTCTGACAACATGCTAGGATTACAGGCGTCAGCCAATGTGCTCAGTCGAATTTTACTTGTCTTATTAACTTAAAGTGTTCCATGAAACAGAATAGAATAGTGGTTATTGGGGGCAGGAGTGGAAATGGGAGATGTTGGCCAAGGATACAAACTTTCAGTTATAAGATGGGTAAGTTCTGAAGACCTAATGTAGAACATGGTAACTACAGTGAATAATAATATATTGTATACCTGAAATTTGTTAGGAAAGTAGATCTTAAGGATTCTCACCACAGTCACGGCAGCTATGTGAAATGATGGATGGTTAATTAGTTGGATGTGGTAATCACTTCACATTGTACCGCTATTAAATCTCCATGTTGTATATCTTAAATATATTCAATTGTTTTGGTCAATCATACCTCAGTCATGCTGGGTAAAAAAAAAAAAAAGTGCACCACGAAGATGAGTAACACCAGTATTTTCAGCTCTAGGTACTTTGGTTGAATGTTATGCAAATTCAACCTGTTTCTTTTAAAAAAAAAAAAAAAAAAAAAAGACTTCGAATTCCTTACTCAAGAATTTATATCCAGCTGGACATGGTGGCTCACGCCTGTAATCCCAGAACTTTGGGAGGCTGAGGCAGGTAGATCGCTTATTACTTGAGGTCAGGAGTTCACAACCAGCCTGGGCAACATGGTGAAACCCCATCTCTACTAAAAATATGAAACTTAGCCGGGCATGGTGGCGCATGCCTGTAGTCCCAGCTACTCAGGAGGCTGAGGCACAAGAATCACTTGAACCCAGGAAGCTGAGGCACGAGAATCGCTTGAACCCGGGAGGCAGAGGCTGGAGTGAGCCAAGATTGTGCCACTGCACTCCAGTCTGGGTGACAGAGCAAGACCTTGTCTCAAAAATTATTAAAAAAAAAAAATATATATATATATATATATATATAAATCTTTATATATCCACACATATGTACATAAGTGTATTTAATGTTACTGTCCACTTACACAAAGCAATCGTTATATGTAAGTTCACTAGACCTCAAGACTTTTTTTTAGAAATAAAGACAATTGCACACTTCTCTCTCCCCTTATGGTACATTCGAAAAAGGTCAAGATAAGATGCAAACATGTATTTAGTTTGAAATGCTGTACGCCTTTGAACACTGGAATATGTAACTGATGTATCTCCTATACGTGTGTGTTTGTATATTTATACTTTCCCCAGCTGCATATCTTTTTTTTTTTTTTTTGAGACAGAGTTTCACTCTTGTTTCCCAGGCTGGAGCGCAATGGCACGTTCTTGGCTCACTGCAACCTCCGCCTCCTGGGTTCAAGTGATTCTCCTGCCTCAGCCCCCGAGTAGCTGGGATTATAGGTGCCTGCCACCATGCCCAGCTAATTTTTTGTATTTTCAGTAGAGACAGGTTTTCACTATGTTGGCCAGGCTGACTTCGAACTTCTGACTTCAGGCAACCCGCCCGCCTCAGCCTCCCCAAAGTGCTGGGATTACAGGCATGAGCCACTGCACCTGGCCGGCAGATGAGTATCTTAGTGGTCTAGTATATAAAGTCATGTTTAAAAATGTTTTTCTAGTAAAGCATAGTTGGAAATATTATTTCAATAAAGAGATCAAGAGTTTCACTTGGCAAGAATGCCTCTGGGCTGAGGTTCTCTTTCACATTCTGTGTGGATACGTATTTTGATACCTCCATGTTTAACAGGTAGAAAGGAATTAAAAAACACAGCCGGCCACGGGGACTCACGCCTCTTATCTCAGCACTTTGAGAGGCTGTGGTGGGCAGATCACGAGGTCAAGAGTTCAAGACCAGCCTGGCCAACATGGTGAAAACCTGTCTCTACTAAAAATACAAAAATTAGCAAAGAGTGGTGGTGGACGCCTGTAACCCCAGCTACTTGGGAGGCTGAGGCAGAATTGCTTGAAACCAGAAGGCTGAGGTTCCAGTGAACCAAGATCACGCCACTGCACTCCAGCCTGAGCGAAAGAGCAAAACTCCATCTCAAAACAAACAAACAAACAAACAAACACCACCTCCTTCCAAGCTAACAGGCAGAATTAAATAAAATTTTAATTTAATTTAAAAGCTGGCCAGGCGCAGTGGCTCACGCCTGTAATCCCAGCACTTTGGGAGGCCGAGGCGGGCGGATCACCTGAGGTCAGGAGTTCTAGACCAGCCTGACCACATGGAGAAACCCTGTTTCTACTAAAAATACAAAAAAATTAGCCGGGCATATTGGCATATGCCTGTAATCCCAGCTACCAGGGAGGCTGAGGCAGGAGACTCGCTTGAACCTGGGGGGCAGAGATTACGGTGAGCCGAGATCACGCAATCGCACTCTAGCCTGGATGACAAGAGTGAAATTCCGTCTCCAAAAAAATAAATAAAAGCTACTAGCTGGGCGCAGTGGGTCACATCTGTAATCCCAGCACTTTGGGAGGCTGAAGCGGGTAGATCACTTGAGGCCACCACTGGGCGTGGTGGTAGGTGCCAGTAATCCCAGCTACTTGGGAGGCAGAGGCAGGAGAATCACTTGAACCCGGGAGGCAGAAGTGAGACGAGATCGTACCATTGCACTCCAGCCTAGGTGACAGAGCAAGACTCTGTCTCAAAAATAAATAAATAAATAAATAAATAAATAAATAAATAAATATGTAAATAAATGTAAACGCTACTAAGATACTCAACTGAGAATATTTCTATAGAAAAATACAAATGTATACATTAACATTTCCCTGTGTTCATGTGAATTAAAGCAAAACTGAATGTTGTGATCTCAAGCTACAAAAACATCTAACTGTAGAGACAAAATATATTCCACACCAATACAAAAAATGCTTATATTTAAGTCTATCAATGCCTTCCTTGAACTAAGAATCCGTAGAGCCCAGTTGTAACTGCTCCTGATAATGCAACTAAGATGAGAGATTAAATGTGCTTCTGTCCTCTTAACAGTCACTCATACACAGGCAGAGGTGAACTTGACCCACCATCATAACAGGAGTCCAGGAAACAGACACTCTCTCCAACAGAAATGCACCTCCCATCTCTCACGGCCCCGCCTGTCTCCCAGAGCCCTTACCATCTCTTGTCAGGTTCATGCCGCCAAACACCAGAGGACCAATAAACTGAGCCTTGATATCTCCTTCCAGGTAAACAAATATCGTGGGCAGATTCCTATCAGGATAATTGGGTATGCAGGTTGTTGAAATGGCTTTGATAAATTTGACATCAGGAAACTTCCTGGCAAGTCCACTGAGGTGCTGATTTATCAGGGCACAGAGGGGAATTCTATAAAACACATAGAGAAAACAGAAGCAATTATGATCCTACATTTATACAGAACAAAGCTCAATGACCCTTCTACCCTACGTAAAACCTTGTAACAGTTTCACAAGTAATTCTGCTGCTAGCTAAGATGAATTAACGTTGTTGTTTTTGACATAGGGTCTTGTTTGTCACCCAGGCTAAATGGAGTGAAGTGGTGTGATCTCGGCTCACAAGCAATCCTCCCACCTCAGCCCCCCAAGTAGCTGGGGGTATAGGCACACACCACCATGCCCAGCTAATTTTTTGTTTTTTGCTTTTTTTTTGTAAAGACAGGGTTTCACCACGTTGTCCAGGCCGCTCTTGAACTCTTGGGCTCAAGATCCGGCCGCAATGGCCTCCCAAAGTGCTGGGTTTACAGGTGTACGCCACCATGCCCAGCTGAATTAACATTTCTTAAAAATTTCCTAATATGCTGAGGGAAAGTGAAGAACACAAATCCAAAGTCCAATTTATTTGACAAAACAAGTCAGAAAAACAGCTTCAATGTAAAAGATAATGGCTATACGTTTCTTATAAAGTTGAATGAGAAAACGCTGAAGGTTTAGAAAGTGTGAAATGTCAGAAAATGTTTTCTGCTTTAAAGAAATTCCTGGCTGGGCGCGGTGACTCAAGCCTGTAATCCCAACACTTTGGGAGGCCAAGATGAGTGGATCACGAGGGCAGGAGTTCAAGACCAGCCTGGCCAAGATGGTGAACCCGTTTCTACTAAAAATACAAAAATTAGCTGGGTGCGGTGGCAGGCGCCTGTAATACCAGCTACTCGGGAGGCGGAGGCAGGAGAATCGCTTGAACCCGGGAGACAGAGGTTGCAGTGAGCCAAGATCACGCCACTGCACTCCAGCCTGGTCAACAGAGTGAGACTCCATCTCAAAAAGTAAAGAAATTCCTAAATAAGCACTGGACTCTACAGTTTAAGACAAGACTGGAGAGCTGAGAAACATCAGAGGCCCTCAGTATCACACAGTTCAGGCAATTACTACTGTAAAGGCCAACCTTGCCATCTATGAGGATAAATTCATTACATAGAATGTTGAAATGTCAGAGTTCCTGTAAAGGAATAAATAACTTAGGAATTCCTTTTCAAAAACAGAAAAGCATAGTCTTCATTGCTGTACTTTAACAAAGGTATTCGTATTAGTCACAGATATTAATTTGAAAGTCTTAAGATAAAAAATTAAGTAATAACGTCTGGGCAAACCGGCAAAAAAACACAAAAAACTCAGTACTAGAAATTTTTTTTTTTTTTTTTTTTGAGACAGAGTCTCACTCTGTCACCCAGGCTGGAGTGCAGTGGTGCAATCTCGGCTCACTGCAAGCTCCGCCTCCCGGGTTCATGCCACTCTCCCACCTCAGCCTCCCAAGTAGCTGGGACTACAGGCGCCTGCTACCACGTCCGGCTAATTTTGTTTTTGTATTTTTAGTAGAGACGGGGTTTCATCATGTTAGCCAGGATGGTCTCGATCTCCTGACCTCATGATCCACCTGCCTCGGCCTCCCAAAGTGCTGGGATTACAGGTGTGAGCCACTGCGCCCAGCCCAGAAAAAAAATTTTTAAACCCTCTGATATAGGTAAGGCCTGAGATCCTGAAGACATAAATTCAAATTAACATTTGATAGATGGAGTGGAAGATCAGCTCACCCTTGTTTGTAAAGGTGCAAGATGACCCACAAGCCCTCGCCAGCTTTGGTAACTTCTTGAACATAATCCTTCCCTGAGATCTCCAAAACTTCTCCAAATTTATTCTTCAGTTTAGTTGCTTTCCACTCAGCCAGTCTCTGCCGTCTGCACAAAACACGGAGAGAAACATCTTACATCACACACACAAACACGTGTACACACACATCTTCTAGAAGGCAATCCTTGTAAAAGTCCAGGTTTATTTATTGGTCTCATGGCAAAAATCTAAGATCAGTTTGCTAAAATTCACATTATTATTATTTAACTATAGTCGCTCAGATGAAAATTAATTTTTTGAAGGTCACACATTTCATTTTATTTTTTGAGACAGAGTTTGGTTCTGTCGCCCGGCCTGGAGTGCAGTGGCATAGTCTCAGCTCACTGCAACCTCCACTTCCCGGGCTCCTGAACAGCTGGAACTATAGGCGTTCGCCACCGCACCCAGCTAGTTTTTGTATATTTATAGAGACGGGGTTTCACAGGCTGGTCTCAAACTTCTGAGCTCAAGAGATCCGCCTGCCTCAGCCTCCCAAAGTGTTGGGACTACAGGTATGAGTCACCATGCTCAGCCCACACATTTTATTGCCACGCCAAAACAAAACAAAACAAACAACAACAAAAAAACAAACAGCCCTTCTGGGTGGCACTTACCTGTACATTTCAATAGCACGTTCATCCTCCTCATTAAACTCGTCTTCATGATCCTCCAGCTCTTCCAAAGTCATATCTTCATATGTTTTCACTGAATTTAGTTACATTGGCAAAAAGCAAAAATTTAAAAAGATGAACAAACATGCATTTTTCTTTTTTCCCCTCTCTTTTCTCCTAAAGATATGCACACAACACCAGATCCTTAGCCCATCTAAACAAAAATTACTTAAGGCAGCACCACAACTACATTAGAAGCTGAGGCCGGGCATGGTGGCTCACACCTGTAATCCCAATTTCTTGACTGACAGCATTTTCCCCAAGCCCTCAGATCCTCCTCCCCTCTCTTCTCCTACCCCGCCTCACCCTGCCCCACTTTTTTTTTTTTTTTTTTTTTTTTTGAGACAGAGTTTCACTCTTGTCATCCAGGCTGGAGTGCAATGGTGCGATCTTGACTCACTGAGAACCTCTGCCTCCCAGATTCAAGCAATTCTCCTGCCTCAGCCTCCTGAGTAGCTAGGATTACAGGCGTGTGCCACCACAGCCAGCTAATTTTTGTATCATTAATAGAGACAGGGTTTCACCATGTTGGTCAAGCTGGTCTTGAACTTTCTGACCTCAAGTGATCTGCCCATCTCAAAGTGCTGGGATTACAGGAGTGAGCCAACCGCCCTACTTTTGAACCCTTTTTTTATTAAAATTCCCCAGGCTCAAACCTTTGACTACTTTCCTTCTTTACCCACATCCACTCCCTGGGTGATTGCATCTAATCTCATGGCTTTCAATGCTATCAATATGCTGACAACTCCCAAAGTATAGGCCTCCAGCCCAGACTTCTCTAATGTGGAGAAAAACATACCCAAGGGCCCTCTTAATGTGGCTATTTGTCTAATAGGGATCTCAAAGTTAATGCATCCCTTGGCCGGGTGCAGTGGCTCACACCTATAATCCCAGCTCTTTGGGAGGCTGAGGTGGGCGGATCACTTGAGGTCAGGAGTTTGAGACCAGCCTGGCCAACATCGTGAAACCTCATCTCCACAAAAAATTAGCCAGGCGTGGTGGCACATATCTGTAATCCCAGCTACTTGGGAGGCTTGAACCTGGGAAGCAGAGGTTGCAGTGAGCCAAGATTGTGCCACTGCACTCCAGCCTGGGTAAGAGAGCAAGACTCCCATCTCAAAAAAACAGAGACAATGTCACTCCTCCGTTTAAACTTCCAAAAGCTTCCTGCCTCATTAGGTGTAAAGGCCAAGGTCCTTACTAGAAGCTACTGGGTCTGCTGAGGCTGCTCTGAACTCACTCTCCCCCAGTGCCTCCAGCTCTTCAGGAATTCCCAGCCATGCCAGGGCCCACGTTTCACTTGCTCACGTCACCCCCTTCAGGAATACCCAGATGTCTTTTTCACCTCCTTCAGGTCTCAACAACTCCCTCAGGTCTATTCAAATGTGTTCTTCAGCTCCTTCAGGTCTTTACCCAAATGCCAACTTCACCTCCTTCAGGTCCATGCAAATGTCGTCTCAGTGGGGCCCTCTCTGACCCTGCTTCTCCTCCAACCCTTTTTAGTCCCTTTTACTGCCTTATTTTCTTTATTGTTTACTGTCTGTCTCCCCCACTTGAATGTTGGTTCTCTGAGGGCAGAGAATTGTGTCTGGCTTATGCAGAGCTAAATCCCCAACCCCAGAAAAGCACCTGACAGTGATAATCATGCAGTAAGCACTCACTGGATACTTTCTAATAAATCCTTAACTAAATTAGCGCTAATGTGTCAACAGAGAACAAAAGTACTAGTACCTGTGACCAATGCTTCTCAAACTATGACACGCATCAGAATCCTTTAAGGCACTTGTTTAAAATGCAGATTTCTGGGCCTCATTCCAGAGACTGCTTCAGTAAACACTAGGTGGGTGGGGTTACCAGCACTCCAAGGGACTCCAATACAGACAGTACGACTGCCTTTGAGAAAACCCCCCTCTGACTCCCACACATTGCAAACATCTTACACCTCCCCAAATGAAGCTATTTTTAGTTAATATCCTCAATGAAACCACAGAGAATAAAGTATATGTAGGCCGGGCGCGGTGGCTCAAGCCTGTAGTCCCAGCACTTTGGGAGGCCGAGGCGGGCGGATCACAAGGTCAGGAGATCGAGACCATCCTGGCTAACACGGTGAAACCCCGTCTCTACTAAAAATACAAAAAATTAGCCAGGCGTGTTGGCAGGCGCCTGTAGTCCCAGCTATTCGTGAGGCTGAGGCAGGAGAATGGCGTGAACCCAGGAGGTGGAGGTTGCGGTGAGCCGAGATCACGCCACTGCACTCCAGCCTTGGGGACAGAGAAAGACTCCGTCTCAAAAAAATAAATAAATAAATAAATAAAGTATATGTTCAGGAAAATACAAATACTAAAAACCTTGAACAAATTTCCATGACATTATCAATGGGAATCACAGACCAGAAATCAGAAAGAAGTATTTTCTTCTGTGCTCATGTGACATGGACAAGGACTTGTCTATGTCTATGGCTCAGGAAGGTGAAGGTGAGAGATGCCCTGTGTCTTGTCTGAGGTCCCACAGACACAGAGCGTCCATGCTGCCACTCCGACCTGTCTCCTGGCAATCAGAGGCTTAGGAAGCCATCTCCTAACCCAGACAGATGCAGAGGAAAGCGAGTGAACTCACCCACTGACTGCTGGAGGATGCGCTGCTCCTCTTCTGCCTCCTCTTCCAATTCTTTCAGACTTTCCTTGGGGGGTAAGATACCCTTTTTGCGTAAGATGTCATTCCACTCAGTGTCTGCGTTGGGGTCCTAGAAGAGCAGGACCAAGGTTACCATGAGTGCTAAGTCTAGTATGTAGGGCGCCATATTGGGCAAGGGGCCAAATGGGAAAAGTGACAGGAAGGGAGGAATTCATACCAGTCTGTGAACACTTTCTGAGAAAGTGTCAAAAGATCCACAGCCCCTGTTTTGTTCTTCCTGTCTATGCCTCCCTGAATGGAGGAGCTATTCTTGGGGTAAAAATTAGGATAGGACGTGCAGATCTGTATCAATACGGATACTAAGGCTCTGACTTGGCCTGTGTTCAATATTTTTAATAATGACTGCGTGCCGGGCGCGGTGACTCATGCCTGTAATCCCGGCACTTCGGGAGGCTGAGGCAGACGGATCACGAGGTCAAGAGATATTGACCATCCTAACACGGTGAAACCCAATCTCTACTAAAAATACAAAAAATTAGCCGGGCGTGGTGGCAGGCATCTGTAGTCCCAGCTACTTGGGAGGCTGAGTCAGGAGAATCGCGTGAACCCGGGAGACAGAGCTTGCAGTGAGCTGAGACTGTGCCACTGCACTCCAGCCTGGGCAACAGAGCAAGACACAGTCTCAAAATAATAATAATAATGACTGAGAGTGATTCATTCAACAAATAAGGTTTAAGTATCTACCACATGTAAATTATTGTAGGCAATGGGGAAGAGTGGTGAATGCAAGAGTCACCTGTGTTACAGTCAAGAGGAAGAGACAGGCAACAACCAAGTATATATACAAACTGCACATAGAGAGATAAAACTGTGGCAAGTGCAATGACAAACAGGCTGTCGTTTTAGAGAATTACCCAGGACCCACATTCCACAGAGTAGATAGGGATGTTCCCTACAGAGGAGGTGACATTCCGTCTGAGGGTGGAAAGCAACCTGAGACAGGAGTCTGGGGGCTTAAAAATAATCTTCCAGGCTGGGCACGGTGGCTCATGCCTGTAATCCCAGAACTTTGGGAGGCCGAGGTGGGCGGATCACGACAGTCAGGAGATCGAGACCACCCTGGCTAACACGGTGAAACCCCGTCTTTACTAAAAATACAAAAAATTAGCCGGGCGTGGTGGTGGGCGCCTGTAGTCCCAGCTACTCGGGAGGCTGAGGCAGGAGAATGGTGTGAACCGGGAAGGCGGAGCTTGCAGTGAGTCGAGATCGCGCCACTGCACTCCAGCCTGGGCGACAGAGCAAGACTGTCTCAAAAAAGAAAAAACAGGGCCGGGCGCGGTGGCTCACGCTTGTAATCCCAGCACTTTGGGAGGCCGAGGCGGGCGGATCACGAGGTCAGGAGATCGAGACCACGGTGAAACCCTGTCTCTACTTAAAAAAAAAATACAAAAAAATTAGCCGGGCGTGGTGGCAGGCGCCTGTAGTCCCAGCTACTCGGAGAGGCTGAGGCAGGAGAATGGCGTGAACCTGGGAGGCGGGGCTTGCAGTGAGCCGAGATTGCGCCACTGCACTCCAGCCTGGGTGACAGAGCGAGACTCCGTCTCAAAAAAAAAAAAAAAAAAAAAAAAAAAAGAAAAAGAAAAAACAAACAAACAAAAAGAGCAGAATCCTTTCTACAGGGTGGTCAGGGAAGGCCTCAAGGGACCTGAAGGACAGGGGATGCAAAGGAGGCCAGGGCAGCCCTCAAGCTCCCACTTCACCATTTAGAGTGTCTAGGCCAGGTGTGGTGGCTCATCCTGTAATCCCAGCACTTTGGGAGGCTGAGACTGGGCAACATAGGGAGACCCCATCTGTACAAAAAAGTAGCCCAGAGTGGTGGGTGCACGCCTGTGGTCCCAGCTACTCCGGAGGCTGACAAGGGAGGATGGCTTAGCCCCGGGAGGTCGAGGTTGCAGTGAGCTGTGATAGAGCCACTGCACTCCAGCCTGGGCAACAGAGCAAGACCCTGTCTCCAAAAAAAAAAAAAAAAGTGTCTGGCTCCTGGCAGACACGCCCTCCCCAGCAAAACTCGCACCATCTCCTCTCCATCCGCCACTGAGCAGAGATTAGAATTTCTGACCACAGCGGGATCCTTGGACAGTGACAAAATTTAGTTGGCATAGGTTTTTGCCCACAACGGTGCCCATTTCCATGGTGTTTTCATTCATTCTCTTTAGGCTTTAACCAAATTCCGCTAGTAAATTGCAGCTACAGAAAAATAATTTATTTTACCTAATTCAATTAAAAACAAAAACAAAAAAAAAACACGAAACAGAAGGACCCTCGCGGGGAGCTCTGGAACCCGAGCGGTCAGATAGGGAGCGCGCCCCAACTGGACCCCAGGGCTCGGGTGAAGAGGGTGTAACTAAGCCCTCACCTGGCTCTCAGCGGAGCCAGAAACACCGGCTGCGCCGCTGCTTTACGTGCGGAAGACCCCGGGCCGGACCCTCTACTTCCTAACACCTCTGCCCAGGTGTGCCTTAGGGGAGTTCAGGAGAGGAGGTAACTTTTGTTAGGCGGGATCCGGCAAGACCTTCACAGACCCGGGTGGGGAGAGACCTCGAGGAGACGTAGTCCCGGAGGACGAGGTTTGGGGGACGGGGCACACCGAGACGGGTAGCCCAGGCCGCGAGTCCTGGTGGGACCACGCCCGCCCTCCCGCACTGCGCCTGCGCAGGGCCTGGACGCGCCTGGCCTCCCTCGTGCCTGCGGCGCCGATGCTTCCCACAGGGCGGGCGTCCACCGCCGGCCTGGGCCCAACGAAACGAACGGGCCGCAGCCCCCAGACCCAAGCCCCGTCCTAGCTCACCTGCATCTTGTTTCCAGTTCAGCTGCTCAAGCCAGCTGTGCCCTAACGCCCCCGCCCCTCAGTTCCTTTTTGTGCACGCGCACAGCGCCGCCACGCCTCTTCCCCCAGCCTGGCTTCGCCCCGCCCAGGGACGAGCTGAAGGGAGTAAGGGCGGAAGCAACAGCTTTGAGTCTGCGCCCGCTCTTCAAGGAACCGGCACAGAAGCTGTTCGCATGCGCGAGATAGGATCTGCCCACTGTCCTGCCCGGAGTGCACTCCACCTGGTTCTAATTCTGGTCACTGCCTTATTAGGGCTGGTCTTCAGCGGAGGAGGGGTGGGGCTGGGTGGAGGAGGAGCCCGGGGCCCTGTGCCTTTTCCAGCTGCTGGTCCAAACCTGTAAAGACGTCTCGCTCTGACTAGCCTGACAAGTCAGAAATAGAAAATTGCCTCTAGGCCGGGCGCGGTGGCACATGCCTGTAATCCTAGGCTGAGGCGAGCGGATTACTTGAGGTCAAGATTTCGAGATCAGCCTGGCCAACATGGTGAAATCCCGTCTCTAGTAAAAATACAAAAAAATTAGCCGGGCGTGGTGGCGGTTGCCTGTAATCCCAGCTACTCTGGAGGCTGAGGCAGGAGAATTGCTTGAACGCGGGAGGCGGAGGTTGCAGTGAGCTGAGAACGCTCCACTGCACTCCAGCCTGGGTGACAGGGCGAGACTCCGTCTCAAATTAATTAATTAATTTAAAAAATGATGCAGGGTCTTCTGGAATTCACCCACAATCACTTCAGTATTGGAAAAGGCAACTCATTAATAAGACATTGAGAGCCTGCTGTGTACCAGGCACCATTCTAGGCTCTGCAGATGCAGCAGTGAGCAAAACACTAAAACAAAGGTGAAAGTCATCTGCCGTGCCTGAGTATCAGGAGACCCATGTATGCAGGCACACAGGCACTGAGCAAAAAGCAGCAATCTAACTTGTAAAATGCAGGTATTGGGCTCCAGAGCTTCTGCCCAGGCACACTCTGAGTTTAAGAGAGCAATATTCCTACCTGGTATGGAAGGAAGCATCTTGCACACGTGGGCTAACTTGCTGCCTCCTGGCAACTAAGCAGACACAGATAGTAGAGACCCACACACCTGTGAGATAGGCGCAGGGCTTCCAACCGTGGCTATGCTTTAGAATCACCTGGAAGCCCTCAAAAACTACGACTGTCCTGGGGCTTCATCCCTAGACAAATCAAATCCCTGGAAATGAGGCCTGGCACAGATTTTCTTAAAGATCCTCAGGTGATGCTAAGGTGCACAATCGTTGATATAGAATGAATCAAATGATTGCTTGAGAGCAAGGAGTTTTTATTTAATTTATAAGGATCCTTAAGATTTTTCTATGGCGTGAACCCGGGAGGCGGAGTTTGCAGTGAGCCGAGATCGCGCCACTGCACTCCAGTCTGGGCGACAGAGCGAGAGACTCCGTCTCAAAAAAAAAAAAAAAAAAAAAAAAAAAAAAGATTTTTCTAACTCATTTCAACTGAATTACAGGCCCTTTTAGAGATTTGTTTATTAATGTATCTGGCAGCACAATGTTTGTTAATGAATTTTCCTTGGGTCTCACCGCCAAAGTCAGGACTGGGACTTACTTTGAGTTTGATCCTGTGCTTCTTGCTCAGTCCTGCACAGAAACAGAGCAGGTGGTGTTTTGTCCTTTCCTCATCCCCAGCCTTTGCTGTTCCCTGAGGCCTGTTTTCTAGGACTCAGCTATTCTACAGTTGCTCTTCCCCACATGATCCGGTCAGAGGCATTCCAACCAAAGCGACTCCATCTTGAATAGGGGTGGGGAAAATGAGGCTGAGACCTACTGGGCTGTATTCCCAGAAGGTTACGCATGCTTAGTCACAGAATATTTACACTTAAGGGAAAAAATTAATAATGTTTACCAAACAGACCTAAGACTTAACAGACCCAGGAGATGTCCTGGTGTCCTGAAAGCTTTCTTTTTTCTTACTTTTTTTTTTTTTTGAGACGGAGTCTTGCTCTGTCACCCAGGCTGCAATGCAGTGGCGCGATCTCGGCTCACTGCAAGCTCCGCCTCCCGGGTTCACGCCATTCTCCTGCCTCAGCCTCCCAAGTAGCCGGGACTACAGGCGCCCGCCACCACACCCGGCTAATTTTTTGTATTTTTAGTAGAGATGGGGTTTCACTGTGTTAGCCAGGATGGTCTCAATCTCCTGACCTCGTGATCTGCCCATCTCGGCCTCCCAAAGTGCTGGGATTACAGGCGTGAGCCACCGCGCCCGGCCTTTCTTTCTTTTTTTTGAGATGGAGTTTCACTCTTGTTGCCCAAGCTGGAGTGCAATGGCGCGATCTAGGCTCTCTGCAATTTCCACCTCCTAGGTTCAAGCAATTCTCCTGCCTCAGCCTCCCGAATAGCTGGGATTACAGGTGGGTGCCACCATGCCTGGCTAATTTTTTTTTTTTTTTTTTTGTATTTGTAGTAGAGATGGGGTTTCACTATGTTAGCCAGGCTAGTCTCAAACTCCTGACCTCAGGTGATCCACCTGCTTTGGCCTCCCAAAGTGCTGGGATTAAAGGTGTGAGCCACCGCACCCGGCCTTGTTTTGTTTTTTTGAGAGAGTCTGTCTTTGTTCCCCACCCTGGAGTGCAATGGCAAGATCTCAGATCACTGCAGCCTCCACCTCCTGGGTTCAAGTGATTCTCCTGCCTCAGCCTCCCAAGTACGTGGGATTACAGGCATGCACCACCAATACTAAGTTTTGTATTTTTAGTAGAGACAGCGTTTTGCCATTTGGTCTCGAACTCCTGAGCTCCGCCTCCCAAAGTGCTGGGATTACAGGCGTGAGCCAGAGTGCTGGGATTACAGGTGTCAGCTACCACGCCCAGCCAAGAACAAAAGCATTCTTTTTTTTTTTTTTTTTTTTTTTTTTTTTTGAGACGGAGTCTGGCTCTGTGCCCCAGGCTGGAGTGCAGTGGCGCGATCTCGGCTCACTGCAAGCTCCGCCTCCCGGGTTCACGCCATTCTCCTGCCTCAGCCTCCCGAGTAGCTGGGACTACAGGCACCCGCCAACACACCCGGCTAATTTTTTGTATTTTTAGTAGAGACGGGGTTTCACTGTGTTAGCCAGGATGGTCTCGATCTCCTGACCTCGTGATCCGCCCGCCTCGGCCTCCCAAAGTGCTGGGATTACAGGCTTGAGCCACCGCGCCCGGCCTGAACAAAAGCATTCTTAAAGTTTTGTTTTAACAATAACATAAATTATTGGGAAAGACAGTAGTTATGAAACCTGGCCCAATAGTCCCATAGACAGTTGTTTTTGGATAAACATAGACATTGACCCTTCTGCTGTTAAAGCTTGAAACCTGTATCTGTTTTATCTGAGTTTCTTCCTCAGGAAAGGACCTTCAGGCCTCTCAGAAAAAGTATCAAAGAACTGAAACTCAACAGATCACCTCACCAGATGCCTTCTTGCCCCTCCCTGTTCTTGTTTTCTTACACAATGTTGCATTTCTTTCCTGCTATATAAACCCCTAGTTTTAGTCAGACGGGGAGATGGATTTGAGACTGATCTCCTGTCTCGTCTCCTTGTCTTCTCGGCTGCAGCACCCAATTAAAGGCTTCTTCCTTGGCCGGGCGCGGTGGCTCATGCTTGTAATCCCAGCACTTTGGGAGGCGGAGGTGGGCGGATCACGAGGTCAGGAGATCGAGACCACGGTGAAACCCTGTCTCTACTAAAAATACAAAAAATTAGCCGGGCGTGGTGGCGGGCGCCTGTAGTCCCAGCTACTTGGAGAGGCTGAGGCAGGAGAATGGCGTGAACCCGGGAGGCGGAGCTTGCAGTGAGCCGAGATCGCGCCACTGCACTCCAGCCTGGGTGACAGAGCGAGACTCCGTCTCAAAAAAAAAAAAAAAAAGGCTTCTTCCTTGGGAATACTTGTCATCTCAGTGATTGGCTTTCGTTGTGGCCAGCAGCAGGACCTAGACCTAACCCCTGGTGTTTTGGTAACAGTTACACAGTCGTTTGTCACAAGCCTTGGTAGCAGAGCACGTGTGCCCATGATTTTCGCTTTGTTATATCTACACAAGCATTGTATCTAAGGTGGATGTGTTCCTCCTCTTGCTTTCTGGAATGCCCTACTTTGTCTATGGAGCAGCCATTCTTTCATTCCTTTACTTTCTTAATAAGCTTGCTTTCACTTTACTCTGTGGACTTGTCCCAAATTCTTTCTTGCCGGAGATCCAAGAACCTTCTCCTGGGGTCTGGGTTGGGACCCTCTTTCTGCTAACAATCCCTCTCCAGGGATTAACAGACCAAACGCCCATACCCTACTGCCCTATCAGCAGTTTGAAAGGTGTCCCTCTTATTTATTTTTTTTCTGAGGCAGAGTCTTGCTCTGTCGCCCAGGCTGGAGTGCAGTGGCATGATCTCCGCTCACTGCAAGCTCCACCTCCCAGGTTCACGCCTTTCTTCTGCCTTAGCCTCCAGAGTAGCTGGGACTACAGGCACCTGCCACCACACCTGGCTAATTTTTTGTATTTTTAGTAAAGTGTTAGCCAGGATGGTCTTGATCTCTTGACCTCGTGATCTGCCATCCTCGGCCTCCCAAAGTGCTGGGATTACAGGCATGAGCCACCACACCCGGCCCTATCCCTCTTACTTTTGTCAAAATCATTCTTTTGTTATTCTTTCCACCTGTGCTCCAGATCCTTTCACCTCCCGCAGGGACTTCTTCCATCCTTCCATCCTTCTTGGCTGTGGAGAAAATAATTACAGCTTATGAGAAAAGATTAGAGACACGCGAATTAGAAAAAATAAGCTATTTCAGGCCGGGCGCGGTGGCTCACGCCTGTAATCCCAGCACTTTGGGAGGTCGAGGCGGGCGGATCACGAGGTCAGGAGATCGAGACCATCCTGGCTAACATGGTGAAACCCCATCTCTACTAAAAATACAAAAAATTAGCCGGGCGAGGTGGCGGGCGCCTGTAGTCCCAGCTACTCGGGAGGCTGAGGCAGGAGAATGGCGTGAACCCTGGGGGGCAGAGCCTGCAGTGAGCCGAGATCGCGCCTCTGCACTCCAACCTGGGCGACAGCAAGACTCTGTCTCAAAAAAAAAAAAAAAAAAAAAGAAAAAATAAGCTATTTCTATTTGTGGATGATATAGCATACCTAGAAAACTCAGTGGAACTGAGTCTTAAATTCATACTAACAATATGAGAATTCAGTATAGGAGCAGGATATAAAATTAACATAAAAATAGTCTTCATCCGTGTTTATAATAACAAACTACAAGATATAATGGACTCCAATTACAATAACAACAGAAAACAAAAAGCTCTTGGAAATAAAGAAGTAGGCAAAACCTGCATGAGTAAATTTAAAAACTTTTCTGAAGATACAAAAGTAGACTAGAACAAATGGACACACATCCTTTATTTTTGGATAGTATGACTCAACATCATAGAAATACCAATTTTCTCCAAGTCAATATGTAAAATTTAACACAATGTCAAAAATCCAACAAATTATTTTTTGAGGCTAGGCAGCTTGACTCCAAAGTTTTTATCAAGAATAGCACAAGGCAGGAGGGAGAACTAGCCCTACTAAACCTTAAAACAATGTGGTGTTAGTACATAAATAGACAAAGAGATCAAGAGAGCAGCATAGCAAGTTCAGAACAATCCCAGAAATAGAGCCCAGTACGTATAAACATTAGTGTATGCTCAGATGAGACGGCATCTCAATCTGCTGGGATGGACTTTAAATAAATGGTGTTGGGACAATTGGATAACCATTTGGAAATAGGTAAAATTGGATACATACTTCACAGTGTATATCAGAATAAAAAGTAAAAACTAAAAGTACTAGGAGAACACATGGCATAATTTCTTTATAACCTAAAAATGGAAAAAAACTTTGATTACTCAAAGTCCAAAAGAAATCAAATTAACACAATGATAGATTCTACTACTTAGTTTTTTTGTATAGGAATAATGTATATAAGCATGCTGCCTTTTGTGTAAAATAAAAGGTGAAATAAAATACATTTATGTCGGCCGGGCGCAGTGGCTCACGCCTGTAATCCCAACACTTTGGGAGGCTAAGGAGGCTGGATCACATGAGGTCAGGAGTTAAGACCAGCCTGACCAACATGGTGAAACCCTGTCTCTACTAAAAATACAAAAAATTAGCCTGGCGTGGTGGCACATGCCTGTGATCCCAGCTACTGGGGAGGCTGAGGCAGGAGAATCATTTGAACCCGGGAGGTAGAAGTTGCAGTGAGCCGATACTGTGCCACTGCACTTGAGCCTGGGAGACAGAGTGAGACTCAGTCTCAAAAAAAAAAAAAAATTCTGTGTATATTCACATTTGCTTAATTTTATAAAAAGTATCATAGGAAGAGGAAATGGGGAATTTTTGGAAATGGTTAACTATTTGAGGAGGGAGCTGATGAAGTGGTGAGGACAGAGATAGAAATGAGATTCTTCTGATAAACTTTTATTTAGGAGCAAATAGACTTTAAGCACTTTCAATCCTGAATGCTGCTATAGTTCAGATGTTTGACCCCCAAACCTCACATTGAATTTTGATCCTCAGTGTTGGAGATGGGGCCTAATGGGAGATGTTTGGGTAATAGGGCAGATCCTTCATGAATGGCTTGATGCTGTTCTCGTGGGAATGAGTGAGTTCTCCATCCATTAGTTTGCAAGACAGCTGGTTGTTAAAAAGAGCCTAGCACCTCCGTCCTCTCTCTCTTTCTTCTGTGCTCTCACCACGTGATCTGTGCACACACTAGCTCCCCTTCACCTTCCACGATGAGTGGAAGCAGCCTGAGGCTTCACCAGAAGCAAATGCTGGTGCCATGCTTCTTGTACAGCCTGCAGAACTGTGAGCCAAGTAAACCTCTTCCTTTTACAAATTACTCAGCCTCAGGTATTCATTTGCAGCAACACTAACAGACTAAGACAAATGCCCTCTTTAAGAATACAAAATTAGGACTGAAAAACTAGGCATGAATGTGAATATTTAGAATATTCTTCTAGAACTACACAACTACTTCATCGAAACAGAGCTCCAAAGATTATATTCATATCCCATTATATTCTCTGGCCCTGAAACTTCATGTCACATCACTGAATGAGTGGCTGGTAGTGGTATTCTTGGAAGTCATTTCTGCCCTGAGATGGCCAGCAATAATCATGCATGGAGACAACTGCAAACTACACAAATACTTATCAGTAAATCTACCCTCAATTCAGCTTTCCCTTAGCCATAGTGATTTCCAGTTAATTGGAGACCACTTCAGCTAATTTCTACCAATTAACCTTTTTTTTGATGTGTGTACAAAGCTTTGGGATGGCTTTTACCAGATGTTGATTTTATCTCCTTACCTCCGGCAGTGTCTATAACAACGTCAACTTTTCTTGATATGTTTGCACACATTTGCTCACTGCAGAGATGGAAGACCTGGGTTTGGCCTGTCTGCCCTTCATACAGTGCCTGCTTGTTCCCCAGTCCTTTCTGGATTAGGTGTTTATGATCCCTCACAAAAGATAAATGGGTTTAATAAAACAGAGAGGAAGACAAATTCTAAAGTTATATACAATGTATGGATTTCTTAACAAGTAAGTATTAGAAAAATGTTTCAACTTAGCTCAAGCACTCATAGTCATGTGACTCACGCCTAGACTTACATAGGACTCCTTCGATGTACAACTGTGTAAGACGTTACCCTTCCTTTACAAGAGCAATTTTTCTAAGCAAAATACCTGGTATTAATGACTCTTGTGCAAATTGTTGGAAAAGCTGCTGCAGCTGGTGTTGAAGTTTGATGACTGTAAGTCTTTGCCCTTATGGGATCTTGGACATAGAAATGATGTTATTAGCTCACAGTTCCTTCTGCTCCTTAAGGGGAACAGGCAAGTAGAGTAACACAATAAGCGATGTCAAAATTTCATTTCCTTCTAAGATAAAAGGCCTGTATATAAAGATTCAGCTGAGTGGCAGTGGTTAAAAGAGCAATTTCAATGAGCTATCATTAAATGTGGGATTCCGTGACTACTGCCACATACACTGAAATTCCATTTTTTAAAATGTGATTTATGTTTGATCTTTAGACAGCCATCTTCCCAAGATTTACTTGTGTGTAATTTCTCAGTGAAAAACTTTTCAGTGAAAAGGAAACTCCTTTCCCCTTCCTTTCATCAAATTGTCTCTCACCCCTGATTTAGTTGTATTAAAAAGAAAGAAAGGAATTGGAAAGAGTGTGTGCTGGTGTGTTATTTAGCTGAGTTCATGGCTGCTGGCTTCTATCCGTTTTCAGATTAGCTGAAAATTAAGATGATTAAGAGATGGCTGAAGGTACAACTAGATGCTAAAATAGTGTCTACAGTAAAAACATCTAGAAGGTTGTAGAACTTTTAGGAGTGTTGAACCCAGTGAGGCAAACACTGAAATAAACATCTACGGGAAAGTTTGGGTAACCCATGATTATGGGCAGAGCTATTTTCCTAGAAAAGGTTTTTTATTTTTCTATTTTTTTGAGACAGAGGCTTGATCTGTCACCCAGGCTAGAGTGCAGTGGCAGGATCTCACCTCACTGCAAACTCCACTTCCTGGGTTCAAGTGATTCTCTTGCCTCAGCCTCTTCAGTAGCTGGGATTACAGGCATGCGCCACCACACCCAACTAATTTTTTGTAGAGATGGGCTTCACTATGTTGGCCAGGCTGGTCTCAAACTCCTCAACTGATATGCCTGCCTCAGCCTCCCAAAGTGCTGTGATTACAGGCATGAGCCACCACACCCAGCCTGTTTTCACAGAAAGTTAATTGGCTATTGAAATTCAGCAACACTGGCTGGGTGTGGCGGCTCACACCTATAATCCCAGCACCTTGGGAGGCCGAGGTGGGTGGATCACCGGGTTAGGAGTTCAAGACCAGCCTGGCCAACACAGTGAAACCCCGTCTCTACTAAAAATACAAAAGTTAGCCGGGTGTGGTGGCACGTGCTTGTAGTCCCAGCTACTTGGGAGTCTGAGGCAGGAGAATCACTTGAACCCAGGAGGTGGAGATTGCAGTGAGCCAAGATCACACCACTACACTCCAGCTTGGGCAACAGAGTGAGACTCTGTCTCAAAACGAAAAAAATAAATAAATAAATAAAAGAAAAAAATTCAGCAACAATTTTCTAGGAAAAGAAACAAAATGAAAATACAATACAGCTTTTGATTTTAAGAGCAGTTTACTATGTAGGCTTTTGTAGCTTTCATAAGGAGTGGTTCACCAACCTTGGTGCATGTAAAAATTACTTAAAGAGTGTTAAAAATGTAGATTCCAAGTCCTTTTCCCAGAGTTTCTGATTCTGCGGGTTGCTGGGGTACAGCCCAGCAACCTGCCTCTTGGATAACTATTTCAGGTGGTTCAGGTATTGGTGGTCTTTAGACCACATTATGTTTAATACTACTTCGGTGTTTTACTGAAATTCTATTTGATCTTTTAAAAATAGTCAAGACTATCATAAGCATTTTCCATGTCATTATATAACATCAAGTAGAAAAAAGCAGGTATAAGTAGGAGATACAATATAGTATTACTACAACACCGAAAACAGTGTCTCCTTCAAATGAAATCAGTATACAAAACATTACCTCACTTGTGTCAGATTTGTGGTGGACAATCATGGACCCATTTGTCCTCCTTCCCTAATTCCAACCAGCAGAAATTTACTAGGGGACTGGGACCCACAAACTAATTATTGCCACTTCCCTCCCCGCTGGCCTCCTGCGAGGTTCTGATTCTGGCAAGCAAGATGACAGAGCAGTGGAGGCGGGGAGGAGAGGTACTTCCTGTTTCTGAATTTTGTGGGCACCCCTCCCTCCAGCAGCAGCAGCACAAAGAGGGCCCCAAGCATCCTTTCTCATGCCCAGCAGCGCCTCTCCAGGGTTGTGGGACCAGCCCAGTGCCCCACCTTGGCTGTCCTAATACTCCTTAGAGCCCACCCTACAGTAAGCAAACTTCCAGGTCATTCCAGATTCTTGGAACACCATCCCTTCCCTTTTGTTCTACCTAGCCCTAAGGATGATAGGTGCTTTCTGCAGTTACTAATCTTGGCGTTTATCCCCAATGTTGGAGGTGGGGCCTGGTGGAAGGTGATTAAATCGTAAGGGTGGTTTAACAACATTCCTTTGGATGCTGTTCTCTTGATAGTGAGTTCTTGTGAGATCTGGTTGTTTAAAAGTGTGTAGCCCTCCCCTCTCTATTTCTCTGGCTCCTGCTCCTGCCATGTAAGACACTCACTCCATCTCCGCCTTCCACCATGATTAGAAGCTTCCTGAGGCCTCCCCAGAAGCAGATGCCGCCGTGCTTCCTGTACAGCCTGCAGACCCAAGAGCCAATTAAACCTCTTTTCTTTATAAATTATCCAGTCTCAGATATTTCTTTATAGCAATGCAAGAAAGGACAAATACACCTAGTGTATCTTCTTTTTTCCTCCCTGGACTCTGACTAACATAGTAAAATGATGGCCATTTCGTTTCTCTAGTTTTTCACTTTTTTTGGTATGTCTGTATTGCTTTATTTTAAAATAACAGCTTTATGGAGATACAATTCTCGTGGCATAAAATACACTGTTTTGAGAGTACAATTCAGTAGTTTCTAGTGTATTCTCAATGTTGTGCAGCTATTACCACTCTCTTTTTTTTTTTTTTTGAGACGGAGTCTCGCTGTTTCGCCCAGGCCAGACTGCAGTGGCACTATCTCGGCTCACTGCAAGCTCTGCCTCTCGGGTTCATGCCATTCTCCTGCCTCAGCCTCCCGAGTAGCTGGGACTACAGTCGCCCGCCACCGCGCCCGGCTAATTTTTTGTATTTTTAGTAGAGACGGGGTTTCACCATGTTAGCCAGGATGGTCTCGATCTCCCGACCTCGTGATCCGCCCGCCTCGGCCTCCCAAAGTGCTGGGATTACAGGCGTGAGCCACCACGCCCAGCCACCACTCTAATACCAAAGAAATCCTGTGCCCATTGGCAGTCTCACCTCCCCATGTATTCTTTCCCCAAGACAGCCATTATTCACCCCTGGCAGCCATTACTCTACTTTCTGTCTCTGTGGATTTGCCTATCCTGTGTAAAATGGAATCATACATATGTGGCTTTTTGTATCTGGCTTCTTTGATTTAAAATAATGTTTTGAAGTGGCGCAATCTCGGCTCACTGCAAGCCCCGCCTCCCGGGTTCACACCATTCTCCTGCCTCAGCCTCTCTGAGTAGCTGGGACTACAGTCGCCCGCCACCACGCCCGGCTAATTTTTTGTATTTTTAGTAGAGACGGGGTTTCACCATGGTCTCGATCTCCTGACCTCGTGATCCGCCCGCCTCGGCCTCCCAAAGTGCTGGGATTACAAGCATGAGCCACCGCGCCCAGCCAAGGCTTGCAATTTTTTAAAGGGAGTTCATAAAAGCACATTCTGAATAATAAAATATATTTATTTTCCTAAAAAAAAAAAAATAAAAAAAAAAAAAATAAATAAAAATAAAATAATGTTTTGAGGTTCACTCATGCTGCAGCATGTTTCAGTACTTCATTTCTTTTTATAGCCAAATGACATTCCGTTGTCTGGATAGACCATGTTTTGTTTATCCATTCGTCAGTTGATGGGCATTTGGGTTATTTACACTTTTTGACTATTATGAATAATGCTGCTATGAGCATTCACATAAAAGTTTTTGTGTGAGGCCAGGCATGGTGGCTCACGCCTGTAATCCCAGCACTTTGGGAGGCTGAGGCAGGTGGATCACCTAAGGTGTGGAGTTCAAGACCAGCCTGGCCAACATAGTGAAAGCCCATTTTACTAAAAATACAAAAATTAGCTGGGCGTAGCGGCCGGTACCTGTAGTCCCAGCTACTCAGGAGGCTGAGGCAGGAGAGTCACTTGAACCCTGGAGGTAGAGGTTGCAGTGAGCCGAGATCACACCACTGCAGTCCAGCCTGGGCGACAGAATGAGACTCCGTCTCAAAAAAAAAGTTTTTGTATGAATACATGTTTTTAATTCTTTTGGGTATATGCCTAGAAGTGGCATTGTTGGGTCATATGGTAATTCTGTGTAACTGTTTGAGGAGTTTTATTTCCCAAAGCCAATGCCCCATTTTACATTCCCACCAACATTGTATCAGGGTTTAAATTTCTCCACACCTGTGTCAGTACTTGTTACTGTCCATCTTTTTGAGTATAGCCGTCCTGGTGGGTGGGAAGTGGCATTTCATTATAGTTTTGATTTGCATTTCCTCACTGAATAATGATGTTGAGCATCTTTTCATGTGCTTAGTGGCCATATGAATATCTTTTTTTAGGATAATGTCTTTTACAATCTTTTGCCCATTTTAAAATTGAGTTATTTGACTTTTCATATTGAATTATAAGAGTTTTGAGCCTAGGCAAGGCGTGGTGGCTCACACCTGTAATCCCAGCACTTTGGGAGGCCAAGGCGGGCGGATTACGAGGTCAGGAGTTTGAGACCAGCCTGGCCAACATACTGAAAACCCATCTCTATTAAAAATACAAAAAATTAGCCAGGCGTGGTGGCAAGTGCCTGTAATCCCAGCTACTTGGGAGGCTGAGACACATGCAAAAGAATAAACTTGGATTCCTGCCTCATACAGTATACAAAAACTAACAAAATGGATCGCAATCCTAAAAGTAAGAGCTAAAGCTATAAAACTCTCAGAAGAAAATATAGGTGTAAATATTCATGACCTTGGGTTAGGTAAGAGTTTCCTAGATATGATGTTGAATGTGCAAGCAATAACAACAACAATATTAGGTAAACTGTCTACGGCCATACCACCCTGAATGCGCCCGATCTCGTCCAAAATGAGGTAAACTGGGGATCATCAAAATTAAAAGATTGGCTGGGCACAGTGGCTCACACCTGTAATTCCAGCACTTTGGGTGGCCAAGGCGAGTGGATCACTTGAGGTCAGGGGTTCAAGACCAGCCTGGCTGATATGGTGAAACCTAGTCTCTACTAAAAATAAAATTAGCTGGCTGTGGTGGTGGGCGCCTGTAATCCCAGCTATTCGGGAGGCTGAGGCAGGAGAATTACTTAAACCTGGGAGGTGGAGGCTGCAGTGAGCCAAGATTGTGCCAGTGTGCTCTCCAGCCTGGGCGACAGAGCAAGACTCCATCTCAAAACACACATACGAAAGTAAGATATTTTGTGCTTCAAAGGAGAGAAATTGAAAAGAAATCCCACAGAACGGTAGAAAAATTTTGCAAATCATATATCTGATGAAGGACTAATATCCAGAATATATTTTAAAACTCTCTCTCTATATATATACACATATATATATATACACCCATGTGTGTGTGTGGGTGTGTGTGTGTATATATAGTTGTTTTTTTTTTTTTTTAGATGGAGTCTCGCTCTGTTGCCCAGGCTGGAGTGCAGTGGTGCAATCTCGGCTCACTGCAAGCTCCACCTCCCAGGTTCACACCATTCTGCTGCCTCAGCCTCCTGAGTAGCTGGGACTACAGGTACCCACCACCATGCCCGGCTAATTTTTTGTATTTTTAGTAGAGACGGGGTTTCACCATGTTAGCCACGATGGTCTCGATCTCCTGACCTTGTGATCTGCCTGCCTTGGCCTCCCAAAGTGCTGGGATATGTGTATATTTTTTGAGACAAGTGAAGTAACTCAGGAATGGAAAATCAAACATTGTATGTTCTTACTCATAAGTGGGAGCTAAGCTATGAGGACCCAAAGAAAAAATAATACAATGGACTTTGGGGACTCAGGGGCGGAAGGCAGGTAAGGGCTGAAAGAGTACACATTGGGTACAGTGTAAACTGCTCGGGTGATGGGTGCACCAAAATCTCAGAAATCACCACTAAAGAACTTATTCATGTTACCAAACACCACCTGTTCCCCAAAAACCTATTGAAATTAAATGAATAAATAAATGCATGCAAGCCTTTAACAACCCTACAAGGTTCTATGGGGGACGGTGTCACCTCTCTCTATTATCGTGGCTTCCTTGGCCATTTCAACTGTGCATCCCAGCTGTCTTGCCCATCTTTTTCCGGGGGTTCCTCCCTTGCGTGGTACTCTCTTTTGCTCTGAATCACATACTTGAATTATCTCTGTGCCAGCAAACTCCCAGACCACTCTTCCACTTCAGCTCAATTATGACGATAATCTCTTCCTGGTTTTCCTTTTGCACTGTGGTTCCCAACTCTTAACAGACCCCCTGCCCCCTAGGTAACAAATATGTATGCCCTGCATCCTAATCTGAAATGAAATCTATAGATACCATAATTACATGCAAAACAATTTTTAAAAAATCAACATACTGCTGCCGGGCACGGTGGCTCACACCTGTAATCCCAGCACTTTGGGAGGCCGAGGCAGGCGGATCACGAGATCAGGAGTTCAAGACCAGCCTGGCCAACATAGGCCAAGGTGGGTGGATCATGAGGTCAGGAGTTCAAGACCAGCCTGGCCAACATAGTGAAACCCCGTCTCTACTAAAAATACAAAAAATTAGCCAGGCATGGTGGTGGTCACCTGTAATCCCAGCTACTTGGGAGGCTGAGGCAGAAGAATCACTTGAACCCGGGAGGTGGAGGTTTTAGTGAACAGAGATTGCACCACTGTACTCCAGCCTGGGCAACAGTGGTGAGACTCCGTCAAAAAAAAAAAAAAAAAAAAAAATCAACATATTGCCTTAACTATAAAGTAGAATGGTAAATTTTCAGTATGCAAATCCTGTAGCACAACTATACTAGAATACACAATCAAGTCATCAGGAGATTATATAAATTTCTAAGGGAAAATATTCATTTTTCTTTACTTCAAATACTTTGAAATAAGAGCTAAATAAGCACACTTGTCTATACACAAGTAAAATCACTGTGACTACCATTGGTACTAAAGCAGACTAACACTGTGTTACTTTGGTAACTGAAATATGATAGAATGACTTGATTTTCTAAAATAGTGAACAACTTGGTAAAATTCCAATCAAAGTACAATTTACCCTCAATGTAAAAGAAAGTTGTTTTCCTAAAAAATTTGGTGTATACCTAGAAAAATTCAGTTAAAACTACAAAAAAAATTATATTTAAATGTAAGCAGGCTTTACAGCTAATAAAGGGCCTGTGTCTTGTAGGACATTTAGCATCCTGACATTTCCTGGCCAATGAATGCCAGCAGTACCCGCCTGACCTCACCCATCACTGCAGCAACCAAAAAGGCCTCACTTACTTCCAGGGTGTCCCCAGCATGGCCATAGAAACACACGTAGCCAATCTGACTAGCCTTGCTTTACACTTATGACCACACATCTCCAGCGGGCTCCCCAAACTACATTTCCCTGCTCTATTCACTCTCGCTCTGTCCTAAATAACTATTTTACACCTTCTCCTCTCTTCTCAAAATCCCAGTGCCTCTCCCTCTCCCCATTCTCAGAAAAGAATCTTGAATATTAATACACAGAGAAAACCAAAGCACTCAGAAGATCACTTCCCCATGCTCCAACCACCAGCTCCTCAGATCCCCTTGCACTTCAACCCATTGACCCGACTGTCTTCCAGCCCCGTGCTTGTCCTGCCTGTGCTTCTGAGAAAGGGCAACACCCTCTTTGCACACTTGCATTTCTTTTTTTTTTGAGACGGAGTCTCACTCTGTCACCCAGGCTGGAGTGCAGTGGCGCGATCTCAGCTCACTGCAAGCTCCGCCTCCCGGGTTCACACCATTCTCCTGCCTCAACCTCCTGAGCAGCTGGGACTATAGGTGCCCGCCACAACACCCAGCTAATTTTTTGTATTTTTTTTTTTTAGTAGAGAGACGGGGTTTCACCGTGTTAGCCAGGATGGTCTCGAGATTTTTTTTTCAGATGGAGTGTCGCTCTGTCGCCAAGCTGGAGTACAGTGGCACAATCTCAGCTCACTGCAACATCTGCCTCCTGGGTTCAAGTGATTCTCGTGCCTCAGCCTCCCAAGTGGCTGGGATTACAAGCATGCACCACTACACTCAGCTTAATTTTTGTATTTTTAGTAGAGATGGGGTTTCACCATGTTGGCCAGGATGATCTCAATCTCCTGACCTCGTGATCTGCCCGCCTCGGCCTCCCAAAGTGCTGGTACTACAGGCATGAGCCACTGTGCCCAGCCTGCCCTGTCTCTTTTATCACAGCTAAACTTTGTTCTAGCAATTCCTCCTCCCACTCCTGTGCCCGCTGTAGGTTTTCCCCTCTCTAGGAGATCATTCTCATCAACATATGAATATACTAAAATATTTTCAATGATAGAGACAAAAAACCATTCCTTGAGTTCACATTTCCTTCCAGCTACAGATACATTCCTCCAGCCCCTTTCCAGCCCCTTTCCAACAAGATCCCAGTGAGCTCATTGTCTGCACCTCCTCCCTCCCATTCTATTCAACTTATTTGAGTTAGGCTTTTGTTCACCCAATGAATAGGCCTTTGTTGGGGTCACTCTTGACCTCCACAATGGGAAATGCAATAACCCACTCTGTATGCACATCTTCCTCTCAGTGGACTTGCCGAGGTTGTGTGAAACCCTTTCTTTGCTTGGCTACCCAGACATCATGTTCTCCTGATTTGCCCACCTCACTGGCTGCTCCTTTGCCCCCTTAGCTGGATCCTTCTTGTCTTCCTAAACTGAACAATGGCTCAGTTCTTAGCCCTCTCCTCTGCCTACCAAGCTTGTCCAACCTGCCTTATTTTGCTGTTGTTTTGTTTTGTTCTAGGCTTTTAGCAGACTGAAACCATGGCTGCTAAAAACTGCTTTTTAGTTTCTGTCTCTAGTGATAAGCAGAAAAAAGGGATGAGGAAGGGGCTTTACTGGCCTAACCAGAAACATAAACTAAGAACCCATGACTGTATTCTCTCCCTTGGATACCGCTGATCCCTACACCCTCTTCTTGAGTGATCTCAATAGGTCCTATGGCTGTAAGTGCCATCAGTATGCTGAAGGCTTTGGAAATGGAGCCTCCACCCTTAGACTCTTCCTTGAACTCCAGACTCATAGACCCAACAGCCTACCTGGATGTCTGTCAACTGTGTCAATTTAACATGTCAGACACAGAGGTCAGGGAACTTCAACCCCAATCTACTCCCTCCAGTATTCCCATTCTGATAGCACTGGGCTCAGCCCAAATGCTTCAGTTTCTCTCATACTCCACATATAATCCGGCATTAAATTGTCCCCCTTCTCCCTTTCCCACCTGAATCATGCCACCTTCATTCTCTCGCCTCCTATTCGCCTCCATGTCCTAACCAAACACCAGCTGTAGGTTGACTTCAGGAGAGTTCCTGAAATAAAAAAAAATGTCCTTGAATCCTCAATATTGACCCCTCCTTGCGTGCCCTCCCCAAACGCACCATGAAACCAGAATGCCAGAACACAGAGCACCCACTCAGCTGCCTTCTTGGTGTGTGGAAGGGAAAATGCCTCCCACGATTTTTTTTCTTTTTGAGACAAGAGTCTTGCTCTTGTCGCCCAGGCAGGAGTGCAATGGTGCCATCTTGGCTCACTGCAACCTCCGCCTCCTGGGTTCAAGTGATTCTCCTGCCTCCAAGTGATTCTCCTGCCTCAGTCTCCTGAGTAGCTGGGATTATCAGCATGTGTTACCATACCCAGCTAATTTTTGTACTTTTAGTAGAGTCGGAGTTTCACCATGTTGGTGAGGCTGGTCTTGAACTCCTGACCTCAAGTGGTCTGCCCGCCTTGGGCTCTCAAAGTGTTGAGGTTACAGGCATGAGCCATTGCACCCGGCCTCCTCCCATGATTTTGGATCCCTTACACATTAATATTCTATTACACTAGGCGATAATTACACTTTAATTACACATTATATTTAAATATAAAAGCAACACAAATAAATATATAGAGAAAAGCAAAAACTTATCTCCTCCCCTATTCGCTAGACATAAGTGCAATTAGCAGTTTCTTGCATACCTTCCATAACACTGATGATGCAAGAAGCACGCATATTCACCTGCGTCTAGCTTATAACCCACACACATACTTTGGGGCTCTCCTCAAATAGCTGAACAACATGGATAACGGAGGTTCTCTTAGAAACCCAGGGTCTCCTTGCCACCCTGCATCCATCTTTTTCTGCACATGTACACAATTCTATCCTTGGTTCTGGAGCCAGAACACCTGGGTTCATATTCCAGCTCACATGCTCACTACTAGTATAATCTTGGAAAGCTACTTTGCATCTCTGGTTCCCCCGCTTCTCTCCCTGTAAAATGGAGATGACAATAATTATGTCTACCTCATAAAAGCACAGTTGGGGGGCACTGAATGAGTTAATACACAGTTCATTGGTGTTTACTTATTCAATAAATAGTAGATATTTGAATCATTTTCTACCTCTCTCCTTATCCTTAAATGATAAGTTACAAAGATACACATAATAGGATACGATGAGAAATGAGTAAGTGAGAAACTCAAGACTGAGGGAACATAAAACATTAGGAAAAAAGAAACCAGGAGTAGTGTCATTACTTAAATCACTGCTGCCATGTCTTTCCTAGTTGCAAAAGGGGCTGAAAACTCGGCCCTGAGCTTCCTAGAAAACAAGGAATGCTCTATCAGTTTCAAGATTTACAATATCTCCAAGGTAAAAACAAATGATTTAATAAGGTGAAATGCAGCTTTCCCTTGTTTGAGACCTAAGAAAAATGTCTATGTGGTTTAAATTTCTACTCTACACTTCTCAGCCAAACCTAGGGACCATAAATCTGGAAAAGAAAAGGCCAATCTTAGGCTGAGCTTGGAGGCCTGAGCTTTTGGAGGTTTGATATAAAATGATGATAGGACCCTTGATACTGCCACCCACATGTGAGTCCTAGGCAATGATGCTGAGCGCCTGGTGAAAGGCTAGGACTGAGTGACCTAAGGTGGTTTGCCTGATTCAGGGGGCTCCAATGATTTGATCCGGCAGAAGGTGGGATATTGGTGTTGCCTAGTAAAGAGAAATTAAAAAGAAAGAAGAAGAGCAGGTAACGGGGAAGAAGCTGGTTGCTCCTGAGAGTCTGGTTTCTCAGGGGGAAGTGAGCTCTTCAGGTAAGGCCGCTACCCCCAGCCTGCTGTGAGAACTAGAGCTCTTAGCTTGAGGCCAGCATTTAAGTAAGATTGGTAGAAGTGGGAACTAGTAAGTGGTTAGCAATATTTCAAGCAGCCTGGTAGAAAATGCATCTGAAGTTCACCAAACTATCACAGTTCTTTACTTTTTTAGGATAACAAATACCATAGAGATTATTACATCGATGATATTTCTGACAAATATAGTTTGGAAGAGTGGATGATTAATGTGGTTTATTTGGTGAAATAACTCTTTCAAAGTGAGGAAGTCACAAAAAGAAAAAACAATAGGAAGAACATTGCTGTAAAAAAAAAAATTGGACTGGGCGAGGTGAGTGGCCAAGCATCATGGCTCACGCCTGTGATCCTAGCACTTTGGGAGGCCAAGGTGGGTGAATCACCTGAGGTCAGGAGTTTGCGACCAGCCTGGCTAACATGGTGAAACCCCATATCTACTGAAAATACAAAATTAGCCAGGCATGGTGGTGTACACCTGCAGTCCCAGCTACTCAGGAGGCTGAGGCTGGAGAATCACTTGAACCCAGGAGGCGGAGGTTGCAGTAAGCTGAGATCACACCACTGCACTCCAGCCTGGGCAACAGAGTCAGACTCAGTCTCAAAAAAAAAAAAAAAAAAAAAGGAAAACACTGGCATGGGGGTGAGCCTTAAATTGAGGAGGCATCTGAGAAAAAAAAATTTCTAGGAGGGGTGCAGGAGCTCGCACCTGTAATCCCAGCACTTTGGGAGGCTGAGGCGGGAGGATTGCTTGAGCCCAGGAGTTCAAGACTGGCTCAGAAAACAAAGTGAGACCCCGTCTCTACAAAAAATAAAAAAAATAGCCAGGGTACATGGGAGGCTGAGGTAGGAGGATCGCTTGAGCCTGGGAGGTCGAGGCTACAGTGAGCTGTAATCACACCACTGCACTCCAGCCTGGATGTCAGAGTGAAACCCTATCTCAAAAAAAAAAAAAGGAAAAGAAAAAAGAAAATAACTTTTATATAAGGAAGGCAATTCCTTTTAATTATCAGGCCCAGAGAGACATTGAATTGAGAAAGCGGCCGGGCGCGGTGGCTCAAGCCTGTAATCCCAGCACTTTGGGAGGCCGAGGCGGGCGGATCACGAGGTCAGGAGATCGAGACCATCCTGGCTAACACGGTGAAACCCCGTCTCTACCAAAAAGACAAAAAAATTAGCCGGGCATGTTGGCGGGCGCCTGTAGTCCCAGCTACTCAGGAGGCTGAGGCAGGAGAATGGCGTGAACCCGGGAGGCGGAGCTGGCAGTGAGCCGAGATCGCGCCACTGCACTCCAGCCTGGGTGACAGAGCAAGACTCCATCTCAAAAAAAAAAAAAAAAAAAAAAAAAGAATTGAGAAAGCAATCACGCTTTGAGCTATGTATTCATGATTCATGAACTGATTGTTATTGCCACATTAGACACGATAATCCACATTCTGTGGCTTAACAATGTATAGCCAGTCACTAGGCAATGTTATTTCTGTAAACCAATGAGAATTCCTGACAAACAGCTTTGTATCAGTCCACTCCCTGCCCCCAAGTTTTGCCTTTAAAAATCCCCTTGTAACTGCTACAAATTTGAGCGCATATTCAGGGCAACTTTAATCTATGATCTGGGGTTGCAGTCCTCAAGCTTGGCCCAAATAAACTGTCTGCTTATGTTAATTTTGCCTAAGCTTTTTCCTTTCAGGTTGACACACCTGCATTGGAGATGGCCATGTGGGCCACAAGAGAGATAATCTTCAGGTTTGAAGTCTTCCAACTTCTAAAAGTTGATTGAGAGAAAACAGGCGTTTATCTTTCTCATGGAATATTTGATGAGTAAGCTGCAATTTCTCTCCTTGAATTCAAGTGAGCTTATGAGGCAGGTTTGTTGGACTTGAATGTAAGCGTTTGTCAATATCGATTCCTGCACTGACGACCTAACACCGCCCGTGTATTCTTACCTGATTCTCACTGCATCTCTAAGAGGTAGGCAGGGATTTTTCATATTCTGAGGGAAAAGAAATTATCAGAATTTTAAGTAAATGCAAAGTTACACAGCTGGAAAATGAAGGGATACGTTTTAAAAAAAAACTCTTGCTCTTTTCTCTCCAACAGCTGAGAAAACAGGGAATGGAGCCAACGTGGATCTACAGTGTTCGTTGATACTGTACTGGGAAGGATGCAGACTTCTAGTGAGGAAAGAGAAGAAATCACAGTTTGGAGTGGAATCCCCAGTTATAAACTATCTCAGTGGCTCCCAACTATTTTGATATGATAAAGTATCTCTAAAATAGAACTATGGCCAGGCCTGGTGGCTCAAGCCCATAATCCCAGCACTTGGGGAGGCCAAGGCAGGCAGATCACTTGAGGTCAGGAGTTTGAGACCAGCCTGGCTAACATGGTGAAACCCCATCTCTACAAAAATTAGCTGGGCTGTGGTGGGCATCTGTAATCTCAGCTACTTGGGAGGCTGAGTCAGGAGAATCGCCTGAACCCAGGAGGCGGAGTTTGCAGTGAGCCAAGATCGTGCCACTGCACTCCAGCCTGGGTGACAGAGTGGGAGTCCATCTAAAAAAAAAATAAAAAATTGAATTGTACCATTCCACTGGCATGGAAAAGGTGTGACTGAGATGTCAAATCACCAAAAGTTACTATGACCTCATTACCAACCTAAAGGAACCTGATTTTTAATGGGTCTATGTCACATGTACTTCACATACTTGACATGTGTGTGAAGACAATGCTTGGCAGCTGCTGCCCAGTTTTTCTCAGTTTCCTTTCAAAGTCTCTGCAGTGCCCTCATCCACACCTACACAGACCCAGGTCTGCATCTCACAGGCTATAAACCTTCAGGACAGAGATGGAAGCTTGGGGTAAATGAAATGTTAAGTGGTTGGGGTAGAAAAACAGGAACTGTGGGGTTTTAGGGAGCCGATGTGGCACAAAACCCCAGAAAGCCTTTGAGCCTCTTCAGCCAGCACCATGCCTCACCCTCCCTGCCCACCAAGCTCACTGGTGCTGACACCCAAGGCTTTGTGAGGGAGGCAGGCATTCTTATTTTTTATCACACTTGTAGAGTTGGCACACAGACATCAGCAGGAAAGGGAGCCCCTGGGGGAGGAAGCTCCAGAGATCACCTGAAATCTGCATGCTAAATATGAGCGTAGGGGAAGATACCTATGCAGAAAGGAATGTTCCAAACACCCCATCGGATGCCCAGTCACTGCTCATTCTGCTGTTAAACTGTCAGAATGTAGCTAGCTATATGCTGATAGGAAGGGAAAAAGAAAAAAGGGGAAATTCCTAAGAGAAACACAGGCACAATAGGTACAGATTTGACTGCCATAGACCTTCCTGGTGTGGTGGTCTCGAGCAAGGCTACCATTAGGTAGGATTCGTACTGATCACCATGCCCCATGCATGCACATCAACTGACCGGAAGGAGGAACCCCACAAACCTGGGCAGGGACTTAAGACAGGAATAGGAAACTAGACAAAGGCAAAGACAGAGACTTAAGACAGAAGTAGGCACTTAAATAAACAGTCCAACATAATAAAAACCACAACACAAGGCTCTCAGGGCTGCGTTGGGTCAGCCTGCCCCTCTCATGATGTGTTTTTTTATTTCCTTAATAAACCTTCTTGTTTACTTTACCAATTGGTCTCTTGGCTGAATTCTTTTCTCCAAGAAGACTAAGAATTTAGGACCCCACACTTCCCAGTAACAACATTACAACATTGGCACAGCACTCTTCATTTTACTCAACACCCATGTGAACAAGGTGGTATTATTTCTGTTTCATAGATGAGAAAATGGAAGATCAGATCAAGAGACAAGCCCATTAAATGACAGAAGAGGGGCTGAAATCTGAGCCCTAGCTGCAGGTGAGATGGAGCAGGGATCCACTCTTAGGGGCCTGTGGCACCCTTTGAGCATGGAAATAAAGGAAAATCTTGAGTTCCCTTAAGGAAAATTCCAGCCACCTAGTTAGCACTGAGAAGTAAATAAGCAACTTGATAAGCAAGAAGGTAGTAGTAGCCTATGGCCAGGTGTGGTGGCTCACGCCTGTAATCCCAGCACTTTGGGAGACAAGGCAGGTGAGTTGCCTGAGGTCAGGAGTTTGAGACCAGCCTGGCCTACATGATGAAACCCTGTCCCTACCAAAAATACAAAAATTAGCTGGGTGTGGTGGCGCACGCCTGTGGTCCCTGCTACTCAGGAGGCTGAGGCAGGGGAATCACTTGCACCTGGAGGTGGAGGTTGTAGTGAGCCAAGATCGCACCACTGCACTCCAACCTGGGGGACAGAGTGAAACTCTCTCAAAAAAAAAAAAAAGTTAATAGTAGCCTAAAACAATAGCCAAGAAAGCTAGAATCAAAGGACATATGGTTTCCTATAGAAACTACAGATAACATTTTAACATATGTCTCTGAGTTGCTTTTCAGAAACTCAGACCCTTACCAAATAGATCCACCAGCATGCAGACCTCAGATAAGAGGGAACTGGGGACTGAACTCTGACCACCATGTCTTGTTCTTTTGTTCTACATTTCTTCCTGAGGGGCCTGGAGAAAGTTATACCTACGAGCCAGAGCTAACATTCTTTTCTGCTGACCCCACAATTTTTATTTTTATTTATTTTATTGTTTACTTATTTCAAAAATTGAGATGGACTCTTGCTATGTTGCCTAGGCTGGTCTTGAACTCCTGGGCTCAAGCGATCCTCCCGCCTCGGCCTCCCAAGTGCTGGAATTACAGGCGTGAGCCACTGCGCCAAGCCCTCAACTTTTTAAACAAAGTATTTCTTCCTTAACAAATTGCCACTCAGAAAAATCTCTGAATCTATCTATGACCTGTAGATAGGTCCCCACTTCAAGACATCCCACCCCTTTCAGCCAATGCCCACGTGAAACCTCCACGTATTGATTTACGATTTTGCCTGTAACTTCGGCTTTCCTGAAACTTACCCTGCCTTTAAGAACCCTTACCTGTAAGGATTAAACTCTGCCCTTCTTCCTCTCTTGCTCAAATTCCTATCTAAGGGGCCTAGGTTTGCCCTACAAACCATAAAATCTCATCAGAGAGGTTTTATTTAACCCGATATAACATGGCCTGCTTTCCAAACTGACTCTGGTGTAACTGAAACCGCCATTGCAAAATTATAACTGAGACCATGACAGAGATCTGACCTAACAAACTCCATCTTGCTTCTAACCTCCAAGCTGTCCTTGTTCATTCCTGGGTATAGGCTGAAATAACTTTGGGAGAAATTTAGTTTATAGTTTGAAACGAAGATGATAAGAGCCGTTTTTAAAAAACAAATCCCCTTCTTGCCTGGGGACCAGCTTACCTAATTTGTTAGGGGTAACAAATTAGTCAAATGGTTAGGAATTATGGTTTAGGAGTCATGCAGCAGGAGGCTACAAGACTCTGATGCTCCCCAAATTGCTACTAGGAATAACATCACTATTGTAAAACCGAAGATCAGTGCTTGAGATATTCTGCAGACCCTGCACTTGATGGATCAGCTGGCACCACCCAGATCAATAAACTGGCTCATCTGATCTTGTGGCCCCATCCAGGAACTGGCTCAGCACAAGAGGACAGCTTCAACTCCCTGTGATTTAATCTCCCTGTGATTTCATCTCCAACCCAGCCAACCAGTCAGCACTCCCGACTCACTGCCCTCCTCCAACCCACCAAAAGTCTGATCCCCGAATGCTCAGAAAGACTGATTTGATTAATAAAACTCTGGTCTCCCACTCAGCTGGCTTTGCATGAAATACTCTTTCTCTACTGTAATTCCTCTGTCTTGATAATTGACTTTGTCTAGGCAGCGGGCAAGGTGAACCCATTGGGCAGTTACATAATATCACATGACAGATAAAGAAGGTAATAAAAATATTTTACCCCAAAATATGTTTCTTTGCCATATTTTGAAATGGCCTGCAAAGTCATTTTTTGTGGGGGAAGATTGCATCTGTAAAAAATCTCCTTTCTTTTTTTTTTTTTGAAGCAGGGTCTTATTTTGTCACTGAGGCTGGAGTGCAGTGACACAGTTCAGCTCACTGCAGCCTCGACTTCTGGGTTCAAGTGATATTCCTGTCTCAGTCCCCCAAGTAGCTGGGACTACAGGTGTTTGCCACCATGCCCAGATACTTCTTGTATTTTTTGTAGAGATGGAGTTTCACCATGTTGCCCAGTCTGGTCTTGAACTCCTGAGCTCAAGTGATCCGCCTGCCTCCCAAAGTGCTGGGATTACAGGCGTGAGCCACCATGCCCACCCAAGAATCTCTGTTGCTATAACTCAATTGTTCCCCTTTCCAGGCCCCTCCCAATCCTGAAGAGATTGACTGAAAGTCTAGTACTTTTAAGGGTCTGCATAGGAAACATTTGCCATCCATTGTGTCTAAGGACAGCATGACCCTGACTTCTGCAACTCCTTTTTTTTTTTTTTTTTTTTTTTTGAGATGGAGTCTTGCTCTGTCATGATCTCAGCTCACTGCAAGCTCTGCCTCCCAGGTTCACGCCATTCTCCTGCCTCAGCCTCCCAAGTAGCTGGGACTACAGGCGCCTGTCAGCATGCCTGGCTAATTTTTTGTATTATTAGTAGAGATGGGGTTTCATCGTGTTAGCCGGGATGATCTCTATCTCCTGACCTTGTGATCTGCCCGTCTCGGCCTCCCAAAGTGCTGGGATTACAGGCGTGAGCCACCGCACCCGGCCTTGCAACTCCTTACCTTGATCCAGACACTTCTTTCTGTTGATTCCAGGTCTTTAGACAATAACTTAACTCTTTCAACCAACTGCCAATCAGAAAATCTTTAAATCCATCTATGACCATCCCTTCCCCCTACCCACTTAGACTTTGTCCTGCCTTTCTGGATGGAACCAATGCAATGGATACCCCATACGTACTGATTAGTGTCTTATGGTCTCCATAGAATGTATAAAAACCAAGCTATAATCCAATCACCTTGGGCACAAGTTCTCTCCAGACTCTGCCTTGGGCTTTGGTCACTCATATTTGGCTCGGAATACACCTCCTTAAATATTTTACAGAGTCTGACTCTTTTCATTGACACCTGCAAGCCATCAAGGAAGTCAGAATTTAAGCATTAGCTGCCTCGTCCTCCTTGCATGGTGCCTTGCAAATAAATATCTTCCTTTCTTCTGCTGCAAACCATAGTGCAGTTATCTGGTCTTACTGTGCTGGGCAAGCAGACCTTAGTTAGGTTCTATATAACACTGGTCCTGTCCTTCCTTCAAAACGACATAGCTGACTCAACACTAGATGGGTAAGAAAATGCTATATTTTGCTTCCCTGATTCTCAAAACTATAAAAAAGCTACAACTTTGTAAAGTTTGATAGAGTAGGCTGGGAAACACTGATGTCACATTGCAGAAAAATCTAGGCTCTGAAATAACACCACGTCCCACCCAACCCAACTCCACCCTGTTTTTCCTTATCTCTGATAGCTGAGCGATTATGTTAGCAAAAGCAAAAGGATTTTAAAAATGAATGCTCCTCCTGAGAGCTCTCCGTGTACCAGGGCTGATTTGCAGTTTCCTTTGGGCTAGCTTCACAAGCACTTGAGAAATGGCAACCATACTTAGAGAACCGGCTGTTTGGCTTTCAGTTATCAAGCAGTTGTGATAGAATACCTGGTTGCCAAACTGCTATATCTGTCTGAAAACAATGTTTGTGAGAAGAAGAAAGCCTGAATCACGCTCTGCCACATCCAGCTAGAACCTGAATGCACGAGGATCTGAGCAAGCTCTTTCAAGCTGTGACCATCTGGAAGACTGGGTGACGCCAAACATTCATCCTAAGCTACTTCCCCAAACTATGGAGCCAAAACCCCACAACAATCTTTTGTCTTGCTATGAGGTCCCCCAACAGAAGGTGGAAAACAGCCTGGCTTTACTTGGATCCTTTTCTATAAGGAGCTAAATCATCTTCAGAAAATTTAATATTAAAATATTAATATATAAATTATATACATATGTGGTTTTTGCGACGGAGTCTATATTATTACTACAAGCACACGCCACCATGCCCGGCTAGTTTTTGTATTTTTTAGTAGAGATGAGCACAATGTTGGCCAGGCTGATCTCAAACTCTTGACCTGGTGATGTGCCCGCCTCAGCCTCCCGAAGTGCTGGAATTACAGGCATGAGCCACCACTCCGGCCTTAATAATATTAAAAATCAGCCCTGGTACACCGAGAGCTCTTGGGAGGAACATTCATTTTTAAAATCCTCTTGCTTTTTGCTAACATAATCACTCAGCTATCAGAGATAAGGGAAAACAGTTTGGGTGGGGTTGGGTTGGGTGGGACGTGGTGTTATTTCAGAGCCTAGATTTTTCTGCAACGTGACATCAGTGTTTCCCAGCCTACTCTATCAAACTTTTCAAAGTTGTAGCTTTTTTATAGTTTTGAGAATCAGGGAAGCAAAATATAGCATTTCTTACCCATCTAGTGTTGAGCCAGCTATGATGTTTTGAATGAAGGACAGGACCAGTGTTATGAAATAATTGAAGCTTATATCATGTGACAACAATTATTGTAATGTTGTATGAGTTATTAAGAAATTATTTTAGGCAGATGAGGAGAAAAGGGGTCTTTGGAAAGTTGTTTCTTTTAAAGCAGCCCCAGAAACTTTTTTTCTTTGGAGACGGAGTCCTGCTCTGTGGCCCAGGTTGGAGTACAATGGTTCGATCTTGGCTCACTGCAACCTACACCTCCCGGGTTCAAGCGATTCTCCTGCCTCAGCCTCCCGAGTAGCTGGGATCACAGGCAACTGCCACAATGCCCGGCTAATTTTTTGTATTTTTAGTAGAGACGGGGTTTCACCATGTTGGCCAGCCTGGTCGGAACTCCTGACCAGAGGTGATCCACCCCGCTTAGCCTCCCAAAGTGCTGGGATTACAGGCATGAGCCACTGCCCCTGGCTGAAACGTTTCTTGTCTATCTAGCAGGAAAGCCCCAGTTCTTAGAGCCAAGAGGCAATCTTTGATATGCAAATGAGAGCCATTAGACACTGAGTCCAGCCAAACAAGGCGACCTCCGCCCTCTTCTCCTTGCCCTTCCCCTGACATGTGCCTGACAATATGGCTGCCCTCACATATCCCCACGTGTGTGCAACATCCTGACGCCTTGCATATTAGAAGGCTAGGGTCGGAGGGCCAGTTTTTTCCCTGGCTACGTGGATGACATGCCTGGTCAAACCAATCCCCTGAGCCCTATGCAAATCAAAAAAAAAAAAAATAGCCTGGCATGGTGGTGGGCGCCTGTGGTCCCAGCTACTCAGGAGGCTGAGGTGGGAGAATGGCGTGAACCCGGGAGGCGGAGCTTGCATTAAGCCAAGATCGCACCACTGCAATGCAGCCTGAACGACACAGTGAGACTCTGTCTCAAAACAAAACAAAACAAAAAAACCATTAAATCTTGTGAGAACTCACTATCACAAGAACAGCATGGGGGAAACCGCCCCCATGATCCAATCACCTCCCACCAGGTCTCTCTCTAGACACGTGGGGATTATGGGGATTACAATTCAAGATGAGATGTGAGTGGGGACACAGCCAAACCATATTGTGTCTGGAATTGGTGGGTTCTTGGTCTCACTGACTTCACGAATGAAGCCGCGGACCCTCGTGGTGAGTGTTACAGCTCTTAAGGTGGCGCGTCCGGAGTTGTTCGTTTCTTCTGATGTTCGGATGTGTTTGGAGCTTCTTCCTTCTGGTGGGTTCGTGGTCTCGCTGGCTCAGGAGTGAAGCTGCAGACCTCTGCAGTTAATGTTACAGCTCTTAAGGCGGCATGTCTGGAGTTCTTTCCTCCCGGTGGGCTCATGGTCTTGCTGGCTTCAGGAGTGAAACTGCAGACCTTCACGGTGAGTGTTACAGCTCATAAAAGCAGTGTGGACCCAAAAAGTGAGCAGTAGCAAGACTTATTGCAAAGAACGAAAGAACAAAGCTTCCACAATGTGGAAGGGGACCCAAGCGGGTTGTCACTGCTGGCTCGGGCAGCCTGCTTTTATTCTGTTATCTGGCCCCACTCACGTCCTGCTGATTGGTAGAGCCCAGTGGTCTGTTCTGACAGGGCTCTGATTGGTGCGTTTACCATCCCTGAGCTAGACATAAAGGTTCTCCACGACCCCATCAGATCAGTTAGATACAGAGTATCGACACAAAGGTTCTCCAAGGCCCCACCAGAGCAGCTAGATACAGAGTGTCAATTGGTGCACTCACAAACCCTGAGCTAGACACAGGGTGCTGATTGGTGTGTTTACAATCCCTGAGCTAGACATAAAGGTTGCCACATCTCCACCAGACTCAGGAGCCCAGCTGGCTTCATCCAGTGGATCCTGCACCGGGGCTGCAGGTGGAGCTGTCTGCCAGTCCTGCGCCGTGCGCTCGCACTCCTCAGCCCTTGGGTGGTGGATGGGACTGGGTGCAGTGGAGCAGGGGGTGTCGCTTGTCGGGGAGGCTCAGGCAGCACAGGAGCCCATGGAGGGGGTGGGAGGCTCAGGCATGGCAGGCTGCAGGTCCCGAGCCCTGCCCCGTGGGAAGGCAGCTAAGGCCCAGTGAGAAATCGAGCACAGCGCCAGTGGGCTGGCACTGCTGGGGGAACCAGTACACCCTCCGCAGCCACTGGCCCGGGTGCTAAGTCCCTTATTGCCCAGGGCCGGCAGGGCCGGCCGGCTGCTCCGAGTGCAGCCCTGGTTCCCAGTCGCGCCTCTCCCTCCACACCTCCCCGCAAGCTGAGAGAGCTGGCTCCCTTCTTGACCAGCCCAGAAAGGGGCTCCCACAGTGCAGTGGTGGGCTGAAGGGCTCCTCAAGTGCCACCAAAGTGGGAGCCCAGGCGGAGGAGGTGCCGAGAGCGAGCGAGGGCTGTGAGGACTGCCAGCATGCTGTCACCTCTCAATATCACAGACCTAACCTACTTTACTCCTTTCAGAATATGTTTCTTTAATGGCCAAATCTCCATTAAATAAAATGAATAAAATGTTATGAATAAAACATAATGGATATGTTCAAAGAACTTTTAGGCTAGCCTAGAAAACATTTACAGATACGACTAACTGAAAATACTCCATTCTCCCCATTTCAAATGTACACTGCTTGACAAATTTATGTACAGTCTTGTTTAGCAAAATCCATGAGTTTGGTGCAAACTTCAAGCCCTGGCTCAGCTATTACTCACTGTCTCAAATCTCCCATGGAAGTAGCTCAGATGCAGAAGAGCTGCACGTTTATTCAGGAGCATGAAGGTAAGTTGTTGTAAATCTAAATGCATGAGAATGTCACACCATGAAATATTCTCCCATGCTAGGAGTGTGCTCTTGTCTTAGCAAGCAGCAAATGCAAGCATTGAGTCTCATTGATTTCTTCACCTTGCCCAATCTCTCAAGAATGTGCTAATGAATTGTGAAGTCTTCAAAAATGAGTCAAATGAAGAGAAGCAACAACGCTGCTGTACTTGCAAACTTGAGAGAAACTTTTATTTGTCTAGGAGCCAGGTACTGTGGAGGTGGCAGGAAAAATGTAAAAGGGAAGCTCTTCCTTTAGAGCACTTATAATTCCTCTTGTGCTTGCAGGTGTAGCAATTTCAGACTTGTCATATACATATATGTATATATATATGTGTGTGTGTATTTAAATGTGCTTTAAATGTGCCATTGTACTTCTTAATAGCTTTTTAATTTAATTTGTGGTCTTCATGTAATTTTAGTTTTTTAAAAAATGGAATGCTACTACTAAAGTTATTAATCCTCCACTTTGTACCCTTTCCTTTGCTTCCATTTCCCTTTCCCTTTCCCTTTCCGTCTTCCCTTCCCTTCCCTTCCCTTCCCTTCCCTTCCCTTCCCTTCCCTTCCCTTCCCTTCCCTTCCCTTCCCTTCCCTTTTTCTGAGATGGAGTCTTTCCCTGTTGCCCAGGCTGGAGTGCAGTGGCATGATCTCAGCTCACCGCAACCTCCAACTCCTGGATTCAAGTGATTCGCCTGTCTCAGCCTCCCCAGTAGCTGGGATTACAGGCACACGCCGCCACACCTGGCTAATTTTTGTATTTTTAGTAGAGACAGGGTTTCACCATGTTGTCAAGGCTGGTCTCAAACTCCTGACCTCAGGTGATCTGACCGCCTCAGCCCCCAAAGTGCTGGGATTACAGGCATGAGGCACTGCACCCAGCTGGATTGTTTGTTTTCTTATTGTTGAGTTTGAATTGATCTCTGCATTTTTTTGGATTCAAAACTTTTATCAGATGTTTGTCTTACAAGTATTTTCTCTCAATCTGTGACCTTAAAAAAATCCTCTTCCCAGGTGCAGTGGCTCACGCCTATAATCCCTGCACTTTGGGAAGCTGAGGAGGGTGGATCACTTGAGGATATGGGGTTCGAGACCAGCCTGGCCAACATGGTGAAACCCCGTCTTTACTAAAAATACAAAAATTAGCCGGGCGTGGTGGCGCACGCCTGTAATCTCAGCTACTCAAGAGGCTGAGGCAGCAGAATTGCTTGAACCTGGGAGGTGGAGGTTGCAGTGAGCCAAGCTGGTGCCACTGCACTCCAGCCTGGGTAACAGAGTGAGACTCTGTCTCAAAAAACAAAACAAAACAAAACAAAAAACAAACAAACAAAAACAAATTACCATGTCATATCAAAAGCCCAACACCTCTTGATTTTGGGTTATAAGGCAACTGATTGATTAGCTGATGCTGATCTCTCAGCCAGCAGCTAATTGAAGAGAGAAGGTTGCTGCTGTTCCTGCAGCTAGAGAAGTGACCAAACAAGCAGAGGAGGCTGTTTCCTATGACTGGATTGCCCTTTCCTCCCTCATACAGCTCATAGTGACAGGGCCAAGACCAGCCTCCTGTCCCAGATCCTGCCTTTTTTCTTCTTTGCCACAGCTACCTCTACAGATGTAAAATCACTTGGTCGTGAGTCACACAGCATCATTGGAATGCATATGCAGCCATTGCCCAGGTAGCACAGTCCTAGAAAACTGTCAAAATCCCAGAAACATAATTCTTCCACCAAAAACAAAATAAAAAATAACTTTACTCCTTCTTGTTTGTCTCATACACTAGACACAGAACTCACAGATTACAGGAAGACTTATTTATGTATTTATTTACTTTTAAATTTAATTATTATTATTTTTTGAAACAGGGTCTCTCTCTGTCACCCAGGCTGGAGTGCAGTGGCTCAATCTTGGCTTACTACAACCTCTGCTTTCCAGGTTCAAGCGATTCTCCTGCCTCAGCCTCCCAAGTAGCTGGGATTACAGGCACACAACACCATGCCCAGCTAATTTTTGTATTTTTAGTAGAGATGGGGTTTCACCATGTTGGCCAGGCTGGTCTCGAACTCTTGACCTCAAGTGACCCGCCCTCCTCGGCCTCCCAAAGTGCTAGGATTACAGGCGTGAGCCACTGTGCCCAGACACGAAGACTTGTTTAAAAACCGATTTCCTGTTCCATCAATTGCCATACTTTTTGTGTAGCTGCACCCACAGCTCTCTTTTCAAAATAGCATGAAAAACACCTCTTCCGACCTAAACTTTAGACCTCTTGTCTTACCCCCATTTCCTTTCTATTCTGTATCCCCAAATCCCAAAGAACAAATTTTGCAAGGCAGGATGCTCCTCAAAGCTGTTTAACTCAGAATCTTCTTGGTGATCAGAGGGTAGGTGGTAGGAATTGCAGCTTCAAAGTGTTTCCCCAAAACACACAAATGTTTGTAGTGGACTAAAAGTTTACTTCCTCTAACTCTGATCTTTGGGAGCCCTCCCTTCAATATCTTCACAGTGACCTTTCTCCCTGGTCCTTCATGTTCTCATGTTTGTACCCTACCCCAAATAAAATTCCTTTTATCGTCTTCTATGTGTGTGACAAAGTTATCTTCCAGGGGTATTTATATTTATAGGGATACATGTGTTTAATCCAAGGGACTTTTTCCTCCCAGCAAATCTAAGAATGAAGCTGAGATACCATCCATCTCCAGGAGAAATTAGACCCTAGAGGTCTCCTTCCAGCTAAGAGATTTATATGAAGAACTCTGCCTGAACTGCCCTAGGGATACACAAGCTAAAATCAGAAAATCAAGTTAAAGGAGCAGTTGTTGAGCTCCTTCTGCCTCTTCTCCATAGAAAAACTCCTTAACACAAGAAAACGTGCTATAACTTTGAAAGTTCTGCTCAGCATTGTCCTTAGGGAGACGTTTTCTGCAGGCTGCTAAATGACTGGTCAAATTCATTCATTTTCATTCCATCCCTCAGCCTTAGTGAGATCTTTCTATTCTCTAACATGAATGAGATGTTGAAGATTCATGTTTATCTTAATGTACAGAGAACCTGGGTGAACATTTCCTAGGAATTAATATAAAACAGCCTGTCCATTGTTGAAGATGTCATAAAGAATTAGATGCAGCTAAGGGTAAGAGAAAAGTTCAGAGCTCATGTGTTATCTTAAAGCTACAGCAGTTCGGTGGGAGGTATAGCAATTTCAAAGGTCTGCTCAAAAACAATTACATTCACTGGATACTTAGGGATACAATCCTAATTTAGGAATGAGTTGTTCTTTATTTAGAAATGAATATCTGCCAAGAGTTATTCTATGTGTTTTGCAAATATCTCTCATTTTTGCAGTTATTCTACGAAATAGTTGATCTTATCTCTCCTTGGCCTATGAAGAAACTGAGGCACAGAAGGTCGAATACCACCCTTGAGGCCATGCCATGGCTGCCCAGAGCTGTGTTCCAATCCATGATTTCTCAGGCTAAAACATGAGGTTTGCAACTCTACCATCCTACCTTTCTTTTAGGCCCTAAAGGTACCAGGGGCCCAGAAATACATTAATTTATGTTGATAAGACAGGACCTCTGACACCTTTTTTTTATTGTAGACCACAGGATTTTGGGGCCCTGCTCAATTATGTGGTTTTGTTTCTGTTTTCGCAGCACATAAACTCAGATCTGTGTTGTATTAAATAGTTTCTCAGAATTATAGCTATTAGTCTCACATACAAAAAATAACATAATTTTTAAGAAGTAACTTGACCTTTTGTTGAAAGGGCTATTTCTTCTTCAAAACACTGGTTAATGGCTGGGCACGGTGGCTCACGCCTGTAATCCCAGCGCTTTGGGAGGCTGAGGCGGGCGGATCACGAGGTCAGGAGTTTGAGACCAGCCTGGCCAACATGGCGAAACCCCTTCTCTACTAAAAATACAAAAATTAGTCGGGTGTGGTGGTGTGTGCCTGTAATCCCTGCTACTTGAGAGGCTGAGGCAGGAGAATCGCTTGAAACTGGAAGGCAGAGGTTGCAGTGAGCGGAGATTGCTCTACTGTACTCCAGCCTGGGCAAAAAGAGCAAAGCTCTGTCTAAAAAAAAAAAGTAAACAAACGAACAAAAAAACAAACAAAAAAAAACTGGTTACCATTTAGCACCTGAAAAATGACAAAGCATATTAACTGTCCTGACTATTGTGGCAGGTATATTTTACTGCATTGCATTTCCTGAAACCATAGAAGCATTTTTTAGGCAGCCGGGGCTTGTTTTAGTAAAGGAGGTACCTTGATTCCACTCAAGAATGTGGCCCTGAAGAATAACACTGTTGTTTGTAATTGCAGAAACAGAATCTTCTTCCCCAGCTTCAACTGGAGAAACAGCCTGAATTCAGCACTGAGGCTGTATGAATGTATGAGCAGAGGAGTGAAGCAAAATCTATAATGAGAACTAAGAAATCTGCAAGATTATTTGGAACCCTGAGTATTTATGGACAGTAAAATTAAGACCCAGAATAGAAACAGGGTCAGCAGAAGAAAATGTCATGCTGGGGCCCAACCCTCTACTCCCAGCCTTTCCTTAAGGCTTAAAAATCCATGTGCACATTGGAGCTGGTAAATGACATACTAAAGCCAAACCAAGCCTTTCTGATTCTGTGCTCGCCCTGTCCTATTTTTACTTCCATACTGTGCTCTATGAGGACACCTTCCTCAACTCCTGCACTCCCCATTGCTGGCCCCCACTTCCCCACCTTTTCCTGGCCAGCTCCTTGTCAACTCGCTTAGCTCGTCTACTCTTCCAGAAGCACTACCAAAGCTGAGACTATGCTTCTTGCCATCATAGTGGACATTGCTCTCTCTGCACCATCACAAGATCATGTACATCTGTCTCCCACCCTGAAATGGGAATTCATTTGGGGCAAGTCCTGGGCCTTCTGTTTGTTCCTCAGGCACAATGCACAGGACTTGGCAGAGAGTAGGTGCTCAATAAATATGCTGAATGAATGATTAAATGAGTAAATCTAAAACAAAGTTAAACATAAAAAGTCATTTTAAAGTGCTGGCCGGGAGCGGTGCCTCAAGCCTGTAATCCGAGCACTTTGGGAGGCCGAGGTGGGCAGATCACCTGAGGTCAGGAGTTTGAGACCAGCCTGGGCAACATGGTGAAACCCCGTCTCCACCAAAAATACAAAAATTAGTTGGGTGTGGTGGCACGTGCCTGTAATTCCAGCTACTCGGGAGGCTGAGGTAGGAAGATCGCTTGAACCTGGGAGGCGGTGGTTGCAGTGAGCTGAGTGCATTGTACTCCAGCCTGGGCAGCAAGAGCAAAACTCCATCTTAAAAATAAAAAGGTGTTAATCATGAAGGAATTTACTTTTTTTCTGGATATGGATGTTGGATATATGGATATTGGCTGACCTGCAGGATGCATGGAAAAGAACAATCTAGGCTTATGAGGATGTGCCTTCTTGGAGCCTGAGACCAAGAGTGCCAATCAGGGGCTAGTGCTCCAGCTATTCTTCTAGGAAAAACGGAGAATGGGTGAATGAACATAAAATTTTCTAAGGAGTTTCAGTTGGGTCAATAATAACTTAATTCGTTTGAAGAAAATTCACCTTGAATTTATCCTTAGAGCCTTTCCTAGTCTCTTTCCTTTGTGATAATTGAGATATATATTTAAACTTATTCATTGTTTATCTGAAAATCAAATTTAACTGACATCTTAAACTTTTATTTGTTAAATCTGGATACTGTACTTTCAATCCTTCTTCACTCTTCTGAAGCAGGATGTGCAGGGTGCTAGCTAGTTTCACCTACCAATCTCCTTTCCTCTGTGGCCCATGTTGCTCAGCAAAGCTATCGCAATTGAGTTTTTCCAGGTATAACAAATAAAACTTAGCTGGGGGCCAGGCACGGTGGCTCAAGCCTGTAATCCAAGCACTTTGGGAGGCCAAGGTGGGTGGATCATGAGGTCAGGAGTTCAAGACCAGCCTGACCAACATGGTGAAACCCTGTCTCTATTAAAAATACCAAAAATATTAGCCGGACGTGGTGGTGTGCGCCTGTAATCCCAGCTACTCAGGAGGCTGAGGCAGGAGAATCACTTGAACCTGGGAGGCACAGGTTGCAGTGAGCCAAGATCGTGCCACTGCACTACAGCCTGCATGACAGAGCGAGACTCTGAGACTCTGTCACAAAATAAAATAAAATAAAAATACAAAAATTATCTGGGTGTGGTGGTGGGCACCTGTAATCTCAGCTACTGGGGAGGCTGAGGCAGGAGAATCACTTGAACCTAGGAGGTGGAGGTTGCAGTTAGCTGAGATTGCTCCATTGCACTCCAGCCTGGGCAACAAGAGTGAAACTCCACCTCAAATAATAATAATAATAATTTCAAGAAACCTGGCTGGGAATTCTATATTTTATCTGGCAATCTTGGTTTGAAGTAAAAAGTCCTGATTCCAAAGTCCAACTGTACCATCCACCCAGCTGCATGGTGCTGAGTAACTGGAGACCTTCTCTGAGCCTGTTTTTGGAAGGACAAAGGCACCTTGTAGGCTTAAAGTGCTACAAATACGTTGTTGTTTTCGTATCTGGCTCTTATACTTTTTAAGCTTAGAGAGAAGTGCCGTGTGTGTAAACTTGATTGGATTGAAGGATGCAAAGTATTGTTCCTGGGTATGTCTGTGGGGGTCTTGCCAAAGGAGATTAACATTTGAGTCAGTGGACTAGGAGAGACAGACCCACTCCAAATCTGGGTGGGCACCATCTAATCAGCTGCCAGGGCTGGTAGAATAAAGACGGCAGAAGTTAGAAGGACCAGACTTGCTGAGTCGTCCGGCCTTCATCTTTCTCCTGTGCTGGATGCTTTCTACCCTCAAACATTGGACTCTAAGTTCTTCAGGTTTTAGACTCTTGAACTTACACCAGTGGTTTGCAGGTGCTCTCAGGCCTTCGGCCACAGACTGAAGGCTGCATTGCCGGCTTCCCTACTTTTGAGTTTGTCGGACTCGGACTGGCTTCCTCGCTCCTCAGCTTGCAGATGGCCTATTGTGGGACTTCATCTTGTGATCGTGTGAGTCAATACTCCTTAATAAACTTCATATATATATCTATCCTATTAGTTCTGTCCCTCTAGAGAACCCTGACTAATACAATGTGTTATTCAGTTCTGACTCTTCAAAGCATCTCATAGGTATTTTGACCGGTGGTAGGTAGTATCATGATTATTGAGACAATAACCACATGACATCCACGCCCTGGTGGAGTCTCAGGTTGGATGTCTAGAAGGATTGGTTACGCCTACCTCTCAAAGTGAGATAGAGGCAGACAGGCTAAGAGAGAGCAGACTGTCCCCAGGCAGTGAGGCATTAGGAGTCATGGTTAGATGAACCCCGGGAGTTATGGGAGTTAAGATGTAGAAATGATTTATATTGTAATTGCAAGGTTCGGACAAGTGAGATGCAACACCAAATTCTGCAGAAGTGTCTTTTATACCAGTGCTTCTCATCTTTAAATGGCCATGAGAATCATTTGAAGATTTGGTGAAAATTCAGACTGTGATTTCAGTAGATCTGGGTTGGGGATCAAGAATCTGAATTTCTGTTGTTGCTTTGAGACAGGTTCTCATCCTGTCGCCCAGGCTGGTGTGTACTGGTGCAATCATGGTTCACTGTAGCCTTGATCTCCCAGGCCTAAGAGATCCTTCCACCTCAGCCTCCCAAGTGGCTGAGACTAGGTGCATGCCACCACACTCAGCTAATTTTTTAATTTTTTGTAAACATGAGGTCTCACTATGTTGCCCAGGCTGGTCTCAAACTCTTGGGCTCAAGTGATTCACCTCCTCGGCTTCCCAAAGTGCTGGGATCACAGGTGTGAGCCACTACGCCTGGCTGAGATTCTGCATTTCAAACAAGCTCTGTGGTGATGCTGATGTTGCTGGTCCATGAACTTCACTTTGAGTAGCAAAGCTCTAAGTCAATCTCCACTCTTCCAGGATGGGAGGCTCTAACATGAAGCCACTGTGGCAGCTACTGCAGGCAGTTCACTGCAGTTTCTCTCACCAACTGAGCCATGATGATATTAATAGGCATGAAAGCCAGTGGTTCTCAGCCATGGATGTATGTTAAAATTCACCTATGGCCAGGCCCCAACCCCCAAACAATTCACTCCCAATCTCCGAGACTATCATATTTTTTTAAGTCTCCATCTCTTTTAAGCTATCTATGGTGACATCATCCCCCTTCCTAGGGAATGATTTAAAAATAAGGTGGATTCCATTCTAGCCAGTGAGACAGACAGCTGGGTAGTTTGGGGCAGGATTTTGTTGCAGGCAGCACAAAGGAGGAAAGATTTGTTCTTCAGGCCTGTATTGTCCTGGCTGCTTTTGATGATGTTTTGCAAACCCAAGAGTTAAGTCTTGACCTGCTGAGGATGGAGGAACCCAGAGCTGGGAAGAGCCTGCATCTTTGAGGTTAACCTTCAGGGCTGCTCTTCTGTGAGACAATTGTCCATTGTGTTGGGGTTTCCACTACTAGGCAGCCAAAAACATTTATCTGTCAGGCACTGGGCTGGACATTTTGTACATATCACTTATTCAATCTTCACAAGAGTCATTCAAGATAAGTATTATCATCCCCATTTTACAATAAAAAAATGCAGGCCAGAGAGAAATAAACTGTTACCATACAATATAGAATTTAATTGGTATCATGTCTATGGGGAAGGCTCAGTATTTTCTTTCTTTTTTTTTTTTTGAGATGGAGTGTTGCTCTGTTGCCAGGCTGCAGTGCAGTGGTGTGATCTCAGCTCACTGCAACCTCTGCCTCCTGGGTTCAAGCAATTCTCCTGCCTCAGCCTCCCGAGTCCCGAGGAGATGGGACTACAGGTGTGCGCCACCACGCCCAGCTAATTTTTGTATTTTTTGTAGAGACAGGGTTTCACCATGTTGACCAGGATAGTCTCGAACTCCTGATCTCAAGAGATTCCCCCTCCTTGGCCTCCCAAAGTGCTGGGATTACAGGTGTGAGCCACTGCACCTGGCCAGGCTCAGTATTTTCTTAATGGTGAAACCATTGGATATATACAATGTTTTTTGTGTATGCAAATCTCTTCTCTCATCAGGCCAAGGAGCAAGTCAACCAGCCTGTAGACCTTACCAGTAGGTCTCAACTTTGGATGCACATTAGACTCCCCTAGGGAATTTTTTAAAAATTCCAGTTCCCAGGCTAGAGTTTTTTTAATATTGCTAGAAGTTTATCAATCTCAATGAATTTTTTTTTTAAGGAGAGCCAGCTTCTTGTTTCACTAATTTTCTATGTTTTTCTGTTTTCAATTCCGTGAATTTCTGCCCTAATCTTTATTATTCCCTTCCTTCTGCTTGATTTGGGCTTATTTTTCTCTTCTTTGCCTAGTCTCTTGAAGTAAAAACTGAAATTATTAATCTGAGATCTTTCTCTAATCTAAGCATTTAGTGTGCTAAATTTTTCTCTTAGCATTGCTTTACATGCATCTCAGAAATTTTGATATATTGTGTTTTCATTTTCACTCAGTTCTATGTACTTTTAAAATTTTTATTTATGTGTTTATTTTTTGAGACAGAGTCTTGCTCTGCCACCCAGGCTGGAGTGCAGTGGTGTGACCTTGGCTCACTGCAGCCTTGACCTCCTGAGCTCAAGTGATCCTTCTGCCTCAGCCTCACATGCAGCTGGGACCACAGGCCCACACCACCACACCCGGCTAATTTTTTGATTTTTTTTGTAGAGACAACGTCTCACTTTGTTGCCTAGGCTGGTCTTGAACTCCTAGGCTCAATGAATCCTCCTGTCTCGACCTCCGAGGATGCTGGAATTACAGGAGTGAGCTAACATGCCTGGTCTCTATGTACTTTTTTATTTTCTTTGAAATTTTGTCTTCGATCTTTGGACTATTAAGATGTATGTTGTTTAATTTTCAAGTGTTTGAAAATTTTTGTGTATGTTTTTCTATTATTTATTTCTAGTTTGATTCCATTATGGTCAGAGAATTTATTCTGTATGATTTCATGTCTTTTAAATTTGTTTAGGTTTGTTTTATGACTCAAAATATGGTCAATCTTGGTGAATATTTCATGAACATTTGAGAAATATGTGTTTCACACCCTACTGTGAATGGCATGTTCTATAAACATCAATTAGATTCTATTGATTGATGATGTTTTTCAGTTTCCCTATATATTTTTTATTTTTTTGTGCAAAACTATTGTATTTACAAAAATGACACAAAAGTGAATTCAACAGTCAATGCACATGCATAGTTTATTCACATCTTCAACAACAAAAGGTATTTTAACTTTACAGAACTGAATAAGAAGAATATTAGCTTCAACGGCAGCTGTTAAGCACTAGAGTCACGTAAGTTACACCAGAATGGGCAAATATTGCCCAAGTAAAATTCTACTGTTAAAGCCGAAATAGGTTTAAGGCCATTCAAGTTCAAGCAGAGAGATAGGAGTCTTTTGGAGCCCCATCTAGCAGTGTTTGAAATATGTGACCTTTCTTCTAACTTGTGGTCTTAAACTTCTGTTTTACAAAACCCAAAATACAGAAGAAATCAATACAATAGAGATTATATTAACTAAGAGTAACATACAAAGCTGTAATTAAGATGAAGTAATGAAAGCCAAAACATTAAAATTTTAAAACTTGCTTGTTACTTGTTAGAACTAGTACTACACTAGGAGTTAGGTAATATATATACAATTATTTTCAAGTAGATTACTTACTTATGTTGCTCTAACATGTCCTCTTCACCAATGCACTGTTAAACTAACCAAAAACTCTACACATGTATATTCCACAATAGCAGCACACACTACTGCTACCTGCAAAGCTGTCAGTCTCAAATGACTGAGTGAATGAAAGGAAATAAAAAGTTGCTAAGTAACATATTAAGGAGAAATAATGGGAATTAACAGATTCATGCAGTTCAGTTCTTTCCATCAGCCAGCTTGCTAGCAACAAGGGATGGTTTCCATTGAGGAAGTTCCCCTGGAGTGGGAATGTGGTCACCAGTGACTTCCGTCTTATCTGGAGCTGCAGTAGGAAGTTGCTTGCTCTTCATTTTTGCTTTAGCCATGTTGTAATCCCCAGAATCAAAATATTTTTGCCCTTTCTGCAATTGTTTCCTTAAGAAATCTGAACCTCCAGGCATTTGTCCCAGATGAGGATATCTTGCTTTTAATTCTGCTTCTTCAGCTTTCTCTGGACTAGTCACTGTATCTTCCATCTCCTTCTGCTCCTCCAGAGAGGCTGCCTCGGAGACTTCCACAGACATAGTGCTCCCTCTACTAGGCCCCGCTTCTTCCAGTTGCTGTCGTATTCAGTTTCCCTATATTCTTACTGATTTTCTGTCAAGTAATTCTATCAATTTCTGAGTGGGTGTTAAATTTCCCAACTATAATCATGGATTCGTCTGTCTTCTTTTAGCTCTCAGTTTTTACTTTATATATTTTGAAGCTCTGTTTTTTGATGTGTACACATTTAGGATTGCAATATCTTCTTGATGGATTGAGCTGCCCACCAGTGTTCTGGTGGTGTAGATGTGGCTGTATGGCCCAGGAATTTGCTACTGCTGTTGGTGGCTTGGCCAGCTTACCAGTGCCCTGGTTATAGAATGAGGATGGAGGCTTCTCACTAGGTCTTTGTTAGACTTCTTATTTCCTGATCTTTTGGGCAGAGTTAAGGCTTTTCTCAGAATTTATGTTTATGCCTATGTACAGTTCTGGGTCGGTTTCTCCAGTGTCCAGTCCAGAAGTAAATGAGAAATAAAAATAAAACCTAGGGATATCTCCATGGTGCACTTCCTCAAGTCATATAGTTCCTAGCCAGTTTATCTTGTTCTTTCCAGGATTCAAAGTCCTTTTAGCATTGCCTATTATAATTTCCAGGGCATCCAGTAGTATTTAGAGGGGAGAAAGTGTGATTCTATGCTGTCTTGTTCTGGAATGAGAAAAATGGATGTTTTTTATTTCTTTTTCTTGCTCACTTGCCCTGGCTAGATCCTCCAGTTCGGTGTTGAGTAGAAATGTTGAGGATAGATATTATTGTGTTGTTCCTCCCTTTAATGAGAAGTAATTCATGATTTCCCCATTGCATAGCTGTGAGTTTTTTGTAGATGTCTCTTTTTGAGGAAATTTCTTTTAATTACTTATATTGCTGATAGTTTTTAATCATAGGAGGATATTGGATCTTGTTAAATGCTCTTTTCCTGCATTGATGAAGTTGATCTTGTGACTTTTGTCCTTCATTAATAGGATGGTGGATATTGATTGATTTTGTGATGGTAAACCAACCTTGCATTCCATGGATAAATCTCATTGATCATGGTGTATAATCCTATTTAGATAGACCTGGATTTAGTTTTCTACGATCTTATGGAAATTTTAAAAATCTGTAATCATAAGAGATATTAGTCTGTAGTTTTCTTTTCTTGTGATATCTTTGTCTGGTTGGGGTATCAGGGTAATAGTGGTGTCATAGAATGAATTGGGAGGTGTTCTGTCTTCTTATATTTTTTGGAAGAGTCTGTGAATGACTTTTATTCTTAGTTAGATGTTTGATAGAATTCCCCAGTGAAGCCATCTGGACCTGTGTTGTTTTTTTGTGGGAAGTTTTAAATTTATTTTATTTTATTTTATTTTGAGATGGAGTCTCGCTCTGTCATCAGGTGGGAGTGCAGTGGCATGATCTCGGCTCACTGAAACCTCTGACTCCCGGGTTCAAGTGATTTTCCTGCCTCAGCCTCCCGAGTAACTGGGATTACAGTCATGTGCCATAATGCCCAGCTAATTTTTTTTGTACTTTTAGTAGAGATGGGGTTGTACCATGTTGGCCAGGATGGTCTTGAACTCCTGACCTCGTGATCCACCCACCTCGGCCTCCCAAAGTGCTGGGATTACAGGCATGAGCCACTGGGCCCAGCCAACGTTTTAAATTTATTAATCCAATCTCTTTATTCATTATATGTCTATTCAAATTTCTTCTTTGAATCATCAGTTACTTAAGAGTATGCTATTTAGTTTTTACATATTTGTGAATTTCTGAAATTTCCTTCTATTATGAATTTCTAGTTTAATTCCATTACGGTCAGAAAACATACCTTGTATAATAGGAATTCCTTTAAAGTTACTGAGACTTGTTTTTTGAACTACCATATGGTCTACCCTGGAGATTGGTCCATGTGAAGAATGTGATTTTACTGTTAGAGGGTGGAATGTCTATGGACCTCTTTTATGTCTATTTTGTTTATAGTGTTACTCAAGTCTCCTATATCCTTGTTGATATTCTGCTTAGTTGTTTTATTCATTATTAAAAGTGGAATATTAAAATCTCTATTGCTGTTGAAACATCTATTTATCCCTTCAATTTTGTCCATTTTTGCTTCATGTATTTTGGAACTGTGTTGTTAGATGCATATATCTTTACATTTGCTATACCTTCCTGATGGATTAACATTTTTCATTATAAAACAGCCACTTTTTCTCTAGTAATAATTTTTTTCTTAAAGTCTGTTTTGTCTGATAATTAGTGTAATCATTCCAGCTCTCTTACAGTGGCTGTTTGCATGATATGCCGTTTTCCAACCTCTTACTTTTAAATTATGTGTATCTTTGAGTCTAATGTGTGTCTCCTGTAGCTAGCATATAGTTGAATTTTTTAAAATACTATTTGACAATCTCTTTGTTGGACGAAATTGTTTAATCTATTTGAATTGAATATCATTATTAATATGGTTGGATTTACCTCTACCATTTTGCTTTTTCTTTCTATATATCTCATGTCTTTTTAGTTTTTCTGGTCTTCCTTTATTGCTTTCTTTTGAATTAAGAGGATATGTGTTTGTATACATATATATATATTTTTTTGAGACCTAGTCTTTCTGTGTTGCCCAGGGTGGGGTGGAATGCAGTGGCACGATCTTGGCTCACTGCAACCTTTGCCTCCTGGGTTCAAATGATTCTCCTGCCTCAGCCTCCCAAGTAGTTGGGATTACAGGCATGTGCCACTCTGCCCAGCTAATTTTTGTAATTTTAGTAGAGATGGAGTTTTGCCATGTTTGGCAGGCTGTTCCCGCCCGAACTCCTGGCCTCGAATGATCCACCTCCCTTGACTTCCCTAAGTGTTGGGATTACAGGTGTGAGTGACCATGCCCAGCCAAGAGAATATTTTATAGTAACCATTTTAATTCCTTTAGTTGTTTTCTTTGTGATCACTCTAGGTAAGTGTCTCTAGGTAGGTGTTTACTATATATGTCTTAACAGACCTACCTCAGATTTCTGACAAGTATATTTCAGTGACATTTAGAAAATTTGCTTCTATATATTTCTATTTCCTCTTTCTCCCTTTTGTGCAATTATTTTTAGACATATTGAATCTATATGTATGTTATAGACTCAGCCATACATTTTTATAATTATTTCCCTGTGTAATTTAATGCCTTTTTAAAAACTAAGTAGGGCCGGGCGCGGTGGCTCACGCCTGTAATCCCAGCACTTTGGGAGGCCAAGGTGGGCGGATCATGAGGTCAGGAGATCGAGACCACGGTGAAACCCTGTCTCTACTAAAAATACAAAAAAGTTAGCCAGATGTGGTGGTGGGCGCCTGTAGTCCCAGCTATTCAGAGAGGCTGAGGCAGGAGAATGGCATGAACCTGGGAAGCGGAGCTTGCGGTGAGCCGAGATTGCGCCACTGCACTCCAGCCTGGGCGACAGAGCGAGACTCCGTCTCAAAAAAAAAAAACTAAGTAGAAAGGAATAGAAAAGAGAGTGAGAATGTGTATATAGAGCTCATTATATTGAACTTCTTATTTTCCATTTCTTAGTCTCTTAATTTCTTCCTGTGGATTCCAGTTAGCATCTAGTGTCATTCCTTACAATAATACAGTTTTGTTCCCATTGATCTCTTTTGTGCTATTATTGTTAAATATATTATGTTTCTATATGCTATAGGCTTGTTGATACTATTATATAATATTATTTGATGTAATTGTTTTTAAATAAGTTAAAAGAATAAAGGAGAAGAACTATTCTAACATACTTTATTTTGTAATTACCTACATAGTTACCTTTAACAATACTCTGTTTTTTTAGTCTGAGTTTGAATTTCAGTCTGTTTCCCTTGCTTTCAGCCTGAAGAATGTACTGTAATGTATGTATTAGTCTGTTCTTGCATTGCTATAAAGAAATACTGAGACTGGGTAATTGATAAAGAGATTTAATTGGCTCATGTTCCACAAGCTGTATAGGAAGCATGATGCTGGGCAGAAATTTGCTCATCTTCTGGGAAGGCCTCAGGAAACTTACAATCATGGCAAAAGTGGAAGGGGGAACAGACACGTCTTACATAGCAGGAGCAGGAGCAGGAGCAGGAGAAGTTGGGAAGGTGCTACACATTTAAATAACCAGATCTCGTAAGAACTCACACACTATCCCTGGAAGAGCACCAAGGGGATGGTGCTAAACCATTTATAAGAAACTGCCCCCATGATCCAATTACCTCCCACCAGGCCCCACCTCTAATATTTGGGATTATGATTTGTCATTAAATTTGGGCAGGGACACAGATCCAAACCATATCAATGTATCTTGTAAGATGGGTCTGATCAGAAGAAATTCTCTCAGATTTTGTTTATGTTAGAATGTCTTTATTTTACCTGCATTTAAAAAAATTAATAAACGTTATTTTCTAGGCAGTTCTAGGTTCACAGCAAAATTGAATGGAAATTAGAGATAGTTCTCATATACCCCTGTGTTCTCAAATGCACAACTTCCCTCACTATTGACCTTCTGCACCACAGTGGCACATTTGTTACAACTGGTGAACCTACATTGACACATCATTATCACCCAAAGTCCATAGTTTGCATTACAGTTCACTCTTGGTGTTGTACATTCTATGGGTTTTGATAAATGTATAATGATATGTATTCACAATTGTAATATCATCCAGAATAGTTTCACTGCCCTAAAAATCCTCTGTGCTCTGCCTATTTTATATCTATGTTTGAAAAATAGTTTTTCTAGACATAGGATTCCTTGCTGACATCATCATCATCATCATCGTCGTCATCATCATCATTATTATTGTTACTTTAGTTATATGGATAAGTTCTTTAGTGCTGATTTCTAAGATACTGGCGCACCTGTCATCTGAGCAGTGTACACTATACCCAATGTGTAATCTTTTATCCCTCACCCCACTCCCATTCTTCCCTTCAAGTCCACAAAGTCCATTATATCATTCTTATGCCTTTGCATCCTCATAGCTTAGCTTCCACTTACAGGTGAAAACATACAATATTTAGTTTTTCATTTCTGAGGTACTTCTCTTAGAAGAATGATCTCCAAATCCATTCAGGTTGCTGTGAATGCCATTATTTTGTTTCTTTTTACGGCTGAGTAGTATTCCATGGTACGTATATACACCACATTTTCATTATCCACTGATTTATTGATGGGCATTTAGGCTGGTTTCATATTTTTACAATTGCAAATTAGTGCTGCTATAAACATGTGTGTAAATGTCTTTTTCCTATAATAATGACTTATTTTCCTTTAGATAGATGCCCAATAGTGGGATTGCTAGGTGGAATGGCAGTTCCACTTTTAGTTATTTAAGGAATCTCCATACTGTTTTCCACAGTGGTTGTAGTTTACATTCCCACCAGCAGTGTAAAAGTGTTCCCTTTTCACCACATCCATGTCAATATCTATTATTTTTTGGTTTTTAAATTATGGCCATTTTTGCAGGAGCAAGGTGGTATCTCATTTTATCTAATTAAAATTGTTTTAATTTGCATTTCCCTGGTAATTGGTGATGTTGAGCATTTTTTCATATGTTTGTTAGCCATTTGTATATCTTCCTTTGAGAATTGTCTATTCATGACCTTTGCCCACTTTTTGATGGAATTATTTGGTTTTTTTTCTTGCTGATTTGTTTGAGTTTCTTGTAGATTCTGAATATTAGTCCTTTGTTGGATGCATAGTTTGTGAATATTTCCCCCACTCTGTGAGTTGTCTGTTTATTCTGCTGATTATTTATTTTGCTGTGCAGAAGCTTTTTAGTTTGATTAGACCCCATCTATTTATTTTTGTTTTTGTTGCATTTGCTTTTGGATTCTTGGTCATGAACTCTTTGCCTAAGCCAATGTCTAGAAGAGGTTTTCCAATGTTATCTTCTAGAATTTTTATGGTTTCAGGTCTCAGATTTAATTCTTTGATCCATCTTGAGCTTATTTTTGTATAAAATGAGAATTAAGAATCCAGTTTTATTCTTCTGCATGTGGCTTGCAGATTATCCCAGTACCATTTGTTGAATGAGGTGTCTTTTCCTCACTTTATGTTTTTGTTTGCTTTGTCAAATATCAGTTGGCTGTACATATTTGGCTTTACTTCTGGGTTCTCTATTCTGTTCCATTGGTCTACATGCCTATTTTTATACCAGTACCATGCTGTTTTGGTAACTATAGCTTTGTAGTATAGTTTGAAGTCAGGTAATGTGCTACCTCCAGATTTGTTCTTTTTGTTTAGTCTTGCTTTGGCTATGCAGGCTCTCTTTTTTGGTTCTATATGAATTTTAGAGTTTTTTTTTTCTAGTTCTGTGAAGAATGATGATGGTATTTTGATGGGAATTGTATTTGGTCTGTAAATTGCTTTTGACAGTATGGTCATCTTCACAATATTGATTCTACCCATTCATGAGCATGGGATGTGTTTCCATTTGTTTGTGTCATTGATGATTTCTTTCAGCAGTGTTTTGTCGTTCTCTTAGACATGATTTTTCTTTCAGCACTTTGACTATGCCATCCCATTGCCTCCTGCCTTCATTGTTTCTGACAATGAATCAGCTGACAATCTTGGGTTTTCTTTGTACATGATGATTCATTTTTTTTCTTGCTAATTTCAAGATTTTCTTCTTTGTCTTTGTGTTTTAACATTGTGAATATGATTAACAGGGTTGATAGAGATCCTTGATTTTTATCTTACTTGGAGTTCATTGACCTGCTTAGCTGTGTAGGTTAATGCTTTCCATTAAATTTTGGAAATTTTTGGCAATATTTTTGTGAACATTTTTTCTCCTCCTTTTCCCCCACTCTTGGTACTTCCATTTCACATTTGTTGATGTGTTTAATGGTTTCCCATATTTCTTTTAGTCTTTTTAATTTTTGTCATGATTTTATTGCCTTTATTCACCAAAACACATAATTTATATCAATCAATCTTAAAGTGCACTGATTCTTTTTTCTGTCAGTGTAAATCTATTTTTGAGCCCTTCTGATGATTTTTTCATTTCAGTTATTGTACTTTTGAACTCCAGAATTTCTATTTGGGTTTCAAGAAAAAAATCTATATTGGCATATATATACATATACATATATATGCATATATATATATGTATATGTATATATTTTAGATGGAGTCTTGCTGTGTTGCCAGGCTGGAGTGCAGTGGCACAATCTCAGCTAGCTGCAACCTTCACCTCCTGGGTTCAAGCGATTATCCTGCCTCAGCCTCCCAAGTAGCTGGCACTACAGGCGTACACCACCACGCCCAGCTAATTTTTGTATTTTTAGTAGAGATGGGGTTTCACCATGTTGGTCAGGATGGTCTCGATGTCTTGACCTTGTGATCTGCCCACCTCAGCCTCCCAAAGTGCTGGGATTACAGACATGACCCACCACGCCTGGGTGATATTTCCTATTTAGTGAGACATTGGCCTCAGACCTTCCTTTAATCTTTAAGCATGCTTTCCTTTATATCTTTGAACATATTTGTAATTGTTGTTTTGAAGTTCTTTATCTGCCAGTTCCGGCATCTGGACCTTCTCAAAGACAGTTTTTATTTCCTGTTTTCTTTCCCCATGTGTATGTGTTACATTTTTCTGTTTCTTTTCATTTCTTATAATTTTTATTGAAAACGGGACAGTTCAGACGTTACATTGTAGCCACTTTGGATATTGATCTCTCCCCCAACCCGAATTGTTCTTGCTTACTTGTTTAGCAACTTGGCTGGACTAGTTCAATGAAGTCCAGTTTTTCCACAATCTACAGAGTCTGATGTAATTCCTCAGGTGATACTTGGGCATGTAATTTAGTCTTTCTGTCCACTGGGGATTACTGTGGTTTCAAATGCAGTATGTTTTACTGTCTCCTTTCCTGATCTTCTCACTAAGTTTCTGGTGGATCTCATTAAACTGACTATGTGATTATTGTTTTTGACAGCACCCTGGAACTTAAATTGCTTTGTAGTCTGATCCAATTGAAGTTAAGTCCTATTAGAAAAGGCAAGATGTTGCCTGTCTTTGAGGCTTTCTCTGATTTCCCTCTGTGCTATATATGTTATAAAGCAGGAGCTAGAGAGAGGGGTGGAGAGCTCTGCCTGTCCCATCTGGGTCCTCCCTATGGAGAAGATGTGTGTCACGGGTTGAGGAGAGAGTGCTGAAAACTAGTGCCCATGCTGTTGCTATTAGATCTTCTGCTGCACAGAGTCCTGGAAAATGAGATGTGCTGGAATTCACTTGTTGTTCCAAATCTGCTCATAATAGATCTCCAGCCCTAGGAATCTGGGAGTGGTAGCAGTTGCCATGCATCTGCTGGGCCCACCAGAGCAGCTCTGCCACATTAGAGAGCTCAGTTGGAAATGAGGTTACTCTTTTCAACAGCTGCCCTGCCAGGATCCTCTCTACATAGTGGGAATTGAGGGTAAAGAAATAGGTGCCACCCAGCCACCACCACCCACTTGAGATAGGTTTTCTGCAGCACGATTTTTTAAAAATGCAATCTGCCAAAGTTCACTATCTACCAAAACCTCCTTGAAGAGCTCTTTCTACCCAGGGAGCTAGGGTTATGTGAACTGCCACTTGGTTGCCGGGCCCACTGGAACAGCTCTCCCACAAGACAGGGCTGTAGGGAGATGGATGCAGTCCCTAGCTTGAATACCATCAGCTTCCACTGTTCTTACTGAATTTCCACAGATTTTATGGAATTAATCCTTCTCAATTTATTATAAACTTTTTGCTCAATCTCCAGAGATTTTAAGTGTTTGTGTTTGTTAATTTTGACCAGATAAATAGATGTTTCTCAAGGAGTGGTTTTCCTGCATACCTCATACTACCTCTGGAGGTCCTTCCCTGGGGCATTTTGTTATGCAGCAATAGATAACTAATACAATGGCCAAAGAAGGATGTGTTGTGTGTGATTTAAATTAAGGCAAGCAATCAGTTAAGTGGAGAGCAGGGAGGGCAATTCAAGCAGGAAAACAGAAAGTGCAAAAGTGTGGAAGGTAGAAATACTGAGGAGGATCTGAGTTAGAGAAGTGATTCTCAGAGTGTGGTGCTTGCACAAGCATCATCAGCATCACCTAGGGACTTGTTCTTAATGCAGATTCTTAAGTCCCACTCCAGATCTAATGAATCAGAATCTTTATGAGTGGAATGTAGCACTCTGGGTTTTAGCAACCTCTGTAGGTGTTTCAGAAGCAGGTTAACATTGGAGAATCACTGAAGTAGAGTGTTTTTTTTATCAGCTCTAATAGTTGGGCTTCTAATATGCCCAACTTCTAAGTGATTTTCTAGTTTCTTTTTTAAGAAATGAGAAATAAAGAGCACATAAGTACTTTCTCTTAGTGAATGCTTCAGGACCTTATTAGAGATAATCAGTCATGAGAAGCTGGTTATGCTGCAGCAGGTAGATGTTCCACTTTTGCTGGGAATAAGTCACCTCTGATTTTAGTTTGAATTTTATTAGTTCCAATTGTTTTAATGAACCCTCCTACAGTTATTCTGCATATGGCCTAATTAGGATATGCAGGGCCTTTGATCCTGTGTGTGGTTCATGATCAGTGGCAGAGGGAGATGTGGACATTTAGCTTTAACATGATTTAAAAGGGAATATTTAATATTTGACTAAATCCAATTAACTGAAAGAGTTAAAACTATGCAGGACTTAAAGAGTAAAAAGAAGTTTGAACTGAAAAAAGTAAAAGCAGCTCAGCTGTTACTCCAGCTGGGAGAATAGGCTCAGATAAAGCCAGTTGCAATGATCACAAATAATGCCATTTTCTCCCAAGGTCATGCTGCAGCTGGAAAATGCCATAACAACTCCCTCTTGAGTGACAAGAAACAGCAGCTGGCGCAGGACTGATCCTGCTTCTTCAGACCCTCAATCAGAGTCTACAGTGGGAGCTTAGACTTTACAAATCTCCTCCCTCCCAACCTAATTAAACTAAAGAGCTTCTGCATAGAAAAAGAAACTATTGGGAGTAAACAGACAACTCACAAAATGGGAGAAAATATTCAAAAACTATGCATCCAATGAAGGCCTGATATCCAGAATCTATAAGGAACTTAAACAATGGAATGAGTAAAAAACAAATAACTCCATTAAAAAATGGGCAAAAGACATGAACAGACACTTCTCAAAAGAAGACAGACAAGTGGCCAACAAACTTCTGAGAAAATGCTCAACATCCTGAATCAGAAAAATGCAAATCAAAACCACAATGAGACACCATCTCACACCAGTCAGAATGGCTATTATTAAAAAGTCAAAAAACAACAGATGCTGGTGAAGCTGTGGAGAAAAGGGAACACTTAGAAATTGTTGGTGAGAATGTACATTAGCACAGCCACTGTGGAAAGCAGTTGGAGATTTCCCAAAGAACTAAAAACAGCTATCATTTAGCCCAGCAATCTCATTACTGGGTGTATATCCTAAATAAAACAAATCATTTGACCAAAAAGACACATGCACTTACATGTTCATTGCTGTGCTATTTACAATAACAAAAATGTGAAATCAACCTAGGTGTCCATTAAGGGTGGACTGGATATAAAAAAAAGGTGGTATGTATGCCCCATGGAATACTATGCAGCCATAAAAAAGACTGAAATCATGTCCTCTGCAGCAACATGGATGCAGTTGGAGACCATTATCCTAAGCAATTTAATGCAGTAACAGAAACCAAATGTCACATGTTCTCACTTATAAGTGGGAGCTAAACATCGGGTATACATGGATATAAAGATGGTAACAATAGAAACTGGGGACTACTAGAAGAGGGAAGAAGGCAGCAAGTGTTGAAAAAACTAACTATTGGGAACAATGCTCAATACCTGGGTGAGTGAATCGTTTGTACCCTAAACCTCAGCATTGTGCAATGTACCCATGTAACAAACTTGCACATATATCCCTGAATTGAAAATAAAAGTAGGAAAAAGCAAACAAACAAATCTTCTCCCACTTACCAAGCAGCAATTTTCTGGCTCCTCCAGAGTGCCCACCCTAGCTGCATTAAATTGAAAAATATTGTTTTTTTGGACTACAGGCTCATCCCTAAATGGCCTTTGTCTGCTTAAATTTTAGCAGAAGGAAAATGACCCCTTTGTCCTGTATTTGAAGAAGGGATTAGTGGTGATGTTTTTTGTTAGTATGTTTGTTTTTAATATATTTATTTGACTTGATTACCAATTTTAGATCCAAGGTCACAGAAAGGAACCCACAGGACTTGATTCTTGGTGCAACCATTTGTGAGCTACGGAAGCATATCCTCAAACCATTTCTAACTGTGGCAGATGACTCTCAGCTCTGTTCTAAAGAATAAATTTTCAATGATTGCTTCTTATTTCATTTCAAATAAGTCCCTACCTCCACCTCCCCACATCATTAGATAGTTCTTATAACAATCCCACACAAAGACCAAATATTCTCAGCCATGAATCAAGCACAGTAATCTTTCATTTAATCAAATTACCATCGCTAAAATTATTAATAATACTAATATTCTCCACCTGAGGAACTTGCACACATACTTAAGGCAAACTATTGTTAAGAGCTTTGTGACTTGATTAATTTGTCTGTCTGAATTATTAAGCTAGTATATTACTTCAGTACCTCGAATGTGGACTAGGCACTCATTTTCACATGTTCATCTCTTCATCCATTCACTCAAACATTTATCAAGAACCTTCTCTCAGGTGGACACTGTTCTAAGTCCTCAGAACTTAAAGATGAATTAGATGCAGCCCCTGTCTTCAAGAGGCTTGCCCTGAGGTTGGGAAGACAACCAGTAGGTACCAGAATGAAGCGGGGAAAGGCTCTATTGATGAGGTCAAGAAGTCCAAGGCCATAGCGTCAGAGGTTTATCCACAGGTCATGGAGACTAACCTGGATGGCGCAGGCCATAAAGAGAGGTGGATCATGAATAAATTGCCACATCACTCAAGAAAACTGGGAGTACAGCCAGGATGGCTGCAGATGACAGAACTGAGGGGATGTAGGATGGATTAACCAGAAGAAATGAGCCCCCAAGAAGTGGACATTTAGGGGAGGATGAAGGACACTTGGTCTGGAAATACTTAAGGCAGTGAGGAAGATCTCCCTTCAAGGTGTGCTGGAGACTGGGCAGCCTCTCCAGCCCCATCTTCTTCCCAGGAACAGAAAGGAAATGAGATGCAGTGTCCAGAGATGACATTGCAGATGAAGAGAGACTTCCTCCTGGTCTGAGGGTGGTGGAGGAGAGGGAGGCAGTGGGAGGGTGCATAGGGGATTCCAGGGCAGTACAGCGCTAATCTCCTCTTCAGTGCAGGCCATAGCAGCTGGCAGCGTGTGCGGTGGCCGTGTACATGGGCACTGCACGGGTCCATGGGGTAGGGCTGTTCTGAGGAATCCCAGTGACTCAGATGCTAGGCTGGGCTGTCAGCCTGAGCTCCCAGTAGTGCTTGGCTGGTTGGAATGCTGAGTCTGCCACAGGCAAGACCTTGGAAGATCAGACGCTCTGCCTAAAGCCCTAAGGTGGCTCTGAAACCCTGGAGTATTCCAGCTGCTCTGTGACCTGCATAAGACCTCAGCCTCTTCCTTAGTGTCAATCCAAGCCATTCTCCGGTTTGGCAGCAATTCAGAGTGCCTCATAGAAATTCAGTGTGTAGTTATTAATTAAGTACCAACTATGTGTTGAGCACGTGTTAAGAACTCTGTGCACTGCACTGAGCTAGAACGTTGGGATTCCTGCCCTCATGGTGTTTAAATGTGTGGAAATGAAGACACACTCAGATCAGAAATTACACGAGTAGTACGGGAGCAAGAGTAAAGTCTAAGTTATCAAAGGAGAACGTCCAGGGAAATCCACCTTGTTTGGGTCCACAGAGCCCTTGCTGAGAATCTCCTCCTCACTAAGCTAGAGTAGAGAAGTGCAGCCCCAGCACCATGGCCCACTCCCCATGGTGGAAGAGGGAAGAACAGTTCACGTAATTGTAAATGAGTCACTTACATACTCAGGATCAAGAATAATTTCTTTTCTTCTGTTTTTTTTTGAGACCGAGTCGCTCTCTGTTGCCCAGTCTGGAGTGCAGTGGCGTGATCTTGGCTCACTGCAAGCTCCGCCTCCTGGGTTCAAGCAATTCTCCTGTCTCAGCCTCCCAAGTAGCTGGGATTACAGGTGTGTGTGCCACCATGCCTGGCTAATTCTTGTATTTTTAGTAGAGACAGGTTTCACCATGTTGGCCAGGTTGGTCTTGAAGTCCTTATCTCAAGTGATCCACCCGCCTCAGCCTCCCAAAGTGCTGGGATTACAGGTGTGAGCCACCATGCCCAGCCCCCAAATAATTTCAAAACAGTTCTTTACTGAAAGTTCCAGTTATCCCTTCTCACCCTTTCGGAGAATAGTCACAAGAATGTTCATGAATGGAATCTCTTGACTGCTTAGCTTGTCTTCCCTCACCCAGGACCTCTTCAGCAGACACAGCCCCTCATTTCGGCTTCCCAGGGCAGCTCCACATCTCCAACTCTTCTTACAGTCACTGGGCCATGAACCCATCTCCTTTAGACCCTCTCTCTTCCACTTCTGAGCAGCCTGGTCTGCAGAATCCTGATCCTCTCCCTATTCTGTGGTTTTAATAGACAGTCATTTGGTTCCATTAGATTCTACTCAGATGAGGTAGGGAGGGGGCACTGTGCATCTTGCTGGTAGAGTGCCCACCAGCCCCTTGACAAGCTTTTACACTATCCACATGCTCCTCCTAGCATATCACAAGATTGTTTCTATGCTAAAAGGACACCAGGACCCTTTCTCTTCTTCTAAATCTAAGGCAACAGGGTTGTAGTTGGACATGGCCACCCAGTTCAGACACTTCCTGAGTGTGAACCTATTGCTGATTTATCTCCATGGGAGGGAAGTAATGTTTGCCCTTTCAAGGCCTGGGCCTTAAATCATTCTGCATGCATGTCACCAAGCTGGAGCACAGACCGGTGGAAACCCAGCCTTCATGATACAGGGTAGAGTGAGGCAATGATTTCCAGGGCCCTGCTCTCCTGAATGGCTTAAAGAATAGAGCTGCTCCACAAATCTGGGCCATCTACATACAGACTGCAAGCTAGAGAGAAAAACGTATTTGTTCTTTAACCCACAATATTATTGGATCTTTTGTTCTGGATAATACAAATCTCATTACCAAAATGTCTCTGTTTTCTAGTGGAGTGAGAGTGTAACAGAAACTACCACCCCATCTTGAAAAACAACTATTCTTCTTTGTTTTTCTTTTTTTCCACTTCATTTTATGCATAGCAAAGCTATTTATATGCTCTGTTTAAAGAACTCCAAAAACTGGCCTTGAAAAACTAAGCACAGAATTAAGGTTGCAGAATATCTCACCTTGGGAAGAATGCTGAGCAGTTAATGTGTATTCCTGTTGCAATCAAGCTGGTGCCAGCCAGACCAGCAGATGGTTCATTGCTCAAGATGGTCATCAAGACTAGATATACTGACCCACCATTTAGTCAACCCAAGCACATAGCTTCTCCATATCCTCCCTCCCATAAAAACTCTCTGGCCAGCTTGGGAAACTTGAGATGGTCTTTGTGACACTAGCCCACCATCTCTTCAGGTTGTCAGCTCCTGAATAAACCTGCTTTTCCTCTCACCAACTCTTGTCTCTTGAGTTTGCCTTTTGAGTGGCAAGTGGCCAAACCTGGGTTCAGTTATAAGAGGGGACCCTATCCCCTCATAAAAAGGTACACTTCGCAATCCTGTCCATCATGTAAGTGCCAATCAAGGGTAAAATTACTCTCCTGTAGCTCTCCTTCCCACAAACACTTCTCACTCTTCTTCACCTGCTTAAGGTCCTGGTTACAAATGGGAGTGCTTCCCTCAGCCACCTCCCCTTCTGAGTCTGCAGCCACATGGTCTACCAGCTGGCTGCCCAGTGACCCAGCATCTGCGTTGCTGCCATGTGCTGAAAGCTTCCTCCCCTGAGCTTTGCTTTATTAGAACAATTTCCTAAGTTCCATTTCACCAACATCCAGAAGACAGAGATGAACTATCTAAATAAAATAACACCTACCATCTTTTCCTTCAGTTCCTATTGATTGTGACTTAATCTCTTGAGGCAAGTTGATGGGCTTAATATTAAACTGAAATACCAAGAGTTAGCAAAGGGATCAGAGAATTGAGTACAAATAAAATTGTTCACAAGTGGAATTTTTCCAACTCTCCAAAAGGGTTGGTTCAGGGCATGCATGTTTGTTTTCATTCTTATCTTACACAAGGTAAATACCTTTAGAAAGACTCAGGAAGCCAGACTGTCTGAAGAATGTTGGGTAGGAAAATAATCTGAAACCCTCAGCAAAAGTGGAGGAGGGCCTCTGCTTAACTTCCCCCAAATATGCTGCCCACTGGGATTTCTTTTCAGCCCCACATCAGACACCACCCTGGCTTTACTTGACCATGGCAAGCCCTTGCCTTGTTGTATTCTTACACAAGGTACATCACCTCCACCTAACAATTCAATGACCCAGATGATAGGGATTGTGGCTTTGTGAGTTCACATCCAACTGGGCCCTGTACCTTCATCCCATCTGATTGCAGGACTCAGCCCAGGGATAATTCTGTGCCCTTGTGAGACAGCCTAGACAGTGACAAGCTAAAGATATTGAAGCCAGTGGGACCTGGGTTTGAAGTCTGACTCTGCCATAACTATTCCAGGCTTCCAGAAATGGAAACTCAAGGCAAAATATCTATGATGTGACGTTAGTGTGTGTGGATATGTTTGTAACTGTACATACAGCACACTTACTGAGAACTTATATTCATTCTTTTTTTTTTTTTTTTTGAGATGGGGTCTCACTGTCACTGAGACTGGAGTGCAGTGGCATGATCTCAGCTCACTGCAACCTCTGCCTCCCAGGCTCAAGCAATCCTCCCACCTCAGCCTCCAAAGTAGAATGGACTACAGGCACATGGCACCACGCCTGGCTAGTTTTTTTTTTTTTTTTTTAAATTGAAACAGAGTCTCACTCTGTTGTCCAGGCTGGAGTGCAGTGGCATGATCTTGGCTCACTGCAACCTCCATCTCCTGGGTTCAAGCGATTCTCCTGCCTCAGCCTCCTGGGTAGCTGGGATTGCAGCATGCACCACGAAGCCCAGGTAATTTTTGTATTTTTAGTAGAGACAAGGTTTTGCCATGTTGGCCTGGCTGGTCTCAAACTCCTGACCTCAAGTGATCCACCAGCCTCGGCCTCCCAAAGTGCTGGGATTACAGGCATGAGCCACCATGACCTGGCCCCTGGCTAGTTTTTTATATTTTTTGGTAGAGACAAGATTTCGCCATATTGCACAGCCAACATGTTTAATCATAATAGCAGGCTTATGTGGTAGATGCTATCATTTGCCCCATCTTCCAGATGAGTAAACCGAGGCTCAGAAAAGTTAAGTAAGTTTTCCAAGATCACACAGGTAGTTGTCAACAATAGAGCTGAGCCCCTAACCCAGCCCTTAGCCCCCTAGTGTACTCAAAAGCTAATCACTAATTTGATGCAGAAGAGGGAGAGATTTCAGAGCCCAGTCACAGCAACCTGCTTAGTACAGGTAGAAGATTGTCCCCAAGTAGAAGAACATTTGCTCATGCTATAATAATAATAATGAAAATCAACCATGAGCACTGAGTACTTAGGAGGTGCTAAGCACTGTCTAAATAAATTATTTACAAGAATTAGCTCATTTGGCCAGGCACAGTGGCTCCTGCTTGTAATTCCAGCACTTTGGGAGGCCAAGGCGGGTAGAGCACTTGAGGTCAGGAGTTCGAGACCAGCCTGGCCATCATGGCGAAAACCTATCTCTACTAAAAATACAAAAATTAGCCGGGATTGGTGGCATGCACCTGTAATCCTAGCTATTTGGGAGGCTGAGGCACAAGAATTGCTTGAACCTGGGAGGCAGAGGTTGCAGTGAGCTGAGATTGTGCCGTTGCACTCCAGCCTGGGTGACAGAGGGAGACTCCATCTCAAACAAACAAACAAATGAACAACAACAACAAAAATCAACGCTGCAAGGTAGTTTCTCTTATTATGCTCATATTAATGGTGAGGAAACTGAGGCACAGAATGATGAAAGTAAGAGGCAAAGGTGGAATGTGAACCCAGTCAGTCTGTTTCTTGGTTGTGTGTGTATGTGTGTTTGGGTTAGGGTGAAGGAGGTTTGTAGTGGAAGAAGGCACAAAGACCCCTCTGCTATGTCCTCTGCCCTCTGGTCAGACCAGGATGCTTGTCCCTGGAGCATACCCTGTATTGTCCCACTTCCCTATTTTGTGTTATCCTCTTTGTTAGGGACACTCTCTCTTCTATCACCATTGATGGGCATCCTATGGATCCTTGAAGGACCAATTCAAGAACCACCTCTCTCCTTGATTCTCCTGGACACAAACAATCTCTTCCTGTGTTTTCATATAAATTAACTTACAAATTATTTTCTTCGTATATAAATTATTACTTTTTACACAATTGACATCCAATGTACCTGCCACCACCTTAAGAAAAAACATTTCCAGTATAGTTGAAGCCCCTTTGTAGCCTTTCTTGTTTGTATCAGTCTTCCCAGGAGTCACTGATCTCCTAAATTTGATGTTTATCTTCACCAAGGTGCTGAACTTATATAAATGTTATCTTGCTATAAAAAGCATCCTGCTTGTTTCACTCAACATCATGATTTTAAGGCTCATCTAACTTCATGCAAATGGTTCATTCGTTGTCACTGCTCTATACATTTGATTTCTAGGAATAATATAGTATTTACTCATCTCTTCTCTTGTTAAAGGACATCTGGGTTCTTAATAACCTTTGCTTTAACAAACCACGTGAACACTCTTGTCCTTGTGCCTTCAAGGACTTGGCAAGACTTTCTCTGGTAGCTAGATATTACAAAGAGTAATGTGGCAGTGAAGACTTATGGGACCAAGATCTGATTAACATATAGGCCCAGAAAGGCAAGCCAAGTCTTTGGAGCTGGTACATCTCTTCTAGGGATGTCTGAAGGTTTCAGGAAAAGTAGTTGTGATACTGAAAATTGGGCGGCAATTTACGTCACTCCTATGGGATGAAGGGGTAAAAATTACAGACCAGTGTGTGCAATGGGAGAACCCATGACAAACTCTCAACTATTTCAGTTAGGACCCTAAAGAACTGTAAGAGTAAGAGTGGATAATAAATAAAAACAAGAGAAATAGCACACAATAGAAACTGACATAAATGAGATGGAGATAATATAGTTATCAGAAACTGACTCTAAAATTTTCTATGTTAAAGGAGAAAAAAAGATGAAAAATTTAATCAGAAATCTAGAAATTATAAAATGAACAAACAGAAATTCTATAACTGAAAAATATAGTAACCAAAATGAGTAATACAGCAGTGGTCTTAGTAATATAAGATATACAGCCAAGTGGAAATTAGTGAACTGGAAGTTAAATCAAAGGAAAATATTCATTGTGAACACCAGGCAGTCAAGACAGTGTGGGGGATGGATAGATTGCAGTGAACAGAACTAATATAAATGTACTTGGAGAAAAAGAAAGTATCAGTATCAATATTTACAGAAATAATGGCTGAGAATTTTTTAAAGCTGATAAAATATATCAAGCAATAGAGATATGACATCCTATGAACTCCAGGCAGAAAAAAAGTAGAAAGTCACACCTAGGCAGATTAGCCATAGAAGTAAAACTTTTGAAAACCAAAGAGCAGAGAAAAATCTTAAAAGCAGCTAGAGAAAAAGCAAGCAAGCAAACAAACAAACAGATTAATGGACAGTAAATATGCCTTGCCCTTTTCTCTGGAGGGAGACATTGTCTGTATCTTCCAAGGCAATTCTCTGCACAAACATCCTTGAAAAGACAGGAGAAAGGGAAGTCAGTGTCTCTGCTCCCAAGGTGTGAAGAAATGCAGGAAACCCATAGAGGATTGTCTCCCAAAAGTAGCAATCTTCTTACAGTTTTACAAGTAATAGAAATTGAGGATGGAGAAGGAGGTTGAAAATTTAACCAAGGTCTGACATCCAGGATTAAACCCAGGCATTCTGACTCCAGAGCCTAAGGTCACATACAGATGAGTTGCACAGCAGGAATGGGAGGGAGCAAAAGATCCACTCTTGTTCCCTGTGCCACACAACTCCTGAAAAATTGTGTGTTAACTGCATTGGTATGAATATAATTCTATACATTCTCCTTGAGCTGCTTTCAGAAGGGATCCTCAGTCTATAGGGAGATTCAGAGGAGGTAGAAACTGCCCCCAAACAAGGTGCCTCTGAAAATTCATGTTAAGGCTGGTTCAAGGCCAGTCTTTGTTTTGGAATGGGAGAGGTTCTCTGCGGTGTGATGTTTGGGGCAAGGAGTGGCCAGGGCCTGTACCTCAAAACATCTCTTCCAAGAGCCCAGGGGCAGCCTGTTAAGATACAATTTCTAGAATGAATTATTGAACAATACATTTTTCAATAAATGGAAATAAGAAAAGTGATCACTAGAGGTCAGTTTGGTTCTTGGGAACAGTCCCACTGTTTTTATCTGTCTGAAGACAAAGTGAATGCCCCATGAAGCTGTGAGCTCCTGCCCCAGAGATGTTGAAGAAGAACATGGATAACCCCCACCAGAACTGGGGGGCCCATCTGCTCTGGCCATGGGTTTGGATTTACAAAGTCCTCCAATGTCTCCAAGGTCTCTTCTCCTTCTGATTCTGGGGATAACAGGGAGAAGAGTACCCACTCACCCACGATAAGCTATTGGGCTTTACTCTCGACTGGCTTGGGTGAGAGCACAGCCTATACCTTGTGTAGTTCCGTTATCCCAGCCGGGATTGGTGGTTTAAACTATAGGTTTTATTAGTATTCGGATATGGTGAGGCCAACAGATCAGGAGACAACCGCCCTTGAAAAGATTGTTACGCTCACAGTTCCCAAGAGGAAGGGGCCCACCATGCCATGCAGAGGGCTAGAGGGGACGTGGGGAAGTCTTAGGGTCAGTCGGGAGGCAGAAGTAATGAGAGGAAAACATGGCCAAGAGCCTTTATTGTGGTTTTCATGGGAAGGAGCAAGCCAGCCAGTTTAAGAGGGCTTGACATTGGCTAGTTTAAATAACTTCAGCAAATTCAGGGGCATCGAGGTTGTCCCTAGTTGTCTGGCATCTGGCCCTGGGTGAGAGCCTTATAGAGAAGGTGGTTGGGGATATGGGCTCTGGATTGGTTAGTGTGCATTTGAAAGGCACATTCATAAGCAAGGTGCTTGCCATTTCCAGGGATTATCCCTGAGAGAGACAGTCTCTCCAGGGTCAGCAAGTCCCCAAGATGGCAAAGCATCAAAAATACAGAGTAAAAATAAATGATTAGTACACTTTGTATCTGGCAGGCATTCAAATATTGAAAGAATGAATGAATGAATAAGTGTTTGCACTACTGAGATACTGAGCGGACCTATTTGAAAAGAGAGAGTGGAAGAATGGGCTCTGGATGTGGGACTGCAGAGGACACTTGGAACAGGGGCCGGCAAAAGGGCTCTGAGCTCCGGAGGGTAACAACAAAGAGTAATCCTAAGGATGCAGCTTGAGCTGTGGCCCCCAAAAGATATGTCCACAACCTAATCCATGGAATCTGTGAATGGACCTTCTTTGAGAAAAAGATCTTTACGAAGGTAATTAAGTGAGAGACCTGAAGATGATAACATCCTAGATCAGGCCTGAGCCCAAATCCAATGACGATGGATTTAGGATGGAGCCTAAATCCAATGTCTTTATAAGAGACGTGAAAGGGAGAAGACACAGACACAGACACAGAGAGAAGGCCACGGGAGGGCAAGGCAGAGATTGGAGTGATGCTGCCACGAGTTGAGAGGAGCAGCTGGAGCCACCAGAGGTAGACGAGGCAAGGACAGACTCTCCCTTGGTGTTTTCGAGGGCGAGTGTGGCCCTGCCAACACCTTGATTTTGGACTTCTGGGCTCCAGAACTGTAAGAGAATAAATTGCTTTTGTTTTAAGCCACCAAGTCTTGTTTATTTGTTATGATAGTCCTATAAAACTATTAAATAATACAGGATAGTAATATTACAGTGGAAAAAGCAACTAGGCTTTTAAACAAAAGACCCAGGCTTCATCCTAGACATGCTGCCTGTTGCTGTGTGGCCTTGGGCAGGCCACTTGGCCTTTCGGGGCTCTTTTCCTTGGCAGCCCATGAGAAGGCAGGGCTGAATGATCAATGAGACCTCTGCCCACTCCAAGGTTCTAAGAAGTCCCTTTCACAGTTCTGTCCTGCCCAGATATGGACCCCTGATATTGCTGAAGGCCACACAGTGACCCTGTGCAATGGGCTGAGGTGTGGCCTCTCCTGTTAAAGTGAGTGCCAACACTAAGTAGGTGAGCATCCTCCATCCAGTGACTGAATCCGGGCCTTGGATTCAAACTTATTAGAAAGGACACTAGGGTAGAGTAACCTTATAAGGCTCCTTTTCATGGGAAACCAGGCCAAAAGCAGCCCAGCTCCATAGGTGGGGAGGCCCAGTTCTCACAGTGTAGAAACTGTCAGTTAGAGTCTCATTTCATCTTTGGATTCATTGGCAGTGGTAGAGCGTTGCTGGACACTGCTGTGGGACAAAAGAGTGAGGTGATGTCTGGGAAGGCAGAGTCTGTCTCCAGCTCCCCAGCATCACAGACAGGCTTGGCCAAGGAAGAGTTTTTAGCTCACATAGTGTTCCTGAGAAACAGGGGTCTTCTAGGCCTGCCCCACCCTCTTTAACCATCATCCCCCTGGCCTCGTGCCAAGGGTATGGACCCTCCATTGAGGTGGGATTTATTATTACTGGTTTAGCAAAGAGGATTCTGAGACTCTGTTTGGGGTAGAAACTACCATCTTTGGTCAACTTCCAAATCTTGAGATTGTTTCTGAAGACTGGTGTTAGCAGCTTCTCACACCAACACTGTACTCTGCTCATCAAACCTGACCTGCTCCCTACAAATGCCGAGCACTGGGTCAGTGGCTTGGTCCCTGCCCTGCACCCGTGCACTCAGAAAAATACCAGGTAGAACTAGGTTTGCTCATCTCATCTCTGTGTGGCAAGATCTACTGAGGGGTCTTAAAGCATCCTCTTCAAGAAATAGGCTTCAGACTTAATACAGAGGCTTACAAATGATAAAATACAGAAACAAATTCTAACTGACATTTTAAAAGGAGGACTTTTAAGTTTGATGAAGCACTTGAGAAGTTAAAAGAAGGAATAGCCAGTGTGATTTAGGTCATGTCATTGGGGTCCCTCCTCGCGTTGAACACTCATCTTCTGCCTCATCTCCTCCATAGGATAATCTTGGGAGGTCTTCTAGACTCCTTCTAGTCAAATGCAAACACAGATATTTACAGAGGAGGGGGCTGAGAAAAAAGGCTGAGTGAAACCACCTTTGCAAAGATTATGACAGTAAGACAAATCTAGCATGGATGACTCCATCTTGCTTCTAACCCCACAGGCTGGCTGTCCGCACTTCTTGCTACGCATAGGCCAATCTAACCATGGGAGGAATTTAGTTTATAGTTTAACTTGTTGTTGTTGTTATTCTTACTTTGAGATGGAGTCTTGTTCTGTTGCCCAGGCTGGAGTGCAATGGCACAATCTCAGCTCACTGCAACCTCCACCTCCTGGGTTCAAGCAATTCTCATGCCTCAGCCTCCCAAGTAGCTGGGATTACAGGTGCGTGCCACCACGCCCAGCTAATTTTTGTATTTTTTAGTGGAGGCAGGGTTTCGCCATGTTGGCCAGGCGGGTCTCAAACTCTTGATGTCAGGTGATCCTCCTGCTTCGGCCTCCCAGAGTGCTGGGATTACAGGCATGAGCCACCGCGCCAGGCCCATAGTTTAACTTTGAAGCAAGGATAATAGTTTCTCCTTAAAACTAACCTCCTTCTTGCCATGAGATTAGGATTATATGAGGGGCATGAATTCTGCTAAAATGTCAATGTCATTTCTGTAATTTCTTATTGCTCAGGAGTCGTGTGGCCAGAGGTCTCAAGATTTGTGACTTCCCCAATTGCTCCTACAGATAACGACACTACTGTAGAACCTCAGATTGAAATGCTTTTCAGACTTTTGCATTCTGGCAATTGACTGATCCCATCCAGACCCATGACTCATGACTCAGCTGGTCTTGTGTCCCCCACCCAGAGGCTGGCTCAGAGCATGAGGACCCTTTTCCACACCCATATGACTTCATCCTCAACCAACCAGCAATACCCACTCCCTAGCCCCCTGCCCACCAAAGATTTTATCCATAAAATCTTTAGACTCTGAGTCTTTGAGGAGACTGATTTGAGTAATAACTCTGATCCTTCCACTTGGCTTGCTCTGCCTTAAACTCTTTCTCTACTGCCATGCCCCTGTTTCAGTGAATTATTTTGTCTGTGTAGTGGGCAAGAAGAACCCATCAGGCAATTACATGAGCCTTGTGGCTTCTTAAGAGAATCTGGGGTTGCTGTGCTTTAACTTAATGCTGTCAGCAATAAAGAAACAGCCCTAGAGTCCCTTTGGTACACGTTGTGTGATGCAAGCCATCTGAGTGTAATCAGAGCCAATGGTTATTGATTGTTCACCCTGTCCCACCATGACAAGATGCTCTCATATAGACCATCTTCTTAGGCCTCACAAAGTCTATGTGAATAAGTTACTATTATTACCATACCAACACCATTTTACCATAGAGGAAACCGAGGCACAGGAATGGGAAGTGACCTGTCCAAGGTCACCCAGCTAAAAGTAGAGGAGTCAGGATCTGGAGCCATCCAGCCTATCCCAATCCCATCCCTCAATCCTCAATAATAACAAGATAGTTAGGCCATGCTAAGCCAATGCCAAAGATGGTGAATTTTAAAAATATGTCCTGTTATTAAAAAAACATATACCCAATCCTCCCACCCCCCAAGACTTCCCAATAGGATAGGAAAATAATGTGTCAGTGTGAGTGGAAAAAACAGTGTTTCCTCTGCTCTCATACCTAATGCCTGTGGGGTTTTCCCCCAAGCAAGCATCAGTTCTGCAGCAGATATCAGCTGGTGCCCTCCAGTTCAATTCTGATACCATCTACCTGGAGATGGCATCAGATCCCACAGGTTCAGGGCTCAGTCCCCAAGACTGTGCCCCACTTCCAACACCAGTCACAAGCCCCAGGTTATTTTACCTGTGCTTCTGGCCAACAGGCTATGAATTGGGGCTCCCATGACCACCTCCTGAAGTTTGACTAATTTGCTAGAGTGGCTCATAGAACTCAGGGAAACACATTTACTAGTTTATTATAAAAGGTATTACAAAGGATACAGATGAAAAAATACCACCATCCAGCAACCTCCATGTGTTCAGCCATCTAAAAGCTATCTAAAACCCTGTCCTTTTGGGTTTTTATGGAAGCTTAGGGTTACATAGTGTCCTCCTTAAATAATGAGATTGAGAAAATATGATTAAATACAGAGTTTATTCTATTTGAGCTCAAAGCTTGAGAATAGCCACCTGGAAATGCCAACTCCAAGCTAATGGAATCAGCATTCTGAAGTGGAGAGGTCTGAGGGTTGTTGATATCGGCAAAGTTGCAGGAAGTTAAATAGGATTTTAACATTGTCCATACAAGGTTAGTGCATAGTTACAACAACTGGACTGGTTATAGGCTGTGTTCTTTTTCGGGATGGGTATTTAACATCCCACATTGAGGATGTAATAGTCATGGGGTCTTCTGCGTCATCTGGTCTAAGTTGTGTGCAAGACAATAAAGGAAGAAGTTAATCTCTAACAAAGGTCAGTAATTAAGAGTGAGGGGTCTTATCTCTGGTGCCATTCAGTCTTTTTTAGTCATTTTACAGAACAAAAAATAAGGAAGGGAGTTCATCCATAATTGGAGAAGCCAAAGTGGCAGCTGCATGTAACACAACTGAGGCCACACAGTCACATTTCTCTCAAGGCTCAAATCATTTAAAGTTCTAGTAGCCTTAAGTTTGAATTGTTTAATTTCACAATAGGCATGACTGATTAAAACATTGGCCATTGTTGACCAACTCAACTTTCAGTGCCTCTTCTCCCTGGAGATTGGGGTTGGGCTGAAAGTCCAAATCCTCTAGTCCTGCCTTGGTCTTCCTGGTGACCAGCCCCATCCCAAAGCCACCTAGGGGCTGCCAGCCTCTGCCAATCATCAGCATACAAAGAAACACTGAACATTTTGAAATTTTCAAGAATTTCAGAACTTGTATGTCAAGAAATATGGACAAAGACCAAATACATATTTCACAGTATCACACAATGCTACTTTATTTTTATAAAGCTAAATATCTAGTGAATATAGAGCAAGAGAAATATCTTTAAATATTGTTCATGGAAAGAAATTTGATATTTGTTCAACATAATCCCTGGATGGCCTAATCAGATCCAGCTTTCTTTCACCATTGAATCCTAAAAAAAGAAAAGAAAAATGCACCGCTCAGGTCAAATCAATCTCAGAATCAAGACAAAGCCCATGGGCAGGTTATTATGTAACATATTTTACAATTAGACCTCAGTTTGATGTGTCATAAGTGCCCAGGTTGCTTTCCCCACAATCAGTACTTACAAGATTTGTTTTTGCTCTATCTAATTAGGCCATTAGGTTGGTGTAAGCACTATGGCCTCAGGGAACATCTTTGCCTTGTGTTTGCTGGGTAGTGCCATTTCCCAGCAGTGGGACAGCTTTCTCAAGACACCTTGGACTGCTGGGACCCTGACCACTGACTCCTGCTGGCAGCATCCATAGGACAGCGGCCTCATGTCCTTGGGACCACATCCTCATGAGAAACAGAGGAGGCCTGGAGCTGCCCTTGAGCATTCACTTCCTCTTCCACAGCCTGAAGGCCAAGGAATCGCTCCAAATTAAAACTCGATCTCAGAGCACCACTGGAAGGGGGAAACAGACTTGCCTGGCTGTACTTAGAAATGATCTCACTGTAGGGAGCCTGGTAGCTTCCAGAACTCCTTGGTGCACCACCCAAGCATGACAGGGTGATGTTTCCTTATCAACGGGGCCAGGTGAGAAGTCACGGAGGGCCCAGCTGGGCTGCAATGAGTCTGCATCCCCATCACAGTGACAGCTGGAGACCACATGCCTCCGAAGAGCTGGGCATGGAAGTGAAGGCTGCAATATTGCCCAGACAGCCTACATCTGCTAGGCTGGGGTGGGGGTCTCTGTGGTCCTGTGTGCAGGAAAAGGGAAGGGGCAGAGTTCTTGGCGGTTATGCAGGGTCCTCATTTCTTGAACAATGGTCCTCCCCGTGGCTGCCTCTTACTCTCTCCAGTCAGACACATAAAATTTGCTTGAAAGAGAAAAACGGTGATGGAGCTGACCTTGGACTACCTACTGGGCCTCATCTTCAATGTTTCTTCCATTCCTGGGCTGAAAAAAAAAAGGAGCAACTTACAGATACTGAGACACAACTTTCTGCAGCCTGTATCTTGATTCAGCTCTTCTCTCTGTTGAACCCTAAGGCCTCATTCTTCTAACTGGGACTTCACTCCTCTCCATGGGGACTCACCTGGGAAGCCCTCGCCCTGTGCTAGTGCTAGTCCGTAGGTCCTCTGGGACAGTGCTCCAGGAACCTTGCTGCTCCTAGGACCCCAACACTGTCACCCATCATCCCCACCCTTTAGCCTTTGCTTATGTGGTGGGAGGTTCCACAAACCATCCAGCACAGGACTGCCCAGTCTGGAGACGTCAAGGAGATGGACTGTTTCTCAAAGCACTTTCCAGGAAACGAGTAGGTCATGCAGACCCATGGGAGTGAGAGAGTGGTGGGAAGCAGCTCCATGGTCCATATGTTTGGGAAACAAATGATTAAGCCAAGAGACACAGGTTGTGTTCTGCAGGACTTCTTACAGCCTGTGATGGGCCAGTGTGTATTGCGAGTCTTCGCGAATGTCGGGTGCAGCGTTTGCCAATCTTAGCTGACTTTTGCAGAATACCTTTTAGTGCCAGTGATTCACAGAATGCAGTTTCTGGGGGCATGGATCTAGTCTGATTTGCTCATTTTTCTATGCAAATACTGAGAATCTCAAGGGTGGAGCACAGCTAGTGAATGGCTGATCAAAATCTAAAAGATAACTCTTCTGACTCTGTGACCTTTGCAAGAATCTCTGTCACCCAGGAAGGAGTAGAGGATGGTGCCTAAGCTCCTCCTGCCATGTGTTTTTGAGGCCATGAATCCTAGTCCCTAATGCTATAAAACATGGGCTCAGATTCTGGTCTGCCTTGTGTCTGTCTGTCAGCAGAACTCCCTTATGCCTACTCTGGTGCTCTCAGCATCTCTCCTGTTGGACCTTTGCCTTTGCAAGCTTGTAGGAGGAGATTTTGACTTGGAGTGATTCCCAGTGAAGGATGAGAGAGTCCCCACAATTATCCACCAGTTTACCAAGGAGTCCTGGCTCTGCTGTTTGCAGTCACTCCATGATTGGGATGGCTACAGTGAATCGAGGTTAGAAAGCAAAGGTGAGAAAACATGCTATACCCTGAAAAGGAAAAAGGGTCGTCCCCAGGTCGCAGTGTGATCCTGCAACATAAAAACATAAGCCATTATGCAACCATGTTGCATTTCAAGTTCTTCAAAAATGTCTATAGAAACAGTTTTCAAAATGGGTGGTCCCAGACCACTGGCACCAACAGCTTCTGGGAACTTGTAAGAAATACAAACTCTTTGCCCCAATCCAGACCCACCGAATCTTTGGGGGTGGGGCCAAGCAATCTGAATTTTAGCCAGGTGACTCTGATGCATGGCCACATTTGAGAACCACCAGTGTTTGGGGTTTGTGCTCCGGCAGTACCTCTGTTGGAGTCTGTACAATGGCATGCGGGCCCCTGAGCCAGAGAAAGCAAGGCCTCAGGAGCAGCTGGCTCCAGGTGACTCATCTCTGGGGCTGGAGGTGAAATCTGAACAGCCAGAGGCATCGCCCTATGGTTCCTCTCTGCCCCAGGGAAACCTGAACTTAACTGCTCAGCCACAAAGGATTCTCAGGGTCCTTTGGAGACCAGCTCTGCCCAGAAGTGGTCTGGAGGGGCTGCAGGTGGCTGGCTCCAAGGACTTCCCCACCCTTCTCGGGTAGGGCTTTCTTTGGGGGTCGCAGTCTCCAAGGCTCTTGTGTACCTTCTTGGTGAAGTCCCCTGCAGCAGTCCCTGAACCCTGCAAGGATATGAGGCACAGGTTAATTCAACAGGAACCACATCATGACCTTGCAGTTGTCTTGCGGTGATCCTGCCCTCCCTGGCTTCCTTCTAAGGTAGTCAGAAGTCTGGTGCAAAAGAGGAGGTGGAGAGCACGGTAAATGGATCACCGCCGTGATCTTCTCTAGCAAGCTCCTGCTCAAGAAGGCAAGCTTGTTGTCTTGGCTGAGTTACCATCTGTGTCCAAGTACGTTAAGTTTGCTTGCTCCTCCCAACAGCACCAGCTTTGAAATGGGCACATTGCAAAGCTTAGGAAACTTTTAAAGGATTAGCCATTTTGGCTTCTTCAGCTTGTTCATTGCCTGTGAATCTGGTGTAAGAATGGAATCAGACTGGACTTGGAGGCTTGCGGTTAGCAGGGGGTTGGACAAACTGCTGCTGGTGCCCAGGGCGGCCAACCAGTTTTTCAGGCACTTGGGGCCCTGGGATTTTCAGAGCTAAAACTAGGAAAGTCCTGGACAAACTGGGATAGCTGGTCACGCTACCTGGGTAAGGTGTTCAAAATAAATTTTCTCTCTGCTATTTGTTTATTTATTTTTGCTACCATGAAACAAAACTTTGATTACCATTAAAAAGGTTCAGCTGGTAATTTCTAAATTAAAAAATAAAAACAAAAGAAGAAAGCCCTGAGAAATGGACAACGGGCAGGTAGGGTAATGGGAAGCAGAAGATACCACCAGGGCAAGTTTCATGTCAGGAGAAAGAGACAGGCGAAGTGAAAAAAAAGTACAAAACCAAGGCTCAACTTAGGGATGAAAGGAGCAGAAGAGGAGAGGGATGGAAGCAGGCTGGGTCATGGGGTCTCTCTCCGGGCCCTTCAAACCACCTCATGGGGTTTCAGTGGAGGAAACTGAGGCCCAGGGAGGTCAAAGGACCAGCAGTTCTGCTCAACACTACCTGCCAAGGTGGAGACTGTGATTTGAGGAGAGAATGACAGTGAGCCCCAAGGTGACAGCATGCTTTTACCACAATTCAATGAACTGTGAGGGGCATAAACTATGGTGGAAGAATAAAAGCACGTACTCGCTGCAGAATTCTCTTCATCCGTCTGTTGGCAAGCTTGGCAGCCAGGTGCATTAGAGGATGCACTGGAGGAAACTGCAACAGAGAGGCGCAGAGAGGGTCAGACAGGGGGACATCCACAGAGGGGTATTTTGAGAGCCCAGGGCTATTCGCATTCCTTTCTACTCACTTCCCTTACAAATGGGTTTAATTTTCAGAGTAAAATCCATTTTCGAGTCGAAGCCTGAAATTTTATGTTTTCAATAAAGAGCCGCTTGCCTTGAGAACAGGTTTCAATTCTAACACAGCCCTTAAAAATATTCCCTTAGGGTAAATCGGACTTTTCTCTGCATTAACCCTCAGCACTCTGTGCTCCTGGAGCGGAGCGCCTTCTCCTAGAAGCAGCTCCACATGCATTCTTTCTCCCTCCCCAGGGGTGAGCTCCTCATCCAAGGGAAAAGGTGGAGGGCAGCCCCCTTAACCCTCCCCAGGCACTTCTGGTTTACTAATCTTGTCTGTGACTGCCGTGCATACCCAGGTGTACACACCTGTCCTCATCTAGTCCTCATGAATCCTGCCTGTGTGCTTTGGTTTAGAGTAAAACTTGATTCGTGTTACAGAGAGTTTTTTTGCTTTCCATTGTTCTTTTTCCTTTCATGGTACCCTTGTTGGTCTTGATAATGTTCGCCTCCTTGGCCGGGTGCAGTGCGAGGCCAAGCACTTTGAGAGGCCAAGGTGGGTGGATCACCTGAGGTGAGGAGTTTGAGACCAGCCTGGCCAACATGGTGAAACCCCATGTCTTTACTAAAAATACAAACATTAGCCAGGCATGGTGGCGCATGCCTGCAATCCCAGCTACTTGGGAGGCTGAGACAGGAGAATCACTTGAACCCCGGAGGCGGAGGTTGCAGTAAGCTGAGATTGCACCACTGCACTCCAGCCTGGGTGACAGAGCAATACTCTGTCTCAAATATATATATATATATTCTATGGCCTCTCCAATATTCCTCAAATCATACCCCATAGAAATTCACCTACACAAGCTGCTCTCAAGGGTAACTCAAATCTGTAGGAAGAAAGTTAGAGGTGATGGTTACTATTCCCATTGCACATACACATGGCGACAGCCATGGAAGATGTTCATCTGTGGATCACCACTGGGGGATGGTACCATACACATCACAAAGCACAAATTTAAAAACAGACAGTAAGAAAAAACAATATAAAGAGAACACAGTGTTTACCAGGCTCTTCCTGCACCTCTGTTTAAGTGCATAATAAAGTTATTTCCTACTTATTTTTCCTTTTCTATAATTTATTCTTTAACTTCTCAGATCAGTTGGCCACCTACCACCCCCACCCCAGAGGGACAAAGAGAATCCCTGTAGCCCCAAGGAAAAGCCCCTGGGAAGCTACTACCCAGAGAATGTCCGGAAGCCCCAGCTTTTCTACTTGTCTGCACATATTAAGAAGGGATGGACGACAGGCAGAGGAGAGCCACTTTTACAGACAGATGATTATGATAAAATACTGACCCCAGTTTTAACTGGATGTGTTGCCTCCTGAGTTCTGGAGTAGTGAAACAAAAACTAAATAAGAAAAGAAAGTGATATTAGGATCGAGTGTCACTTGCTCTAAACATGGAAGCTGCATGCACTTGTACTGGGCTGGGCGGTACTCACCCTTTTGTATATGTCTTGATTATCCTGGAAAGAGGATTGTGAGGGTAAGTTAGGTGAAATTTTACAGGGGCAGGTAACGGATAACGTTTTCTGTATAAGGTACACCATGGACCTTACTGGATTTACCTGAATATTATGATAAATTGGCAATCTAAAAAGAAATTATTACACAAATTTAATGAGACTATAGTTTATGCAGGATCTTACAATAAAGAAAATTGCCAGCAATACATCATCATGTGAAAATATAATCTCATTTCATCTTTTCAGTTTGCAGGGGATGGGGAGGAGAGACCTACTCTCTGATGCATAGAAGCAAATAACCATCTGACTACAGGTGGAATAAACTAACTATTACAGTTTTTAATTTGCTGCAGAGTGTATCCTAGTATTCAGTTTTTATAGTTCATATTGACCAAGATTCTTTTTCTCCAAAAGCTTTCTACATGAATTTTTGCTCTCCTTGCAGAAAGTCCAGTTTTCCATTTCTAAATCCTTGCCAGTGAACACATCTCAGCACTCACTTGTGTAGATGATGGCTGCATGTGCACTTATCTGACTCAAGGAGATGCTGGGAAGAAGGCTTCTTACAAAACCATAGCGTAAGTGTTCATGTCCGTGTTTTAAAAAGTCACTAGAGATGATTACTGTGAACAATCATTTAAATCTTCTGATGTGGCTAGTACTGATCATTCACATCTCACTCATGCTTAAAGATTTTTGAATCAGCTGAAACCTCAATCAAGACAAAAATTAAAGTTGTTAATAATACTTCTAATTGTATTGCTGTGAATACAATTACATCTTTCTGCAAACTTTGTGGAGAATTTCTTCAGTGGAAGAGAGCAATACCTGTGCATCCTCTCTCTCTCTCTCTCTACCATGTACATGTGTGTGGATGCACAAACATGGGCACACACACACAGACACACACTATAATCCACCAACATTACCAGTAGTGGAGGCTCTGTGGAAATTAACTCTATTTTATTTCCTTATAATCACCATTTTTAACCAGCAGAAAGTACTTGCTATTTTTACAGCTCCTGGTCTTCTTGTCAGCATCTGTTCACAACAGTGTGTGTGTGTGTGTGTGTGTGTGTGTGTGTGTGTGTGTGTGTTTATGGATGCTTATTGGGCAAACAATTGTTTTTTGTACCACATTCATTGGCTGTATACTGTTATGTTTACTTTTCAGGTCAAAAATTGATGAGGAATGTGAAGATGCTTTTCCTGGTGCTAATTACCCTGCTCAGCATTTCATATGCCCCTTACTTTACTTCTTTTCTTTTCTTTTCTTTTCTTTTTTTGGGGACAGGGTCTCACTCCGTCACCCAGGCTGGAGTGCAGTGGTATAATATTGGCTCACTGCAGCCTCCACCTCACAGGTTCAAGCGATTCTCCTGCCTCAGCCTCCTGAGTAGCTGGGATTACAGGCACATGCCACCACACCTGGCTAACTTTTGTATTTTTAGTAGAAACAGGCTTTTACCATGTTGCCCAGGCTGGTCTCGAACTCCTGACCTCAAGTGATCTGCCCACCTCAGCCTCCCAAAGTTCTGGGATTACAGGCGTGAGCCACCATGCCCGGCCTACTTCTTTCTTTTTAGAGAAAAAATTATTTCAAAGTTTACTGATCTATGTTGTTTATTATTCATTTTCCCAACTAGAATACAAATGCCATGAGAGCAGGTGCTCAGTTTGTTTTACTACCGCATCCCTAGCACCCGGCCTGTGGCATGCTCTCAATAAATATATCTTTTGAATGAGTGAATGGTAGAGCTCTGTTCACAAGAACTTATTGCAGTTTTCCCAATTGAAACATCTTCTAATCCCATGTGGTGACCAGAAACATGAAACATGAAGAGTTTTGTGGATGTCATCATTTGCAGAATGTGACTGCTTTCTGAATTGCCTTGAGTTAAAGGTCCCCTAGAGTCACAGACTTGGCCTATTCTGGAAACTAGAACAGGAGTGAACTTAGAGCTCCAGCAACACATCCAGACTTTGGGCAGTTGAGGAAACCAAAGCCCCATGAGACGAAGTGTCATGCCAAAAGTCACATTTCAGGGAAGCAACAAGCCAGGAAGAGCCAGTTTTTCTATTAATACCTTTAAATATTGGCAGTTTTATTCACTGAGCGACCGCTTGCTCTTCTGCAGTTGGAAACAATGAGTGGGATAGGCTTGGAAAAATGGAGAAGGCAGAAGGAAATTCATTCCTAGTGGGCCCTTGCTCTTGGGGATCCTCATAACCCAATTTAATACTGCAGGTTGCGCATGGGACAGCCACACTTCCACTGCCTCTGCTGGTGCAGAGGACAGCCCCACAGTCTTCACCTGAGGGATAGGGAAAGCCCTTTTGTGCAACATGTGGAGGAAGTAACAAAGGGATGAAGAACTCTGAGTTTTCAGCCTGAATTTTTGCTCCAGGACCAAGGCTGTGAAGATTATTCCTGAAAATGAGAGCTAACCATTGCCTTCAAATATATGCATAGTAAACTGAAAATAAGAAGAAATGGGCAAGATATATTCATGAAATTTGAGAAACTGATATTTGAGTCTCGAAGAATGAGAATTAGTTGCATCAAGAGGCAATGGCAACAACTAGCACTTAAGTGCTGTCGTTTGCCACGTTCTGGATGCTGTTGAAAACACTTCACAAATATGAAGCATTTAATCCTTACAACAGCATTCTGGGGTGCTATGAAAATTACCCCTATACTACAGATGACAAAACTGAGGCACAGAGCAACTAAGACACTACCAAGTTTAAACAGAGCTGGACTTCGAAACCAGGTATTTTTGTTTTAGAGTCTGGACTGTTAACTGCAGCCAGTGAAGGAGGCAAAGTCATTTCTAACTAAGGAAAAGACTGTGCAAGGACATCAAGGGCCTGGTGTATTTGGGGAATACTGATAGATTCACTGGTAGATTCACTGTGGCTGGAGCATAGTGTGCTGTGGGTTGGGGGAGGTGAGGGATAAAGAGATGTGGCTCAAGGTGAAAATGTAGAGGCTATCCTAGGCATCATGGGCTATCCTACCACCCTTTTGTACTTTCAAGTAAATCAACTTACTTTATATTCATTGAAATATTTGTGTGGTTACTACAGTTACTGTAAAGTTTTTTGTTTTTGTTTTGGTGAGATGGAGTCTTGCTCTGTCACCCAGGCGGGAGTGTGGTGGCATGATCTCGGCTCACTGCAACCTCCGCCTCCCCGGTTCAAGCGATTCTCCTGAGTAGCTGGGATTACAGGCATGTGCCACCTCGCCCAGCTAATTTTTGTATTTTTAGTATAGACAGGGTTTCACCTTGTTGGCCAGGCTGGACTCAAACTCCTGGCCTCAAGTGATCTGCCCACCTTGGCCTCCCAAAGTGCTGGGATTACAGGTATGAGCCACCACGTCCAACTAGTTACTGTAAAGTCTTTTAAATGATAACTATTGTTTTGGAGAACTGCTATATCATGGTATATCAATTTATAATATATGCAATATAGCATAACATATAATTAGCTTAACTATACATAATTATAATAATTGTAAGAATATACAAAAACTCACCATATTTTATAGTAATTTATATTTAAGATATTTGCTTGATTTTTTCTAAAATTATATTCTCAAACATACATATGCATGCACAGTTACACATACATACAGCATTCTCCTGTAGGTAGCAAGAGTGTGTTTGTTGCATATATATATATATACACACTTTTTTACCTTAGATTGGTGAGAAAGAGGTGCCCACTGACTCAGACAATATGCCAGTTGCTAAAAAATAAAATGAAGAAAACAAATCAAAAGGATGAGGGGGATGAAGAGAGATTGATTAATGGGTAATCAAATACAATTAGATAGAAGAAACAAGGCCTGGTGTTTGATAATTCAGTAGAGTGACTATAGTAAACCATAATCTATTGGATATCTCAAAATAGCTAATAGAGAATAATTCAAATGCTCCCAGCATAAAGAAAATGTAAATATTTAAGGTAAATGTTTAATATCCATCAATATTCCATTTCCCCCAACTTGGTTGTAACACACTATATGAAAGTATCAGAATATCACATGTACCCTGAAAGTATGTACATCTATTATGCATTTAAAATTTAAACAATGAATCAAAGATAAGCTTAAATTCTTCAGTCAGCAGAATTTTATTACAACAGATTTAAAATTCTAAAATTGTCCTATTTCTGAACCTCACATTATCTTCTCACACAGTGGCAGTGAATTTCAATACAACCCTCAGGATGCCTTAAATGAGGCCATGAGAAATGGCAACAGTGACTTTCTGCTGCAGCCAAAAATCTAATCTCAAAATAGTTTTAAGTGAACATTATACACATGATGTATTCAAGGTCCAGACTAAATAAAAATCTCACATTACTGAATAATTGGGTACCTCAAGCTGCACAATATCCAAGCCATCTGGAGGATCAGCTAAAGATTGAGGAAATCCTATTGTGAGAAATCATAAAATTATTAATTAGAGAAAAGAGGTCATAGCATTTACTTCAAAGTCTTTACCATGAAAAACAGACAGAGATTCTATTAGAATAATAAACCACCAAAGAACCATACAAAAGAGGTCAGTGGGAAAGTAAGATTTGATCTGATGTTGTTAAAAGGATTTACAAAGAAAATACACTTCTACTTGCCACTAGCAAATCTGAGATTTATACAAAGATTAATTTAAAATAGCATGGTTGTTAATTTACCATGAGTGTTCAGTACAACTGTTAGTGAGTCGTCAAAGAGGAGGAAAAAAATTCCAATGTAACAACTTAGTTTTTATTTTGATAGAATTCATGAGGATGGCATATCAGAAAATTGTGTCAACAAAGGATGGACATCAGAATCACCTTTGAACTTTGAAAACACATGGATACCCGTCTCTCTGCTGCTGCACACTCTCTAGGGATGGGCTCTGGGGAAGGCTGCTGGCATGCAGCTGGACCATATCAACCTTTTGTCTAACTTCAATGAACTCCTCTTCTCCTTTGCTTGTGATAGAACACTTGATGGGATAGCTATAGTGCAGTTGAAAGAATCAATTGGATAGGTCAAAACTAACAAGATGAAATTAGATGGATAAATATAAAACCTGGCACTTAGATTTTTAACTTGTGGAACAGGGAATGTATGGCTCAAGAGCAGTTTATGTTTAAAAACAAGACAAAAGAAAATTGTGTGGTATTTTGTTCCCTGCGTTCTCTCTGAGCCAAGATAAAGTGAAGGTAATGTTATGTTATATTCAAATAACAGTGCCTAAACCTTAAAAGGTAATAGTCTGACTTGAAATGATAAGATACAAGGTAAAGGCATTGAGCATAGTTTTCTCTGGAAACAGGAAAATTAGGAAGTATATGTTAACTGCTTTCAACTATTTTGAGAACTGCAATAAGTAAGAGATATTAGTCTTATCCTGTGTTTCCCCCAAATAACAGAATAAAGGCTGATGGTTAGAAAGTTTCATGCGATCACACTTAAGCTTAGCATAAAGAAGTTTTTGATTATTGGAATCATTCAATAATGCAAAGTAATGCAAACCAATCCTATAAGCATTTATGGCGAGGTTCTTTGCTAATAAAACGTAAAGACCTACCCTCAGGAAACATAAAGTTAAATAGGAAAAAATAGGGAGGTGAGTATAAACATATAGAAAGATAAATAAAAGGTAATAACAGATTTACAAAAGTGTAATATAAACAGGACTCTACTGGAGCAAAGAGGCAGAACCTGGCTGTCATAGCTGGCAGTGAGTTGGGGTCATTGAAGTAGTTAAATAGAATCGGGAAGCTACAGAAGGGATCCCTGCACCCTGTGAGAGGTTAAACCAGATGACCTTCACAGTCCTTTGCAAGGCCCAGTTTTGTGATTACATTGTAGGACACGACAAACAAACATACTGTTTGAAATATGTTTTCTCTGTCAATATATTTCCAAAGATTTTCTACTCCCCTAAGTCAAAATTCTAGTGGAAAAATCTAAAATGGTATGTGTTTCCAACCGTAGTTTGTTCTGCCACCGCCTACTTCCCTGCATCCTATGAAGATGGTGGTAACAGATTCCAACCACAGACCCTCACTCCACCCCTGTTCCCTAGAAGCTAGTTCGCAGAGCTGGTGAGGCGATGCCCGCGCCCGGTCAGCACCTCGGACAGCTCTAGCGGCTTCCAGTACACTCTGGAACCCTGCCTCTCTAAAACCCAACGGAAAGGCTTGGAAAAGATGCCTTTTTCCAGTGTGCGCTCCTCCCGCGCCCGTCTGGAACTGCCCATCAATTCCCACTCTTTGGGGCTGTAAGCTCAGTTTTACCAACTCTGTCCTTGTCTCTTCAGAATCCAGGGAGCAGAAATGGCTACAAGTGGGATCTTCCCCTAACTCACACCAGGAAGTGCCTCTCCCTTCAGTTTTAGCAACACATGTTCAGGACATCCCTAGGGCAGGAGCAGCTTAAAGACAATCCCACAGGGAAAAGTCTCCTTTGGTAAAAGGCTGCAGCATCTCGCTCTGTCGATCCTCTCCTAAAGGTTCAAAACAAATTGCAGCCAGAAATCAAGAAGGTAGCAATGAGGGCTGGCGGGGGAGAATAAAGCTTGACTCCCTCCAGAACTGCCCTGGGGGAACAAAGTCTGTCTCAGATATCCTCAGAGTTCAGACCAGATGGAGTCTGATGAAGCTCCCCTTACCTGTGGAGGGAATCTGTAGCATGCAGAAGCAGTAGATGGCCAAGATGAGAGGGAACTGGGGACGAAGATGTTTCATCGTGAGAGTCTGGTTTCTCCTTGCTGGCCACAGACAGGTGCTGCTAGGACAGGAGCTGCGCATTTCCCCAAGGTCCACAGGCAGAGGCAACCCTCTGTCCTGCATCTGATCAGCCCAGCGAAGAAAGTTCCTTTATTTGCAGCGCCCCAGAGCCCACTGGCTGATCACCAATCAGCTTTGCACAGGAGGACTCTGGCTTTCTCATAAATGTCATGCTGAGCCCTTATTTGTAGAATAATATCTTTCTGGAGTAGGCATTGTAGAGAGCCATCTTTTAGAACCCAGCAATGAAAATAAAAGGTGGAGAGTCCTGATTGTTATTCTATAGTGATCTGAGAAATATTTCTGAATCAAGAATGGCTTTTTCTCTTTTTAATAAAAGAAGGACACAAATCTATAAATTATTGTGTGATAAAGTCTTGTTTCCTACGAAGCTGTTTATTTTCCACCTCTAACAAAGGATGTTGTGTCATCTTGGTGCACTTAAGAAGCACAAAATTTGGAGTCTTGGGTATAATATTTTTAAAAATCTAAAGTTCAATTGGGGCTCTGTTTGTTTTTTAGATCATGGCTGGAAATTAGCCTCTTTAAGGTCTTTCCAGATTCATTTTAAGGAACAAGTTAAATATTTCAAATTGTCAGTATTCAGGAAAACATGACAATGTTTAATAATAATAAATAACTTCATCTACTGAGCTTCTACATGTTGGGATCTGTTTTAGGCATTTCACATAGGTTATTTCATGTAATTCTCACAGAAGCTCTATTAGGAATGTGCTATTACCCTAATTTTATGAATGAGGAAACGGAGGCTAGGAAAGATGAAGAAACTTGTCCAAGATCATCCAACTATCAAGGATCAGAGAAGAAATTTGGACTCAAAGGTACCTGAGCCCAGTCATTTCTGTAAGAATATGGAATTTTAATTGATAAGTAATTTTTTAAACATGCTTCCTTGGATTAGATATCAGATAGAAAGAAGAAGGAGAAAGACTGAAGTCTTCTGTTTCTTGCAAAAAGGGCAACATACATAGTATACATGAAACAAATATCTTTTGTTTTTTATTATGCATATCTTTAATTTTTTTTTTTTTTGAGACGGAGTCTCACTCTGTCACTCAGACTAGAGTGCAGTGGTGCGATCTTGGCTCACTGCAACCTCTGCCTCCCAAGTTTAAGTGATTTTCCTGCCTCAGCCTCCTGAGTAGCAGGGATTACAGGCGCCCACCACCATGCCCAGCTAATTTTTGTATTTTTAGTAGAGACCTGGTTTCACCATGCTGGTCAGGCTGGTCTCAAACTCCTGACCTTGTGATCTGCCCACCTCAGCCTCCCAAAGTGCTAGGATTACAGGCGTGAGCCACCGCGCCCAGCCGCATATCTTTAATTTTCGCTCTTTTAGAGATTAGGTGGTTACTAATAACTGCTGGATGTTTACACATGGCTCAAACATGTTAATACTTTACCTAAGTCATAATATATAATTGTTTTAATGAATGAGCTTTTAAAGAATAATTTTGAGTGGGAGTTGCTCAGAAGGAGCTGTTTATTTTTGACTTAAAATGTAGCATTTTGCCAAAAAATTTTCAATTCGTAACAGAGCGATAATTATAAACTACTTTATAGCCATAGTATTTTGCCTACTTCTTTGAGCCAGTAAGAAATAGAGATTTCTATTTATTACAGTATTTACCACTTTGGTTCTAGGAGACTAACCCAAGGTCTTTAAATACCAGGCAGAGATTATGCCATTTACATTAAAATCCACCCACTGCCTAACAGCAAGTCTTTACAGAATGAAAGGAAAAAACATGAATAAATGCTTTTTCAACTTAAACCACTTATCTACATGGTATTAAACACAGTTACTTATGCTCATTTTAGATACACGACACACATATAATAGCAAATGGCTGTGGTATTTTTAATAAGTGTCAATCAGCCAGTACTTTTTCAACATCCACTCTGTCTACCAGTGAACTGATGTTTATGCATAAGCGTCAAGTAAACCTCTGTGATAGCTCTGATTTATATCAACTCTATGTTTCTTCTGCATATTTTGCCTACACTATTTTTCAGATATTCAGGAGAAAAACATAAAAATATTATTTTAAATAACTTAGGTATGGAAAAAGATTTTAGAAGTCCGTGCTGTTACTATTCAACAACATGGTTATGAACTAATTTGTGTTTTCCTCACAATTCATATGTTAAAGCCCTAGACTCCAATGTGACTGTATTTGGAAACAGGGCTTTTAAGGAGGTAATTAAGGCTAAATGAGGACATTACGACGGGCCCCTAATCCAACAGTGCTGGTGTCATTATAAGAAGAGGAAGAGATGCCAGAAATATTTTTCTCTCTGCATGCATGCACAGAAAAAAGGTTGTGTGAGATTGTCTGCAAGCGAAGTAGAGAGCCTCACCAGGAACCACCTTGCTGGCACCTCGATTTTGGACTTGCATCCTCCAGAGCTGTGAGAAAATACATCTCTGTTGTTTAAACTACCCCGTCTGTGGGTTTTGCTATGGCAGTCCAAGCAGACCAATACAAACATGTAAGCATTTTTAGCCAATTCAATACAAAAATAAAATAAAATAATGAAAATTAAAAATTGGAAACTCCTTGATTTCAAATTATATGATTATCTACCCAGATTATCTACTAAAAATTCAATGAAATCAACTGGTAGATGATTAGAATTAATAAAAGTTTACCAAATTGACCACATTTAGGGGAGATTATTTTCAGTACTAACTTTCTTAGGACAAGAGCAAAAACAAATTTTAAAATGTGTCAAAATGTAAATAGCTTAAAAACCTATGAAATACTAGGGCAAAACTGGAGGATAAATGTGCAACACATTTTAAAAGAAAACCACAAAACTGTACTGAAGGACATTAAAGAATGTGTGAATAAACGAAAAGCCATATCATTATCCTCACCAGCAAGATTCAATGTTGTTAAACATTCAATTGACAAAATTCATGTATAAAATCAGTGTAATCCTAATTAAATTCAAAATGACCTTTCAGGAAATTTTAAGACTTATTCTGAAATTAGTTTGGGAGAGAAAATATTCAAGAACATTTGACAAATTTTTGGGAAAAAACTTGACACTTTACCAATACCAAAATGTACCATAAAATGGTAGCAATTGTAGTATTGTGGCTGACATTTTGTTACTGATCTAGTAACAGGCAAACCAATCCACAGAATGGGATATAGAGAGTTGAAGCAGATTCGATTAATATAGAATAAAGGCACATTTCAAATCAGTGAAAAGTGGTGAATTACTCATTGAATAGTGTTCGGGATCATTGGCTATCTATTTGGCGAAAATTAAATACCCTATTCCATGCTATACAGTAGTCTCCCCTTATCCTAATGGGATATATTCCAAGAACTCCAGTGGATGCCTGAAGCGGAAGATAGTACCAAACCCTATAGACAGTATGCATGAATTTCTCGTTCCTTCTTCACAATTTCACAGCTAGAAAATTGTTCTTAATGTAGATCTTAGCCACCTCTGCATATGATTTTTTTTCTTTCCTTACTATGCCAATAGCTTTCACCTTTTCACCTAAAGGAAGCACTTTATGGCTTCTCTTTGGGGTATTTCAATGGCCAGCATCATTACTCTTGTGCTTTGGGGCCACTATGAAGTCAAATAAGTGTGACTCGAATACAAGCCCTGCGATGCTGCAACCATCAATCTGTTAACCAAGGCTGCTGCAGAGAGACTAACGAGCACATAGACAGCGTGGAGATGCTGGACAGAGGGAGGATTCAAGGAGAGAGGGGCAGGACCTAGAGACTTCATCATGCTACTCAGATGGCCACGCAATTGAAAAACCTATTAATTGCTTATTTCTGGAATTTTCCATATGTAATATTTTCAGACCACAGTTGATTAGGGGAACTGAAACTGTGGAAAGTGAAAACGCAGATAAGAGGGGACTACTGTAGGCTGGGCGCGGTGGCTCACATCTGCAATCCCAGCACTTTGGGAGACTGAGGCGGGTGGATCACCTGAAGTCGGGAGTTCAAGATCAGCCTGGCTAACATGGTGAAACCCTGTCTCTACTAAATATACAAAATTAGCTGGGCATGGTGGCGCGTGCCTGTAATCCCAGCTACTCAGGAGGCTGATGCAGGAGAATCGCTTGAACCTGGGAGGCGGAGGTGCGGAGGTTGAAGTGAGCCGGGATCGGGCCACTGCACTCCAGCCTGAGCAACAGAGTGAGACCCTGTCTCCAAAGAAAAAAAAGAGAGGGGGGGACCACTGTAACTTAAAATAAATTCCAGAAGATCAATAAACTAAACCTGATTCACACACACACACACACACACACACACACACAGAGTATTATAAATATTTTAAAGTTCTGTGTACATTATGCTGTTTTGAGATCTTAAAAAAAAATCTTCGTGGCTAGAGAGAGATTGTTCCTCCCAGGGCTAGCCATGCTTAAAGATAGCAAGGGCTCAGCCTGGAGCACGCCTGTGATGATAAACTAAGCAGTGCAGGGCCATAACTCCTCTATCTGGCCCCTAAGCCCCAGGAGGCAAAATCCCTTTGCCTTAAACATCCCAGGATCAGCTGCCAAGCAACTAGGAACCACTCCCACAGCCCCAAACCTTCCGCAATTATTCACATTAGCCAATCCTAAACTGTTCACCCTGCCCTGCCTTGCCCTTCCCCATAAAACCCCATACAGGGGGTGGACTAGACCTTCTCTTTGCTCCTGTCTTCCAGCTCCTGACCACCCTGGTGCCTTTCCCACATGGTCCTCCTGTCTCCAGGACCTGTGAATTAGTACACTTTGTTTTTTCCTGTGCCACTCCTGTGTCTCCTCTTGAGGTCACACCTGACTGAACATCACATAAAAGAAAACGAAGTACACATACACAGACACACAGATACTTATGTAAAATCCTGTATTAGAAAAAAATTGAGCAAAATTTTTTATAGGAAAATTGCTCTAGAGCAAAACTTAAAACAGAGATGACAATAAGGGAAAGATTGACATATTTTAAAGTATTTTTTAAAATTCTGTGTAAAAAGATGCCATAATCAATATTAGCAAAGAACAAAACACCATAGGATAAGTGTTTCCAAAAGTTATAGGGGTACTTACTGATAATACAAAAAGAGAGGGAAAGAAAGGAAGGAAGGCAAAAAAGGAACAAGGAAAGGAAAGAAGGAAGAAACAATATAACTGTCCATCAAGAGGTGAATGGGAAAAAAAGCTGATATATACATACAATGGAATCCAACATTAAATAAACTAAGGGATCCATAATATGGAAATTTATGTAACTGTGTTTTTTTTTTTTTTCTCGAGATGGAGTCACTCTGTTGCCTGGGCTGGAGTGCAGCAGTGTGATCTCAGCTCACTGCAACGTCTGCCTCCTGGGTTCAAGCAATTCTCCTGTTTCAGCCGCCCGAGTAGCTGGGATTACAGGCACGTGCCACCACGCCCAGCTAATTTTTTAATTTTTAGTACAGATGGGGTTTCACCATGTTGGCCAGGCTGGTTTGAACTCCTGACCTTGTGATCTGCCCAACTCAGCCTCCCAAAGTGCTGGGATTACAGGTGTGAGCCACCATGCCTGGCCTATGTAACTATTTAGAAGAATAAGATAGGTCTACATGTATTCACAGGGAAAATTCTTTATAACATGAGTAAAGAAAAAATGTTACAAAATTTCATGTCATAGTCTCTTGCCTGCCACCATGTAAGATATGACTTTGCTCCTCATTCGCCTTCTGCCATGATTGTGAGGCCTCCCAGCCATGTGGAACTATCTGGCTCATTTTCCACCTTTGCTGTGATCTCTGAGCAGGGAAGGCTTGTGTCTCTATTTCCAGACTACTCCCTCCTTTAGATCAGAGTGATTGGCACACCTCTCTCCAGCAGGAGACTAAAAGCTACCTGAAGCCTTGGTGTATGCTGCACTCATATGGGTCCCCTCTGTTATATTCTTACACATTGCTTCTTTTCCTTGGTACAAGAAAATACTAGGAGCACTTAGAGGCTCCTAGCACATGTAGAACAGCCATAAATGAGGAGTCTGAAAAGAAAAAAATTGCATGCCATGTGCTCCAGTATCAGTTAGCTTCTGCTCATAACAAATCACTCCAAAACTAAGTTGTTTAAACAACCATTTATTTAGCTCAAAATTCTGAAGGTCAGCAATTTGGGCTAGGTTCTACAGGGCAGCTGTTCTCAGGTGGACTCACTTACACATTTGTAACCACCTGGTGAATAGGCAGTGTGCCTGAGACCTTTCTCCATGTAATCTCTCATTCTCAGGGTGGTTAACCCAGGCTTGATCTCACGCTCATTTCAGAGTTCTAAGACAGTGAGAGAAGCTACAAGGCCTCTTGAGTCCTAGGTTTGCAACAGACACCACATCACTTCTGTATTATAATGGACAAAGCCAGTCACAAAGCTAGCCCAGATTCAAGGGGTGGGAAAATAAATTTCACCTCTCAATGATGAGATGAGCCACAAAGTGTTATGGCCAATTTTGCAATCTACCAAGTTATGTAAAAGTTTTAAAAAATAGAACATGTAGTTATGTATGTACAGATGTAGGTAAATGCAGAGTAAAAGAATGGGATGCTACACACACCTAAAAATAATAGCAGAGATTCTCATGCAGTGAGATTGTGAGGAGTCATTAAAAGCTTTTGAATTCTTGGCCGGGCGAGGTGGCTCATGCCTGTAATCCCAGCACTTTGGGAGGCAGAGGTGGGTGGATCACGAGGTCAGGAGATTGAGACCATCCTGGCTAACAACGGTGAAACCCTGTCTCTACTAAAAATACAAAAAATTAGCTGGGCGTGGTGGCAGGTGCCTGTAGTCCCAGCTACTCGGGAGGCTGAGGTAGGAGAATGGAGTGAACCCAGGAGGCAGAGCTTGCAGTAAGCCGAGATTGCACCACTGCACTCCAGCCTGGATGACAGAGCCAGACTCCGTCTCAAAAAAAAAAAAAAAAAGCTTTTAAATTCTTGCATTCTATATTTTTGAATTCTTGCATTGATTATTCATGAATTACTTGTATAAGTAAAACTAAATTTAAAAAATTTAATAAAGTCTGAAACACTCATAAGCATATGGATGAATATTCAAAGATCTAAACTTGCATATATAAAATATCAACTACTTTCATATCCTTTGCAGGGACATGGATAGAGCTAGAAGCCATTATCCTCAGGAAACTAACACAGGAACAGGAAACAAAACAAAATGATGAGAACACAAGGACACATGGGGGTGAACAACACACACTGGGGTCTGCTGGAGGGTGGGTGGGGTGAGGGAAAACATTAGGAAGAATAGTTCATGGATGCTGGGCTTAATGCCTAGGTGACAGGATGATCTGTGCAGCAAACCACCATGGCACATGTTTACCTATGTAACAAACCTGAATACCCACATATGTACACCAGAATTTAAAATAAAAGTTGAAGGGAAAAAAAAGATCAACTCCTTTCTTTATGTTATTCCATTTATTTTTTCCAAAGTGTTTCATTTGTTAGCATTATTTAAAAGGCTATAACCAGTGGATTTGTCAGTGCCAAGCCAATTTAATAAGCTATAACTTTTTTGAATAAATGAACTAACCATGTAGAGTTCCCAGACCATTTGAAACAAGCAGATGTCAGAGAACTACACTAAAATGTCAGAGAACCACACTAAAAATGCCTCCTCCTTTCCACTTTAAATTAGCTTCCTCTTTGTGAATGGTTACTATGATAAAACTCAGCAGGCTTTCAAGGAACTCAATTTTAATTCGTAAAATACAAGAAAATGCAATTTCTAAATCGATTATAAGTTTCTATATTCAAAGCATAACTTTCTGGGTGCCTCAGTGATACCCAATGTCCTTCAAGAACTCTTTTAAAAGTCTAAAGTAAATTAAGATGTAGACATGAGAATATTTGAGAGCACTGTAAGGGAGGAAAAGATAATTCTTCCTCTACCCTTAATTGAGATCTTAATTGGGATTGACTCCTATAAAGAAAGAGAGATTAACAGGAGAAGAACAAGCAGAAGTTTAACCATGGTGCTATGGTTTGAATAATGGTGTTCCCTCCAAAATTCATACTGAAACTTAATCCCCAAGGTAACAGTATTAAGAGACATGGTCTTTGGAAGGTGATTATCTCCCAAAAGGGCAGAGCCATCATGAATGGGATTAGTATCCCTATGAAAGGGCTCCAGGTTGAAGGGCATACTCTCTTGCCCTTCCATTCCTTTCACAATGTGAATACCTCACATTCTTCCCCTCTAGAGGATACAGCAATAAGGCACCATCTTGGAAGCAAAGAGCTGTCCTCACCAGACAATGCCAGCACCCTGATCTTGGACTTCCCAGCCTCTGGAATTGTAAGAATTACATTTGTCCCTTATAAATTACCTAGTCTAAGGTATTTTGTTAGAGCAATACAAGTAGACTAAGAAATATAGATACTGCCTGTGTCTGTGGGAGATACCCAGGGAAAAAGTACATCTCAAAGAAGTGGTTCAAATACCATCCTCAGCTGAAACAAAGAAAGAAGGGAATGAAGACGGCCAGGGAAAGCACCATAAAGGTAGGTGAGGTTTGTTATGCAGATTTAAGTCAGTGCCTTTTCCACTGATAAGAATTTCTAGTGATTTAGAGTCATCCTTCTCATCCTGCTGCAGAGAGACACTCTTACAACTGGAGATTTCTTTGCAAAAGTACATTTTTCTTAAAAGGGATAATGTCTGTTTTTAGAGCTTCTCCTGTGTCTGCTGCTTCCAAAAATAATCAGCTGAAAATAAACTTTATGCCAAAATGACATATTTTGGGGTGGCATTTTCTGGTCCTCTACCATCACACTCTGGGGTGGCATATTCTGGTCTCCTACTGTCATATTTTGGGGTGACATATTCTGAGCCCCAGCAGCATTTATCTACACAGCAAGGGTTTGTAGAAAAGTCTATTTAGAGCCTGTCTGTCAAATCCCCCAAAGCTGTTTGGTGGCAGAAAAGGCCAGCTTCTCCCATTAGCTGACACTGTCCCCACCCACATGAATACACTCTCTCATTTCCTCCCACCCTCTGTGCCTGAGTCCTGCACTTTCTCCTGGGCTTTATAACTGCTTTTACACTGGTCTATTTAGTAATGGCAGGGGATTAGAGAGTTATGTAATGTTGGAAGAACCAGGGTGTTCTGACAAAGATCCCTCAAAGTAAGAACCACATAGCCTTCCCTGTTTTATATTTTCCTTGTCAAAAGTAGTATATCAGAGAGTTGTGCCAGCTACTTGCCCATTGGACTTTGACTCCACAAACATTTTTCCTTACTTCCCCTCACCACATCATACAGAGCTGTAAACATGCAAAATAAACTCCCTTCCTAGTTGGCTTGCAGTTTGTTTCTGTCAGTGGGAGAGAAGGCTGGAAAGAAGCTGGACAACAAAAAGAAGAAAGAAGTCTTTTTTTTTCTACCTGGGGTTATGCCTCCAGCAGAAGAAGTACTCATGGGTTCTAGCTCCAGCAGCAAAAACAACACCTATGCATGACTTCAGGCTCCCCAGGTCCTGCAGGATAATGAGAGTGTGTGCTCCTAGCTTTCCTGAAGAGAAATAGAGATGATAATTAAAACAGCAGCACCAGTGGGGTCCCATCAGTCTTAGCAGCCAAGTAAACACAGGCTTTGCAAACACACCATTTTTCCTTAAATTCCTCAAACCCTAGGCATGAATGAGGCTTTCTGTGGTTGCTAATCCCTGGGTAATGTTTCTTTTTACCATTTTGTAATTCTAGCCTCCATCCAGGATGATTTCTTTACAGTTTTGTTGAGATATAACTGTGTGAACCCCAAAGATCTGAGACAGGACTCAATTAATTTAGAAAGTTTATTTTGCCAAGATTGAGGACAAATGCCCATAACACAGCCTCAGGAGGTCCTGATGACAAGTGCCCAAGGTGGTCAGAGCACAGTTTGGCTTTACACATTCTAAGGAGACATGAGACATCAAGTAACATATGCAAGAACATTGGTTCCATCTGGAAAGGCAGGACAATTTGAATCAAAGGCAGGAAGACTTGAAGTGGGGAGGGGACTTTAAGGTCACAGGTGAATAACAGACAAATGGTTGCATTCTTTTAAGTTTCTGATTAGCTTCTCCAAAGGAGGCAATTAGATATACATTTATTTCAGTGAGCAGAGGGGTGACTTTGAATAGAATGGGAGGTAGGCTGGCCCTAAGCAGTTCCCAGCTTGACTTTTCCCTTTAGCTTAGTGATTTTGGGGCCCCAAGATTTATTTTCCTTTCACATTTCCCCCCTTTTCTTTTTAAAAATCATTTGGAGAAGGCATTTTAGAATAAAATGGGTCTCTGGTCTCAGGTTTTGTCTGATCTCTCATGGCTAGGATGGTTTATTCCTAGAAAGGTAGGTCCCAAGTTATTAGGAAAGCTCATTTTTAGCATGTTTTGAATTCTTATGTCCTATGAAGAGAAAATAGGGGGAAGAAGAGCGAAAAACAACAACAAACAAAAGAACAATCCTGGAAAATTGACATAGGCCATATTACTCTGAAGCCTATATATCAGTAGGCAGGTATGAAAATGGCTTATGTATGTAAATAGGTTGCTGTTAGTTTCTTCTGAAGTTTAAGTTGTCTGGCTTCATTTCACAGGGCTTCTTTTAAGCCCTGTGAAATGAAGCCAGACAACTTCAGCTTAGTTTTCAGTGACTCCAAATTAGAAAAAGTGAGGTGAAAAAAAGAAGGAAAAAACATAGAAAACATTATTTTGAAGACTTGTAGCCAAAATAAATCAGAATTCAGTCCAAACTGTAGAAAATAATAAAAATTGAAAAATATTAGGCAAGACTAGAATCTAACAACAGGTGTACTATAGTTTTTGAAACATAATTTTTCTCTTCAGTTTCCCATATTTACTAAAGATAAATCATGGTAGGGCTAATTTGCTTTATTATACTTGGCCTGATTATTTGTATATACTGCAGCAAGAATATATATATTTTTTACATAGGCTTTTAAATTGGCTTTGATGGAACTTTGTTCCATAGAAGGAATCTCAGATGAGATTTTTGTAAAGCCGAGCCCAGCCATGGATTTTTACCATCAAATACCTATGAGTTGAGTGAATTCGTCTCTTTTTGAGGTCCCAAGACAAACTTGGGGCTCCTGGGCCTGTCAGAAAGTGACATTCTCTACTTACCACAGATCAGAAACCCTGTACAGATACTGTGTAGATAAGGTATAAGGCCAGTTTTCCCAAAGGGGATTTTATTGGCTCCATAAGTCAAGTTTGATTCCTTAAAGGAAAGCACACCATTCCACTCAAAGCCTTGGTGAAATAACCAGTTTCTCCAATTGTGTACTGCTACAAATGAAAACAGATTCTTATTGCACTTACGCAAATAACTCTATTGCCATAAGTTAAGAATACTCACAAATAGTTTCCAAATTCTAGAGAAATCAGGTAGAGAGAAACAAGTATGCTCCAAATTCTGTTCACAGGAGTATACTAAATTGTTAAAAGCTGTCAATAGCTCAAAAGAAAAGTTCCCTTGACTCTGAAAAACAAAACAAAGGATCAACAATGTTTTATGCAAAAAGTTAAAAAGATTACTTCAGACTTCTATTAGTTTAGTCCATGCAGTTAATGCTTGTTCTGCTTGATATTTATGAACATTTCAGCTGTCTGTGAATCCTGAAAGTTTTTCCTTTATTCTGATGTTACAATCTCCAGAGTTATCAGAAACCTGCACTCAAGAGCACCTGTTAGAGTTTTATAGTTGATTATGAAACCACCTTCTAAAGATGACCTAAACAAGACAATTGTCTGTGGATGACAGAAAGTTTCAGGACAGCCATAGTCAAAGACACAATTGACAAGGAAATTTGTTACCTCTGTGGCACACAATAATTTAACATAATAATTATAATTATTACTTATAATGTACATTAAGCCATATCAGAATTATAGGAGTTTCTCATAATTTTGGAACACATACCAATAACATATTTATACAAATACAGCCCAAAGAAAACCAAACACTGTTTCATATTTGACAATGCTTCGTGTATAATTTTTATACCAAATAAGCCAAATATGTCATTTTTGGACTTTAGGGACCCTAATATCTTAAAAGATTAATTAGGCTAGAAAAAGACATAATTTATAATTTGATTTGGAAAGTTTGTCAAATATCAAAGGTTTAAAACACTTGATCATAGGTCATTGTAAAATAACTCATTCATTTAACCAAAGTGATAAAGATCCAAAAAAAGGTGAAAACATTTATTCTTTGAGAGAGGACACTTAATTTTCCAAACAATAAGCCCTAATAGTAACAGCATGAAGCCCTGTCATAAAGACACATGTACACGTATGTTTACTGTGGCACTATTCACAATAGCAAAGACTTGGAACCAACCCAAATGTCCATTAATGATAGACCTGGATTAAGAAAATGTGGCACATATACACCATGGAATACTATGCAGCCCTAAAAAAGGATGAGTTCATGTCCTTTGTAGGGACATGGATGAAGCTGGAAACCATCATTCTGAGCAAACTATCGCAAGAACAGAAAACGAAACACCGCACGTTCTCACTCATAGGTGGGAACTGAACAATGAGAACACTTGGACACAGGGTGGGGAACATCACACACCAGGGCCTGTTGTGGGGTGAGGGAAGGGGGAGGGATAGCATTAGGAGATATACCTAATGTAAATGATGAGTTAATGGGTGCAGCACACCAACATGGCATATATATACATATGCAACAGACCTGCACATTGTGCACACATACCCTAGAACTTAAAGTATAAAAAAAAAGCATGAAGCCAATTAAATTTTTTAAAATTTTACAATCTATAAAATTTTAATCTTGATCACAAGATATAACTTCCATAAACCTTTATAACCTATATAACCTTCATTAATGAGTTGGTTAATGCTTCAAGAAAACCTTGTTAATCCAACACAGGGGCCTATATCCTGGTTTTGCATCAGTGTGCTTTTCACACCAATAGTTAATTTATAAAGAAATAGAACTTATTTTATCTCTTAAAATCATCCCTTACAATCTCATATGCCCAACTCTTCCATGATAGTCCCTGGGCCTTGAGGAGTTGAATGGCTTTAATTTCTGGCCCTGTGTCTGGGCAATGCAGTTTATTTTGATTGGCATCTTCTATGGGGCCTGAAGATGAGGCTTTAACTGCTGTCAGTGTTTAAGATTTGGACATGGTGTCCTTTTTAGACCCAGGAGTCAAAACGCTGTAACTTAATGTCACAAGTACTTTAAAAGCACATATAGAAAGATACACGGATGTAATAACCTTAATTTGAAAAAAAATGTTTTTTAATCTTGTTTTTTTTTCCTAAGCAAACCCAAACATAATAATAATGGCATAGGAATTATTTCAATAAAACATAAAATCTGTTAGGCCAGTTACCAAAAGCCAAAAAAAAGACCTTCTGCAGTATATAGAACATTACGTTGGAAGGGAACATTTCCTTTAGATCTTTAAGAAAACATTAGCCTCAGATCACAACAAAAAGAACTTGAGAAAAAAACTTATATGAGCTGAAAATGAGTTGAAGGAGAGTGTTATTTCATGCCTTTTAAAAGGGGAGAGAAAACTGAAAATGGTGAGATGCAATAGAACTTAAACTTTGGGTTAAACAAAAAATTAAAATCTCTTATAATTTATTAAGAGTAAATCAATCCCTTAAGGAAATTTTGTTGTTCTAATTAATTCTTTAGTGTATAAGTGCTTTTTTTTACATTAAACCCAATCTCTAGAAAGACCATTATAATTTCCCTTTAATTATAGACAACTTGATCATATAAAAGTTTTTTTTAATAAATCCTTTTATATTGTGACTGACACAGACCATTCATGACATGCTTGGACTTTCTGCTTTGTCCTGAATATCCCTCTTTCTTAAACAACCAGTCATTTTATTCTAGGTCTAAATTTACCATACAAGTTTCTTTCTTATATACAACTATTTCTCTTTAAGCTTTCTTTCCAAAAAATACCTCTTTATTTCTATAACTTCCTTTACATCTTTCTTATTTCCTGTTTTTCTAATCTAGTTTTATACGTAACCTTTGAATTAGACAAAAATTATTCACCTTTTTTAAAAGGACACTTTTTTAAGAAAGAATATTTTCCTACAATATTTTTTTATAGAAAAATACCCAAATAATGAAATATATATTATTTAATTTAATATAACTTTAGAGTCTAAATTACGACAAGTTTCTCTACAAGTATTTATCCCATTACATTTGCCCACATATTTTATTTTATTGGTTTACCTAGATTGTTTATGAAAATTGCAATAGTCATGATGTGAAGTTATGAAACTCGCCATTGCAAAATTCTAACTGAGACAGTGAAAAAGATATGACCTAACTTACTCCACCTTGCTTCTAACTTCCAAGCTGTCCTTGTTCATTCTTGGACTTTGGAAGAAACTTAGTTTAGCTTTGAAACAAAGATGATAACAGTCCTTTCCCAAAACAAACCTCCTTCTGCCTGTGGACTCGACTGCCGAAAACCACAAGATTAGAAGTTATGGTAATTTTACTAAATAATTCAAGATGTAGCTATTTTCATTAAACCAATATCAATGTCTTATTTATTAAAGATTACACAAGCAAAGATCATTCTGTCTTGGGCTGTGTTTATAGTTTTGTAACTCCTATGCCAAATTTTAACACCTTATAGTATTTGGCAGGGATAAGTATGAAATTACTTGATTGATAAATGCAAACAAAAATGTATGCTGGCAATTCTTAAGACATTTCTCATGTTACTTTACCAATAATCTTAAAGCTAGCTTATTTATTAAAGATTTTACTTAAGTCATGTAAACTTGAAAAAGCATTTGATTAGTCTTTCCTTTTTCTGATGAAGTATTTGATTTAAGTGCTTTTATTTTTCTTTAAGCCAGTTAATTAGAGTTCCTTTATATATTTTTCAGTAGTGAAACTACTGAAAACTTTAGTACACAACACACAAATGCATAGACATATTAGGCATACCAACACGAGTACATCTTATAGATTCATAAAAACCTTTTTTTCCCGTTCTTAGACTTTCAGATTCTTGATAATCTGTTTCACAACCCTAGGCAGCTGTCCGCTAAATAGCTTTAAATTTGCATATGAAAGGAAACAACTCAGATGAAAATCAAATAGCAAAATTTATATCATAAGGTATGGAGAGAAAAAGTGTGGTGTGCTAGATGGAGATTAAAGATGAACACCAAATCAAACATAAAATCATAAAAATCTACCGTCAGATTGTATAAAGAGACCAATTTTATTTAGATATGGACTACCTATCTTTTTTTTTTTTTTTTTTGATATGGAGTCTCGCTATGTCACCCAGACTGGAGTACAGTGGTGCGATCTCGGCTGACTGCAAGCTCTGCCTCCCAGGTTCATGCCATTCTCCTGCCTCAGCCTCCCAAGTACCTGGGACTATGGGTGCCCACCACCATGCCTGGCTAATTTTTTGTATTTTTAATAGAGATGGGGTTTTGCCATGTTAGCCAGGATGGTCTCAATCTCCTGACCTTGTGCTCCACCCACCTCAGCCTCCCAAAGCGCTGGGACTACAGGCATGAACCACTGTGCCCAGCTGACTACCTATCTTTTAACTGGATCTCTAAGCTCTGGGCAGAGCCCACACTGAATCCTGGGTTTCCAAAAAGGGAGAATTATTGTGAGGCTAGACCATGTGATGTTTCTACAGTGCACTTAAAAAATTTTTTTTAAACAAACACATTTCTAAGTGTCTAAACTACACTCTTCTTAAAAAATAAAAAACCCAAGAGCAGCCTCTGTTGTAATAATAATTTTAGTCAATAAATCCTGTAATGCAATACAAAAGCAAGCAGTTTAAGAGCTGAGATGAACTTGTCTGTTTACACTCTTGGCATTCCATAAGGAAAAACAGGTTTCACTTCCAAAGGGAGTCTGGTGCATTCGCCATTTTTTTAAGGAAACCCAGACTACTATAAATGATTTTAGGTCCCTCATGCAGCAGAGGGTGCAAGAGAAAGGAGAGACAGCAGAAGTAAATGAAGAAAACAGAATCCAGTCAACTGAGAAAAAAAAAAAAAAACACTTTTGCTCAAAAAAAGGACAAGGTCCTAGAAGAGAAAAAACAAAAAAACCCAAAACATTAAGGCCTTTTAAATACAAACATGCACACATGCACACATACACACACACATCTTGGATATGAACTTTTAATTAAGCTGACTTTTAACCATTGAGCTCTTTGTAAAATAATTTTTAAAATTCTCATTACTATATTTCAGCTAGGACAAATTGTTGCTATTTCAGAAGCATCAAGTATCAAACCCAAAAGGCCTTGAATTAGGAACAAAACTGAGGCTGTCGTGGTGGAAAAAAAAAGACAGAACCTTAGCTGTGGAACTGCAGCATGGGGTGACAGCCAAGGCCAGCAAAAAGGTGGCCTCGTTATGTAAATAAAGACCCTCTAGCAGTTAAAATTTAAAAATCCTTCTTCTTTTTTACCTTTTGCTGGCCATTTCTCTCCCCCACTACACCACCTTTGTGTGTGTGGTGAGGGTAATTTAGCCACTTCAGAGGGCTTGTTCCCCATAATTTGGAACTTTCCTTTGGATTTGATCAAGTCAGATAGAGTTGATCAAACCCAATGGGAAAAGACTGAAACAACAAAAACAGAAACAAACAACAACAACAACAAACAGTTAAGCAAAACAAACAATGGCACAACTTGTATGGTCATTATGATCTAATGGTAAAGAGAAATTAAGACCAGCTGGTTGTTAATCTTAACTTTAGCCAAGACAAAACCCAATTCAGTAACTTACTTAGGGATGGGTCTCAATCTGTAGACTGCTCTCTACCATCCTAAAAGCAGGAAAAACAAAACAAAACAAAACTCAACTTCCCTTTTGGAAGCGAGCTCAAACTCCATAAAGCAGTTACCTGCCTTCCATCGTCACAGAAATAGGAAATCTTGCCTTCCTTGTTGGAAGCAAGTAAAACTCCAAAAACAGAGGAGTTGTACAGTGAAATAAACTTTAGATCTCAACCAAATTTTGGAAGATCAGGGACTCTCTGGAGTGCGTACTCTCAGACCTCAGCAAATTGTCCTGTAGGTTTGAGCCATAAAGTTAGCTTATGCTGGTACCAAGCACCAATAGGAGAATTGTCAAAGATCAGGGATATTACCACTTAGAACCCCCTTGTAGTTACTAAAATGTGAACCCTGAAGATCTGAGACACATCTCAGTTAATTTAGAAAATTTTGCCATGTTGAGGTTGCACACCCATGACACAGCCTCAAGAGATCCTGATGACATGTACCCAAAGTGGTCAGAGCACAGTTTGGTTTTATACACTCTAGGCAGACAATCAACACACGCAATATAAACATTGGTTCAGTCTGGAAAGGCGTGACAACTTGAAGCACAGCCGGGGAGACTTGAAGCGGGGAGGGGGCTTCAAGGCCATAGGTTGATATGAGACAAAGAGTTGCATTCTTTTGAGTTTCTGATTAGCTTATCCAAAGGAGGCAATCAGATATGCATTTATCTCAGTGAACAGAGTGGGTGACTGAATAGAATGGAGGGTACGTTGGCCCTAAGGAATTCTCAGCTTGATTTTTCCCTTTAGCTTAGTGATTTTGGGGCAAGATTTATTTACCTTTCACAATGGACATACAATAAACTATGTATATATCTAAAGTGTATAATTTGATCAACTTTAACATAAGTATAGACTGTGATATCATCATTGCAATAAAAATAATGGACAGCTCCATCACTTCCAAAAGTTTATTGTGCTTCTTGGCAATCTCTCCCTCCCCTTTCCTGCCTGCTGATCGGCTTTCTGTGATTATAGCTTGCATTTTATAGAATTTTATATAAATGGAATTATATGTTATATAGTATGCACTTCTTTTAATTTTTTTTTTGAATTTTTACTTACCATAATTAAACTAATTCCTGTTGTTGCATGTTTCGATTGTTTTTTCCTTTTTATTGCTGAATAGTACTCCATTATGTGAATATACTGCAATTTATTTATCTATAACTCTGTTGATAAACATTTGGGTTGTTTCCAGTTTTGAGCCATTATATATAAAGCTTCTGAGCATTTTTGTACAAGTCTTTGTATGAGTATCTGCTTTCACTTCATTTAGGTAAATACCTATGTTTGGGATGGCTGAATCATATGGTAGTCATATATCTAACTTTTTAAGAAACAACCAAAATTGTATTATTTTACATTCCCGCCAGCAGTGTATAAGAATTCCACTTGTTCCAAATCCTTGTCAACACTTGGTATAATTAATGTTTTTAATTTTAGCAGCTCTACTCTTTCCAACATTTTTGTAACCAGTTCCCTAAATTAAAGTACCTCTGTTTAAAACACCTGCAGTGACTTCTTTCTTCCTAGTTGGGTGATGACTCAATACAAGTATTAGGTGACTCAACACTCACTACCTGTTAGATGAATGAATTATTGCGTTATTTAGAGGAAAGCTCTCAGGGATATAAAAGGTTGAAAAAGTAAGAATCATTTCTAGGCAGTCAGAGACTATGATGAAATGACACTACAAAAACTCTATTTTAAACATAGACACAGAAAGAAGCAATAAAAAAATCTCTAACAAATACACAGGGGAAGGTTCAGAGGCTTGGAATAAGAACCATTTAAGAGTAGGAAAGAATAGTAAGTAGCTAGTGTTTGAAAATAGACTAAGTAATTGGAGAGTACAGATGAAGGTCAGGTAATTTAACAAGAAAGAGTGAATAGGAATGGCAATCAATAGAAAAGATAATGGCTTACAAAGAATGGAGAGAGTTCCCAAGGGCAAGTTTGAAGAAGGAGGAGTTTCATGGGGACCAATTAGCCTAAAAGTTTAACCGAAGGTGAGAAAATACAAATGGCTTGCAATAAACTCTGAACAGTATATTACAAAGTATGCAGATTATAGAGAAACAAAGGCTGTGAACAGGGGCAAGCAGCCCACGTGCCCTTGGGCAGATTCAGAAATGGATGTGATACTGACACAGGCACTGGCTCTGGTGCCTGCCCAGCCTGTTTCTTCTGGGTTGGTGACTCGGTGGGGTGGGTGGTATGAGTCAGTTTGCTGTAGGCAGATACACGAGTCCTTCTATCCCACTGATTAGGGAAGGAGCTAGAGGAGAAGGGGGGACTACTGGCTTTGGGAAGAAAGGAGGACTCTTGCTTTGTGTGTGGAGAAGCTGGACACAATGCCTCCTCCTCTCAACCTCGCCGTGTATTTGTTGCTTACACCACCTTGTCTTATGGGGTTTCCTATATATTCACACTGCAGCCCCTACCACCTGTACCCTCAGGAGGATGGGAGCTGTGTTTTCTAGCTCCATTGCTCTTCCACAGCCCTAGGAACAATGACAGTAATTCGTTCGTTTCTTTAAATATTCATGGAGCTCCTACTCCGTGTCAGTCTCCAGGGGTAGGAAGATGAAGACATAATTCCTGAGCTCAAGGAGGTCACAGCACAGCGGGAAAGATGGACACATCAGTAGTTCCCTATAAGAGCATGCGAGAAGTGCTATAAAAGAGGTATTCATCAAGAGGCAAGGAAGTAGGCAAAGTTCTACAGCTGAACTGGAGCTGGCTTTGACAGGGGGCTTAAGGACAAGTGGGGGTTTGCCAAGCAGAGAAGGCAGGGGAGGGGGAACAGGGAAGCCAGGGGAGCAGGAACAACAAGAGAGGTAGGGAGGTTGGAAAGCATCCAGAGAAAAGTGAAGTTTGAGGTTCCTGGTGTGCAGGGACTGAAGTATGGCTGACAGCTAGAGTAGAGGGAGAAGGAGAGTTGCAGCATCTTCCAGAAAGTTGCTAGAACTAGGCCAGAAGATGCTAGGGGAACAGTAAGAAGGGTGCAAGGGAAACAGGTTTTCAGGTTGCAGATTGTAGAGACAGTGGTAAACAAGTAGTGTTCTTTTTATACAATTATTGTCTCTATTTGCAAGCTGCACTGCCCACCATCAGCTGGGTATCCTCTGATGTTAGAACTTGACCTCACCTCTGATTGAGAAGGGAAGTGAAAAGGAAGGGGAATACAATAGTTACAGATGAGGCTGGCACTGAACATTGTATTTAAAGAGCCTGATGGGGCAGTGGGGACATGCTGTGTAAGTGTCAAGAAGACATCAGTGTTTGAAAGCAGAGATGTTGGGATCTGACCCAGCTGTGGCTACAGAGAGAATCTTATGGTAGACATAGGAGATGAAATGAGAAATCAGTTGGGAGGCGTGTGCAGGGGGAAAAAGTGTGAGGGCCAGACGCATGGTAATTTTGCCACAAATGGAAAAGGAGGAGGTGGATACAACAGACATTTTAGCAGAAGAACTGGCAGAAATTGGAAGTGATTGTGTGGAGGCTGAATGACAGGAAGGGGTCAGGCCTGCAAGGCAGAGCAGAGGGTGGTGGTCTTGACGGAGACCGGGAATGGAGGGCTGGAGGGAAACCATGGGTTGATAGGTTGGATTCCTGCCTGTGGAGGAAGCAAATGGAGGTGTTAGGATGTCACTGGAAATGAGTGCCTTGCGCTTAGGAAAGAGACATAAGTCACGTGTAGATTTAATCACCAGAAGCACACACATGGTGGCTGACTACTGGAAAGGGTGAGATTGCTTTAGGAGAATGAGTGAGTGAAGGAACATGAGACCACGGATGGATGAGACCCAGGAGAATATCAGGGCTCAATGACAGGGTAGGAACAGAAGCCAATAAGGGGTTGGAGGATTTGTCAGGGAGAAAACCCTGCAGAGGAGGAGCGTTCAAGGAGGAGCGGGCTCAGAAGCATCGAAGCTGTGTGGGGGCTGGAGGGAAGGCTTTGGGTTTGGCATTCGGGATGTCATGGGTGGCAGGGGTTGGGGTGGGTGGCAGAAAATGTGACAGCAGAGGAAGCAGATGTAGGCCAGTCTTGCAAGGACAGAAGGCAGGCCCTGGCACAAAAAAAAAGGCTGGTATTGGCTTAAGGGTGGGGTAGACTTGAGAGTGTGGGTAGACAGAGAAAAGGAATTGGTGGAGATGGGAAGGTGAAGGGAAATTAAGGAACCAAGTGTAGTAACTTACGAGGAGAAAGTCATAAGCCAAGGGGAGACAGTCATAAGCCAAGAGGAGGGATGAGTCTTCTTGTGCCTCTGACAAACAGGAGGGAAGGTGGAGGAAGGTGCAAATGGGTCTGGGGGTGGTGGGCAGGCATCAGAGCCAGGTCAGGAGATGGACAGCTAAATCACCCAGTTAGAGGCAGGGAGGAAGAAGCCAGGCATTAGAAAGGATAATTTAGATGCAAAACATTACAAACCCCATATTCAATTTATTAAATTCTCTTTTCACTTTTTCCTTCTCCATATTTTATTTTAAAAATATTTTGATACTTTAATAAAGCAGGCCTATTTTATCTCTCTCAGTGCTAGGTAATGGAAATCCAGACCTTGAAATAACAGGCACTTTCAATTGCTGGTGAAAAAAATCATAGCTAGTTAAGGAGAAGGAAATATATCCCTCTTTCCCTAACTGAAACAAATAAAACTAAATGAAAACACAAAATGTTCTTCTACATCATTTAACTATGGTTGCCAATGTTATTAATATTTCTAATACAAGAGTTTTACGATGGATCTTAACTTCAGAGACTGTTGCTGTGGCTTGTGGAAGTAATCTGTAGCTTCTGTGAAGTCTGTAATTCTCACTGATCTTGCTTTAAAAAACACAAAAAATTAGCCAGGCGTGTTGGCGGGCGCCTGTAGTCCCAGCTACTCAGGAGGCTGAGGCAGGAGAATGGCGTGAACCCGGGAGGCGGAGCTTGCAGTGAGCCGAGATCGTGCCACTGCACTCCGGCCTGGGGAACAGAGCAAGACTACGTCTCAAAAAAAAAAAAAAAAAAAATGTGTTGCTCTGGTAATATTCCATTTGAGATCTGTTTTCTGGAAGGTATGGGTACCTGTGCATCTTCTCTGCTAAGTCAGAAGAGGATTATGAGCACTTCCATCATATCTTATTTGCACAAAGGTAAAATAATAATAACAATAAACTAAAACCTATGACAATTTAGGGAACTGGTTACAAAAATGTTGGAAAGAGTAGACTCTAAAATTAAAACATAAATAAAGTTTGAAAGGATTGAACAATGAATCTTAAACTGCGGAATGTAAAATAATACAATTTTTGTTTCTTAAAAGTAGATATATGACTACCATATGATTCAGCCATCCCAAACATAGGTATCTTATTTAAACAAAGAGTTTGAAAGAATAACTCATCTAAATTAATGTTTAAGTATTTTATAATTAAATGTTTGAGAAGACACGTGAGAAATGAAAACATGACTAAGCTTGGGGTTGACGTTAGCATGTCAATGGAGACGCCCTACGTAACTGTGGACCATTCTTTACAGTTTTGCACAGCTGAGGGGGCAGATGAAGAAGATTCTGGGGGCCCAAGGAGGCATAAAAGGGGCTCTGAAACTGAAGTCAAAGGACTAGAGGACCTCTTCTTTCTAGTCAGATCTTTGATAGAGAGTCTTGGGCCACCTCCACGAGTTGTTGTGATGAAGGAAAAGCAGCACCAAGGGGAACTTCTTCCTGTTCTTGCTCTTTGGAAGCCATTAGGGGGCTGGCTTGCTAATGACCGCACAGCTGTCTCTGTTTGCAGAGACAAGCTGCTTATCCACCTCAGCAGGATGTCCCTTTGAATCACTTTTTCAATAGTGAAGATAAAGTCACAGAGACTCAGCCATTCTCTATGACCAAAACCTTCTCTTGGTGCCAAGAACATGTCTCTGTGAGATGCTAGATGGATCTCGGGGAGCAATCTGAGGCTGGAAGTGGGAGAATTAGTTAAACAGCTCCATTGGAAACTGTGATGCAATAATTAGCTTTGGTACCATTTCAGGAATTCAGGCACATGACTTTTTTCTACAGTTCTTTCCATGAACCTCCATCACAAACAACTACCTACTCTCAGGAGGTTTCTCTGGATGTAGTCCCCTGATTGCCTGCTTCAGAAACATCTGGGGCATGCATGAAAAATCCAGGTTCTTGGGTCTTGTTCTATGCTCTCAATCAGTATTGCTGGGTGCCGTGCACAGGAATCTGAATGGTAAACTTTCTAGAAGATTCGCTACAATCTAAGTTTGAGAACCCCTGCTTATAGGTGAGAATCTCAGTTTGAGTAGAACTAGGCAATTTCTTAGGTTTGCTCAACGGCTCATTCTCAGCCTGCTTTGGATCCTTTCTGCTGTCTGCCTCTAGCCAGCATGATCCTGGCTCTCCTCTCACCGTTCCCATAGGGATGCTCAGGACATGCAAAGGTATTTTTCATGCTGGTTCTGAAAAAACACAAAGATAAGTCTTATGCCAAAAATGGACAAATAACTGACAACTTCCATGAAGGCAAGTGAAACATCTTGGGTGACCCGAGCCACAGCCCAGCTCCATCGCAGCTGCTGTCATCCATGCTATCTGTGTGCAGTTATCCGACCACTTTAAATACCATTTGTGCGCTCGTTTAAGCAGCCCTGGAGGATGGGAAGTTTCAAGGAGCCTTTTATGACCAGAATTTGTCATTTAGAGAGGCAGTATGCAAACCAAGCTTTGCTGGCTCCTCTGCTCTGTGGGCATCCTGGCCTTTTCATTTTATGACCCACCATGAATAACTTGCACGATGCTCCAACTCCCTGTTAGTCGGATGTCACGAGCTCACTTTTTCATCCCAGGTCTATACTTTAATGCCATTTAGCAATGATCTTCCTTGGGATTCTGTGTTTTTATTGCTTGTCATGACACCACAGGAGCATGTTTTCCAGAATGCACTGAGGCATACATATTACTCACTATGGAGGAAGCCATCGGTTCACAGGAAATAAAGCTGAACTATGACAACACATTGATTCCACCATTTCTCATGTTAGTAATTTTCTATTTGGAGAGTCTGCAGATGAATTCATGGGCTGACTCAGTTTCTTACTGTGTGAAGGCTACACGATTCTTGCAATTATAATTACCCAGCTATAATATCTGACACCACTATATTTATCAGAAAGCACAAACCCATATCCTAAGTCCATGCCATACCATTAAGCATCTTTATGAAAAGATTCTGGGCTATCTTATGAATCTTGAAATGTATCAGCAAATGGAAAATTAGGATTTATTTTTCTTTCACATCAGCCCTGAAACATTCAGACTATTATTTCCTTTGGACATTTGGAATCCACAAACCAAAATCAAGATTGCCAATATTCGAAGTTGTCTATTTTATATATATTATTACATTAGCTATTTTATTTACAAAGAGACCCCAGCTTCAGGGTTCCTTGGTCTAGGAGACGATACCAATACCAATCACTGGGAAGGCCTGGTCCCTGAAAAGTAGGTAGAAGAAGGCATACCAGCTGGGAACCTTGGGACCCAAAGATTGACATGGTGGTGAGTTCCTTGGGTTTTTGACTAGGTACTGGAGGAGTCAGTGACCCAGAAATGTCAACAAGTTTCTTTCTTTCCTTTTTTTTTTTTTTTTTTGAGAGTCTCACCCTGTTGCTCAGGCTGGAATACAGTGGTGCAATCTCGGCTCACTGTAACCTTTGCCTCCCAGGTTCAGGCGATTCTCATATCTCAGCCTCCAAGTAGCTGGGATTACAGCTGTGCACCACCACGCCCAGCTAATTTTTGTATTTTTAGTAGAGATAGGGTTTCGCCATTTTGGACAGGCTGGACTCAAACTCCTGGTCCCAAGTGATCTGCCCACCTTGGCCTCCCAAAGTGTTGGGATTACAGATGTGAAGCCCTGTGCCCAGCCAAATGTCAACAAATTTCTTATCAAAAAAGAAAAGCCCAATTTATTCTAAGTATGTAAGGCTGGTTCAACATTTGAAATTTATTCATTGTAATCTACCATGTAAAAAGGTCTAGGAAGAATGAAACCACGTGATTATATTAATCAATGCATTAAAACATTTGACAGAATTCAACACCCATTCACGACAAAAATAAAAAAACCTAGAAAAATAGGAATGTGGGGAGCTTCCTCAATTTGTTGAAAGGTATCTAAGAAAAACTTACAGCTAACATTATATTTAATGATGAAAGGCTGAATGATGTCCTTCTAAAATCAAGAATAAGCCAAGCATGTCTGTTTTTACGACTCTTATTCAACATAGTGTTACAAATTCTAGCCAGCGCAATAAGGCAAGAATAAGAAATAAAAGACATACATACAGATTGGAAGGAAAGAAAGAAAACTGTCCTTGTTTTCAGAGGATATGGTTGTCTGTTCAGAATATCTCAAGGAATGAAAAAGAAAACTGTCTCAAAACAACAAGCAAGGCCGGGAGCAGTGGCTCACGCCTGTAACCCCAGCACTTTGTGAGGCCAAGGTCGGGAGTTCAAGACCAGCCTGACAAACCCCATCTCTACTAAAAATACAAAACAAAACTAGCCAGGCATGGTGGTGCATGCCTGTAATCCCAGCTACTTGGGAGGCTGAGGCAGGAGAATCGCTTGAACCCAGGAGGCGGAGGTTGTGGTGAGCTGAGATCACGCCACTGCACTCCAGCCTGGGCAATAAGAGCAAAACTCCATCTCAAAAAACAAACAAACAAACAAACAAACAAAAACTAACATGCAAGTTCAGGAAAGTGACAGAATACAAGGTAAACATAAAAAAAGTACTTCTATATGCTTGCAATAAACAAGTGGACACCAGAATTAAAAATACAATACCATTTACAATTGCTGAAAAAATAAAACACCAAGGTGTAAATCTAACAAAACAGATACAGGATTTGGATGCTGAAAAGTACAAAGTGCTGATGAGAGAAACCAAAGAAATTCTAAATAAGTGGAGACACATCATGTTCATGGGTTAAAACACTCAGCATAGTAAAGATGTCAATTCTCTTCAAATTGATATCAAAGTTCCAGCAAGAATTTTTGTATAGACAAGTTTATACTCAAATTTATATGGCAATGTAAAGAAACTAGAACAGCTAAAATGACTTTAATAAAGAAGAACAAAGCAGGAAGAATGCATCTAGCCAATCTCTAGACTTCTTATTTAGCTTTGGCAATCTAGAATGTGTGGCATCAGCAGAGAGATAAACACAGAGGTCAAGGGAACAGAATAGAGAACTCAGAAAGAGGTCTACATAAATATGTCCAACTATTTTTTGACAGATGCAAAAGCAATTCTATGGAGGAAAGATGGCCTTTTTCTTTTCTTTTTTTACTTTTAGACTCAAGAGTACATGTGCAGGTTCGTTATATAAGTAAACTCAAGCTGTAGGGATTTATTATACAGATTATTTTGTCACCCAGGTACTAAGCTTAGTACATGTTAGTTATTTTTTCAGATCTTCTCCCTCCTCCCACCCTCCACCCTCAGGAAGGCCCCAATGTCTGTTGTTCCCTTCTTTGTGTCCATGTGTTCTCATCATTTAGCTCCCACTTATAAGTGGGAATATTCAGTATTTGTTTTTCTGTTCCTGCATTAGTTTGCTAAGGATAATGGCCTCCAGTTCCATCCATATTTCTGCAAAGAACATGACCTCATTCTTTTTCATGGCTGCATAGTATTCCATGGTGTATATGTACCACATTTTCTTTATCCTATTTACCACTGATGGCCATTTAGGTTGATTCCATGTCTTTGCTTTTGTAAATAGTGCTGCAATGAATATACGTGTGCATGTGTCTTTATGGTAGAACAATTTCTATTCCTTTGGGTATATACCCAATAATGGGATTGCTGGCTTGAATATAAGTTCTGTTTTTAGTTCTCTGAGGAAACGCCCCACTGCTTTCTACAATGTTTGAACTAATTTACACTCCCACCAACAGTGTATAAAACGTTCCCTTTTCTCCACAACCTTGCCAGCAAAAAATAGCCTTTTCAACAAAGGATGCTGGAGCAATTGAATATCCATAGGAAAAAAAGTGACCATCAGTCTAAGTCTCATGCCTTACCCAAAAGCGAACTCAAATTAGGTCCTGGATCTAAATGTAAAATGTAAACCTATAAAACATTTAGGAGAAAGAAATCAGAGAAAATATTCAAGGGCTAAAGCTAGGCAAGGAATTCTTATACTTGAAACAGAAACCATTGAGTCCTAAAATGAAAAACTGATAAATTGGATTTCATCAAAAGTAAAGACTTTTGCTCTGCTAAACACCTTGCAAAGAGAATAAAAAGGCAAGTTAGCAGACTACAGGAAAATATTCGTAAACCACATATCTGATAAAGGACTGTGTTGGTCCGTTTTCACACTGCTATAAAAAATACCTGAGACTGGGTAATTTATAAAGAAAAGAGGTTTAACTGACTCACAGTTCCACATGGCTGGGAAGCCTCAGGAAACTTACAATCATGGCAGAAGGCAAACGGGAAGCAAGGACCTTCTTCATATGGGGGCAGGAGAGAGAAAAGTGAGGAATGAACAGGGAAGAGCCCCTTGTAAAACCATCAGATCTCATGAAAACTCACTCACTATCGTGAGAACAGCATGGGGAAAACCGCCCCCATGATCCAACCACCTCCTTCCCACCACACATGGTGATTACAGTTTGAGATGAGATTTGAATGGGGACATACAGCCAAACCATATCAAGGACTAATATCTAGAATATATAAAGAACTCTCAAAACCCAATAATAAACAAAAATTCCAATTAGAACATGAGAGAAAGGAAAAGACTACTATAGATGCCAATTAAGCACATAAAAAGTATTGGATATCATTAGCCATGAAGGAAGGATGAAACTATTTATTGAGGGCTGGTGAGGCAGATATTGTATTAGGCATTTGTGGGGATACAGAGATGTATTAGACAAGGATCTTACCCTCAAGTAATTCACAGTCAACTAGGGGAAGGAAGTTCTAAGACAAATATGATGTCAAGGTAGTGATAAGTGTCCCAACTGGGAGAAAATAATGTCGCCTAGAGTTTCTAGCTGACATGCATCAGGAAAGATATTGTGCTGACATTTGGCACAAAGAATGGGTAGGATCTGGGCAAGAGAAGATACAATGAAAAGACATTTCAGTGTTGGAGTTGGGACAGTGTAGGGCTTGGTCGGGCTGGTGTCCTCAGATAAGAAAGGTAACACTGAGCTGGGAAATGAGGCTGGAAAGGTGAGTTAGAGTCAGGGCCAGGAGGACTGTGAAAATATTCGTTTGAAATGTGCTCCTTATGTCAAAATCAGCATGATCTATTTTGGTTACCTATGAAAAGCCTTTCCTCAGGTAACGATTCCATAAACTGAAAGCCCTTCTATTCCTAGGCTGCCACTGTGAACTTTGAAAGATGCCAGTTGCTGATCCCATCGTTCTGATGGCTGATAAAATGTGGAGACTGGAGCTAATGGAGGAAAGCTAAGGACAAAAGGAATATGTATCCATCTTCTCAAAAAACATTTGCTCCAATAGATCATCTACTTACCACAGATAGTGTCACATCAAGCAGCATATCCACAGGAAGGCCTCTTTCAATCATTTGATTTCCAAGCTTCTCTTTTAAAATGCAGACATTCTTAGCAGTTTGAGATTGGACTGGAGAGAAGGTGGTTTGAATAATTTACAGTTATGCTTTTTAAAATTTGACCATATGTTTCTATAATACCCTGTTTCATTTGCAAGCTTTTAGAAAATCCATCAGATTAGAGAGTAAGAAAAAGATCAGAGACATCTCTCTCGAGGAAGGTACAATCACTGTGTTTTTGGCATGTCCACTGGAAGTTTCAAACACATAACTTCAAACTATGTAACAGGTATGCTACTCCAAGCATGCATGGGAACTAGATCCCGGAAGCTTACATTAGGCAAAGCTTAAATTAAATAAGGGCTATCAATTAGATCACCTTCTCATCAAGCCCAGAAAAAAATCAGTGTCAAATTTGAATAGAAGAGTATCTGACCTCCCAACCTTATTTTGTGGCATAGGATAGTATTATATACAGAATATTGCTTCTTAAAATATAATGTGCACACAAATTACTTGCAGATCTTGTTGAACCTGTAGATTAGGTCTGAGCGGGACCCATGAGGATGTGAGCAACACAATAAACCAACTAGACCAAACAAACATATTCAGAGCACCTACCATTACAGAGCATGCATTCTTCTCAAATGCACACAGGATATTTTCTAGGACAGATCATATTTTAAGCAACAAGTTAAGTTTCAACAGATTTTAAAAACAGATATCCTACAAAGTACCTTCTCTGGCTACAATGGGATGAAATTAGAAATCAATAAAGAAGGAAATTTTCTAAATATCCCTCTAAATTAACAAAAAAAATCCCACAATTTTTGGCCCAGGACCTGACACACAGTAGACACTCAACACATGATAACAAGTCACATTTGGGTTCAGCGGGCATGATTATTACCAAAGAGAATCTGCCCGCCATGTGCTTACAGATTGACAGAGGAGGGAGTTGTGAGTTGCTGTTTTCATACATAGTTAAGAGAAACATTATCATTGTTTCCCATGTGAGTGGAACATGGGGGCGGTTTCCTGCATGCTGTTCCAATGATAGTGAGTGAGTTCTCATGAGATCTGATGGTTTTATAAGGGGCTCTTTCCCCTTTGCTTTCTCTCATCATTGTTTCCCAGCTCAGTGTTCCCCTTCTTATCTGAGGGCACCAGCCCAATCACCCTACACTTTCCCAACTCCAACACTTGCTCCTGCCTTTCTCTACACCTGAAATGTCTTCTCTTCACATCTCCTGTTGCCCAGATCCTACGCATTCTTTGTGTCAAATGTCAACACAATGTCTTTCCTGATGCATGTCAGCTAGAAACTCTAGATGACATTGTTTTCTCCCTATTGGGACATTTACCAATGATAAAACATTATCACTGTTTTCCCACTTTTCCCAGGGTGAGAAGTCCCAAGGTATTCACTTGCTCTTCAGGGACGGCTACATACCTTTAAGGGCTATTCTTGGCTCACATACACATACTTCTTTCTAATGGATCTTAACATTTTATGTATTTTAATAGCTGGCTTCACATTAAGCAGCATATCCACACACAGGCCTATTTCAGAGAACAATCAATGAATGTAAAACAACTTAAAATGATGGTACAAAATGAATACAAACAGTCGCCTAAATTTTTTTCTTTTCTTTCTCATTTTTTACTCTATATGTACCCAGCAAGAAGGGGCTAGTGCTGTTTTCTGATTATAGTGGAGAGGTTTGGGGAGCCACAGAGGATAGGTCACTTTGTCTATGATCCTCCAGCAGGTCAGTAGTAAATAGGCACTGTGGTGGCTTTTACCAGGGCAAAGTAGTTAAGCCATATGGCTAGAATTCCCCTTTCTGTGTGGCCACAGGAGGCACGTGTGTGAAGCTGGAAGTGAAGTACTAGGAAGGCCGGTAGTGAGTCAGGTGTCAGGCACGGGTGCAGCCCATGAACAGTGCTGCGGCTCTGCAGGCACACCTCGGTGTGGGGCAGCAGCTGACCCACAGCTCTTCCAGTCCTGCTGAATTTCTCCTTGGGATTCTCTGCCTCCTGGGCCAGGTACATGTTTAGCTCTGTGGCAAAGGGCACCAGCCTTTCCCGCTGGTGACACGCATCACCCAAGTCTGAGGTGTGGAGGTGGGAGAGGAGGCAGATGCTGGTGGGAGTCCCTCCTTATGGGTCCCAGCTTGTCCCTGCCTGCCCTCATGTTACATTCTTCTTTTCTTTCCTGAGATTTATTATAGGCCAAAGCCCTATAATAGGTCTCATACTCTATATCACTCCTAGTGGCCATGTGCTTCTTTGATTGAACTCTGATGGATACATGCGCAATATCAAGATTTTCTTTTTTTTTTTTTTGGAGACGGAGTCTTGCTCCGTCTCCCAGGCTGGAGTGCAGTGGTGCAATCTCGGCTCATTGCAAGCTCCGCCTCCCAGGTTCACGCCATTCTCCTGCCTCAGCCTCCCCAGTAGCTGGGATTACAGGCACCCACCACCATGCCGGGCTAATTTTTTGTATTTTTAGTAGAGACGGGGTTTTATCATGTTAGCCAGGATGGTCTTATTTCCTGACCTTGTGATCCACCTGCCTCGCCTCCCAAAGTGCTGGTATTACAAGTGTGAGCCACCGCACTCGGCTGATTTTCCATTTTTTCCAAACGTTGTCATCAATGCTAACTCACTAGAATTGAGAAACTCAAACTTTGGGGGATCCAGAGATCACCCAATGGCAGAGATATAGGTATACCACCAAAGAACAAACAAACAAAACTGGGAAAAAATTCACCAGAACAACAAAACACATCAACATTTTAAATATAGAATTTTCGTACTGTGATTCTTTTGTTTCTTTCATGGCTTTTGGTTTTTTCTTTCAATGCCAAGATGAAACTTTTAGAAATTCAGCTAAGTAAAAAGAAAACAATTAAAGCAAAAACTCAATCCCATCGCTCATGTATAACCATGGTTAGCACACTGTTGATTATCTTCATGACATATGCTATGCCTACAGACAAGGTCATTCAAAAAGAATTAAACACTTTTAAAAATGTATTATTCAGTAAATACATTATTAAAAATGTAATATTCAGTAAAATGTCAGAATACATAGTCAAAAGCAGTTTATAAAGGAACTGTTACAGCTATTTCTCTAATCTTACTTACAGTTGTCCCCTTTATGCCTCTCATGTCACCTGATGGTTAAGCGCAGACTCTCTATAGCATATCTCAGTCAAGGGTTGAAATGGCCTCCTCAATGTGCTCCTTCATTTCTGCAAGAGGAAGTAAAGGGAGAGATCTTTAGATCTCTCACAGGAAGTCTCCAGTTTGTGTATCATCTAGTTTCTGAGTGACATAATTTTGAAAGTTCAATTCTTTTTAAATTACCACATATTGGCCGGGTGTGGTGGCTTATGCCTGTAATCCCAGCACTTTGGGAGGCTGAAGAGGGTGGATCACGTGAGGTCGGGAGTTTGAGACCAGCCTGGCCAACATGGTGAAACCCCGTCTCTACTAAAAATACAACAACAACAAAAAAAAATTAGCTGGGTATGGTGGCGGGTGCCTGTAATCTCAGCTACTCAGGAGGCTGAGGCAGGAGAATCGCTGGAACCCTGGAGGCAGAGGTTGCAGTGAGCAGAGATCGCGCCATTGCACTCCAGCCTGGGCAACAGAGGGAGACTCTGTCTCCAAAAAGAAAAAAAAATTACCACATATCTTCCTAAAACAAAGGGAAAAGGGAACACGCTATGCAAATACTGTTGTGTATTTGTGATCTACATAAACAAGAAAAGATGTTCACAATCTATTTTTTTTAGACAGATAAACATTGTTCAGGATCTTGCATTTTTAACATGAAAATATATAGAATCACTACATCTTTATCAGCTTTATTGGGGTTTAATTGACAAATAGAAATTGTATATATTTAGCTGGGTACGGTGGCTCATGCCTCTAATCCCAGCACTTTGGGAGGCTGAGACAGGATGACTGTTCGAGTTCAGGAGTTTGAGACTAGCCTGGGCAACATAGTGAAACCTTATCTTTACAAAAAATAAAAAAATTAGCCGGGCATGATGGCCTGCGCCTGTAGTCTCAGCTACTTGAGAGGCTGAGGTGGAAGGATTGCTTGAACCCAGGAGGCTGAGGCTGCGGTGAGCCGTGATTGTGCCACTGCACTCCAGCCTGGGCAACTGAGTGAGACCCTGTTTCAAAAAAAAAAAGAAAAAGAAAAAGAAATTGTATATATTTAAAGTATACAACTTGATGCTTTGATACACATATGCATTGTAAAATGATCATTACAATCAAGCTAGTTAACATTTCCATTACTTCACATTTCACATATTCACACTCAGTGAATTTCGGTTATACAATATGATACTCTTAACTGTAGTCATTATGATCCAGAATTTACTCATCTTACTAACTGAAATTTTGTACCCTTTGATCACTGAATTGTTTTCTAATGTTTTTATTATAAAATAAAAATAGATACAATAGTTCTCCACATCTACAGTGTAACATTCCATAGTTTCAGTTACCCATGGTCAACTGTGGTCCAAATATATTAAATGGAAAATTCCAGAAATAAACAATGCATACGTTTTAAACTGCATGCCATTCTGAATAGCATGATGAAATCTTGTGCCATCTCACTCTGCCCCACACAGAAGGTGAACCATCCCTTTGTCCAGCATGTCCACACAGTGTACACTACCTGCTCCTTAGTCACTCCATGCCCATCTTGGTTATCAGATCAAAAAACATAGTTTATGGGTGGGTACTAACCACAGTTTCAGGCATCTTCTGGGGGTCCTGAAATGAATCCCCTGAGGATGAGGAGGGATCTACTGTATAGAAAACCACACAATTAAAACATACAGTTTACTCAATTATTATAAGGCAAACACCACCCAAGTTAAGAACTTCATCAGTCCTCATCCTAATCACAACCTCTTCACTCTTTATCATTTACCACTATCCTGACTTTTAAGGTAATCACATTTGTGTTTTTTCATAGTTTCTTCACCCAAATATGTATTCCAAGTTCAGGGTCACAACCATGACTCTCAACATGGAAGAAAGGAAATTCAGATGCAATAGATGAAAGCTGAAAAGCTTTAGTCTTAAATGAAAATTGGAAGTAACAGTATGAACTTTTGAAGTATACATATAGGTATGTATGTATGTATTTTCTATATATATTCTCTCTATATATTTTCTTAGCTTGGTTGGAAAGGCAAAAAGACAATGCAAAACCTAATAACAATGAACACCTCTAGAGCCTAAATAATAATTAGTCTTAAATTACCATGTCTTACAAACAGAATCCAGAGGTTCTTGGGGAAATGACTCCAGCTCTGGCATAAGAAATGTACAGGATGAACCTAGCACATCTTAACTTACCAGACGGTCAGGAAGCACTCAAAGGCTACCAGGATCATGTTAAAAGGACTCAGGAGCCAGCCCAAGGAGACTCCAACTGATCGAAGATGAGCCAGTACAAGCTTCAATACTGTTCATTGCAGTGTATTGAAACCCTTGAAATATGTTTGAGTCTATAAGTTCACAATGATATTTTTAAAAAAGACTTATTCACCTTCAGAGGATGATGAGAAATCAATTCATTATATTGCAAACTAGTAAGTAAAGAGAAAGAATCAAGCACTTTTCCTGCCTTTCCCATGTGAACTAAATCCTCAAGCAACCAAATAGTGGATGGGAGGTAGTGAAGGTAGTGACTATTTGTACAAGTTTTACAACTGATATATGAAAAAGAAATTTTAGAACTGGAATATCACATTTTGCAACTGGCAAAGAATGGTAGTCATTAAGCATCAATGGTTGATAAGACTACAAAAGAGACAACTAGAAATCTCATGCCTCCCGTGGCCAAACACAGCGCAGAATCTGGCCAAAGGAATTGAATCTAATTCTAATCCAGTCTCTGGATGGAGCTGCCAATTGGCAGGAAACACAAAGGACAGAGGACATGTGAACTGTACCATGAATGTGTAATCAGCAAAATCCAGACTGTGAGAAGCTCTTCTGGTCACAGAGACCAGGTCCTTCAACAGATAAATTGTAAAGAAATGAAAGGATAAGGATGGAGGGGGAACTTATAAACTGAAAGAAACTTAAAAGGGATATCACATTTTTAAGAAATGATCAAGACTGGCATGGTGTGGTGGCTCATGCCTGTAATCTCAGCATTTTGGGAGGCTGAGGTGGGTGGATCATTTGAGGCCAGGAGTTCAAGACCAGCCTGGTTAACATGGCAAAACCCCGTCTCTACTAAAAATACAAAAATTAGCTGGGCGTGATGGCACACGCCTGTAGTCCCAGCTACTTGGGAGACTGAGGCACGATAATCACTTGAATCCAGGAGGTAGAGGTTGCAGTGAGCCGAGATTATACCACTGCACCCCAGCCTGGGCAACAGAGCAAGACTCTGTCCATTAAAAAAAAAAATGTATCAAGACTATGCTTATGTTCCTCCATTTTCTTCTGGCATAATAATTGCTGTCAAAAAGATTGATGATAATCTAATTACATTTCCCTCAGAAGTCACGAATTCTTTTTAATTTTTAGATGCTAAAATAATTTGCTTTTCATTAAAGCCAAGTAACTTTATTAGAATTGATCTCAGTGTTGATCACACCAGTATAATTATGGTGTACATTATGGGCTCTTTCATATGTAGTTTCAAGTTTCCTTTATTTGGGGAAAGTCATCTTGAAATACAATTTTTAGTATAGGTTTTGTTCCCTTGCCTTGGTTTTCTTCTTCAAGGACTCTTATTATCATCATCACTGTTCCTTTGTTTATCTTCAATATCTGTCATTTTCTCTTACATCCTTTTTCTTTGTTCATTTCTTTTCGACTTTTTTTTTTTTTCTTTCGAGACTGACTCTCGCTCTGTCACACAGACTGCAGTGCAGTGGCACGATCTCTGCCCACTGCAACTTCTGCCTCCCAGGTTCAAGCGATTCTCCTGCCTCAACCTCCCGAGTAGCTGAGACTACAGGCACGTGCCACCATGCCTGGCTAATTTTTGTATTTTTAAGGCAAATACAGAGATGGGATTTCACCGTGTTGGCCAGGCTGGTCTTGAACTCCTGACTCCAAGTGATCTGCTTGCCTCTGCCTCCCAAAGTGCCAGGATTACAGGCGTGAGCCACCACACCCAGCCTTTTTTTGGTCTTTTTGAAGAAACTGCTCCACTGTGCTGTTTTGGGCTTCTGTTCTCTGGTCTTTTGGATACTGCCTTATCACTTCCCTCTTTTCTTCCTGTACAGATGCTGCTACAGACAAGTCTGTGGTTTGTCCCTGCCCACTGGTGTTTTGAGGCCCTTGTGGTAATACCTTTTCACCTTTTGTTATAAATGTTTTTCATGGGTTTTGGCTTTACTAGCTTGTTACTATGTTTTTTTATGTGGATATTTTGAGAGGCTGAAAAACTATGCTGCCATCACCACCTTCATATTCCTGGGACCCTTCTTTTATTTTTAAATATTCTCACATGGTATCACTAGTAATGGCTTCATGTGATTCCATTTTATGGGGCAACTGGAGTGTTCTACACACATCCCCTTTGGGGGACATTCAGGCTACCTCTAATTCTCTTACATTATACACAACAAGGTGGTAAACCTTGCCCCTAAATCATGAGGTGTTTTTCCTGGGGAGAGCACTCTGAGACCTCCACCTCTCCTCAGAGAAGTGTCTCACTCCGTCCCCACCCCTGCCAGGTTACTGCCACCTCCCTCAGTGCAGGAGGGAGTCCTTGTCCCACACCCTGTAAGAGCAAACTAAGTACCCTGGACCAAACAATCGAACTTTCTACTTAGAGACCACCAAGACCAACTGATCAAGACTGATTTCAGTCCTCTCCAGGATCTCAATCTTTCCTTGTCCCCAGCCTCCCATCCCTGAAGTTCTTTTCCCCACTTTGCTAAGTACATACCCTACTCCAACCCTATAACTTCCCATTGAAACCCTTCCCTTCTACCCTCTGCAGCTCCTGGCCTGTGACCAACAAACTGCCCAACACCCCAACCCTCCCAACACCCCCCTCCCCTGCAACTATCCCCAGCATGGCTCTACTTGGCTGAACTACATTTCCCAGAATTCTCTTTGCCATGTCACTTGTGTCCCACACTTAACTTTGCAACCACTTCTCCCTGTAATCCAGACACCTCTGCCTGGCCCATACCAGCCATACAGAAACATTACACACAGCCTATGGCCTCACATTGCTTATGTGTGGATTGAAGCTGTGCATAGCACATCTGGTGGCTACCAACCCTGCTTCTATCAATGAGGAAGCCTGGAATTCTGACTTCTTCATTTGTGAAATAGATTACAAGGTGGAACTGCCTTTGCAAAGATTATGACAGTGAGAGGAGCCTAGCAAGGCTGACTTCGTTTTGCCCCTAGTCCCACAGGCTGGCCGTCCTCGTGTCTTGAGCATAGACCAAGTTAACCATGGGAGGAATTTAGTTTATAGTTTAACTTTGAAGCAAAGATGATAATAGTTCTTCCCTAAAATGAACTCCTTCCTTGCTCAGGGACAAAACTGCCTTTATAAGACTAAGGAAAGGCCACAAGATTAGGATTACAGGAGGGGCCTAAATTCTGCTAAAATGTAGGTGTAACTAAACGTTAACTAGCTATTGTCCCCTAGGTTGCCTTTCTATAATTTTTGCTGCTCAGGAGTCATGTGGCTAAAGGTCACAAGATTTGTGACTTCCTCAATTGCTCCTATAGACAACATCACGCTTATAGAAGCTAAGATTGGTTTTTTGAGATATTTTTCAGACTTTTGCAATCTGGCAACTGACTGACCACCTGGATCCAGAACTCATGACTCAACTGGTCCTGTGACCCCCCAACCCAGGGATTGACTCAGCATGTGACAACTGTTCTGTTTTCCATAGCCCTATGAGTTCATCCCCAACCAATCAGCAGCACCCATTTCCTAGCCGCCTGCCCACCAAATTATACACGAAAACCCTAGCTTCTGAGTTATCAGGGAGACTGATTTCAGTAATAACTCCAGTCCCCTTGCTTGGCTAGCTCTGCATTAATTAAATGATTTCTCTACTGCAATACCATAGTCTGAGTGAATTGGTTTTGTCTGTGCAGCAGGCAGGAAGAACCCATCCGGCTTACAATAATTTCCTCCAAACTTGAAAGGGTTGGTCAAAAGATGCTGGGCAGCCACCACTATCATAAATGTCCCTGGCCTGGGATCTCTATCATGGTTATTGTTGTAACTTGTTTCCCAGGCCTTGGTTAGCTAACAGGTCAGGGAGGATTTGGGGAACAAGATTTACCCCCAGAGGATGCAGAGGAGAAAACAAAAACAAACTACCCAAATGTTAGATATCTGGAAATTTTCACAGCAAGGGTCCATATTTATTCATATCTCAATTGCCTTAAAGCAATTTACAAAACAATTTTTTTTTTTTTTTTTTCTGAGACAGAGTCTCACTCTATTGCCTAGGCTGCTGGAGTGCAGTGGTGCTATGATCTCAGCTCACTGCAACCTCCACCTCCCAGGTTCAAGTGATTCTCCTGCCTCAGCCTTTCAGATAACTGGGATTACAGGCATGCGCCACCATGCTCAGCTAATTTTTGTATTTTTAGTAGAGACAGAGTTTCACCGTGTTGGCCAGGCTGGTCTCTAACTCCTGACCTCAAGTGATCCACCCTCCTCAATCTCCCAAGGAACTGGGATTACAGATGTGAGCCACAGCCCCTGGCCAGTTGGTTCTACTTTTAGTATTACAAACATAAGGCATGGATGTTTTTATTAGTTTTTTAAACTGTAGATAAGCCAAAAGTTCTTTAAATGCAAATATTAGAAACTATTTTAGAAAATAAAATCACCTATAATCTTCAAGAGATAACCACTGTCAACATTTGGTATTTTTATCCTTCTGGTCTTTTATCAATGCATAAATATATAATATATCATATACCATAAATATATACTCTTTTTAAAAAATAAAAACTGAATTATATTAAACATATTTTAACTTAAAAATACAGCATGAATGTTCTTCTACACTATGAAATATTCATCATCATCATTTTTGCTCCATTATATTCTAATATAATAAACTTATTTTGCCTAACTGAGAAGACAGGCTTTTTGCAGATTTTATAGAATTATAAGTGATGTCATAAATGGACACTCTTATAGTTAAATCTTCACACTTATAAATGGTTATTTCCTCAGAACAATCCCTAGATATAGAATGGCCAAATCAAGAGCTATGCAAAATGTTAAGGCTTCTGAAACAAATTTTCTGATATTCAACAATCAAAACAACTTCTACCTCCTCCCTGAGGGGAGAGAGCGAGAGATTTATTATTGGAAGTGGCTCATACAATCATGGAGGCTGGGAAGTTCCACCACCTGCCCTCTGCAAGCTGGAGAATCAGGAAAGCAATTTATTCTGAGTTCAAAGGCCCAAGAACGAGAAGCTCCAATGTTGAAGGGCAGGGGAAGATGAATTCTCAGCTGAAGGAGAGAGAGAGATAATTTACCCTTCCTCCACGGTTTTGTTCTTTTGGGTCCTCAGTGGATGGGGTGATGGCTGCTCGGATGTTCTTTCCTCAGTCTACTGATGCAAATGCCAATCTCTCTCAGAAATGTCCTCACAGGTACACCCAGAAATAATTTCACCACTATGTGGGCATCCCTTAGCCCAGTCAACTTGACATATACAATGAACCATCACAGTCAGGGTATTTTTAAATCAGTACACACCGACAATTTATCTATCTATCTATCTATCTATCTATCTATCTATCTATCTATCATCTATCTATCTATCTATCTATTATCTATCTATCTATCTATCATCTATCTAATCTAATCTATCTATCTATCTATCTATCTATCTATCTATCTATCTATCTATCTATCTATCTGAGATGGAGTCTCACCCTGTCACCCAGGCTGGAGTACAGTGGCATGATCTCAGCTCACTGCAACCTCTACCTCCCGAGTTCAAGCAATTCTCCTGCCTCAGCCTCCTGAGTAGCTGGGATTACAGGCACATGCCACCATGCCCGGCTAAGTTTTGTATTTTTTTTTATTAGTAGGTTCAGGGTTTCACTATGTTGGCCAGGCTGGTCTTGAATGCCTGACCTTGTGATCCGCCCACCTTGGCCTCCCAAAGTGCTGGGATTACAGGCGTGAGCCACCACATCTGGCCCACACCCACATTTTTCAATAACACCTTTATTGAAATATAATTTCACGTTATTACAAAACTCACCCATTTAAAGTGTGTAGTTCCAAGATTTCTAGGATGTTCACAAAGTTGTGCAACAATCACAGTGTCATTTCAGAATTTTCATCACCCCCCAAGGAAACCCTGTACCTATTAGTAGTCATTCTCAATTTCCAGCCCCCAATCACCACTAACCTATGATCTGTTTATAGATTTGCCTTTTTTGCATATTTCACGTAAGTGGAGTCACAGAATCTGCGGTCCTCTGTGATTACCTTCTTTGACTTAGCATAATGTTTTCAAGTTCTCCATTTTGCAGCATGAGTCAGTACTTCATCTCCTCTTCCTGACAAATAATGTTCCAGTACATGAATGTACCACATTTTAAAAATTCATTCACCACTGGGCTAGGCATGGTGGCTCACGCCTGTAATCCCAGCACTTTGGGAGGCCAAGGTGGGCAGATCACTTGAGCCCAGGAGTTCAAGACTAGCCTGGCCAACATGGTGAAACCCTGTCTCTACACAAAATACAAAAATTAGCCAGGCACGGTGGTGCACACCTGTAGTCCCAGATGCTCGGGAGGCTGAGGCAGGAGAATCGCTTGAACCCGGGAGGCAGAGGCTGCAGTTAGCCCAGATCACACCACTGCATTCCAGCCTGGGTGACAGGAGTGAAACCCTGTCTCAAAAAAATAAATAAATAAATAAAAATAAAAGTTCATTCACCACTTGATGGAAATACGTGTTTTTTCTACTCTGGCTATTACAAATAACAATGTCTTGAACATTAACATACAAGTTTTTGCATAGACATATGCTTTCATTTCTCTTGGGTATATACCTAGGAGTGAAATTGCTGGGTTATATGGTAACTCTACATTTAACATTTTTAAAAACTGCCAAAAATTATTATTATTTTTTGAAATGGAGTCTTGCTCTGTCGCCCAGGCTGGAGTGCAGTGGCATGATCTTGGCTCACTGCAACCGCCGCCTCCCTGGTTCAAGCAATTCTCCCTCCTCAGCCTCCCGGGTAGCTGGGATTACAGGAGCATGCCACCATGCCAGGCTAATTTTTGTAATTTTAGTAGAGACAGGGTTTCACCATGTTGGTCAGGCTGGTCTCGAACCCCTGATCTCAGGTGATTCGCCTGCCTCGGCCTCCCAAAGTGCTGGGATTACAGGCATGAGCCACCACGCCCAGCCTGCCAAAAGGTTTTCCAAAGCAACTGCACCATTTTACATTCTCATCAGCAATGTGTAAGGGCTCCATTTTCCACAACTCACTGACACTTGTTGTTGTCTTTTTTCATTATAGCCATCCTGGTGGGGGTGAAGTGGTATTTCATTGTGATTTTCATTTGCATTTCCCTACTGATGAATGATGTTCAGCATCTTTACATGTGCTTATCAGCCATGTGTATATCTTCTTTGGAAAATGTCTATGCAGACCCTTTACCCATATTTAAATTGGGCTATTTGTCTTTTTATTATTACACTGTAGAATTTGTAGATATTCTAGATGTTAGTCCTTTATCATATTGCTATAGTTTGGATGTTTGTCCCCTCCAAAACTCATGTTCAAATGTGATCCCCAATGTGGGAGGAGGGACCTAGTGTGAGATGTTTGGGTCATGGGGGTGGATCCCTCATGAATGGCTTGGTGCCCTCCTCATGGTAATGAGTGAGTTTTCACTCTATGAGTTCATGTGTGATCTGGTTAAAAAGAATTGGGGATCTCCCCACTCTCTTTCTTGCTCCTTTTCTCACTGTGTGACATACCTACTCCCCCATCACCTTCTACCATGAAGGAAAGCTTCCTGAGGTTCTGACCAGAAGCAGATGCTAGCACCATGCTTGTCAACCCCATGCTTGAACAGCCTGCAGAACCGTGAGCCAAAACAAACCTCTTTTCTTTATAAATCATCCAGTCTCAGGTATTCCTTTACATCAATGCAAAATGGACTAATACACATATATATGATTTGCAAAAAAAAATTCTGTGGGTTTTCTCTTCATTTTCCTGACAGTATCCTTTGAAACACAATTTTTTTTAAAAACTTATCTATTTTTTTCTTTTGTTGCTTGTGCTTTTGGTGGCATATCTAAGAAAATACTGTCTCACCCAAGGTTACAAGATTTATGCCTATGTTTTTACTAGATTTTTAGTTTTAGCTCTTGTTAGGTCTATGGTCCATTTTGAGTTAATTTTTGTGTAAGTGTGAGAGAGGCATCTAAATTCATTCTTTTGCATGTGGATATCCAGTTGTCTCAGTACCATCTATTGAAAAGGCTATTCCTTTTTTATTTTATTGTCTTAGCACTCCTGTTGGAAACCAATTGGCCATAAATGTGAGGGCTTATTTCTGGACTCTTAATTTTATTCCACTGATTTATATATCTGTTTTTATGCTGTTACCACTCTGTCTTAATTACTGTGGCTTTGTAGTACATTTTAAGATCAGGAAGTGTGATTCCTCAGACTTTGATCTTCCTTTTGAAGATTGTTTTGGCCACTCTGAGTGTCCTACATTTTCATGTGAATTTTAGCTTCAGATTGGCTATTTCTACCAAGAAGCCAGCTGGAATTTTGATGAGGATTGCAATAAAGTTGTAGATCAATATGGAGAGTATATCTTAACAGTATTAAGTCCTCTGATATATGAACATGGGATGCATTTACATTTATTTAGGTATTCTTTAATTTCTTTCAAAAATATTTCTAGAGTCTATGTTTTGAACCTCTTTTGTTACATTTATCCCTAATAATTTTATTTATATCTATTTTTTTATTTCTTTTCATGATCTTATAGCCTGTAATTTTCCTGAACTCATGTATTAGTTCTAATAGTTTTCTGGTGGAGACTTTGGGATTTTCTATGTGCAAGACTATGCCATCTGCAAATAGAGATAGTTTAACTTCTTCTTTTCCAATACGGATGCTTTCTTTTTCTTGCCTAACTGTCCTAGCTAGAGCCCCAATAAAATGTTGAAAAAAACTGATGAAAGCAGAATGTTGAATAGACATGATGAAAACAGACATCCTTGTCTTGTTCCTGATCTCAGAGGGAAAGTTTTTAGTCTTTTCTCATTGATGTCATTTGTGGGTTTTTGTAGATAATGTTTATCAGGTTGAGGAAGTTTCTTTCTATTCCTAGTTTGTTGCATGTATTTATCATGAAGGGGAGTTAAATTTTGTCAAATGCTTTTTCTGATTCTATTTAGTCATATGATTTTGTCCTTTGTCCTACTGATATATATTAACACAACCTTTAATTCTTGGGATACAATCCACTTGGCTATAGTATATAATTCTTTAATTTAATGTTGCTGGATTCAGTTTGCTTGTATTCTGTTGAGAGTTTTTGTGTCTATAGTCATAAGAAGTATTGGTTTCTTGTTTTCTTGTGATGTATAAGTCTGGTTTTGGTATCAGAGAATGGGTTGGGCTGTGATATGGTTTGGCTGTGTCCTCACCCAAATCTCATCTTGAATTGTAGCTTACATAATTCCCTCATGTTGTGGGAGGGACCCAGTGGGAGATAACTGAATCATAGGGACAGTTTCCCCCTCACTGTTCTCGTGGTAGTGAATAAGGCTAATGAGATCTGATGGTTTTATAAGGGGAAACCCTTTTGCTTGGCCCTCATTCTCTTCTCCTGTCTGCTGCCATATGAGATGTGCCTTTTGTCTTCCGAGGTGATTGTGAAGCCTCCTCAGCCACATCAAACTGTGAGTCCATTAAGCCTCTTTCTTTTGTAAATTGCCCAGTCTTAGGTATGTCTTTATCAGCAGCATGAAAGTGGATGAATACAGGATGTATTTCATCCTCTTCTGTTTTTTGGAAGCGTTTGTGGGTGCTGGTATTAGTTCTTTTTTAAATGTTTGGTAGAATTTAACAGTGAAGTTAAGTAGGCTGTGTCTTTACTCTGTAGGAAAATTTTAAGTTACTAATTCAATCTTTTACTTCTTAAGGTTTGATCCAAATTTTCTATTTCATCTTGAGTTAATTTACCAGTTTGTTCCCCTAGGAACTTGTATATCCCATTAGGTCCTCTAATTTGTTGGCATACAATTGATATATGACCTTTTTGTTTCCATAAGGTTTGTAATAATGCTCCTTCTTTCAATCTTGATTTTAGTAATTTGATTCCTCTTTTTCTTGGTCAGTCTAAGAAAAGGTGTATCAATTTTGTTGATCTTTTCAAAAAACCAACTTTTCATTAGTTGATTTTCTCTATTGTTTTTCTATTTTCTCCTTCATTTGTTTCTACTCTTTATTATTTCTTCATCTTGCTTTGAGTTTAATTTGCTATTCTTTTTATAGTTTCTTAAGGTGAAAGATTAGGTTAGATTTCAGATTTTTTTTCTTTTTAAAAGTTGACATTGACAGTTATAAATTTCTGAGCATTGCTTTCAGTGCATCCCAATAAGTTTTGGTATGTTGTACTTTCATTTTCATTCATCTGAAAGTATTTTCTAATGATATGGCTTGGCTGTGTCCCCACTCAAATCTCATCTTGAATTCCCACGTGTTGTGGGAGGAACCCAGTGGGAGTTAATTGAATCATGGGGGCAAGTCTTTCCCGTGCTGTTCTCGTAATAGTGAATAAATCTCACGAGATCTGATGGTTTTTTTTTTCTTTTTCCCAAATGGCTGAATTTATTTGCTTGATCAATAATGGTCCTGGCAAAAATGAGTTAAGCAATGCTGAGACATTTGTAATGAAATACTAATTTTAAAAATCCATGACACCTTGATAAAAATTAGAGTTTACAACAAACAAAAAAGGAACCTTCAATATTGCCAGCAACTATAAAGTGAATGTACTGAGACCGACAAGACAGCAAGAAGGCATTTGCACATTTATATCTGACACCTGACCATACTTTCAGTCACCAGAATATCTTCTCTTCAGATTTAAAAAATAGTACGCTGATTTCTATAACAAAGCTTTTTTTTCGTACAAAAATCAGATAATGGCCAATGAGTCACAACAGTGCAATAGGTAGAGGATTAAAAACTGCATCAAACAGGTGCTGAAAATAAATACTACCTAGGAGGAGGAGGAGAGCGCCCACGTGTGGAGTTTGTTTTCGTTTCCTTGAGTGTGTGTGGGGTTTGTCTTCTGAGCCACGAGCCTGGCCTGTCTCGCGGTGCTATTCACTCTGACAGAGTGCGCCTGCAGCACGTTGCCTCCAGAACCCGGCCTCCCAGAAGCTTCAGAGCATCAGCGCATCTGTCTCATCGGACAGACCAGAAACAAAGAAATGGGACGGGGTGAATCACAGCTATCATTAAAAGGAAAGGAATTTTTTTATTGCTCAATCTTGTCAATTGGGAGTCCACCAGCAGGTTCACTGAGACGATATGGATAATTTCAAACTTTTGTTTAAGAGCATAGGTATGGCTTATTCAGGCAAGAAGACATGTATATTCTAACCCAAGCAAGCAATCAGAGTCATTCTGTTTTTAAGGAAGGTCAGTCATTTAAAAGATTTCTGGTTTGAGCAACATCCTCTGTGAATGCACCAGGCCAAGGTGACTACCTTTGATCAATCCAGTGAGAAGGCCTTTGCTGGTCGCTGCGGTAAGAAACTGGCAGGAACGGGCGGCCTCTCGGCTGGCCTGCACTGCCCGGGGTGGGTGGGCTGGCTCCACAGGCAGCCCGTCTATGGCCAGATAGGCCGTCCTGGTGACTGGGGCTTATGGACTGTGGTTTAGAACTGCAGAAGGAGAGAGTTAGGAGGGTGGGCCAGGAAACACCCACCAGGCACTGCTCTGACCAGTCAGAGAACCTGAGGCAGCTCCCCCATAGGGATCTGCACCGAGAAGGTGCTGAAGGCACAAGCAAGAGTGAAGGTGACCTGGTGTGGTTCCCCCCTTGAATGATCCTGATTCTGCTGTGATAAAAAAGCAGAGAAAGATGATTTTGGGTTTAAAAAGAAGCCACTAAAGGGTTAAAATAGTTACTTCAAGTTAAGGAAGGAAATTAATCTTCAAATATGCTGACACTATCTGGAAAACTAATCTGTCCCTAAAGCACACAATGCATCCACTGCTTCGTCCTCCCATGGAACTAAGCCTGACGCGAAGAAGTCAGACGTGTGACAGAGGAAGAGTCTGAGAAGAGAAGACACTTTTACAGAATGTACAGTGAGAGAGCCGGCCTGGCCCCCGGGTTACAGTAAGATGCACGAGTCCTTTCAGTCTCACGGACTCCGGATGGCCACGGAGGCTGCTCAGATGGACGTCTCCTTCCTGTCCCTGCTGGACGATGGCTTTGCCGGCTTCTTGCCTGCCTTCGGTGGCTATTTAGCTGCTATTGGCTCGAGGATGCCATTCTTGGGTGGCTGGATGGCATCCCCACGCCAGTCGGGCTCCTCGGCCTCCTGCCTGCTGCTTGGCCTTGTCTGGCTGCATCTGGAGCAGCCAGAGCTGCATGCACAGGTCAATGATGGCCTCACTCTCCTTGTGAATTGCTTGATTCAAATGGTTGTTCTTTATTTCCAGCTCTTCGTTGTGTCTCTGTAAATCTTCCAGAATGATCTGCAGCTCCTCCTCATCCTCTCTCTCGCTCTCGGAGGAGTACTTCTCAGTCTCGCTTAGGCCCTGCTGTTGGCGACTCTGAATTTCCGCAATCTCGGCTCTGAGGCATTCAATCTCTTCTTTTTCTGAGGCAATCTGCTGGCGCAGAAACTGCTCCATGGCCAGGAGCTCCTCCTGTTTAGTCAGGATCTCTTTCTCCTGAACAAGGAGAATATTTATAACTTCTTCATTTTCATTCATCTTTTTTTTGGAAACGGCCTCTTTTGAAAGACTGGCTATCTCTTGTGCAATCTTGGTTTCACACCCCTGTCTTTTAGCTTCTCTCAGTTTTCTTTTGAGACCTGTCAAAATTCTTTGTACTTCCCATAATCTTACTTCTTCAGACAAATCCTTTATCCCACCCTGCAGATCTTGATGTAAACAATTCAAAAGCAACTCCTGTCTCCTGATCTCCTCCTTGATGCCTGCCTGGGTCTCTGGCAGCATGGGCATCGTGGCCATGTTAGACCATCGCCAAGGTTTCGTCACTTGCTTTAGAACCACATTTCCAAAGAGTTCTTGCACATGTGTGAAGAACACATACAGGACTAGATTGCTGATCTGCACAGTTGGGCTGAGCACTATATAAATGTTCTGTATATTCATTTTTGCTTCCAGTTCCTTTGTGATGACATGGTCCATGTGCACAATGAGCCAAGAAATCAGAAGATAGTTACCTTCTGGCAGTTCTTTGAGTAAACGCTGGAATTCCTGCACTTTCTCAGTCTCCGTGGTCCTCCCATAAGCCTCTTCAAATCTGGGCATAAGCTCTTTGGTAAGCAAATTCTCTGGAAGGTCTCGCAAATACTGCTTCTGCAAACTGGCTACAGTGTTAGGCTCATATTCTTCCAAGTTTGTAGACTCCTCCTGGTCATAGGCTGCTTTTAGCTCATCCACCTTTGATTTAATTCCTGATACTTTGTAGATGCCTTCGCACTTCATGCCATACTTCTCTACGTAATTCACGGAAAATGGCCGGCAGCCAAATGGCATCATATATCATGGTCCTCTCTACTGCACCAGACAAAGGAATTCCAAAATGGGTTTGAGACTTGGAACATCAATCTCAGGCACCTCTAGCTCCCGAAATGGCTTTTTCTTTTACTTCTTTCCCTTCCACTGTTTTAACAACATCAGCTGCTGTCAAGTCTTTTGACAGTTTTTTTTTTTTGACTCCTTCTCTTTTTTTATTCTTTGTGCTTTTCTTCTTTACACTTTTCTTCTTTGGGTGTCTTTTATTTTAAAATCCTTCTCCTTCTTTTTAGAAAAGCTGGGATTCTTGAACACATGGATTCCCTTGGGCCTCCTCATTTTAGAAGGACTTTCTGCCTCATCTCCAGAGCTATCTTCCTGAAAGGCTGCATAGCCTTCAGTCCTCTTTTCTTTTTTCTTAAAATTTCCTTTTTTCTTCCCATGGTCTTTCTCAACATCAGACACTATATCAGGAGGATTGTGGAGGATGTCATGGGGAGGTGAGGGCTCGCCAGTGTGGTACAATCCAGGAAATTAGTAGGGCTGATCTCTTCAGAGCTGGGGGTCTGGGTAAGCCCACTGCCATGCTCCACCCTGTGGTGTTCACTGGGGCTGCTGGTGGTGGGTAGGAAGCACTTGGTCATGCTGATGCCCTGACTAGGAAGGGATGAGGTCTTCTCTGTTACCTATCCATTACACCTGTGCCCGCCACCGTGAGACCACCTGCCCCGCCGCAGCCACCACCTCCTCGCACTCACATTGCCACTACAGCCACTGGAGCCATCTCCTGACTATCTGACGGTTTTATAAAGAGGAGTTCCCCTGCATAATTTTCTCTCTTTGCCTGCTGCCATCCATTGATGACGTGACTTGCTCCTCCTTGCCTTCCACCTTGATTGTGAGGCCTCCCCAGCCATGTGGAACTGTAAGTCCATTAAACCTCTTTCTTTTGTAAATTGCCCAGTCTCAGGTATGTCTCTATCAGCAGCATGAAAATGAACTAATACATCTAATTTTACTTGTGATTTATTTGACCCATTGGTTATTTAAGTATGTTATTTGATTTCCACATTATTTGTAAATTTCCTAGATTTCCTGCTGTTGTCTAATTATTAACAAGTTTAATTCTGTTGTGGTTAAAGAACATACTTTGTATGATTTTAATTTTTAAAAATGTACTGGGGCTTATTTTACAGATTAGCCTATAGCATATATATGAGGATAAATGTTCTATGTGTCCTTGAGAAGAATGTATATCCTACTGTTACTGGGTGGAGTGTTCTACAGATGTTTATTAGATCTGATTTTTATAGAAGAGAAAAATGAGATCCAGATGGGAGTAATGGATTAATTCAATGTCATATACCAAGCTGGTCAGGGGTCACATGAATTACTGGGGTGAATCATGTGAAACTGCCACTTGAACATCAAAAGCTGTTAAAAACCAACAAATTCTTTTAGTTCAACATCATAGAACACAAGCCTCCTGACTTTCTGTCCAGCATTTTCATCACTGAACTGGTAACCTGTATTAGGGCAGGCTGTGCTGTGTAAATCATATGTCCTGAATTATCCTTGGCTTAAAACAATAGGTATCAACTACTTGCTCATCACATTCCTTGAGGATAATGCAACTTTCCTCCAAATGGTGATGTAGGGATCACAGCTGCTTTCATCTTGTGTGTCCACCTTCTAGAACACATGGCACATATCAGGGGAAGAAAACTTCAGGATCATAGGTATGTTCTTAAGGGTGAGCCCTAGGGGTGGCTTAGATCACATCTATACACGTCTCATTGGCCAGAACCCAGTCACGTGGCCCAAACCAACTCCGTGGGGTCACCTTACTTAGAGCATAATTTTGTATCCTTAGCCAATTCTATTGGGAATGCAGTCTAACTGGACAGTGGGAGGTGTCTGTGATCTCACCTCAATAATTCAGCACTTTTTTAAATTTTCCCATTTTGGTAAGTGTTAAAATATATTTTCAGGAATTCAAAATGTAGGTCTTGGCAGGGCATGGTGGCTCACTCCTGTAATCTCAGCACTTTGGGAGGCCAAGGCAGGAGGATGGTTGGAGGCCAGGAGTTCAAGGTCAGCCCAGGCAGCATAGCAAAACATCATCTCTAGTGAAAATAAAAATTAAACGTAGGTATGGAAAATGTCTCTTGGGCTTAAAATATGAAATAATTCCTCTTGTTGAATTTTTCCAAATGTGCAGTCCTATTATGTTTTAGATAATTTAGAAGTTCTTAACAAGGCAAAACAGCTCCCCATTAAGACTGTAATAAACACACCAAAGGTTTCCAAGGGCTGGAGTACAGAATCCAGCTTGTTTCATTCAGCCATCTCCTACTTAAAAACAAAAAGTCTTTGAACTGCATTGCCATCTATAAATAGGAAAGGGAAATCAACTTGTGTGGGTTTGTAATCCCTGCCTCCAACTCTACATCTACTGAAAAGGGCCCTCTGGCTGAACATTTCTCAGTTACGGTACAACACAGAGATGCCTGGCTGTGGTCACTACAGTTCTGCAACTTTACCTGGACAGAGTCTCATTTCAACTCTGGTAAGCTTCTCATATATCCACCAAGTGAGCCAAATGGAAATTTTCAATGTGCTCAGAGAAAGGAACCGAGATATGTACTCTCTGCAATTTTCGATTACACTTACTGCCAAGAGTGGCCAAGAAGTCATTTCCAAATCTGCTTCTTAAAGGACCCCAAGAAAGGCTGAGTGACTGGTAGCCACTGTGTATAATGAGAGGAGAGTTCAGGACTAAGAGTGCCAGGATTCTAGGAATTGTCCCCTCCTCTGGCTGACATGGAAACTGCAGGAGCTTCTCTGTGGCACAGCTAGGAGCTGGGGAAGAGGCTGGAGGGAAAACAAAGTCAGATTCTAGCACCCAGCACTAAAGGACTCTGAGTTCATACAGGTTGAACCCAAAATGAAGAACAGGGGAAAAATTTATCAAATCATGATAGAATATTGAGGGGAACTGGCAAATCCCTACCTGTGTAGGAGATGATTCTCCACATGTCCCCATCCCTGTAAGAGATATCTTGGTTTTTCTAGATGCATCTGTTCTATTATTCCACTTTCAGGAAGGGCCTTGGTTTGATTCAAAACAGAAATATTCACTTCATAGTGGGTGGGGTGGGAGTAGCGGGTTGTTAAAGAACCTGGTATATTTTCCTTTTACTATTAAGAATTTGGGTTTCTTTGAGAACAGAAGTTCTCAATCATTTTGGCCTGAGAACCCATTTACACTATTAAAAATTATCAAGGAACCCAAAGAGCTTTTGTTAATCTGGACTATATCCATCTATACTTATAACATGAGAAATTAAAAACCTTTATTAATCCATTTTAGAAAATGAATATTCCCATTATATGTTACTTTAAATAGCATACTTTAAGGAAAAGTAGCTATGTTTTTCAAAACAAAAATATGGCATTGTTTACCTTTTTGAAAATCTCTTTAACGTCTGGCTTAATAGAAGACAGCCGGAATCACATACTTCTTTCTGCACTCAATCTGTTGCAATATTTTAGTCAAAGAATATGAAGAAACTCCTTCCTCACATAGATAAGTAGAAAAAAGAAGAAATATTTTAATCTTTTCAGATAATTTGGGGGTATTTTGAGTTTCCACATCCAAACCCAACAAGTGGTAGCCATCTAAAGGTTAGTACAATGTGTAATCCAAAACCCTATCAATAAATATTTTATATTTGGTGACATTAAAATTCATCAGTTTGGCATGTTTTCCAACACCAACAACCATTTATCTGATTCTCCACACACCAGTTGGCTGTCCTACAATTCAATTTAATGATGACACTAACTACCTGGAGTTACAGTCAGACCCCACAGGTTCAGGGCTCAGTCTCAGAAGACTTCCCTCACTTCGGATGCCAGTTGCAAGAATTGGATCCCCAGATTATCCCACTTCTTTCCAGCTTGGCTATAAGTCGGGGGTTCCATGACTCCCTCCCTCCTGTTTGGTAATTTGATAGAACAGCTCACAGAATTTGGGAAGACAGTTTATGTCCTACTATGTCCAGTTTATGTCCTGTTATAAAGGATACAACTCAGGAACAGTCAGATGGCAGAGATGCATGGGACAAGGTAAGTGGAAAGGGTGCAGAGCTTCCCTGCTCTCACTGGGTACACCACTCTCCCAGCACCTGAATGTGTTCACCAACCTGGAAACTCTCTGAACTCTGTGGTCTAGAGGTTTCCATGGAGGCTTTATCATGCAGACATGATCCATTATTAACTTAATCTCCAGCCCCTCTCATCTCTCCAGAGAACTGGGTATAGGGCTGAAAATTGTAGGCTTCCATACGAGGCCTGGTTTTTCCAGTGACCAGTCCCCATCTGAAAATATTTAGGGGCCCAGGAAGAGTTGCTTCATTAGAACAAAAGATACTCCTATCACCCAGGAAACTCCAAGAGATTTAAGTGCTTTATGTCAGTGTATTAGTCCATTCTCACACTGCTATGAAAAAATGCCCAAGACTGGGTATTCATAAAGAAAAGAGGTTTAATTGACTCACAGTTCTGCATGGCTGGGGAGGCCTCAGGAAACTTACAATCATCGTGGAAGGCATCTCTTCACAGAGCGGCAGTAGAGAGAATGAGTGCGGAGTGAAGGGGGAAGCCCTTTATAAAACTATCAGATCTTATGAGAACTCACTCACTATCAGGAGAACAGCAGCACGGGGGTAACTGCCCCCAGGATCCAATTACCTCCCACAAGGTCCCTCCCATGACACGTGGGGATGATGGAAACTACAACTGAGATTTAGGTGGGGACACAGCCAAACTCTATCAGTCAGGAACCAGGGTCAAAGGCCAAATATATATTTCTTATTACACTACAACTGGTTGATCGCTATACAATATTTTTTTACAACTAGTTGTTAGTACTACTTCTGATTTCATCGGAAAAATCTTTAAATATTGAGAAGCTGTCAAACTTACAGTGATGGATACAGGTTTTGCAAAAGTCTGATTTTTCACTTGAAAGCTTGGATGTTATCACTGGCAACAAACACTATCATTTGTTTTTCTTGAAGTGACAGGCTCATGTCATTCATTTTGGAGGAAATGTCTGCCAAATGCCCAAATCTGAGTAACTGCAGTTTGTCTGTCAGTTCTGCTTTCAAGTAAAAATGGCGTTCCATAAAAAAGAGCTGCAGCTTGTGCATTGCAGGCCATCGCACAAGGGCACGGCCTTCAGCAACCATCATCCTTGGGATGCAGCAGGAGTGTTTCTGTGCATTTCCCACCCTGTCATGACGGGCATGACTGCTTCATGGGGGACATTCTTCAGTGACACTTTGTGTTTGTTTTTACTGCAAGTGCATGGTGGTGAAGGATGCAGTTACTACTGATTTGGTGTTGTCCCACTGCTGGGATTTGTGCTTACTTTTGCACAATCAGAGCAAATGTCTACATTGTAAAGAGGACAAATAATGTCCCAGTACAACTATGAAAACAGCTTTGTCATTGTAGATCCCTAAAAGGATCCTGGAGACTCCTAAAGATCCACTTTTTGGAGATCACTCTTTGCGAACTGCTATTTTAGAAACAATCCTCCTGCTACAAAGACTAAATATTTGGCTCACATGTGTAATCCCAGCACTTTGAGAGGCTGAGGCGGGTGGATAACTTGAGGTCAGGAGTTTGAGACCAGCCTGGCCAACATGGTGAAACCCCGTCTCCACTAAAAATACAAAAATTAGCCAGGTGTGGTGGCACACACCTGTAATTCCAGCTACTTGAGAGACTGAGACAGGAGAATCACTTGAACCCAGGAGGAAGAGGTTGCAGTGAGCTGGGATGGCACCACTGCACTTCAACCTGGGTGACAGAGCGAGATTCCGTCTCAAAAAAAAAAAAAAAAAGACTAAATACTAATATTTTCCTAGAAGTTCATTTATAGGAAAAAAAAGAGGAACTAGAATAATTTGGAAAAACTCCAAAAAAAAAAAAACCTCAGTTACCTTAGTTGTCAATGTGTAAGCCTCTAGAACAGACTCCATCTTTTAAAGTTTTGAACAGTATCTTGGGAATGCAGTAATAACAGTGACAATAGTGTGTGTTTGCTGCAATGTTTACTACTGGGGGATGACTGTGCTTTGTAGTTTAAATGCATCCTCTACAATATTCTTTAGTACCACACTCTTCTTTTTTTGAAGGAGTTTCGCTCTTGTTGCACAGGCTGGAGTGCAGTGGCGAGATCTCGACTCACTGCAACCTCCGCCTCCTGAGTTCAAGCGATTCTCCTGCCTCAGTCTCCCGAGCAGCTGGGGATTACAGGCACGTGTCCCCACGCCCAGCTAATTTTTTTTGTAGTGTTAGTAGAGACAGGGGTTCTCCATGTTGGTCATGCTGGTATTGAACTCCCAACCTCAGGTGATCCACCTACCTCTGCCTCTCAAAATGTTGGGATTACAGGCATGAGCCACCACGCCCGGCCTAGTACCACATTCTGTAGATGAGAAGACTGGGACACAGAGAGATGAGAGTGCGACAAGGTCACAGTCATACGTGGTGACTAAGGCTCTGAATCCATGTGGTCTGATTCCCAGAGCCTTGATCTTTAAATCCTGCATAATATGCTGCATCATATCTAAGCTTCACATTTACTTACTTCTTTTCTGCCGTGCACGTGCATTGATTCAAATCCTCAAAGGGAAACCCAATGTCTCATCTCAACCATAGGGCCCCAAAAAAGGGCTCAGTAAACGTCTTCTGCATGAGGGACAGAACCTTTAAACCATGATTAGTAATGGGGCTAGAAGTGAAATACTCAAACAGCCAGCTCCCTCAATATTATTAACTCATTAAGGAGGGAACCAATAAAAAAGAAAAAAAACAAAAACAAAAACGCTTGTTCCTTGAAAGCTTTGATGAAAATTGTGTGTGTATGTGTTTGTGTATACATACACGTATCTATTTTACTTGTTTCCTAAATAGACACCGATATAGTCGGGTAGTTAACAAACATGTGGTCGTATAAACATAAAACTAGTTTATCTTCTTTTGGGCAATAAAATCCCAATACCTTTGAGGTTCACTCAGGCCTTATCCATTTCTGCAGGTTAAGAAGTTACAACTCTTCAGGTCTGTAAACTGTTCAGGCCGTTATCATTGTCCTTTGTTAATCCACTATACCTGGACAAGTTACATCCCCAACCCGGACAGCCAACGGGGTTCTTTAAAGAATAGAACGTCCCCCTTTCACCAAGTAGGCTTATTAGAAAATGCTAGAAGTTACCCTTAACGCAAGCAAGTGGCCTTTTTCCAAGCTGGGGATTTAAGAAATTTACTTATCTATCTTTTGCATTTTTCCAAGGTGGTTTTGTGTGTGTGTGTGTGTGGCTTTGTTGTTGTTGTTTTGGTTTGTTTTTTTGCCTTTTTCCAAGTTCGAGTTTTTTTTTTTTTTTTTTTCATTCTCAAAAAGCAAACCTGTTTTCTGGATGGAGGCCCAGCGGGACTTGTTCCGGCAGTAGGTCTCAGTCAGAAAGAACGCTCTTGCAGCGGCAGGAAAGGAGGCTCGGGATCTGGGCCTGGGGTCCCGCGGCCGCGCCCCTCCTCACTCCCCGCGGCCCGCTGGAACGCGCACGGCCGGGGACGGCGGCGGGGACGCGCGCGGGCAGGCGGCGCGCACGGCCGGGTAGGCGCGAGGGGGCCGCGTGGGGCGGCGGCGTCCTGGCCCCCAGAGCCGGTCTCGCGCGCCGGGCGTCTTCCTTCCTTCCGCTGCCGCCGCCGCCACATCCCGGGACCCGACGGGCCGCGGCGCGGAGGCCGCCGGTGGCGGCGTGGAGGCCTCGAGGCAGGGTAGGGCGGGCCTCCCGCGCTCCCGGGACCCCGCGCGCTTCGCCCACAGGCCCGGCGAGGCCCGACCCGCGCTGCGCCCCCAGTGCCAGGGGAGGAGCCTAAGGACCCGGACGAGCGCCGCTCCAGTAGGGTGAGCTCGGGGACGCGCAGGCGGGTGGGTTTCAGCGCTCGGGCCCCTGCCCCCGCCGCGGGGCGCACCGAAAAACCGGAGAACCTGCGGGTTTTGTCCTGGCGAGCCACATCCCGGTGTGTTTTGGCGACTTGAAGACCTCCCTAGTTCGCGGGAGTAGCGGGAAGAGCCTTCCTCGCGTTAATTATGCAATAAGAAGGCGTCCTCGTGCGGGATGCTGTGACCCGCGGAATTATTGATACTTGTGCGAGCCTACAATTTACTTCTTTCATCCTTGGCTGAGAATTTGCTTTTGTAATTGTCGATGGAGAGAGGAAGAAAGGGTTCCGCTCGGGTCCAAGGAGCATGCAGAGGAAGGCAGGGAAGAAGGAGCATGTGCAGCCTCGGTGCGAGGGGAGGCAGGGGTGGGAATACACGTTCCGTGCCTGTGGGGCCCCGGGGTGCCCTGAGCCTCTGATCTTCGCTGTCAGGAGACCTGTCCGAAGTTGGAGGTTGAGGCATGCAGTTCTGCACTTCTGGCTGGGAAGGTGAACCAGGTTTTCCAAAAACTGTCATTTTTGTTTTCCAAGTCTGCAAGGCAGGAAAGGGTTGGGCAGTGAATGAAAAGTAGTGCAGCCAGGTTCTGGTTAGCTCAGCGGCAGGACTGTCATAAAGGTTTTTTTGTTGTTGTTGTTGTTTGTCTGAAAACCAGAGTCTGGGGCTTTGGGCCATGAGGAGTTGGGTTATTGCATTGCTTAGAGTGCCAGAGTGAGAAATGTCTCAGACGCTGTTAAAATTAGGCAGCTCAGTTTAGCTCTGGCTCTCTGATCACCAACCACCTCCTCCTTCACTCTTTTCAGTGACTGGGTTAAAAAGAAAAGACACAAAGAGAGAAGTGGTCTTTCCCCTTCCCTCCCCATTATAATTAGAGCTTAGTCCATCTTGGCTCAGAATTGGAATTCGGAATTCAGAATTCAGAATTGCCCTTGACCCTGAAGCTCAAAGAAATACCTGAGCAGAAAATTCTTTCCTTCGCTGAAATGAAAATTGGGGTGTTTGCAAAACTGAACAGAGAAAGAATTTGTAAACATCACAGGCAACTTGCAGTTATATTCGGATCAGTTTTCAGTGTTTGAGGAGTTCATACAATAAAAAGGTGAGAGAGAGCCAGGAATAGAAACAGGGGAGAGAGGTGGTTGCAGGACCATAGAGATTGCAGAAACCCAGGAGTTCATTTTCTTTTCATACACGTCTGGATAACCTGGATGTGAGGACCATCAAATGCCATACATGATGTTTCTGACAATGATGGACCACATATACAACAGTGGTCCCATAAGACTATACTACCTTATTTTTACTCTACCTTTTCTAATTTTAGATACACAAGTACTTACCATTGTATTACAGATGCTTACAGTATTCAGTACAGTAACAGCAGTACAAGTTAGTAGCCCGGAGCAATAGATGATTCCATATAGCCTAGGTGTGTGGTCAGCTGTACTATCTAGGTTTGTGTAAGAACCCTCTGATGTTTGCAGAAGAACATCGCCTAACGACACATTTCTCAGAAGGTATCCCTATTGTTAAGTGATGAATGACTGTATATAAAGCTTAACCTTTCAATCGACACAATAGGAAATTACTTTTAATTTTAGCATTGAGTTCTTAGAGTAAAGGGAGGCAGAGAGAGACCGTGCTGCATGTGTCCCAGTCAGCTTGGGCTTTATTGTATGTTAAATGAGTTGTACGTAAATCCATGATCTCTCTAATTCCATGAATTTGGCTTGTTTCTGGTTATTTATGATATGGCATTTGGCTAAAATTTTCCAGGTGCTAAAGGTGTAAGGAGTACAAAAATCCAGAGAACATTTTGCATTGGAAGAATTAATCATCTTATATAGGAATCCTTTACCTATTTCAAACATATGAAACAGGCATAATTGGATTTGATTATTTTTGCTACAAAAAATGTTTCATTTTTCACACTAAGTTACATGGAAGAGTCTTTTAAACAGCTAGTGGTTTTGGTACATTTAGAATATTCATTTACCAAGAAATCCAAATATAACCTGTCTTTGTAAGAGACCCATTCTGTCGAATATATTTGAATCATCAAAATGGTTAACTATTTCCTTCCTAAGTATAAACCAAGTTGTGTTAAGTAAGTTGATCCTGTAACTTTTAATGATGCTTTTAAAAAAAAATTTTCCTATCCAGTGACAAGAGGAACCAAGAACCTCAGTTCAGGGGAAACACAGCAAGGAAATGTGAGCCCCAGGCTGCAGAAGGTATGCAAAGGAGAATGTGAGCTCATTAGTTATTTGAGCATGCCATTCAGGATTGTTCCTGCCTTTTTTCTTGCCTGTGCAGATTTTAAACTCTTGATAAGGAGTATGTAAATGTGTGCTTAGAAACGTTTCCTTAAATATAATAATAGGAGCATGCTCTGAGGCTGGGATTATGTGAGTTAGTACCTGCTGAGACCTGTGCTTGGTACAGAGTGAACCCCATACAGGTGTTTACTGTGTATTATTATTATTGTTCATGAAAACCTGTCGTAACTACAGGTGTATTTCTCATTGGACAGTTAAGAATATGTTTTCATTCTCCTAATTAAGGGTGGTTAATTGTTCCAAGGGAGTAAATTGTAAGGATGACAACAGAGAAGACAAAGGAAATTTCTGAATGCAGATTGAGAGAAACCTTTACTATGAATTTGAAAGTCTCAGTGACATGCAATAGAACTTTATAGTATAAATTCATATGCCACACTTTGCATTATGAAGTTGTAATTTAATGATTCTATTGATAGGGTAATGCATTGTAGTTCAGAACGTGCTCAGGGTTGATGGTGAAATGTCCCCGTTTCTGCAGCCCTGGTCTGTCTAGTTCTCATCTCCCCTGTCATCCTCCTGGGGTTACCAGTTCCTTGTACATTACCAGATTTGTGTGTGTGTGTGTGTGTGTGTTGTGTGTGTGTATGAAGTTTCCTTTAGAGTCTGGCTGTGTTTTAAAAGTTGAGCCCTGGACATGTGATCCCTGGTGTGTGTATGAGGTGAGGTTGTCAGTAAAGGGCCATTGACAGGCCTTCTCATCTGACCCACCCCTGTCCCTGCTTGCCCACTCTGCATGAGGAACACTGGCCTTCTTGCCACTTTTGGAATTCTGGGACCCAGACCACAGTCTTTGCCCAGGAGTCTGCATGGCTTGCTCCCACGCTCTGTCCTGCCTTTTCTCAACATCCTGCCCGTGTCCTTGTTTGTTAGCCGGTGCACCTGTCACCTGGCTTGATCGTATACATTGATCACTTGATTTGTTTATGGCGCGTCTATGTCTGTTAGTAGGAAGCACTGTGAGAGCAGGGAATGTGTGTTGCTATATCCCCAGGGCCTAGAACAGCCCTGGCTCAGAGGAGGACTTTGGTAAATATTGCCGAATGAAAAAATGTCTGCGAAAAGACTGGTTAAGCAGAATTAAGTGGGCTCATTTACCATGGGACTTTTCAGAACCTTTAATAAGTGAATGCGCATATTAGAAGTGGGGCCTGGCAGGTGGGAGGCAAACTCATCAGCAGAGTAAGAAAGGCACTGTGCTTCTGGATGACACCTCAGACTTGGGGAAAAGCTGCTGGCAGGAATGGTATTGGCAGCTGAGCAAAATGAATTTACAAGTTTCCTTTTCAAAATGCAGGGGAGGAAGGATTTGCATCAAGAGATGGTAATAGTAACATTTCCATTGTTAGTAATTACAAACATGTACAATGTGTGCTATTTTTCTTTTATTTAAGGTGGGGAAGGGGGTAGATTAGGGCTTCTTGTAGATTCTTTCTTCCTTGACCCTGCTTTCCCTATAAGGCCTTAAGTTCTTTGGCTGCCAGTTCAGCCTTGTGGGTTGAATTGAGGAACCAAACCCTCTGATTTGGTTTCAGATCCTGACATCTTGACTCGCGAAAATCCCATTTAATGACTGGAAGTAGAAAAGCTCTGAAGATGGATATGCAGATTCTAGGGGTCAGGAGGCTCTGTTCAGGGCCTGCGCCATGACTGAAGGGAGGGCGTGCAGGGGCTCAGGTTCTGCTCCCACCATTAGCTCTAGAGGCACTCTGGGAGTTGTCTTGGCTCCTTGAACAAAGGGGAGTTAATTACAGAAAATGCCAGGCTTTTTAAAGGCCATTTGTCCCCTAGCTGTAGGGAGAGCAGCAGCCCTTGGCAGAGTCCTGAGGAAGGACTCTTTATGTCAGGCCCCAGTCCTCTTGTAGACAGAAATAATGAGCCTTGGTGGTGTCATCCTCAGATAGGAGGCAAACCCCATGGTGAAATTCTGTATTCAAGGAAACAATGCAGAGAATGGGGCAGACTTAGAGGAGCTGGGGAGAAGTGAATTTGGAATGCCTCTCTTTAAAAAAAAAAAATGGGACAGAGTTTTGTGTTGTTTTCCAAAGTCAGACAAAGCCTAATTCTACACAGTCTAGTTAACCGTAGGTGGGAGGGCTGGAAAGGAGAGTGAGATGAAGGCAGTGATGGAAGGTCTTAGATTCTAATTAAACCTCTTTTAGCTGTGTATTTGGAACACTTGTAATTCAGAGCATCAATAGACTCTCGTTGACTAGATGCTTTTTTGCTGCCAATTTTCCTTCTTAAGATGGAAGGAGGTGGTGGGAGAATGGCATTTATGCCAGAATGCCTAGAGTCTGCATTTTAACAAGATCCCCAAGGGGATTCATGTAGGCATTAAAATTTAAGAAGGGGTGAGGTCCTGGACCAGCAATTCTCAGTCCCAGCTGCTCATTAGAGTCATGAACAGAGCTTTTAAAAAATGCCTGGGTACTGCCTCCAGAGATTTGTGTTGTCTTGGCTGGGGTATTCTTGGGGCCCGGGGTATCACTGTGTTTCTTGGAAGTTTCCCAGGTGTCCAGCTAGGGCTGTGATCCACCACCCCAGACATAAAGCCAGACACCTTCAGGTAGATGTCTAGATTCAGAAGGCACATAATCCCGAAGCAAATGACACCGCGCTTAGCTGGGCACACCACTCTTTAGGATTCATCAAAACCCACCACACCAGATAATGTGGATCCTCCTAGCTCATCTGCTGGCTTCTAGAGCCACAGCCAGAGATGATGGGATGTGGAGCACCCAACCGGGGTTGCTTGTACCCAGTTAGAATTCTCCCTCCTCCATGAATGAAAATGACCTTGAGACTGGGCAGTGGCTGAGTGGACATTTGCTTTTTGCACCTTTGACTCTGCTGCTGAAGAAACTGTTTCAAAATTTAAATCAGATCATGACATCACCACCTCTCTTCTCATGTAAAACTCTCTTCAGGGTCTCCCATTGCTTGCAAGGAAAAGACCATAATAGCTCTGGAAGGCCCCATGTTGTCTGGCCTGCATCTGCCTCAACCTGTGCCCCAGAACTCCAGCCACATGGGCCTGCCTTTAGTTACTCAGGGGCCTGTTCTCTTGGCCTGGAACCCTGCCCTTCACCTTAGGTAACTGTGCTGGCCCAGACCACTCTGCCCAAGGCACATCCCCTTGTATTTTCTCCCCACAGCACCATGTGCCTCTCACACTATCAAGTACCACTCCTCAGATAGATTCTTTCCTTCGTGTGGGCCTGTTAGATGACAAGCTCTGTAAGGACAAGAACTGTGTGTGTTTGGTTAGGGACTCAGGATCATATCCTTGGCAGCTGTTTTACTGGCTGAATACACTGGATAATGAATAATGAGCTTGAAGTCATTATTTTTAGGTTATTTTGTCCTTAAACTTGTATGCACATACACACCTACTCATGTTTGAGCGCTGTATTTTGTTAACTGTAGAGATATTGGACCTGAGGGAAGTGGGTATTTTGAGAGAGGACCAGGCTGTAGTCTTACTGGTTCTGATTGGCTCATGTAGGATGTGACTTGTAGAACAAGTCCCAGTTTTCTAAATTTTTAACTAGGCCGGGTGCGGTGGCTCACGCCTATAATCCCAGCACTTTGAGAGGCCAAGGCAGGTGGGTCACTTGAGGTCAGGAGTTCAAGACCAGCCTGGCCAACATGGTGAAACCCCATCTCTACTAAAAATACAAAAATTTTCTGGGTGTGGCGTGCCTGTAATCACAGCCACTCAGGAGGCTGAGGCAGGAGAATCGCTTGAATCCAGGAGGTGGAGAGGATGCAGTGAGCCAAGATCGCACCACTGCACTCCAGCCGGGGCAACAGAGAGACACCCTGCCTCAAAAAAAAAAAAAAAAAAAAAAGAAAAAATGCTTATTGCAAATATTTAAAATATGAATTGTATAAAGTACAAAAAGACCTCTTACTGTCCTCTCATGATTTTTATTGTATGTATTACATATATGTGTGTATGTTTGTATATGTGTGTAATCATATATATTTCACACATACATGATTTTTTTAACAAATGGGATCATACAATCCATCCTGCAACTTGTCTTTTTCGTTTACTGGTATATCTTGACACTTTGGATATGGATCTGTGTCATTGGCTTGCCTTTCATCATAGAGTTTTATTTAAAATGAAAATGTTTTTGGACTTTGGCATGATTTCCTAACCGCCCCCCCCAATCAATGTGTTTTAAGTAGTAAGTGTATTTGAATGCAGATACATACTGTGGCTTAGATCATTTTGTTTTCAAATAATACTGAAGTCTTTATAGCATTTGGTTGTTTTCTAGTCTCAGTTAATGGATATTAAATATAGAACTGCTCTGTGGAGACTAGAGAAATATTTTGAGGTTGAAAGGGGGCCTCATTCTTGAAAAAGCCTGGAGACCCTCAGGGAGAGGGTTGGGCAGGCTGCCTCCTGAAGTACCTTTCCACGTTCCTGAGTTCTAGTAAGTTGCTCAGTTGACACAGTCATTCAGCAAATAGTGATTGTTGGCTCGTGGTACGCCAGGCACTGTGCTGGTCCCTCCTGTCCTGACCAGCATGAGCCCACATTCTGCAAGGAGAGCCAACGGCACACAGCGAGAGCATCTGGGCTGTGCTAGGTGCAGTGGAGGAAGTGGAGCAAGGTCAGGTGGCACAGAGCGGTGCTGGGGGTACCACCTAGGTGGTGATGAGGTAGAGCTGACTCTTCCTCTGCTCCCCATGGGAAAGGGAGCAGGCCCTGCTCACCCCGAGTGTACAACAAGCCCAGTGGCTGGGAGCAGCTCCTCAGAGAGCTCCCTCCTGGACTCCGCAGTGACTGCCCACAGGCTCTGTGGCCTGCAAGGGGCGCTACAGCCAGATATGGGCATGCTGGCAAGCAGCTGTGCTTGAAATGCTGTTAGGGGCCTGGGGTTTAATGCTCTTCTCAAGAGAGTGGTTTTGGCAGGGCTAGGGTTTTGCCCCTGAAGCTTTGCAAATCCGTATCCCCCACTGGAGTCTCCACGTGTCCTGGTACCATCCCGGGGACAAGAAGCAGGGAATAAGCAGGGGAAGGAGGTGGGAACCCTGTAGTCCATCCTTCTCCTGTCCTAATGGAGTGGCCAGGGAAGGGACTCTCTGTATATCTTAGTTTAGTAAGAGTTTGCAGAAGTCAAGTTAAAAATGGATTTTTTGGGCCGGGCGCAGTGGCTCACGCTTGTAATCCCAGCACTTTGGGAGGCTGAGGCGGGCGGATCACGAGGTCAGGAGATCGAGACCACGGTGAAACCCCGTCTCTACTAAAAATACAAAAAAAAATTAGCTGGGCGTGGTGGCGGGCGCCTGTAGTCCCAGCTACTCGGAGAGGCTGAGGCAGGAGAATGGCGTGAACCCGGGAGGCGGAGCTTGCAGTGAGCCGAGATTGTGCTACTGTACTCCAGCCTGGGCAACAGAGCGAGACTCCGACTCAAAAAAAAAAAAAAAAAAGGATTTTTTGAAAATGAAATACCCATCTGAAAGAACACATTGGATGATACATTGTCAGTTGCATGATTGTTGAGACAGTCCTCTGACTGATGGGTGTGCAGTTAGCTGTTTGTTCTCGTGGATGAAAAATGGGAGCCCGAAGAGCTCTTCAGTGACACACCCACAGCCACCTAGCTGGGGAGAGGGTGAGTATAGACCAGTCCCTGACCCCCTGCCCGGGTGAAAGACTAGCTACGGAGATGGTGAGTGCAGACCAGTCCCTGACCCCCTGCCCGGGTGAAAGACTAGCTACGGAGATGGTGAGTGCAGACCAGTCCCTGACCCCCTGCCCGGGTGAAAGACTAGCTAGGGAGAAGGTGAGTGTAGACCAGCCCCTGACCCCCCGCCCAGGTGAAAGAAGCTAAGAGCTCCTGACTTTAAATGAAAATCCAATACTTAGGAAGGCACGTGTGGCTTCAGGATAGTGCGCCTCTGTTTTCACCTCGCGCAGATGGAGAAATCCTATCCCTAGGCCACCTGGCTTCCTGGAGAGCAGAAGAGGTGCTCTTCATTTTCAGGTAAGGCTTCATTATCTTCCCACTTTACCTGCAGATGAGCTCAGTGGGCGAAATCATATTAGATTCCTTTAGAAGACTAGTTCCATTGGAAAGATTTGATTCTTAAACTATAAAAACCTCCCAAGTGCTGTCCTGAGGCCGGGCAAGGGTGATCAGGGGTTGGAAACCTGGAGAGAATGAGCAGAGCAGGCAGTGGAATGTGCAGTTCCCAGGTCCTCCCGCCACATGCTCTGCAGAGTCAGCGCGTCACGTGGAGGAGGGAGGCAGTGTCTTTTATCACTGTTCCCTTTTTCATAGCACTGATCCTAGGAGAGGGTGGGTTGCAAGCCCCAGGACACTCAGAGCCAGGACCTCTCTGTTCAGAATTGCATGCAACCTGCTTGGTACATCCTGTTCTTTTTACTCTCTCCCCAACCCACCCTGGTGCCTCTGCTGCTCGGTTAGAAATGGCCTGCAGCTGGCATTTTTCAGGGGGGTGCTCTCACTGTGACCCATGAGGATGGACCCCCCTGAGTGTGCTGTCTTAGAGGGATGAGCTCAGTGGACTTGGTACTGCTGGGCCCTGCATCCTCTGGCCACAGTCTAAGCCTCAGTTTCTTGAAGGGAAGTTAGCAGTTGCTGGAATGAGAGTGTGTCTTGTTTTTTTCTCTCTTCTTGATGTAGACCATACTGTTGCGTTAATTTCTGGCAGCCACACTGAGAAGGGTATAGATTAAGCTGGAAAATCACAAAGAGTGCCAAGGGATTGGTCAGTTTTTACTGGGGGTCTGCACCAGGCCAAATGGGTGCTGGTTTTTTGTCTACATTGTCTCATTTAATCCTCATGGCCACTCTGGTAGGAGGAGGGCCTTCTATTAGAGATGGGACATTGAGGCTTAGAGAGGTTAAGTGACTTATGGAGTCATAGAGCTAATGGGTGTGAGCAGGGACTTGAACCAGGTCTGGGGTTCTCTGTGCCTCACTGCCTCTGACAAGGAGTGGTGGAAGGAGGAGGGGATTGTGGGATGGAGACAGGAGACAGGACAGCTGGCTTCGAAGGAATTTGGCATGCCCCCTGCTGGGTGGTGTTGCTGATAAAATACAGTACACTCGGTTAAATGTGAAGTCCAGGAAACAACACATAGGTTTTTGGTTTTTTTTTTTAGTATAAGTATATGTAATATTTGGGACATACTTTATGCTAAAGAAATTAACTGAAATTAAACCTAACTGGGTATCCTGTGTTTTTATTTGTTCAACCTGACTTGGGGAACCCAGGAAGGATACTGGGCCTCATATCTGGGCACAAAAAATACTGGTTTTGGGGGGGGTTGTATAAGTATGTCTTATGCAATATTCGGGTTATACTTACACTAAAATTTTATGTTTTCTGAAATTTAATCTTAACTTGGGGGTTGTCCTGTATTTTTATTTGTCTATCAGGCAACCCTATTGGTGATCCCAGGAAACACACGAAGCCTTATACATGGGCACCTGAGGGTGGCCTGCGAGCCATTCGGAGAAAACCCAGGCAGCTTGGCAGGTGTTGAACTCCCCACTGCAGGCTGTATTCAGGTGTGGCCGGATAACCACGTGGTGTGTGTGTCATGGATCCTATTTGCATTCCAGATGCCTGGTTCCTGTGAGATTCTAGGATGTAAATGTTGAGACAAGGAGAGTGATTTACCTGGGTCTTCATGGAGCTCTGACCCACCCAGGGTTAGGAGGCTCTCTCTGAAATTATTTGCCGTCAGCACCGTGTTGAGGGGACCACTTCTCCCTGCCATGCAGAAGTGATGAATGGCCTCAGTCAGTTGGTGGAAGCCAGCTCAGCCCAGGGTCGTGTCTGTACGTGGAGAGCTTTGGCTTGAAGAAGCACTGTGTTAAAGGTGAAACGAAACACACTTTCTTGTGTCACCTGCCAAGAACTGACAGTGACTTCCCAGTTCTTTATGTGCCTCCTGCAGGAGAGTGTGGCTTTTGTGCCAGGCTGAGGACCGACATGCCCCATGTTGCTCCCTGGCTGTGATAGCATGAAAAACACCCACCTCAGTGTTCTACCCAGGCCGTTGCTGACGAGTGGGCGGAGGCGAGAAGCGTCAGTGTTCATTCCTTTGCTTTTTCAGAGCTTCTCTAGGTGTGGCTACATCTTGTCAGCCAGTCAGAATTTTAAACACAGCCAGCTTGTAATTGTCCCAGCATGGCTTCTGCCCACTATGAATGACCCTCAGCTGAGGCCTAGTTCTTGGCAGGCCTCTTACTGCCACCTGCTTCCAGACCATCGTGGGAGCTCGCTGGGACCTTAGCCTGGGCCCAACAGGAGTCAGGGATCAAAGGTGCAAAGGAGTCTTATTCTGTGTTCTGAGAACACACGGAGGTCTTCTCTCATTATCATGTCTCTCCATTAGGGTGTTCTAAATTTGATTTTATTATTGAATCAATCATTTATATTATTAATTCAATATGAAATGTTAAATGCCAAGTCAAACTATCTATTGTAGCAGTGGAAAAAACCGGAAATATTTGTGCTGATACTGCTGACTGAAATCACCTGCTGTCTTCATTCCTCTTTGTTGACTTGAAGTATTTGTAAGCAGCAGGGGCATCTCGCTTGTGTTTTCCAGGAAGAGTCAGTGAATGGCTGCAGTGTGACAACATGCACCACCAGTGGCTTCTGCTGGCCGCATGCTTTTGGGTGATTTTCATGTTCATGGTGGCTAGCAAGTTCATCACGTTGACCTTTAAAGACCCAGATGGTAGGTATGCTTCATGGTGGAATGAATTTTGGCTAATTTAGACCTTGCTGCAACACTGTTCCTAGGTACATGCACAGATGACTTCTGTCACAGAGTCAAAGGACTTTCATGCCAGCAGGGACCTTGGAGGTCATGGCCTCCATTCCTTCATGTTACAAAGGTGTGAGGGGAGGTGGGGTGGGAGGGGCTGGAGGGTCTTTTCAAGCGTCTCCTCTGGAGGAAGGAAGGTGTTCTTTGTGGCTGAGGCCTGAGTGGTGGCTGAGGCCTGGGTGGTTCCTAAGGAGCAAGGAGCAGGGTCTCCTCCCAGCAGCACAGTGGCCTTATGCCTTGCAGGAGGGCGCCTCTCAGGCTCGCAGTTGGGAATTGTCTCAGCCTCATGTCATCATGAGAGGTGCAGCCTCAACTGCTCGGCATGCCCGTGTGGTGGCCATATGTTTGAAGGTCACCCTCTGTGCAGTGGAGGAGGGTCATTTAAATGTATGTCTTCAGGTTGTCTTAGAGGCTTTCTTAGCTCACCTTTACTGAATGTAGGCATTCAGATGAGGACGGATAAAGAGCATCAAATTGGGTCTCAGAATGTTGATTCTACTTCATGCTCTTGTCATTTGCTTATCTACATCACAGTGTTTCTTCCACCAAATGGACACCCTGCCTGCTCAGGCACTGCCCATGATTGCCCTGAGCATGGTGAGGTGCTCTGTGGTCTGTGGAGTGCTGGATATGTCCAAAGAGGTGTGTGATGTGTTCTCCAGCCCTGAGGCCACTTCACTGAGTGGCCAAGCAGGCAAGCACGAGGAGGCCAGACACATGGAGTCATTGAAGTCCTCATTTGTGCCGTGGATTGGCCCATTCCTTTAGGCTGATCAGGAGATACTGGGGAACGTGGGTGAGCACAGCATCTTTACTCTGCGCTGTACTTTGTGTGTCCTCCTGCCGATGGTGACCTTGGGAAGGGGCAGTTAGAGATGTCTCTGTGCCAGCAGTTCTTCCTGGAGGCTGCGCTGACCTGTGCTGTCTGTGTGAATGTGGGAGACAGGCCCCTGCTCCACCCCACAGAGCTCCCAGGCATGTCCCTAGCTGTGTCAAGGACTGCCCAATGTCCTACACCTCCTGCCCCATCCTCTCTCTGCCCCATCCTGTCTGCAGAGGGACAGCAAGGTTAGAAGGGAGGTCTGCAGGGAAAAGAGGGACACCCTGAAATTAGCCCACATGGTGGTTCTCCCTGTGACAGTTGTTGGTCCCTGATTGGCTGTCATCACATGTCCCACCTCATCCTCCAGGAGCCCTGGAGAGAAACCTGTGAGGTCTGCACAGCCTCGGGAGGTGGTATTACACCTGCAAGTATCTGGGCAGGTGTCACAGAGCATGACAGCTCACATCCGGGACTCAGAGTTCCGTCAGCAGAGCAAGGGTCGATTCTTGGAGGGTTGCTGGAATGTGACACGATGATCTCAGTTTGACAGTTTGGACATTTCCATGGCAGCTTCAGCACAGTGACATGCCACTGAGAGATCCCTCCTGAAGCCCTAGAGCCGGGTTCTCATCCCCGCAGCCCTTCAGAATCACCTGTGGGACTTTACAGACCTGCTGCTGCTTGAGACCCAGTGAAGGAGAATCACTAGGGATGGGGCCCAGTTGAGAAGCACAATTGTAGATCCTAGCTGGAGAACTGAAGAGAAACAGAGCTGCTGCGAATAAGAAATAGGTGTTACTCGGGATTCTCCTAAATGTCACCTCCTGGTATGGAAGGCACTCAAAAGGCAGGTCATGAGGTTAAATTGTTTATGGTTTATTTTGTTTAGAAAAGTAGGAGTAGACATAATACATTTTAGTGAGACTTCTATCAGTAATAGTTAAATAAGACGTGTGCCTTTGTGTTTTACTGTTATCTGGCAGAGTGGCCTCTAAAGAATGCCTTGTTTCCCAGCGGCATCTGGTAAATGAGTTCTCATTCTCCTTTGATGTATCAAGTTTCGTGCTGAATGTTTTCAGTGTAGACACTGATCCTGGAAGGTAAGCAGGGGTGGGCCCGGTTAGAAAAAAAGCAAGTGTAGGCGCAGAACAGGGTTTTGTGAAGAGGAGAAAAGGAGTGGTAGGGAGTGTTAGAAGATAAAACCTATGAAGAAAGATGAAGGGCTTTCGGATTTTACACCTGGAGAGGAACACCGCAGCGGTCCTTAATACTGCCTGTGAGATCTTTCCAGCCGGCTGCCTTAAGGCAAGTAGAAGGGGGCGCTTCCCCTGCTCTGTGAGATCTGGTGTGGCATGTGGGTGCTGGGTCACTGAGATGGGAGTGCTGCCCCTGACCCCGAGGCAGGGGCTGCTGGTGGTGAGGATGCTGTTGGCCGCACAGTGTGCAGTGAACTCAGCAAGAATCTTCTGTTGTGGGCCCACTCCAGTTGCGGGGTGGCCACCACAGCACTACCCAGCCTGCCTCACTCATGTGAGATGTTACCTAATTGTCCCAAGGGACCTGGTTAAGATCCTGAAGGTGGATGTCTGCCAGCTGAGTTCTGGATGCAGGATGCGAGCTGACACGCAGCATCTTGCCAGTGCACAAGGACACTGGGCTGAAGCGTCAGGAGCATGTACACTCAGAGCCCGCCCCTGCAGGTGTCAGAGAGGCCCTGGGCTGGGGTGCTATAGGCCTCTCCCCTGGAGCCTGCCCCTCCAGCACTGTGCTTTAGAGAGTGTGTCCTGGAGTCTGGATCTTGGGCAGCACAGGAACCCCTGTAAGCTCATGGCCATAAAGGGTTTCTCACATGTTGGAGTTTATTTCACACACGTTCACAGTGTTTTTGATTATGAACCAGAAGCCCATTGCGAAGTGTCAAGACCAGGAAATTACAGACGTGGCAATGTCCATGGTGGGGAGTTCCATTTCCTGGAAAGTGCGTGGAGAAGCCTTGGCCTCAGTGCTCCCAGGCTGCTCCTTTCAGCTCTGTCCTCTGGGGACAGGGCCAGCCTCAGAACCCCCATCAGTGGTGTGCATGTTCTTCTCACCTACCTGCCTTTCCCGGTTTCTCCTGCCACTGGAGCCCCTAGGAAGAGCATGGTTGTCTTGAGTTGCTGTTTAAAGCAACACTTACTTTTTTTAGTGTTACAGTTTCTGTTCAGCTCAGCAGTGGAGCCAGTGATATTTGTGGCAATGATTTATCTTCAGTTAGCAAATTTCAGTATCATATTGAACTAGGATCAGGTGTTGTAACTAGACTTTCTCATAAGAAAATAAATCCCCCTCAGCGAAGAGAATGTGATAGAATCATATGTTGAGACTCAAAATGATGCCCTTGTGGACCTGGTTTGTGTTGGTAGGCGCTGGTTTTTCCTCTCTCCTGGTTGACTTCCTCATTGGTTCTGAGCTGCTTGAGGGCAGAGCCTGTGATGTGAAGGTCTCTGCAGCCTTGACCATCTTTGCATGTACTTACTTGCCATCTGTGGATACTCTCCAGTGAAATGTCTGGGTGTATCATACCTATTTTCTAATTGGATTGGTTGGTTTTTTAATTGTTGAGTTTTGAGGGTTTTTATATATTTTAGATAGGAGTCCTTGATCAGATAAGTGGTTCATAAATATTTTTTCCCTGTCTGAAGCTTGTCTTTTCCTCCTCTTCAAATGGGCTTTCACAGTGCAGATTTTCTCTTTGGTTGTTTTTTAAAAATTCACATTCAGGTCTGTGATCCACTTTGAGTTCATTGTTGAATAAGGGGTGAGGTTTGGATCAAGGTTTGTTCCGTGTGTGAATGTCCAGGTGCTCCAGCACCATTTGTTGGACAGACTGCCCTCCTCCGCTGAATGGCTTTTATGGCTTTGTCAAAAGGCATTTGGGCATCTTTGAGAGCTTCTATTTCTGGGGCCTCTGTTCTGTCCCATCCACCTGTGTGCCTTTTCCTTTTAGAGAAGACATTCAACCTCTCTGTCTTCCAGTGTACAGTGCCAAACAGGAGTTTCTGTTCCTGACAACCATGCCAGAAGTGAGGAAGTTGCCAGAAGAGAAGCACATTCCTGAGGAACTGAAGGTGGGCACAGCCAGGCCATTGTCCTTGTCCTCTCGAACACAGCACCCCTGTCACGGGGAGCTGGCCTTCCCCTGTGGCCGGTTCTGCTTGTCATCACGTCTGCATTAGAGCCTTTTCCTGTGTTACTTCTCCATGTTTAGTTCACCTTGTTAATATCCATCTGGGGGAGGCACAGGTCACGTCAATTTTTGTGCCCCTCACAGAGCTCTGTGCATCAGGGCTGCTCTGTCACTGTTGGTCGTGCAGCATTCCTGACCAGCTGAACATGAGCCTCGGCCAGGGAACCAAGAGTATTGGGCAGGGTCAGGAGGCAACCAGGAGTGGGAGAAGACATCTCACTCAGTTGTGGGGTTTTAGAGTGAAAGGGGGCCCTGGACAGCAGAGCAACTAATTCAGCCTCCAAATTGAATGGATGAGAGAACTGAGCCTAGAAAAAAGGCAGATCCTCCACAGTCCCATGGAGTTCCTGGCAGAGCCCAAGGCTCCTGACTTCCACCCCGCCCTTGCCTGGCTTGACATTCTGGCTCCATGGCTTCCTCTGCAGGCTTCTTGTGCACCTAAATTCCTGATCATTCCCTAGCTGGGATGAGGGGTGCACTCTGGAAGGCCTCTCACTTCCTAACCCCCATTCTGGATCTAGAGGGTTGAAGTTGCAATTGTGCCAGAAGGAATGAAATGGGTACAGCGAGCCCTAAAAATATTTTTAGCCCAGAATCAAGCCGTAGAGGTGGGGACAGCTCCTATCCATGGGTCACTATGTAAGGATGATAAATTAGAACTCAATAAACATAGAAAACATACACTAGTCAGAGTAGAGTGCTGCTGGAGGCTACTTCTCGTAGGACATTCATGGAATGGAGGTCAAGTCTACAGAACTCTGAGACAGCCTAAATGTTGCTTTTTGGTTGAGGCATCCCAGGGTAAGAAAATAATTTGGACGGGCTACAGAAACGAAACCAAAAAATCTTATGGGAAATAGGAGAGTGGCTTTAATAGGATGGATTTAATAGGAAATCAAAGTTACATGGATAAAAACAAAGGTAGGGTAAGCCTTCGGCAAAGTGTCGCAACAAGGTTCCCTTGAGGATGCCACACCCTGTGAGGAAGAGGGCGATCATCTTGGTGCTCCCTCTCCCCCTCTCCGGGTGGATGGTGCTCCCGGAGAGATTGCCAGCCTGCAGTAGTCATTGCAAATAAAAAGACTGCGCCTGAATGTGCTTTACAGTTTGCAGTGTACTTTACTGGGTTTCAATCTCATTGGTCTTCTGAGCCGCCCTCTGAGGTATATTTTTATTCTCAGTTTGCATTTGGGAAACATGAGGCTCAAGGTACTGTGCTCACTGGGTCAGTACCCCCTGGACAGCAAATTGTGGGCCTGGGCTTTGAACTCAGTGTCCTCTGTGCCCCTCTCTTACCCGCTGCCCCATTGATTCTCATGAAACTCAGATGGGAGGTGAGGGAAGTGGGGGATGTCAGAGGTGATGTCCGCTGAGGCCACATGCCCTTAGGTGACACCAAAACTCAGCATGTGTCTTCTCACAAGAAAGGGGATTTATCAACATGATAAGATTCTGTAGCTCACCTTTAAAAGTTTATTTTGGCCAGGTGCGGTGGCTCACTCCTGTTACCCCAGCACTTTGGGAGGCTGAGGTGGGCAGATCACCTGAGGTCAGGAGTTCGAGACCAGCCTGGCTAACATGGTGAAACCCCATTTCTACTAAAAAATACAAAAAATTAGCCAGGTGTGGTAGCATGTGCCTGTAATCCCAGCTACCCGGGAGGCCGAGGCAGGAGAATCACTTGAACCCAGGAAGCAGAGGTTGCAGTGAGCTGAGATCGTGCCATTGCACTCCAGCTTGGGCAACAAGAGCGAAACTTGGTCTCAAAAAAAAAAGTTTACTTTGTGCATGGTATAACCGAATGTTTGAATGGAAAATAGAAAATAATATCTGTCTTTAAGTTGGTTTTGTATATTTCCAAAGGGAAAAAAGAAAACAGTGCTCATTCGTAGATACAATTGAACAAGACATCTTTTTTCTTTAGCTGGACATGGTGGCTTACGCCTATAATCCCAGCACTTTGGGAGGCTAAGGCAGGAGAATCGATTGTGCCTAGGAGTTTGAGACCAGCCTGGGCAATATACTGAGACCTCATCTCTACACAAAATACAAAAACCAGGTGGTTATGGTGGTGTGTGTTTATAACCCCAGCTACCTGGGAGGCTGAGGTGGGAGAATCACTTGAGCCCAGGAGTTGGAGGCTGTAGTGAGCCATGATTGTGCCACTGCACTCCAGCCTGGGTGACAGAACGAGACCTCGTCTCTTAGAAGAAAAATTTTTGTCGTTGTCTCTAATGCTTTGCTCAAAGAAAACAATATCTAATATCTTTCTTTGTTCAAAGAAAAGCAATATCTAAAAGTGCAGAGTTTTCTGCATTTTCTAAAGGGAACTTGCTGGGAGGTGCTCTCCCGTGATGCTCTGTTCTTGAGTGCCATCCATGATCGGGGTTAGGTTTGGAACAGAGAGGGAGGAGAAGACAGAGAGGTTGTTTTGGGATAAGTGAGCAAGAGGTGGGATGGATGAGGAAATGAGGTTAAATGAGACCCATTCTTATAAGAGCAAGGAGAGTGCCTGGCGTGGCTCCTGGTTTTCTGTGGTGGGTGGAGGGCACGGGCAGCTGGTGATGCCCTGTGGGGAGGAACGGAGGCCAATCTGCAAAGGGGCCTCTCGCTTCCCCAGTGTCTTCATCTCGGAAAGCAGGCAGTCAGGAGCCCCCAGGATGCTCTTCCCACCACCAGGGAATCCCAGGAAATTCACTTAAACCCACGAGGGATCCTGGCCAGAGGTCATGAGTGTAAGGGAGTTTGGTTACAGTAGATCCACAAAGGAAGAGCTGGGCAGGGGGCACTGGGGCGGGACCTCTGTCATCCTGATAGTTCCAGTGTCCGAGTTCTAGTGTGTTCTAGAAGGCTTACGTCCTTCCCATTTTCTAACTGACATTGTCCCGTGGGAGGACAGGTTGTTAAAACTACCCTATAAATGGATTTCCTGGCAAGCCTAGTGCATGTTAAAAGACATAACAAGGACATTTGGGTCCATTCAATGCAATTATTTGGAAGGATCATCTGCTTTGAAATTTTGAGAAGTTCTGTGTAGCTTTAAGAGATAGATGTGGCTGGGCGTGGTGGCTCACGCCTGTAATCCCAGCACTTTGGGAGGCCGAGGTGGGTGGATCACGAGGTCAGGAGGTCGAGACCATCCTGGCTAACACGGTGAAACCCCGTCTCTACTAAAAATACAACAAAAAATTAGCTGGGTGTGGTGGTGGGCGCCTGTAGTCCCAGCCACTCTGGAGGCTGAGGCAGGAGAATGGCGTGAACCTGGGAGGTGGAGTTTGCAGTAGCCGAGATTGCGCCACTGCACTCCAGCCTGGGCGACAGAGTGAGACGCCGTCTCATAAAAAAAAAAAAAGAGAGAGATAGATGTAGCAGCAGAAGCCTCCAAATGCTGAGAAACAGGGCCACAGCTAGAAGGGGCCAATGGAGTTGGCGGAAGCAGCCCTGCTATTCAGGAATGCCTTCAGGATGCCCCTGGGGAACAAGGAGGTGTGAGCAGCAAGGGGACTTTAACTCTCTGAGGACAGGGGTCATCTGAGCAACTTCTGTGTGTACTGGTACATCTCCTTGTGCCCCCTCCAACCCACACACACACCAGGCCTCTCACGTTACAGGTATTCACTTAGGTTCTAAAACAGCCCTGAAAAGAATGGACCAGCATGTAGAATTTGAGCTTTTTCATCTTTTTTCCCCCCTAGCCAGAGGATTCCAAACTTCTTACTTTGGTTTTTAAATTTTTTTTTTCCCCCAAGACGGAGTCTTGCTCTGTCGCCCAGGCTGGAGTGCAGTGGAGCGATCTCAGGCTCATTGCATTCTCCACCTCCTGGGTTCAGGTGATTCTCCTGCCTGAGCCACCCGAGTAGCTGGGATTACAGGCGTGCACCATCACACCCAGCTAATTTTTGTATTTTTAGTAGAGATGGGGTTTCACTATGTTGGCCAGGCCAGTCTCGAACTCCTGACCTCGTGATCTGCCCACCTTGGCCTCCCAAAGTGCTGGGATTACAGACATGAGCCACCACGCCCGGCCTTATTTTGTTTTTTAAAGTCAAACTTCTCTCCAAAGACGTCCGAGGAACCAAGCTTGCATTCATTTTCCTTGTCCAGCCTGCCGATTGGGCTGGTGGAGAGGCTCTGAGGAAGGCCTCGGGAGGGGGCTGGGGATAGTGGGTGTCACTCTGTAGAAAGGCAAGGAAGGGAAGAAGAGAAGGCCCCAGATGGAAAGGAAGGAATAGGCCAGCAGGAGCAGCTCTGCTTGGCCGGGTCCTGCCTCCTTTAATGGTCCCTGAGCTGCTTCTGCTCTGTGTCACCTGCAGCCAACTGGGAAGGAGCTTCCAGACAGCCGGCTCGTTCAGCCCCTGGTCTACATGGAGCGCCTGGAACTCATCAGAAACGTCTGCAGGGATGATGCCCTGAAGAATCTCTCGCACACTCCTGTCACCAAGTTTGTCCTGGACCGAATATTTGTCTGTGACAAGCACAAGATTCTTTTCTGCCAGACTCCCAAAGTGGGCAACACCCAGTGGAAGAAAGTGCTGATTGTTCTAAATGGTGTGTGTGGGTCTGCTGAATGTCTGTCTGGGAAGGGTCTCGGTAGCTGGGGCTGAGGAGGCTGGGGAAGACGGCAAGGAGGAGTCACAGGAGGGCTGGTTTCTCCTGAAAGGACTGGTGGCCTTCCAGACAGGCCTGCTTTTGTTGTATCCTGTTAGTGTTGTGCCGTAAAAGTTAGTGAGGCTCGTTTAGACACCGATTCTTTTCAAAGGGGCACAGCCACAGTCCGGCTCTCCTTGCCTGTCACAGCAGATCCTCACTTTAAGTGGCTTGCCCACCCCCAGGCCCCCCTCCCTTGTCTCTTCAGGTTCCCTGTGGTGATGGTTATAGTCACCCACTCTGTCCCACGTCCCCAGGGCCCCACACTCGCTGAGCCGCCAGGAAGCCTCACGGTCGCCCTCTCTGCAGTGAGAAGGGCTCACGCTGTAGAGCCTGGGAGGGGAGCCCTGGCCCGGGGCCTGGAGCCTCTTTACCTGCAGACCAAGCGTTCTGTGCCAGCGAGCAGGAAGAAATTGTACCCCATTTCACACTAAGCATCTGTGTTCAGAGGATTGAGTCAGCTTGCTTCAGGAAACCTGATATTTGCTAGGGAACAAATTAGATCATCACAAAGTGACCTCATACACTGCAGTTTTGATTACTCACTACTCTTTTTAGAGATGTTTATTTATTTAAATTCCAATTAGTCTGAACTGATCCTGATAATTATGGGCTCTGCTTATGAAATTTAGCTTCAGACAGGAGTTAGTTCCAGTCAACAGCAGTGGGACTCCTGGGTCAGGAATCGGATTTTGGGGCACCATGGGTGGGTGGCCCTGAGGCTCCATGTCCTGCTTGCCACTCCTGATGCTGCCCACAGAGTCAGCGGTCATTCCTGGACACTGTTTGGCCTTCGCACTGGTTGGCTGGGAGAGAGAATGGTGGCACCTCATCTTCTGGTTGTTACATATAATTAATATGCTTCTGCAGTGATTGGATAGCATGTTGGGTTTTCAGAAGCAGAATGAGGCTGCAAATCGAATTGAAAACAAGGAATATACAAAGGCTCACAAATCAGCCACCACAGTGTGAAGCAGCATACTTTAAGAAGTAAACACCCACTTACAAGGGCAGCACAGAAATCGGAGTGGGCTTGCTGGATCATGTAATACAGAAGTAGGTGGTCCTTGTGGCTGTCTTCCGTGACCACTAGTGTACCTGGATGGGGACAGGTGCATGAATGGGCCCATGTGTGGACCCACAGAGCTGGTTCTGTCGTTGTTCCCTTGAGAGCAGTGCTCCCCATGCCTAGTTTACAGCCATCCATAGCATGTACCACAGAGTTCTGGACTGGGCTTTAAACACTCGGGGGAGCAATGAATAAAACAGACAAGACTGTGTCCACTGCTCAGATGGCCCAGGGAGATTCTTCCCTGCCAGGACTCCAATCTTAACCCTACAGGATTAACACAAAGATGGATATTAAGGCTTGCAGAGGCTTGGAGAAAACCTCAGCATACTGACAGTGTATTTCCATTTCTCTGCATTGAGAAAGTGAAAAACCTGCTCAGCCACCAACTCTAGGATGGCCTCTGCCCAAGTTCCATTCAGCAGCCTGGACCTGCACTGGTCCCTGATGACAGACCCTGGCTGTTGGCATGGCCCTGCCTTCTCGACACGCCTTGTCCTCTTTTGACTCCTGTCTCAAATGTATCACAGCTCCCATAGCTTAGTCAGATTTTTCCAGCATCAAAAGGTCTTTGCTCCTTGCCAGCCTGGGATGCTGAAGGGGTACCTGAGAACCACTGTGGGCCAGGGGGCATGTGGTGCTTGGAGAGCTTAGCCTGTCTATGGGATGGGGCTGTGAAGCTGCTGCAGGCATCTGTTAGCACGACGTTCCAAAGTCCTGCTTCTCTGGCATTTTCCCCCAGTCTCAGAGTAGAGTAAGTGTTGCTGGTGTTAGGAATTCTGTTTGCATGCAGCGATCTTCCTCTAATGGCAGATTTAGCCCAGTTAGGTCCATTGCCAGGGGTAGGCACTGCCAGCATTTCCACTCTTGCTCCCTCCCCCTCCTCCCTAAAATCATCAGTTTCCTCTAGTTGGCTTATGGATTCCCAGAAGCTTTTCTTCACTTGATCATCGTGCTGGCAGAAGCAGTTGAAATTCAAAGACCTAAACTTGGATATTGGGGGTGGGCTTGTCATGCACACATGGGGAACATGGGGCCCGAGGTAAGGACATGCCCTTCTCTAAGGGGCGCACTGGAGCAGCCAACCCACCTTCCCTTCTGTTTACTTCCCAGGAGCCTTTCCTTCCATTGAGGAGATCCCCGAAAACGTGGTGCACGACCACGAGAAGAACGGCCTTCCTCGGCTTTCTTCCTTCAGTGATGCAGAAATTCAGAAGCGGTGAGAGCAGCTTCCTCAAAGGGGAGGGGGGAATTTTTGTAAACCTGAGAAGAAATTTGGGAAAAACCCCAGGCTGAGTTCTTTACTTGCCAGATTGATTGGAGGACCACAGAGGGCTGTCGGTTTGCATCAGTGAGAGGCAGCTAAGCTACACCCCCCATTCGGCGCCTTGAAACTCTCAGTCCCTTCTGAGAATTTCTAGCCTTACCTTCACACAGTCCATTAACATGAAGGTTACATAATTTTATTAATAGAAATGAGCAGGCAACTTTATTCTGCTTTGGTAAAGTTTTATAGATTGCTTGCTGAATATGATCTTTTCTTTATAAGAAAGGGATTTGGATTGCAGAGACCTCACTGAGTATTTGATTCTCCCAGAGGCATTGTGCCCACTGCCATGGGAGCTGCCCCTGGAGTGGTTGTGTGGGCTGCACCCAGCATGGGCAGGGTAGAGAGATGGAACCCCTGATCGCAGCAAGGATGGAGTCCAGGCTGGGTACAGTGGCTCACGCCTGTAATACCAGCACTTTGGGAGACCAAGGCGGGTGGATCATTTGAAGTCAGGAGTTCAAGACGAGTGTGGCGGACAGAAACCCCGTCTCTACTTAAAAAAAAAAAAAAAAAAAAATAGCCGGAAACCCCATCTCTACTAAAACAAAACAAAACAAACAAACAAACAAAAAAAATAGCTGGCCGTGGTGGCACACATGTGTAGTCCCAGCTACTCAGGAGGCTGAGGCAGGAGAATCGCTTGAACCCCGGAGGCAAAGTTTGCAGTGAGCTGATATCTGGCCACTGCACTCTAGCCCGGGCGACAGTGCAAGACTCTGTCTCAAAAAAAAAAAAAAGAAAAGAAAAACGCATAGAGTCCTTAGCTAACAAATGAGAAAGTTCTCGTGTAGTAGCTCTCAGGTGGCCTGGGAGAGCAAGGCTGAAAAGTAGTGAGGGTGCAGAAGCAGCAGCTCACATCAGGTCACCAGCTGGATTTTGCCTCCTGGGTCTGCAGCCACCTGCCTTGCATGGCGCCTGCCCACCCTTACAACCCTTACCAGAGATGCTCCTGGTGAGGACTGTCCTGCTGTCACCCTGAGCACTCATGGGGCTTTTGTGAAACTCAGTGAGTGAAGACACGCAAAGCACAGAGGGCAGTTTCTGGCCTGTCGTAAGCACGCTGTGTTCCGTGATGTCACTGTTGTCATCGTCTTTGTCATCGACACTGCTACCGGCCCTCCTCCGCAGGGCCATGCTCTGCTGCCGCCTGCTTGCAGCTCACCCGTACCCACTCCTGCCCGCTGAAGCGTGAAGCCTCACTCTCCATTTTCTCTTGCCCCCCTTCCCCTGGCAATTTGAATTGAATTTTTAAAAATATGCCCTTAAAGTAACTTTCCCTGGCCTCATCTATTCCTGACTCACTCAGAGTTCCTGCCTTTATGATTTTCTGCCCAGGAACAAAATTTGTAAACATTCTTGAAGTTTTGAATCATTCAAGTAAAACAGAAGGTAGATTAAATAGATGTCTTCACAGTGACTGCCTACGATGAGTACTGTGGCCTTGGACAGGTAAGGTTTTCCAAGCCTCCGTTTTCTCACTTGCAAAGTATGGTAATAACAGGATTAATCCACAGGATCTTGGAGTAGATTAAGTAAGAGACGTGTGGAATGCGTTCATGGCAGCCTCAGCAGGTGAGGGTCCCATACACAGTGCTGCGCTCCGCTCATTCCTCCCTCTCCCGCCCCCTCAGCTGTGACCTCCTGTGGCGTCAAGTTAACCTCTTGTTCATTTTTTTCGTTAGATTGAAAACATACTTCAAGTTTTTTATTGTAAGAGATCCCTTCGAAAGACTTATTTCTGCATTTAAGGATAAATTTGTTCACAATCCCCGGTTTGAGCCTTGGTACAGGCATGAGATTGCTCCTGGCATCATCAGAAAATACAGGAGGAACCGGACGGAGACCCGGGGGATCCAGTTTGAAGATTTTGTGCGCTACCTGGGCGATCCGAACCACAGATGGCTAGACCTTCAGTTTGGGGATCACATCATTCACTGGGTGACGTATGTAGAGCTCTGTGCTCCCTGCGAGATAATGTACAGTGTGATTGGACACCATGAGACCCTGGAGGACGATGCCCCATACATCTTAAAAGAGGCTGGCATTGACCACCTGGTGTCATACCCGACCATCCCTCCGGGCATTACCGTGTATAACAGAACCAAGGTGGAGCACTATTTCCTGGGCATTAGCAAACGAGACATCCGACGCCTGTATGCACGTTTCGAAGGGGACTTTAAGCTCTTTGGGTACCAGAAACCAGACTTTTTGCTAAACTAATACATAGGACCTATGAATTCAAATATCTTTATTAGACCCAGGGCTAACCAGGTAGAGATCTGAGCCCAGAAATGACCCTTCCTCCACCACACCCCTCCTTTTAGGATGCCCGGGGTCTCCCACGGGCCTGTGAGTTGCCTCGGCATATGACGCAGGACCCCGACTGTTACAACTTAGTTTGGATGTAAGATGCTCTGAGGACCCTGCCCACACCCCTGCCATTGTCATTAGGATGTTGCTGGCCTTTGCTCACCTCAGAGGGGAGAAAAGACTAAAGATTTGCAGTTTGACAGCCCAGCAGGGAGGAAGCATCACACAGCATTAGGAGCCATTTCTCTCAGGTGTCAAGGAAGGGGATGCCCCTGAGGTTCTCCTGGCTAGTCGGGGTGGCTTCACCCATCACTGGTGGGTTGCAGGAACAGTACCCAGCACTCTGAGGAGGGACAGAGAAGCAAGGGGACTGCTGAAATCGCAGAGGCTTTTGCAGCATCAGATCTGAGGAGTAAAACGGCACCTCTGGCCTTCATCTTGGTGCTGCTACAATTGTGAAGGCAAAGCATTCTTTCTGTGACTGTTTTGTTCCTGTAGACAGTCAGCGATGGCCAGAGGGTGGTGTGGTGTCCAGGGGTCCATCTTTCCAGAATCCATGCCTGTGTAATGCTGGTCCATGCTTCTGAACCTGTGTCTGCCAAGCGCCTATTTCATTCGGCATAAGAGATAACGATTTTAGAAGGTGAGGGGAGGGGAGGCTTTTTCTACCTGAGAAGGGGAATGTCTTTGGGGGCCTTAAAAGGAACATGGCCCAGGAATGGGAGGGCTAGTTGGGCTTGGAGCTCAGGCTGCTGTGGATTCAGCACATCAGTTCTGACTTGCCTTACCTGGGTGGACAGCAGTGAGTCTCCACCTGTCTCCGCCAGGGAGCTCCCACATTGGGGCTGAAGACGAGCAGGGGCAACATGCCAGCATCATAGAATTCAGTGTAGTTTACACATTTCGATTCCTTTCATCTCAGCAAAATGGGCACCGCCAGAGCCATTTCTGATCACACCACCATCCTGGACCATGTGACTGGAAGGTGGGTAACCAAGTTCACCAGCAATAAAACCCAGGTCCCAGGTAGCCTCCAGCAGCGCAGCTTCCTGGCAGCGAGGTAGGCCCTGGTGCAGGGCAAGCCGCAGCAACCATTTCAGATACCGTCCACAGCCAGGGCCGCTGAGATCTGGGACAGATTCCTGGGATGAGTGCCAGCCTGACCCTGCATGGTGCCGCCGAGCCCAGGATGGAGGAGGGAGCCAGGCTTTGCTTCAAGGCGGCCTCTACCTTTTCTCAGAATGGTTTCCTGATTGTGTCAATGTGAAAGTAAAATAAAATTTATGTGCCAAACCTGACATGAGCTGCGGTTCTGGAAAGGGTGCCTGTGTCCACGCGCGCCCCAGGCAGATGGGATGGGCAGGTGTGCGTGCATGCATAGCTGCTCAGGGTAAGCAGACCCCAGGAGGCCCAGCCTTCAGCCGCCGTGAATGTGCAGGGCCGAGGATGCCATGCTGGGTTATGTTTCTATAACATTTAGCAAAGTCTTGTTACAATTTCAGACCAAATGAGCTGATTGATTACCTCTTTGCTGTTTGGAATCTGTGGATCTGTATATGAATGGAAGGCCTTAAAGCTAGTCTTAATTAAAATAGTGTTTTCCCTCAGAAACAAAAGGTTGGCCCCTGGGATGGTTTCTTCCTCCCCTTTGGCATTTGGGTCATTTTCGTAATGTATTTTGCCACACAAGTTGAGATTGCTACCATAGTATCTCCTGGACATCTCACTGTATCCACAGCAAGGATGCTCCCGAGCACGGCAGCCCACCCCGTTCATTTCTGCACAGCCAGCACCCCCACTCCCCTGTCCCCTGGCTTCCTTCCGAGACTCCAGATCCGCTAACTCCCTCCTCAGCTTACAGCAGGTGGTGCGCCTCCTTCTGCCCCCTGAGGCACCACCATGTGGAGGGCCCTGCTGCCCTGTCTGGGCGTTCCTCAGGACTGGGCTGGATGGTGGTACAGCTCATTCCCAGGCAGTGACACCAGGGCCGGGGTGGCTGGAGCAGGCAGGCCCGGGGGAACCTCTACACTAACAATCTGGGTTTGAGAGAAACATAAACAGCAACCCAGCCTCCAAGAAGTAGTGTTAGGGCCGGGAGGGCAGTTCCTAAATTAGGAAGTTTAGTAATACGAGGTTGACTTAACGGGCTTGTGTCTTAGACCACTTCTCTCCTACTGGATTTCAGTCCTAGTGTGTGTCCGGTTTGTTGGTCTTGTGTTGAGAACCACTACAGAGAAACGCCCAGAGCTGAGATGAGATTTGATTTTCACAGTGGCTGACTGGGTGCACACAAAGGTGTGCACTCACGGCCTGCAGGGGTCCCAGGTGGCCTCTGCCCTGGGTTCCTGAAAAGAAGAGCCTCTGACACAGCGCTGGGGGGTCCTCCCTTTCACCCCCCAGCTTTCTCACTCTAAACCCCGGCATGGTTTGCTCAACTGGAATCTCCAGAAGCAGGGAACAGAAAGGGAAAAATCAAGACAGCAGCTAAACGTGACGTGAAGGCAGCCTATTGGACTAAATTCAAATTATGCAGCATAGTTTCCCAAGCCACTCAGACATGCCGAGACCCTCAGCAGGATGGTGCGGTTCCAGGGCTGAGCAGAACCGCAGGCTCACGGGATATGAGAGGCCTGGGAAGTGCCAGGACAAGGCTGCAAGTATCCAGCTTGAGTCAGGAGGCTTCAGGCAGGTGAGGTAGCCACACTGGGGAGCATTACAGAAGGGTTGGCAAGAGGAGAGGATGCCCAGGGGAATGGAAGCTGCATCCAAGGTATGGTGGGTCGGCTGTGAAAAATGTGGGCGCCCAGACAGGAAGGCTGGGCAGCATCACATAGGGCTTCCAGGGGTGTGCTCTTCCCCTCCGGGAGGAGGGGCAAACACAAGGCAACCAACAGCTGTGATGATTGGGGTTATGGGGTGTCCCCAAAGCTGAGGGAGGAGCATGCACCAGTATAGACTCACACCCCTATAGCAAGTAGTTGGTGCCAGGAGGGGAAGGGCAGGTAGCTTGATGTGACCAGGAATGGCTGTGCTCTGCAAGTTTGGGTGTCATTTGGGTAATAGGGGCTCTGGAGGATTTATTTTTTCTTTTTATTATATAAATTTAAAAATATATGTCGGCTGGGTGCGGTGGCTCACTCCTGAATCCCAGCACTTTGGGAGGCCAAGGCGGGCAGATCACCTGAGGTTGGGAGTTCAAGACCATCCTGACCAACATGGAAAAACCCTCTCTCTACTAAAAATACAGAATTAGCTGGGTGTGGTGGCACATGCCTGTAATCCCAGCTACTTAGGAGTCTGAGGGAGGAGAATCGCTTGAACCCGGGAGGCGGAGGTTGCAATAAGCCAAGATCTCGCCATTGCACTTCAGCCTGGGCAACAAGAGTGAAACTCATTCTCAAAAATACGTATGTGTGTGTCAAAGTGATCACTGAACTCCAAGTAGCTCTCAGCTTCAACCGTTTGTTTTTTTGTTATGTTTGTTTTGTTTTTGGAGATGGAGTCTCACTCTGTCGCCCAGGCTGGAGTGCAGTGGTGCGATCTCGGCTCAATGCAACCTCTGCCTTCTGGGTTCAAACGATTCTCATGCCTCACCCCCCTGAGTAGCTGGGACTACAGGCACGTGCCACTATGCCTGGCTAATTTTTGTATTTTTAGTAGAGACAGGGTTTCACCATGTTGGTCAGGCATCTCGAACTCCTGAGCTCAGGTGATCCATCTGCCTCGGCCTCCCAAAATTCTGGGATTACAGGCGTGAGCCACCACGCCCGGCCCAACAGTTTTTATATAACAAATTCCCTTTCTCATTTCATCTGCCCCTTGCCCCACTCACTTACCGTGACTTGTATGGTGCACACACCTGAGAAGCTCAGACTGGGGATTTGAGTCCCAGTACTTTGACACCAGAGCCCACAGCATTGACTGCCAGCTACATTCTACTGACTCAAATCCATTTTTTTAACCCTGCTGTTCTTCGGTTCATTGCCCTTCATTCATCTGACCGCCCCACCAAGGCCCCCAACCCAGTGCCTCCCAGCAGCTCCCCTTGGCTTATCAGCTTGCTCTCCCCATTCACCATGGTGTCTAGTTCAACATTGTCCATTTTTCTCAAATTTCCTCTCCACTCATTTACTGTGGGCAGATGACCTTGTCCCCGACAGAGGGAACAGGTGCCATCAGATGAGCACTTCTCCAACATCCTGGCTCCACACCTGCAAACTTCCTGCATCCACACACCTTCTCCCCTTTCCCTGTGTTCTAGTACAGTGGGTGGGGCTTGCCTCCCACCTTATTCTGCACCTCCCCACATCTGTTCCGAATTACCCTCCTGCTCTAGTGCCAGCTGCTGTATCTGCACCCCTTCTCCCCACCAGGCTCTTTCCCAGTGGCATTCAAGCACGTTCAGGGCTCTTGAATCCTAAGACCATCCTGCCTTAGCTCTTTCCCCATCCCACATGGGGCCCTGCCCTACTTGTCGCCCCCACTCCATCTTTAATCTGGCAATTTTCAGGGCCGTCAGTCTATTTTCCAGATTCCTTTCTTCTGCGCATCCTTTAATTTATATTGCTTCCCGGTATTCTCAGCTCAGTTCTTCTCTGTCGCCGCTCTCTCTGGGCAAAGAGGCCTCCCTGTAGATCTTCAGTTGCCATCTGTGTGGAAATAAGCCCCATGGGGACCCAAGAACTTTTGTGTGTTTTGTCTGCTATGGTAGCACAACTGTCTAAAACAGTGCTTGGCACAAAGTTCTCAAGGCTTTTCGAATGCTGATTTAGACCCAAGTTTGTGCCTTCTGTCTGCATGTCTTCTTGAGCTTCTGACTCTTATACCACCTGCCTACTAGGTATTTCCTCCTGGTTGCCCCACACTCATTTCAAACTTATTAATTCCTGAGCAGAACCTTCATCTTCCCCTTCAAACCTGTTGGTTTATATGTGGCCGTGATTTCAGGGAACAGTGACACAAGCCATCCAGGTGTCTGAACCAGAAATCTGGGTCAGAATCTTGGACTCCTCCTTCTTATTCACTCCTCACATCCAGTCAGTCACAGCATCCTGTAGATTCAACTATCTACGGGTTTCAGGTCCCCAGCCACTTCTTTCCATCCCTATTGCCACCTCTCCAGTATGGGCCACTAGACGTCCCACGCGGGCCATGCCCACATACACAGACGCCTGCCCTGCTGCTCCCCCTGCCTCTGCTTCTGATTTTGGCCACCTGCAATCTTTTTTTTTTTTTTTTTTGAGACGGGGTTTTGGTCTTGTTGCCCAGGCTGGAGTGCAATGGCACGATCTCCGCTCACTGCAACCTCCGCCTCCCATGTTCAAGCAATTCTCCTGCCTCAGCCGCCTGAGTAGCTGAGATTACAGGCATGCGCTACCACACCGCCACACCCGGATAACTTTGTATTTTTAGTAGAGATGGGGATTCTCCATGTTGGTCAGGCTGGTCTTGAATTCCCTACCTCAGGTGATCTGCCTGCCTATGCCTCCCAAAATGGTGGGATTACAGGCGTGAACCAGCATGCCTGGCCCCACCTGCAATCATTTCTATACCCCACAGCTAGAGTGGGTTTTGTCAAATAAAACTCTAATTGTGTTGCTCCTTACCTGAAACTGTTAAATGGCTCCCCATTGCTCTTAGAAAAAAAGTCCATTTTCTTCCATATAAAGTACAAGGTCTTTAAGGATTTAGACTGTGGTTCCTCTGCAGTCTCATCTCTCACCATCTCCTTCACTTTCACTCCATGCCCCACCCATAAGCTTTGGCTGTAGCCACCTATTCTCATTTCCATGAGTTTGCCATGGCCTCTTGTCATCTCCAGACCTTGTCACAGGCTGTTCCCTGCACCTGGGATTCTCTTCGCTCCTCTTCATGTAGCTAACTGCTATTCATCCCTTAATATCCAGCTCAGAAAGCATTTAGGAACTCTTAAGCCCAAGATGCCCTTCTTTGAGATACAATTCATCCTGGGGCAAAATTCCTCTCCATCTGTGAACCTATGAGACCAGATAAGTTACATGCTTCCAAAATGCAATGGTGTGACAGGCACAGACATGCTCATGCCAAAAGGGAGCGATCGGAGGAAAGAAAGGGATGATGGGTCCTAAGCAGTTCCAAAACATAGTAAAGCAAATCACATTAGGTTTTATGGCGTAAGATTAATCTTTTTTGGTTTGATGCTCTGCCCTCCAGACCCACTGGAGCAGTGGTCTCACCTTCCAGAACCACTGGGGTGGCAAAGTCACTCCCATGGCTTGGACTGGTGGCCCCACCTCCTATGTTGCCCATGCTGGTCTCAAACTCCTGGGCTCAAGCAAACCTCCCACCTCAGTCTCTCAAAGTGCTGGGATTACAGGCGTGAGCCACCGCCCCTGGCCTCTGCTGTCATTAGTTTCAGCTGGCAGTGTTTCTGTTAGTATCATCCCATCTCTGTTCCTGGCCATCTCTGTTGAGATGGCTGGTTAGGTCCATGCTTCACACCCACACTAATCTCCTTATCAATTGGTAGGTCAGCCATACCCTTGTTCTCTTCTGAACATGTTTTCTTATTTTTTGCAACATAGACTAAGAATCTCAAAATCTTTAGGCTCTGGTTCCTTTTTGCTTAATAATTCAGTCTTCAAGTCATTTCTCTCTTCTTGCATTTTACTATAACCAGTCAGGAGAAACCAAACTGCTTCTTCAACACTACTTAGAAATTGCTTCAGCTAAGTACTTGATGTCATCACTTGCAAGTTGTACCTTCCACAAAACACTGGAACGTCAACATAAGTCAGGCAAATCTTTTGCCGCTGTATAACAAAGATAACCCTTTCTGCATTGTCCGATGTCATTTTCCTCACTTCTGTCTGCGACCTCACTAGAATGGCCTTTACCTTCCATATTTCTACCAACATTCTGTTCATAGTTACGTATATATTCTCCTCTAAGAAGATGGACGCTTTTTCTACAGCTCTCCTCTTTTCTGTCTTTTTTTTTTTTTTTTTTTTTTTTTTTTTTTTTTTTTTTTTTTTTTGCAAAGGAGTCTTGCTTGGTTGCCCAGGCTGGAATGCAATGAAGCGAGCTTGGCTCACTGCAATCTCTGCCTCCTGGGTTCAAGCAATTCTCCGGCCCCAGCCTCTTGAGTAGCTGGTATTACAGGTGCCCACCACCGTGCCCGGCTAATTTTTGTATTTTTAGTAGAGACAGGGTTTCACCATGTTGGCCAGGCTGGTCTCGAACTCCTGACCTCAGGTGATCCACCTGCCTCGGCCTCCCAAAGTGTTGGGATTACAGGTGTGAGCCACCATGCCCAGCCTCTCTTTTCCATCTGAGTCCTCATCACAATCACATTTCATGTCCATATTGTTAGCATGCATCTTGAAACTTCTCCATTATCTATACATCATCCATTTCCAAAGCTGATTCCACATTATTTGTTACAGTAGCACCCACTTCTTGGTAGTGATTTCTTAGTCTACTTGGATTGCTGCAATAAAATACTATAGACTGAGTGGCTTAAAGGACAGAAATTTATTTCTCACAGTTCTGGAGGCTGAGAAGCCCAAGATCATGGGACTGGCAGATTCAGTTCCTGGCAAGGGCTCTCTTTCTGGCTTGCAGTCAGCTACCTTCTCACCATGTCCTCATGTGGCAGAGAGAGAAAGTGCTCTGGTCTCCCTCCTCTTACAAGGATACTAATCAGATCACGGTTTCCTATCCTCATGACCTCATCTAAACCTAATTACCTCTCCGTGGCCTTACCTTCAACTACCATTGCACTGAGGATTAGAGTTTCAACATAGGAATTCTGGGGAGCACAAGCATTCAGGCTATAACACTATGTGATTGTCAGGGCAGGGAATATTTACATTTACCATAGCAGTGCCCAAGCCTGAAAACAATGGGTGCTTCATGAATGTTGAATTGACTTGTTATGGTCATGTGGATATGACATTTTCTATCTGGACATTCACTGACCTCCTTGGCTACCCAAGGTATTGTATACCTTGGCATGGCTGCAGCAACCACTGACTCTTCCTCCCCCCGCCTCCCCTGCTGCCAGGATTCAACTAGGGAATAAGATATTAACTGAAACTCCTTCTACCCTCACCCTATTCCAAAACCCTATCATGAGCAGCTCTCACCCGCCCTCCCTGTCCCATAATTTGAGGATGGGGATGAGGAAAAATAAAAGAGCATTCCCACAAAAAAGTGGTTGCCAATTTCTAAATGTGTATTTCCTTTTTGTGGGCCATCTATTGCCTTTTCCCTTAGAAAAGTGCCAGATGTAAAACAACAACAGCAATTTGCACTTTCATTAATCTCCAAGTAACTTAATTATAAGATATACTTTAGAGACCTTTGCACATATCAAAGCTGTCTATGAACATTGAGCAGCTCAACTCATGTCAGGCCTCACTGCTTTGGAAATAAAAACATGGGAATCTCATCTTGAGCCAGCCAAGTTGGCTGTGCTCCACCTTAAGACATGGAGGCCCAATGAGTTCCTCCAGGCCCAGAGGTTCTAAAGGAAGAGGTAGCTATGCCTGCAAGCTAAGCGGGAATGGAATGGGCTGAGCATAACCAGGAAGAAGAAAGTATGGCCACCTGTCTCCACACTGTTCCTGGTAATAAAATTTGGCTAGGAATGTAGAGGTTAGAAATGGTGCTTTGTGGCTGGATGAGAATGCGCTTTAATAAGCATTCATCCAAGGACTTCATAGAAAACCCACTGAGAACCCAGGTGCTAAGGAAGGAAAAGAGAATTCCTTTTACCTTCCTTCTAGGTCCCTTATGCAAGAAATAGACTTGGAGCATCTGGCTTCCAGGCCCTTTGGTTCTACACCAAAACATTTGCTCCATTGTCTAAATTCAGAACTAGTACCCATGACCCTACATGAATAAGTGAATGGGCTCTGGGCCTTGCGTTTTTCAGAAAGTGAATTGCCCACAAACCCTCAGTTTTCACCAAGTTGTTGATAAGGAATGACAAGTTAAAGTATTTGCTCAGTACTCAAGTCTGAAAGTACAAATTAGCATAGAACAGAATGTACCAAGTTAACCACCAGGGAAGTAGATCCTGTCCTGTTATCCAGGACCAGGTTTTATTAAATGATTCATAGAATGAGATCCATTTATTCCAAGTAGACTGGAAACACTCATGTCCTGATCCTTTTTGTATGGTTGAAACCACTTCGTTAGACAGGTTGCAATAGTAAAAACCCCGATTAGCTTAGTGTTTACTCATTTTATTTCTCAGTTATTTAATATTTTGTTTTCCTTAATATCCATGATGTTTGTCTCTGGTGTTCTAATGTAAAATCATAGTGTATATTTTTGACACTAATGTTGAAATCTGAAATATATGCACCTACCTTTAATTTTGTGTGATGTGTTTTAAGTGCTATTTTTTTCTCAGTGACAGAAATGAACAGACCAGAATTTGTGGGATTTGGGTACAGGGTCTCTATAAGCTGAGAATTCCCCTCCTGCTGTTGCTGCCAGACTTTCGGAGGCTCTGTGGCCGAGCCCCAGACTCCTTACTGTTTGGACACTGACATGGGCTCTGGCCTCTGCATTTTCCAGAATCCCAGAGAGACCTGGAAACTCATTCTCAGCCTCCATTCCTGGTCACAGATGATAATGTAGAACTGGCCTTAGCTATCTTTCCTGGGCTCTGGCTTTCTGCCACCTTGGACTTTGCTACTTTCTCTGGGGCTTAGTAGCACCTGACATACTCTGCCGCTCCCTCCCCTCTAGGCTGAGCCCTGTCTCACAGACCCTGAACAATACAATGCTTTTGCTGCCCAAATTTTGTCATGATTGATTTAAACTAGCATGCCAAAAATAAATTCCTGAAAGTCAGTAAGTCTACTTAATAACTGTGAAGTTCAGTTATCAAAAACTTATATTATTTCTAGGGACAAAATCTTAATAAGCTGGAAAGATAGATTTTTTTAAAATTAGTTTTTGTCCTTCAGCTTAACTGACATGTAATTTACCAAACATAGATTTTACCTCTTATAACTATGCAATTCTATGTTTTAGTAAATGTACTTTTGCGACTATTACTACAATCTAGTTTTAGAACACATTTGTTACCCAAAAAATCTTCTGAATACCCATTTGAGGTCCAGCTTTAGGCCCAGGCAACCACTGATCTTCCTCCTGTTTCTGTTTTTGCCTTTATTAGAAATTTCACATAAATGAATTCGTATGATGTATAAATTCTTGAGTATGGCGTTTTTCCCTTATTAGAGTCTTTTAGATCCATCCGTATTGCTGCATGTATCACTATTTAGTTCATAGACTGGGCGCAGTGGCTCACACCTGTAATCCCAGCACTTTGGGAGGCCAAGACAGGTGGATCATTGAGGTCAGGAGTTCAAGACCAGCCTGGCCAACATGATGAAACCCCATCTCTACTAAAAATACAAAACTTAGCCAGGCATAGTGGCAGGCACCTGTAATCCCAGGTACTTGGGAGGCTGAGGCAGGATAATTGCCTGAACTCAGGAGGCAGAGGTTGTGGTAAGCCAACATCACACCACTGCACTCCAGCCTGGGTGACAGAGTGAGATCCTGTCTCAAAAAAAAAAAAAAAACAATAAAAATTAGTTCATTTTTACTGCTGTGGGAATTCCATTATATGGAGATACCAATTTTATCTTTTCACCATTTGATGGACATTTGGGTTGTTTCCCAGGTTTGGCTCTTATGAATAATGCTGCTATGAACACTTGCATACAAGCCTTGGTGTAGGTATATGTTTCCATTTCCATGGGATATCTAGGCATGGAATTGCTGGTAATAAATATATTTTTTTCTAATGAAAAGAAAAATCAATGTTATGGCTTTTCTAAAGGGCAAAACTAGGCCCAACTTCCATGTTACAGAGAGAATAAAACTAAAGAATTAGCCACAGGCCAATTACACTGGTAAATTATCTGAAAACTAAAAGGTTAATTATAAAAATAGCAGCAACATATTTTGTAGTCTACAGTTGATCCTTAAATATTAGATAATTATGGCCGGGTGCAATGGTTCATGCCTGTACTGTAATCCCAGCACTTTGGGAGGCCGAGGCAGGTGGATCACCTGAGGTCAGGAGTTCATGATGAGCCTGGCCAATATGGTGAAACCCCATCTCTACTAAAAATAAAATAAAATAAAATAAAAATAAGCCAGGCATGGTGGCATGTGCCTGTAATCTCAGCTACTTGGGAGGCTGAGGCAGGAGAATCACTTGAACCCAGGAGGCGGAGGTTACAGTGAGCGGAGATTGCACCACTGCACTCCAGCCTGGGAGACAGAATGAGACTCTGTCTCAAAGAAAAAATATATATATGTATATATTAGACAATTATGATCAAAAGCTGTAGACTTCTAGACCAGAGTCTAGAAGGGTGTGGCCATGCCTGCCCTGGGCAGCCCCATGACAGCTGATGTGGAAAGTGGGAAGGGGCTGACAATCCTTCTTCTCCCCAGCATGTCTGCATGAAGCCTTGTGATTCACTTTCACCAAGTACCTGATGTTTCACAATTCCAGCATTCCCGTTAATGTTACCTCCCATTGATCCTAAAAAGAGGCAAATAGGAAGATGTATATAATTTTGGATAAATCAAAGGTGGTTCCTGAGGAGGAAAGTGTCAAGAACCTCTGATCTGCATAGTATTTTCCACACTTCCAAGCAAAAGAAGATGAACAGAATGGCAGAAGTGAGAGTACCCATTTTACAGTGAGGGGCATCAAAGAACAGGAACTGCAACAAGTGAAGGAGGTTCTTGGGCTACCGTTCAAAGCTATCCACTTGGAAGTTTCCCTATCAGTTTCATTTCCCCATATTCCTCCAGGGGGCACTGTTTCCTATTCTAGCTCCTGCTAAAGCCAGGTTCCCTTTCTGTAAACTCACTTGGGGAAACTCACTAAGGTACTCTCCGAAGCTACAATGATGACAGTTATAAAACACCACTGTTCGGAGATTAGGCCTAGGACATACGTGGTCAGATTTTTCTCTGTTGAAGAGCAGGTAGAGAATGGGAAAACAAGTGTACAGAGATCGCCAAAAATCTCAGAGCTGCGGGAACAGAAATTTTGTCTGTTTTATTAAATCATAAGTTCTAAAAACAGTGCAAAGCTTCCCTCCCTAGAAGATAATTCCTAGTAAAAGGCTGCTAAAATCTGCAGGGTTTTGTTGGTGGTGGTGGTGGTGGTGGTGTTGGTGATTTGTTTGAAATCTGGAATGCCTTGCTTTGGTCTTTGTATGGTTTCACCATGATTTTACCCATCCTGGAGCCTACCCCAGCAATACTTGGGACAAGTCACACCAACTATGTATGTCTTCCTCTGAAAGGAATGGTGACCTGTGGTGGGCCCAGAGCAACCGTTCCAGTTACAAAGGGGTATCTTCACCTGCAGTGAAGAAAGCAACTGTCAGCCACAGGGGGATTAGCCCACCTTGGCCTGAATAGAGGCTCCTCAAGGCTTTGGAGGGAGTTTTAGAAAAAGAGGCCTCTCCATGCCTGGCAGAACTGTTCTCATCAGCTTCAACAAAACCCATCTAACTAAATGCAGGGAGCATTCATGAGCAATTTTTCTATTCAATGATTGCTCAAAGTTGCAGATTATTCTCCAGATGATGTTCTTGCTTGATAAGAACCCAGTAAACAGTAAAATCAAGATATTCAGAAAAAGCTTTATGTGTGTGTGTACATGTATATACATACCATATAACTCAGATTGGTTTCAGTAAGCCTACAGCTATAGCTTCCATTCTTGGCAAAGATATATAAAATGTATACTTTGCTTTTATGTAATGCAGCGGGGTTTTTCTTCCTTTAAAAGCCTTCTGCTCCACACATTGACTGCTTTCTTGCTTCCCATGTTATCATGTACACACTTCACTGACAACCTGCAGCCTGTATCACCTGAGATATGTTTCTCCTGCACAAAGACACAGCATCCTGCTGATTCTGTCTTTGTGGTATTAATGGCAGATGACTTTAAAAATGCTTATGGGGGCCAGGTGCAGTGGCTCACACCTGTAATCCCAGCACTTTGGGATGCAGAGGTGGGATGCCGAGGTGGATCACTTGAGGTCAGGAGTTCAAGACCAGCTTGGCCAGCATGGCGAAACCCTGTCTCTACTAAAAAAACTAAAAATTAGCTGGACATGGTGGCAGGCACCTGTAATCCCAGCTACTTGGGAGGCTGAGGCAGGAGAATCGCTTGAGCCCAGGAGGCGGAGGTTGCAATGAGCCAAGATCGCACCACTGCATTCCAGCCTGGGTGACAATTACTTGTGGGAATCTGCATGTGAACATACCTGGCTGGGAACACCCTGGCAGATACAGTCATTTAATGCCAGGAATAAAGGGCAGGAAGGTGTATAGTGAGGGAATCTGAGAAATGGGCACCAGGTGTGGAAAGAGCTGTGAATGTGAAGTAGAAATGGGTAGGCTTGCTTTATGTCTTTAATTTCTTTCTTTTTTTTTTTTTTTTCTTTTTTGAGATGGAGTCTCACTCTGTCTCCCAGGCTGGAGTGCAGTGGCACAATCCTGCCTCACTGCAACCTCCGCCTCCCAGGTTCAAGCAATTCTCCTGCCTCAGCCTACCGAGTAGCTAGGACTACAGGCGCCCGCCACCATGCCCAGCTAATTTTTGTATTATTAGTAGAGACAGGGTTTCACCATGTTGGACAGGGTGGTCTCCATCTCTTGACCTTGTGATCCGCCTGCCTTGGCCTCCCAAAGTGCTGGGACTACAGGCATGAGCCACCATGCCCAGCCTATGTCTAATTTCTTTTTAGCCTGCTTGTTGCTTTTTTTTTTTTTTTTTTTTTTTTTTTTTTTTTTTTGCCACATGATTCTGGAGAATGCAAACCGATATCTAGGAGATCTATGAAATTGAATTATATATATAAGAACTACTTTGTGAAGAAGATTTACCAGGACACATGCAAAGGATTTGGTGAGAGAAATTTCCATTGTAATGCTGTACATGCTCATGTTCAGGGACTTCTAAAAGGGAAAAAAAGGCCACAGAGCTTTTGTCCAATCAATAGCCTCATTACCACTCAGCCAATAACTCCATTAACACTAATGATGGCTTGTTTCCACTCCTGGCAACAAGGTCTGTACTTGTAGAATGACTAATGGCCACTTCATACAGAAATCCACGCTTCTCCTGTTCAATGTGCATCTGTGTCCCAGGCAGGTGGGATGTTGTTCATAGTTTATTTTTATACTCCTTGAATCACGTAAATCTGGGCCCGATGGTAAAAACTTGTCTGCCAAGGGCCAGTATGTAACGACAGTGATCGTGATGTTAATTGTGGTGGCCCATGTTCATAACACCATCCCACAGGGACTCCTCATCCATCATTTGGCTTTAATGTTCAGCCAGTCCTGCTCATTTGGGAATCAGCATGTCTTCTTGATGTAATGGTTGGTAAGTTCGATTGTGAAAATGAGGAACAGGCATGCTCAGTGCTTGCCGAGGGGCTGGCACCGAGTCTGCTAGGTAGAACAGGAGTTTCTGCATCTAAAACATGTCATTGCGGTTCTTTCGCTGTCTTGGCATATGATTGATTACTTCACCTTTGTGTGTTCCTTAGTACTTTTCAGTAGACACAATAATGCCAGCTACCATCCTGGGATATTATGCTATAAAAACTAACTATTTGAACGTTTGTGTTTAGGAGGTGATACAGGCTAAAAATGTGCTTAAGATCAAGAAGATCTTAGATGCTATAGTAAATAATAAAGTACAGAATGTAATGATGAGAGTAGAATATTTTGGTTTTACTCAGCACTTTGAGGTTGATAAATGGACACTACCAGGCTCTCTTTCAGAAGGATACATTGCACAGAGCACCATCCCTGTCATCATCACCATCAAACAACATCCCTTTGTAGGGCTCAATAATATATGATCCACAAAGAGCTAATAATCTAGTGATAGGAACTCTCTGGCCCTTAAGAATGTACATTCTAAAATCAACTAATCATTTAGTATATCCTCTTGGTAAATGAGAAAAATGTAAATTTAAGCAAATATAATTGTGGAGAAGTTGGACCTCTTGTAGGAAGTCATTTCAGGATGCTCTTCTCATTTAGTTGAGAATCTTGATGTGTTGGGTGAGCAAAGAGCTGATTTCACTGAGGACGCCAAGAGCGCTGAATGTGCCACATAAGAGAGGGAGAAACAGAAAGAGGTAGGCTTTAAGGGGGTAAGGTGAAACCAGTTGACAACTGTGCTTCCAGATAAGCAGTAATAATATTACTTGTATTACTATTGTTTAAGTAACATTGGTATAACTACCTATTTTACCGATCTAAGAAAGTTAGTTCACTATTTCAGTGTTAGAACAACATGTAGTTTGTAACTAAAAGCACCTTGAAATTAGTATAGATATAAAGATTGGATCAAGGGGGCTGGCTGAGCACACACACCTACCTCTCCTTCCCTCTGCTTTCATTATTTCTTTGCAACTTTCTTCTTGCCCACCTACCCAGGCAACAAGTCCTCCTCCTTCCCCTAAAACACTGGGGACAGGAGACGGCAAACAAGAATGGCAGCTACCAATAAGCGAACAGGGAATCTCAGACGTAATAATGAGTGATGCGCAATCAAGAAACATCAGACACTTGGGGGCAAAGCAGCACAGTGAAGCAGAAAGAACATTCCCTAGCAATAGCAGAAGAATGTCTTTCTATGACATTTAGATTTGCAAAATCTGAACACCTTGGAATTGTCGCAGACGAACATCATGCCGTGGCCAGGGTAGATGGGCCCTGAACAGAAATAACACTTCTCAATAAGCATGTTGAACCTGTATGGGTCCCCACTGACCAAAGGCCAAACTTGAAGTGACTGAATACCTCTCTAGTAAAGCAAATTAATAGCAATGCTGTTAGTGCCAGGAAAAGAAAAAGGGTCATCAATTGAAGGCAAATTTTAGGTAATCCCCGAGAAACAGAAAACAGACAGAATATGATTAATGAAGACAATGATAGCCTGAAAGTACACCCAGAAAGGGCTGTGGCAGCAAAAGAGTGGCCACTACTCTGGGAATGTTCCAAGTTCAGGGACATTGGACACAGGGAGCAGCAGGGAACCTGGGGAACCTGAAAAGCGACTGGGTCAAGAACTATATTCAGAGTACCCAGTTAGGTCTGGCCCTTTGCCAAGCTTGTGCCAAGTAGATAACAGCAGAGGTGTTTTCCCTCAGCTCAAAATAATGAGTGGATGTGCTCTGGGGCTGGAGATTCCACACAACTCAAGAGGAACAGGGAGGCTGGGCATGGTGGCTCATGCCTGTAATCCCAGCACTTTCGGAGGCCAAGGTGGGTGGATCACTTGAGGTCAGGAGTTCGAGACCAGTCTGACTAACATGGTGAAACTCCACCTCTACTAAAAATACAAAAATTAGCTGGATGTGGTGGCACATGCCCATACTCCCAGCTACTCGGGAGGCTGAGGCAGGAGACTCACTTGAACCCGGGAGGCGGAGGTTGCAGTGAGCCAAGATTGCACCACTGCACTCTAGCCTGGGGAACAGAACGAGATTCTATCTCAAAAAAAAAAGAAAAATGAAAAGAAAAAAAAGGGAACAGGGAGCCTCGGACTCAGGAGATGAGCTGCTGCACACCTTCCTCCCAAAGAGACATGCCTCCTCCTTCCCCTCAAACACTGGAGGCAGGGCACTGCAAAGAGACAGCAGTTAATGACATAGGAGCAGGGAACCTCAAACCTCACAACCAAGGAGCATGAGACACTTGGGGGGAAACAGCACCATAAACAGGGGCAGCAAGGCCCACAAGGAACCTACAGGAGGAAGGAACCTACAGGAGGAAGCATCATAAACAGAGCAGACAGAACAGGACAATTACAAGAAGTATCACTAACCATAGTTTTCAACCAATTTTTTAAATTAATTTTTAATTTTTTATTATACTTTAAGTTCTAGGGTACAGGTGCACAACGTGCAGGTTTGTTACATATGTATACATGTGCCATATTGGTGTGTTGCACCCATTAACTCATCATTTACATTAGGTATATCTCCTAATGCTATCCCTCCCCCCTCCCCCCACCCCACGACAGGCCCCCGTGTGTGATGTTCCCCATCCTGTGTCAAACTGTTCTCATTGGTTTTGAACCAATTTTTGAAAGTGAGAAAGATGAAATTCTCTTGTCCTTCTTTTGTCTCATTTGAGCACAGGATTATACTGGGCTCCTAATGAGCTGGAGCTGGTTAGCATCACCCGCCTGTCCCCCCAACCCCTTTTTTTTCTGCGCCCTGGAACAGTTTGCATAAGCTATGAGTTATTTGTTCCCTGGAGGTTTTAGAAAATACACCCCAAACCACCATATGAGCCTTGAACCTTTGGCAGACAGAATAGCTCTTCAAATGTTATTTCATTTTTTTCTATGGTTGTTGGTTTGTATAAGCTTTCTACTCTACTTTGGACCAACTCTGGAATTTTTATAATCCTGTGAGTTGCCTATGTCATCTAAGCTTGCAAATTCAATGAAGTAAAGTAATATTTCTAATTTTAAAAAACTCTTTTGTATCTGTAGTTAAGCCTCCTTTCATTCCTTCTGTTTTTCATTACTATCTTCTTTCTGGTTTTTGTCTTAATTATACTTCTAAATATTTGTCTATGATGTTGGTCTTCTCCAATGTTGGTCTTATGATGTTGGTCTCTTGACTTATTTTTATTTTTATTTTTTTTGAGACAGAGTCTCACTTCATCACTCAGGCTGGAGTGCCATATCGTAATCTCAGGTCACTGCAACCTCCACCTCCTGGGTTCAAGCAATTCTCCTGCCTCAGCCTCCTGAGTAGCTGGGACTACAGGTGCCCACCATCATGCCTGACTAATTTTTGTATTTTTAGTAGAGACAGGGTTTCATCATGTTGGCCAGGCTGGTCTCAAACTACTGACCTCATGTGATCTGCCCGCCTTGGCCTCCCAAAGTGTTGGGATTACAGGCATTAGCCATTGCGCCCAGCGCTTTTGACTTTTATTAGTCAAATCTGTTTTATTTTATTTTCTATTATTAATTTTTGTTCATTCCTTTATGATTAGTCCACTTTCTTTAAGTTTATTTTCTTGCTTTTTTTTCCCTAAGAGAAATTTTAAAATTTTAAAATTTTTCTTTAAGGCTCTAATTTTTCTCTCAGCACAGTCTTTGAGTTGTAGGTCTTTTTGCTATTTAGTCCTAAAGAATTTTGACTTTGACATTCTTTTTAGATGTATTTTTAAAAATACCTTTAACAGAAATATGTATAGTTGCTAGAAATTCATATTTTGTTTGCTTGTTAAGTCCTTTTAATGATTACCGTATCACTAAACTGTGGTAGTGAATTCAGACTGTAGACAAAATTTTTAATTTTTTATTGAGATTTCCTTCATGGATTAGGGAAATGTTAAATTGTTTGAAAAGTATTTGCTTTTATGAAAATAATTTTATAATATCTCTATTGAGATATATTTCATATATCATACAATTTATCAATTTAAATGGTTTTGAATATAACCCATTGGTATGTGCACCTGTCTACCTTGTCAATTTTAGAACATTTTTATCACGTCAAAAAGAAGCACCATACTCTTTCATTATTATCCTCTGTTTCTTCCCCCCCTTTTCCCTCACCGAGAAATGACTAATTTACTTTCTGTCTCTATAGATTTGCTTATTCTGGACATTTTATATAAATGAGATCATATAATATGTGGTGTTTTATGTCTTGCTTTTGTGACTAAGTGTAAGTGTTCAAAGTGTTCATCCATTTTGTAGCATGTAACAATCAACATCAAATAGAAGTGGTAAGATACAACATTCCTTCCTTGTTCCTAATTTTAGGGAGACAGCATCCAGTCTTTCACCATAAAGTATGATGTTAATTATGAACTTTTTGTAGATGCCCTTTGTCAGATGGAGGAAGTTCCATTTCTAGTTTGTTTAGTGCTTTTTATCATAAGAGGCTGTCAGATTTTATCACATGATTTCTCTGCATCAATTGAGATAATCAGTGGTTTTCTCCTTTATTCTACTAATTTGGCATATTAATTTAATGGATGTTACAGTGTTAAACAAACATTGTGTTCCTGCGAAAATTCCCACTTGGTGATGATATATAATCCTTTTTATACAATTCTGGATTCAGTTTTTCAATATTTTGTTGAGGATTTTTATGTCTATATTCATAAGAAATAATGGTCTATCAATTTTTCGTGATATCTTTGTTTGGTTTTGGTATCATGGAAGCAATTGCCTCATAGAATGAGTTGGGAAGTGTTTTCCCTTTTTCTAAATGTTTTGGAAGAGTTTGTTAATAATTGGAATTAATTCTTTAAATGTTTGGTTAAATTCACTAGTGAATCCATCTGGTCCTGTGGTTATCTTTGTAGCGAGTTCTTTATTACTAATTCAATCTCTTTTTTATTGGTCTGTTCAGATTGTCTATTTGCTATCAGTTTTTGTAGTTTATGAGTTTATAATGAATTTGTCCATTTCATCTAAATTATCCAATTTATTGACACACAAATTATATTTCTTTATAATCTTTTCTATTTCTGTGATGTCCTTTTTTATTTCTGAGTCTGGTATTTTTTATCTTCCTTCTTTTTTTTCTTGGTGATTCGAGTTAAAGCTTTGACAACTTTGTTCATACTAACTTCATTCCAGCGAGATATAAAAATGTCACTACTATAGCTCTGTTCATTTCCTCACTTTCTGGGGCATTATTTTTATCATATATTAATGTTACACATGTAACACTACATTTTAATAATTATTATTTTTATAATTGTATATATTTTAAAGAAGCTGTTATGGGTTGAATTATGTTCCCCCAAAAGATATGTACTAAGCCTCAGAACCTCAGAATATGACCTTATTTGGAAATGGGCTTATTGTAAACATAATTAGTTAAAATGAGATAATTTTGAAGTAGGGTAGGCCCTTAACCCAATGAGTGGTGTCCTTACAAGAAGAGGAGTGAGAAAGACATAAAAAGGAGAATGCCATGTGAAGACACAGAGACACACAAGGAGAAGAAGAAGCACAAAGAAGGCAGACTGGAGTGATGCATCTACCTGGTAAGGAGTGTCAAAGATTGCTGAACACCAGAAGCTAAGAGAGAAGCATGGAACAGATTCTCCCCCAGAAACCTGCAGGAGGACTCAACCTTGCTAGCATCTTGATTTCAGACTTGTAGCCTCCAGAGCTGTGAGAGGATAGTCTTACATTGTTTTAAGCCACTCTGTTTTGTGATAATTTGTTGTGGCAACCCCAGGAAACTAATACAGAAGCTAAGGAAAGAAAGAAAAGTAAGTATATATGTGTAGCTTTTGTTATTTCAATCTTCTTATTTATGGCTCTCTTTATTTGCCTGGATTTGAGTTGCTAGCTGGAGTCATTTTCTCAGCCAAATACACTTTTTCTCTCATCCACTTGTGCTGTTATTGGTATATATTTCTATACATTATAGACTCCCCATAGCACATCGTATATATATATACACACACATATATAATTTCTATCATGTATATAATTTCTATAATATGTATGCACATATATACAGTTTTATACAATTACTTTGTAAAACAGTTAAGAGAATAAAAGAGAAGAAATATGTATTTATACTATATGTTATAATTACATGATTATCTTTCCTGGTGGTCTGTGCTTTATCATGGGAATTGAAATTACTGTCTGGGATAACTTGCTTTCAGCCTGACGAATTTCTTTAGTGTTTTCTGTAAGGCAGCTCTGCCAATAACAAATACTCTACTTTTTTGCTTATCTATGAGAGTCCCTATTTGCTGGCATTTTTGAAAAATAGCTTTGCTGAATATAGGGTTCTTCGTTGACAGGTTTTTTTTTCTTTGAGCACTTTGACTATATTATCCTAATGCCTTCTGGCTCTCATTGTTTGTACTGAAAAGTCAGTGGATAATCTTATAGGAGTTTCCTTGTAAGTGGGTTTCCTTGAAGGTTCCTGCTCAGAAGCTGGACGTCCTGCTTGAGATATTCTTGAAAGAATATCTCAAATGGAAAACTTAATATTTTACAGTGCTTAAGTTGTTACCTATAGAGCAGTTAAGGGGAGCGATAATCTTATAACAGGATCTGCGTGATTCTTGGACAGTGATTTTTTTTTCTGGCTGCTTTCAAGATGTTCTCATTGTCTTTGGCTTTTGGCATTTTTATGATGATGTGTCTATTTGTGAATATCTTTGCATTTATCCTATTTGAGGTTCATTGGGCTTCCTAGTTGTGTAGATTAATGATTTTTGATCAAATTTGGAGAGTTTTCTGTCATTATTTCTTGAACTCTTTGTTCTGCTTCTTTTTCTCTCTCCTCTCCTGGTACCTCAATTATATGTATGTTAATATGCTTAATGGTATCTCACCTTTCTGTTAGGTACTCTTCATTTTTTTTTTTCTCTCTGTTCTTCAGATTGTATAATCTGTATTGGGATGTCTTTAAATTTGCTAATTCTTCTGCCAGTTTAAGTCAACTGTTGAGACTCAAGTGAATTTTTTATTTCAGTTATTGTACTTTTTAATGCCATACTTATCCCGAATGCCAGGCTGTGCTGATATTTATTGGATACAAGACAAAGGGGCAGGGTAAGGAGTGTGAGCCATCTCCAATGATAGGTAAGGTCACATGGGTCACGTGTCCACTGGAGGGGGCCCTTCCCTGCCTGGCAGCCAAGGCAGAGTGAGAGAGAGAGAGACAGCTTATGCCATTATTTCTGCATATCAGAGACTTTTAGCACTTTCACTAATTTTGCTACTGTTATTTAAAAGGCAGAGCCAGGTGTACAGGATGGAACATGAAAGCAGACTAGGAGCTTGACTACTGAAGCACAGCATGACAGGGAGACGGTTAGGCCTCTGGATAACTGCGGGTGGGCCTGACTGATGTCAGGCCCTCCACAAGAGGTGGAGGAGTAGAGTCTTCTCTAAACTCCCCTGGGGAAAGGGAGACGCCCTTTCCCAGTCTGCCAAGTAGCGGGTGTTTTTCCTTGGCACTGACGCTACCACTAGACCACGGTCCGCTTGGCAACAGGCGTCTTCCCAGATGCTGGTGTTACTGCTAGACCAAGGAGCCCCCTGGTGGCCCTGTCCGGGCATAACAGAAGGCTCAAACTCTTGTCTTCTAGTCACTTCTCACTATGTCCCCTCAACTCCTATCTCTGTATGGTCTGGTTTTTCCTAGGTTATGATTATAGAGCAAGGATTATTATAACATAGGAATAAAGAGTAATTGCTACAAACTAATGATTAATAATATTCATATATAATCATGTCTATGATCTAGATCTAGTATAACTCTTGTTGTCTTATATATTTTATTATACCGGAACAGCTCGTGCCCTCAGTCTCTTGCCTCAGCACCTGGATGGCTTGCTGCCCACACCTGTTCTTTGTATGTTTTATATATTTTTATTGTTATAAACTGGTCATTTTATAGTGACACCATGCCTATGAACTTTATAGAGTTAATCAGGGAGCAAGAGAGGGGCAGATGGGAAAGTAACCAAACTTGCAGCACACTCAGCATTAATCATTAGGTCAGCTACTCTCAGACCTGCTTCCTCATAGTTTTTTGCTACCTACTGTCCAAGAATCATGCAGATCCTGTTAAAAGAGTATAATTCCTTTTAACTGCTCTATAGATAAAAACTTAAGCACTGTGAAACATTAGGTTTTCTATTTGAGATATTCTTCAAAGAATATCTCAAGAAGTAGGACACCCAGCTTCTGAGCAGGAACCTTCATAGCACCAGCAACAAAAGAGAGAATTAAATATGAGTGATGTTGAGAAAGGCAATAAGATTTTTGTTCAGAAGTGTGCCCAGTTCCATACCATGGAAAAGGGAGGCAAGTGCAAGACTGAGACAAATTTCCATGGCCTCTTTGGGCAGAATACAGGTCAGGCTGTTGGATTCTCTTACATGGACCCCAATAAGAACAAAGGCATCACTTCCGGAGAGGGTGCACTAATGGAGTATTTGGAGAATCCCAAGAAGTGCATCCCTGGAACAAAAATGATCTTTGCCAGCATTAAGAAGAAGGCAGACAAGGTAGGCTTGATAGCTACTAATGAGTAATAATTGGCCACTCCTTTATTTATTACAAAACAAAAATGTCTTATGATTTTGTTATATGTACCGTAATTTAATAGATCTCATACACCAGAATTCAGATCATGAATGACTGACAGAATATTTTTGTTGGGCAGTCCTGATTTAGCCAAGACTGGCTTGTGTTTAAAGACTGGCTTGTGGTTAAATGAATATGTTCAGTTTTTCTTAATTTTAATAGTAACTGATTCAGTAAATCCTATCACTGTTTACCCCTTCTAAAGATATGATTGGGCTTCATTAGTAATGTTTAACTTTTCATAAAGATGGTGAATGCCATCTTAAAATCTATTGGAGATTGGTTTTATATTTAGGTTTATATAACTGGTTATGTGAATATATTTAAATACTGAGGAAATTCCTTCACTGTCTCACAACCAAGTAAGATGCACCTGTGTTTTGTGTCCATTTGCCTCTTAAAGGCAAGGGCTGAAGATAAGGTAGGAATGTCTACTTTATATTTTTGGCCTTAACTATGCCGATCTGATTAGAATTCCCTGTATCTAAAATGGTTCCTTTGACCTATTGAAAGGCATTTTAGTGTGGTTTATGTGTAATATCAAATAAAGATCATTTAATACTTCTCACATTTATAAAATGTGATGATCTGTAAAGTCAGATGCTTTAAAAATAGTAGCAAGTTAAGCATCACTTTAAAACTCTTTACTATCTAAGTTAGACTAAGTTATAATTTAGGATTGTTTAGCCATTCAGAAACATAAAACTGTGAACTGCTCTGTATTTGTGATTAGGAATGGTGCTTTTGCCAACTTAAAGGATTAAAGTAGAGGAGATATACACAAATTTAAAAATTATGTGTAATCATAAGACTTAAGATAATTAAAATCACAGATCATGAAAAAAAAAAAAGAGATTCTTTTAGGTCCTGCATACCAGTGAAACAACTGATGCAAATTGGTCTTCGGGACCCCAGCAAGAAGTTCATTCACCAAAGAATGCAGTTTCCACTTCCTCGTGATTTCATCCCCTTTAGCCTGACCAATCAATGACCTCAATTTTCCAGCCCCTGCCCTACATAATCCCCTTAAAAACCCCAGCCCAGAACTCCTCAGGGAGATGGATTTGAGGGTCTTCTCCCATCTCCTCACTTGGCTGCCCTTCTATTCTTAATCTGTTTCTCTGCTGCAAACCCTGCCATCTCAATGCACAGTGGGCATATGAACCTATTGCTCCTGTAACAATACAATATATTGTAGTAACTCTGGCTACTGGTCCTTCCCCCACCTTTGGGGTTTGTTATTGTTATTTGCTTAGTTGTTAGTGACTGGCTGGATTATTAAGTCTTGTTTCATCCTACCTTCCCCCATCTCCCCTCCAGTGTCAAGCCTCTCATGTCTGATGTTGCTCTGCAGAGGGTATAACCTCCTATATGCCCACAGTGACTTTGGGATAACAGTGATTTTGGCAGTGCTTGTTTTTCTTGACTATACCCAGGTGTTAAGCTTCACTAATTGCCAGTTGATTTCTCTATTGTTTTCAACAAAGCCTGGGGGCATATATTGCTTCACAGGCTAATCCAATCAACCTGGGGGTCTTTTGGAAGGATAATTCCCTCCGCAGATGTTTGAGATTTTTTTTTCTGACTCCAGAAAGTTTCTTCTAAGCCATCTCTTTCTGGTTTTATTATTTTTTTTTTTTTTTCTGGAAAATACCTAGCTTGCAGTTTAGCCTATATCTCCAATGAATCTATTAATCTCCTCCCAACTGCCTGTCACTACACCTTGCACTGTTTATGAGAGACTTTAGACTTGAGCTTCTCCACACCTTGCAACTGCAGCCAGTTGCTTTTTTTTGGATTTGGAACTCTGTTACATAGCTTGCTTATCCCCCTGGGCAAAATCTATGAGCCACTGTTCTTGTCTTGGGGGTAGGGACAATGGCAGGCTTCTGAGTGACATCCCTGCTTTAAGAGCCGAGCACTCACTGGATGGAGGGAAGCAGCACCGGGTCTCCCCAGCTTGCCACACAAGCCAGGGCAAAGGCAATTGTTACCCCAGGATTCTCAGTGTCCTTCTGCACAGGGACAGCCTTCATCCCATGAGTGTGAGCTGGCCAAAGGAAGGGAGCAAACCTCTCTCTGTTGCACTAACCTGGAGCTTGGCCTCAGCAACAAATATCTGTGGGAAGGATGAGAAATCTGATTCCCTGCCCCTCCGGGAAAGATAGCCCTCTCTGACTAGCAGTTTGCGTGAGAGAGAGGAAGAAAGAGTCCCTGAGTTCTTGGCTGTACTAGTCTGGAGTGGAGTCTCCATCTAGTTGAGCTGGGAGCAGGAAGACAGTGCAGGTCTTGTTTTAAATACCACAGACTCTTGCAGTTCTGAGTTTTAGTAAATTTTTTAAAATTTAAACTGTAAAAAAATTTTTTAAAATTTATTGTATATCTCGAACTATTTTCAGAAAACTTTAAATGATTGTGTATTTTGCGCATGTGTGTTATTGTTTTGTTTTCTAATTTAAATACACAAATGTAAAAATCAAGTGTGTTTCTTTAGGTTTACTTGATAGAGATTTCTGTAGATTGTATATTTCAGAGGATTATATAACTCTACATGAAAACATAGAACTTCACAGGTTTTGTTACTTGAAGTAGAAGAAACATCCACAGGAAGTTTAAAACAAACAAACAAAACAAATCCTGTGACCTCCAGAGCCCTAAACAATTATTGAAAGGCAAACTAGGGAACAATGGCTGGTATCGCTCAACTAGGCCCACATTTTAGCAACATTCAGGCCCCTCCCATAATCCTAATCTTGTGGTCTTTCATAGGTCTTACAAAGTTGACTTCAGTCCTGAGCAAGGAGGGGGATAGCAAGGAAGGGACTGTTACCATCTTTGTTTTAAAGCTAACAAAGGCAGTTAGCTTATGAGGTTTAGAAACAAGATGGTATCAGTTAGGTTAGATTTCTAATTTTTGCAAAGCCTGTTTCAGTTCAGTGTTTTAAGATTCACCCATTTTTTTTTTAATTAATGTGTCCTGAATTGTTGCAACCCTTTGGTTAATTTGCAGAGCTCTAAAAACATTGATTCTGACAATTCTTTTTGCCAGTTTTTTTAACTGCTTTTATGAAGGAGATAATTTTCAAAGGTCCTTACTGTGATATTTTCTGTGATATCACCTTTTATTGTTTAATGACTGCAGAATTGTAGTAATAGACCTGATTTCATTCCTGATAATTGATGATTTGTATCTTCTCTATTTTTATTGTTATCAGACTTGCTAAAGTTTTATTAATATTAACAATTTTTTTCAAAGCTTTTTTGTTTCATTGATTTTGTCTATTAGTGTCTTATTTTCAATTTTATTGTTTTCTCTCATCTTTATTTTTGTCTTTTTTCTTTGGAATATTTTTGCTCTTCTTTTTCTACTTGATCAGATATTAATATAGCCTACTTTTTAAAAAACTAATTCTTTTTTTTGAGATGGAGTCTGACTCTGTCACCCAGGCTGGAGTACAATGGCGCAACCTCGGCTCCCTGCAACCTCTGCCTCCCAGGTTCAAGAGACTTTCCTGCCTCAGCCTCCCAAATAGCTAGGGTTACAGGTGTCCACCACGATGCCTGGCTAATTTTTGTATTTTTAGTAGAGACAGGGATTCACCATGTTGGTCAGGCTGGTCTCAATCTCCTGACCTCAGGTGATCCACTTGTGTCGGCCTCCCAGAGTGCTGGGATTACAGGTGTGAGCCACCATGCCTGGCCTTAGATGTTGGCTGGGTGTGGTGGTGGGCGCCTGAAGTCCCAGCTACTTGGGAGGCTGAGGCAGGAGAATGGCATGAACCCGGGAGGTGGAGCTTGCAGTGAGCAGAGATCATGCCACTGCACTCCAGCCTGGGCGATAGAGCGAGACTCCAGCTCAAAACAAAACAAAACAAAAAAATAAACTTTAATAATTTTAATTTAATGTCAGGAATGAAATAGGAGATATCACAATAAATTTAAATTTTTAACAATTTTAGCTATTAGACTTTTAATTTTAAAATTCATGTTTGCATGGTATATCTTTCTGTATCTTTTTTTTATGTATTTATTTTTTTGAGATGGAATCTTGATCTGTTGCCCAGGCTGGAGTGCAGTGGCACAGTCTCGGCTCACTGCAACTTCCACCTCCTGGGTTGAAGTGATTCTTCTGCCTCAGCCAACCTGCCTAATGTCACTGAATTTTAAACAGCAGATAATTAGTTCTTTTTAATATATATTTGGTTAGTCTCTGTGTTGTGGGAAGTCAGGGACCCCGAACGGAGGGACCGGTTTACCAGGACCCATGTCTGCCGGTAACCATAAAGTTGATCGTTTGGTCTCTTTTGCAACCCAAGAAGCTCAGGAGTTCCATAATCTCACTCATGTCAATGCTGCTGGATTAAAAGATAAATTTGCTCTTACCTGGAAACAGGCTAAGTTTATTGTTCACAGCTGCCTTCAGTGTCAGGTCTTCGTACTTCTAAATCAGGAACCTGGCATTAATCCCAGAGGCCTAACTCCTAATGCTTTATGGCAAATGGATGTGACTCATGTTAGCTCCTTTGGCAGACTGTCGTATGTGCATGTTTCTGTAGATACCTTCTCAGGTTTTATCTGGGCTACTTGCCAAACATGGGAAGGCATGGCCCATGTTAAAAAACATCTGTATTCTTGCTTTGCAGTTATGGGGCTTCCATATCAAATAAAGACAGACAATGCCCCTGGATATGTTAGTAAGTCTTTTGATTTATTTATGCAACAGTGGGGAATTTCCCATATTACTGGAATCCCTTACAATCCTCAGGGACAGGCTGTGGTGGAACGGGCCAATCGCACTTTAAAAACCCAATTGTCCAAACAGTCTGAACAACAAAAACATAATTTAACTACCCCCCACTCCCAATTACATTTGGCATTGTTTACTTTAAAATTTTTAAATGTTCCTAAAGATAATAATGTAACTGCAGCCGAACAGCATTATACAGGCAAAAAATTCTCCCTAAACAAAGGCAAGCTGATGTTATGGAAAAACTCCTAAACTAATACTTGGGAACCTGGCACAGTTATAACGTGGGGAAGAGGATATGCTTGTGTTTCACCAGAAGATCCTCAATCCCCTGTCTGGGTACCCACCAGGAGACTCAAACTTCACGTGAATACTGACAACAAAAACCACAGGGAAAAGACGTCCGTGTCAGAGACTGCCCTCAGACGTGGTGAGATCTGTGCTGACTCCTCAGAAGCAGGCACACCAAATCACAATGGGTCTGACTCAGTCCTCTCTGATGGCAATGGAGACCCATCCAACTAATCCCACTTCTGGTTACTTTTCTTTTTCTCCTTACAAACCTAAAAATCTCACTATTTCTATTAGTCTGAAAATAACCTCCCTCTGTTCTCTTCCTCCTTCAGCACTGAATCTCACTTACAATAGGTTTTATTTAATGATTCTCCTCCTTATACTTTCTGTCTCACCAGTTTCCTCTCACACTGATTTACGTGCTACACATAATTATTCTTATGTGCCTTTTCCTCCACTTATTCGACCTCTCACCTGGATAGATGCCCCTGCAGAAATCTACACTAATGATAGTGTGTGGATGCCTGGAGCTACAGATGACCGTTGCCCCCTTCAACCAGGAGAAGAAGGCACTGCATTTAATGTTACCATGGGTTATAAATACCTGCCTCTGTGCCTCAGACATGCACCTGGTTGTATCCATCTAGAAACTCAAGTCTGGGCTGCTTATCTTCCAGAGAGATCAGCTACAGAGGAACTGGGACATTTGGTCTCTGGCCTCTCCCTTTCTCCTTTAAAACAAATGAAATGGGGAGTAATGGGAGATACCCCATACTTTCAATATAAACCTGCAGGAAAACCATGCCCTAAAAATTTTGAGGGCCCGTCTAAAACTTTAATTTGGGAAGATTGTATTAACTCACATGCAGTAATATTAAAAAATGACTCATACGGTTTAGTAATAGACTGGGCACCAAAGGGCTATTTAAAAAACAATTGCTCCTCTGGCAGAAAGGAATGCCTGGAGGCTACTTATTTTATTTCTTACCGGGAGAACGAGAATCATCATTCTACTTTGCATAGGAGGTTCAGCTCATTATTTTCCTTAAAATGGGAAGATAAAGGCATTACCCCCCTGAGGCCTTGTATGATATTCTCCATTCGGAGCCCAGAACACCCAGAAATTTGAAAATTGGCTATTGCCATGTCTGGACTGCAAGTATGGGAAGGGGAAATTATTCTGTCTGTTGTCCCCACTACCATCCCCCTCTCTCAGTATCAACATAGATCCAGACATTCTGCTTTGCTTACCTCCAACCTGACTGTTCCCATACAGAGTTGTGTTAAGCCTCCTTACATGCTGTTAGTGGGAAATATCAAAATTTGGATGAACAATCAAACTGTCCAATGCATTAATGGTCATTTGTACACTTGTATTAATTCCCATTTTGACTCCAGAAAAAGTATAATGTTGGTTCGAGCTCGAGAAGGAATCTGGATTCTGGTAACTTTGCCCAGACCTTGGGAATCCTCCCCCTCAATACATTTAATTAATGAAGCGTTACAGCAAATTCTAAAAAGATCTAAGAGATTTGTTTTCACTTTAATCGCTGTGATCACGGGCCTAATTACAGTCACTGCAATGGCCACCACTGCTGGAATGGCGTTACATCAATCTATTCAAATGGCTCATTTTGTTAATGATTGGCAAGCCAATTCCACCCAAATGTGGAATTCTCAACAGGGCATTGATCAAAAATTGGCTAATCAAATTAATGATTTAAGACAGTCTGTTATTTGGCTTGGAGATCAGGTAGTGAGTCTTGAACATCGCATGCAAATGCAGTGCGATTGGAACACTTCGGATTTCTGTATCACCCTGTATTCCTATAATGAGACTGACCATTCATGGGAAATGGTCAAAGGACACCTTCTGGGTAGGGAAGATAATTTATCATTGGACATAACTAAATTAAAGAAACAAATTTTTGAAGCCTCTCAAGCTCACTTATCCATTGTGCCTGGAGCTGAGGATCAGGTGGCAGAAAATCTTTATGGACTAAACCCCATGACTTGGATTAAGTCTATTGGGGGCTCCACTGTAGTAAATTTTGGAATTATGTTTCTCTGTTTAATCAGCTTGTTTTTAGTGTGCCAGACCAGTCAAAGAATCTTGCGTCAAAATCGAGAGAACAAACGAGCCTTCATCACCATAGCACATTTATATAAAAAGAAAGGGAGAGATGTTGCAGGAAGTCAGTGACCCCAAATGGAGGGACTGGCTGAAACCATGGCAGAAGAACATAAATTGTGAAGATTTCATGGACATTTATCACTTCCCCAGTCAATACTCTTGTGGTTTCCTATGCCCGTCTTTAATCTCTTAATCCGGTCATCTTCATAAGCTGAGGATGAATGTCGCCTCAGGACCCTGTGATGATTGGGTTAACTGCACAAATTGTTTAAACAATATGAAATTTGGGCACCTTGAAAAAAGAACAGGATAACAGCGATGTTCAGGGAACAAGGGCGATAACCATTAGGTCTGGCTGCCTGTGGGCCGGGTGGAACAGAGCCATATTTCTCTTCTTTCAAAAGCAAATAGGAGAAATATCGCTGAATTCTTTTTCTCAGCAAGGAACATCCCTGAGAAAGAGAATGCGTTCCTAGGGGGAGGTCTTTAAAATGGCCGCTCTGGGAACGTCTGTCTTTTACGGTTGTAGATAAGGGATGAAATAAGCCCTGGTCTCCTGTAGCACTCCCAGGCCTATTAGGATGAGGAAATTCCCGCCTAATAAATTTTGGTCAGACTGGTTGTCTGCTCTCAAACCCTGTCTCCTGATAAGACAATGCATGCCCAAAACTTCATTAGCAATTTTAATTTCACCCCGCTCCTGTGATCTCACCCTGCCTCCATTTGCCTTGGGATATTTTATTACCTTGTGAAGCATGTGATCTCTGTGACCCACACCCTATTCGTACACTCCCTCTCCTTTTGAAAGTCACTAATAAAAACTTGCTGGTTTTGCGGCTTGAGGGGCATCACAGAACCTGCCGACATGTGATGTCTCCCCCAGACACCCAGCTTTAAAATTTCTCTTTTGTACTCTTTCCCTTTATTTCTCAGATTGGCTGACACTTAGGGAAAATAGAAAAGGACCCATGTTGAATATCGGGGGCTGGTTTCCCCAATATCTCTGTCTTTTGGTTTACTTAGACCATTTACATTTGAGGTAATTATTATTATTATTATTATTATTATTATTATTGAGACGGATCTCACTCTGTTGCCCAGGCTGGAGTACAGTGGCATGATCTTGGCTCACTGCAACCTCCACCTCCCAGGTTTAAGCAATTCTCCTGCCTTGGCCTCTGGAGTAGCTGGGACTACAGGCACGTGCCACCACACCCAACTAATTTTTTGTATTTTTAGTAGAGATGGGGTTTCACCAAGTTGGCCAGGCTGGTCTCGAACCCCTGACCTCAGGTGATCTGCCCACCTTGGCCTCCCAAAGTGTGCTGGGATTACAGGCATGAGCCACCGTGCCTGGCCTACATTTGAGGTAATTATTCATATGTTTGTGCTTATGCCTACCACTTTATTTATCTTTTTCAGTTTCCTATGTTTCTTTCTCAGTTTTACTTTTCTGGTCTTCCTGTAGATTACTTGAATTTTTTTTAAAGAAATTCATCTTGATTTGTTTATAATGTTTTTGAGTGTTTCTATTTGTATAACTTTTGTATATGTGAAATTTTTCACCATTTACTGTTAGCAACATGTTGTTGATATAGGAGTTAAAAAGAAATTATTTGTTGGGCACGGTGGCTCACGCCTGTAATCCCAGCACTTTGGGAGGCCGAGTTGAGTGGATCATGAGGTCAGGAGATTGAGACCATCCTGGCCAACATGGTGAAACCTTGTCTCTACTAAAAATACAAAAATTAGTTGGGTGCGGTGGCACGTGCCTGTAATCCTAGCTACTCGGGAGGCTGAGGCAGGAGAATCACTTGAACCCAGGAGGCCAAGATTGCAGTGAGCCAACATCGGGCCACTGTACTCCAGCCTGGTGACAGAGCGAGATTCCATCTCAAAAAAGAAAAAGAAAAAAAGAAATTATTTAGGCAGGTAGTAAGGGTAAGGAAGTCCTCGGTAAGGTTTTCCTTTTAATGAAAAGCAGCCCCCGAATCATTGCTTTTCTAACAAAGGGCAGTCTGTAAAATTGAGCTGCAGACACAGATAAGCAAGCTGGAAGCTTGCGTGGGTGAATACCAGCAGCTGTGCCAATAGGAAAAGGCTACCTGGGGGCCACACATGTTTAACATGGCGACTCCATCAGTGCTTTTCCTTGCCCACAGTAAGGAGCAGACAACATGGCGCCAGCCAAGTAGAAAACGCATTTGCGTAATAAGAAGATTAGGGTGGGGTGGCCAGCTTCTTCATGTGCTACATAAATGTCACACCTGCTCCAACCAATCTTTGGCCCCTGTGTAAATCAAACACCACCTCCTCAAGCCAGTCTATATAACCCCATGCACTTCACCGTAAAACCAGAAGACCCGTAGGGCACCCTTCTCGCTCTGCAGGAGAGAGAACTATTCTCTTTTCTCTTTCTTTTGTGTATTAAATCTCTGCTCTTAACCTCACTCCACATGTGTCCGTGTCCTTGATTTCCTTGGCATGAGGCAACGAACTCCAGGTATTACCCCAGACGAACGACACTGCTTCCTTTTTACTGCTGGTCAAATATGTAAACCTCTCCTCCATTTAGGCCCGTTAGTTTTTCTCACTTTTAAATATAATTGTCTTGAGTTTCAAATGGTGTCTTACTTTTTGTTTCAATCATCGAATATGATTTTAAAAATAAAATGTATGATTCTACAATTCAAGAGGAAGAGGCTAGCCTGCAGTGTACCTTTAGACCCTTGTTTTTTGTCATTCTGTCTTCCTTTCTGATGCTCTGAGATTTCTTCTATTAGCATTTTCTTTCTGTTTGAATAACTTTCTTTAGCCAATCTTTAATACTAGGTCTACTAATGACAAATTCTTTTAGTTTTCTTTCATCTGAGAATGTCTTTACTTCTCCTTTATTCCTCAAAAATAGTCTTATCCAATATTAAATTCACAGTTAACAGAGTTGTTTTTTTTTTTTCAGCATGTGAAGAGTGCTGTGCCACTTCCTTCTGATCCCTGTAGTGTCAGATAAAATCCACTGTTCTCTGAATTGGTGTTTCCCTATAGGCGATGTATCATTTATCTCTGGCTGTGTGAAATAATAGGAAATACTTATATTAGTATCTTCTCTCAGTCCCTGGCACAGAGCTCCTGACTTATTTACTATCACAAGAACAGTCAGGGGAAACCACCCCAACGATTCAATTATCTTCCACTGGGTCCCTCCCACAACACGTGGAAATCATGGGAAATACAATTCAAGATAAGATTTGGGTGGGGACACAGCCAAACTGTATCATAGCAGAAGGGGTTCCTCAGGCTCACCTTCCTGGGGTCTGTCTGGTGGAACAGGCGAGTCTCAAACCTAGCAGGGAAGTATAATAGTAGTTAGTTGTTTATTGTTGGCTGATCCCCAGCAATCTCCTTGCTGATGGTGTCAGGCTTACCTGATGCAATCGATGGACTTCCATTAGAGACAGGGGAAGATAAGCTTACCTGGGCTGCTCTCTGTTGCTGCATCAAGGGTCAGAAAACTCCAGGTTTGAGTCACCTTCTGATGGGGAGGGGGAAGGGGTCAGGGAACACATAGGGCACCTGCCACAGTGCCATTTCTCCAGTCTTGGGTTTCCAAGCCAGTGTGTCATCTTCCTACCACATTTGACATCTCCAAAGGAGATATCCAGTTGGCAACCAAAAAATATATATATATCCAGGGTTTATCCAGTTGTCCTTAGTGGGTAGGAGCAGAGAGAGATGAATCCACACCATCTTGTCTGGACTGCAAGGAGGTAGTATATTTTCAGTTCCAACTTTAATCCCTTCCCACACAATGAAACAATGTTATGCTATTTTAGTTTTATTTACTACTCTCCCTCCTTTTATATTATTGTTGTCATGGTTTTATTTATTTATTTATTTTTGAGATGAACTTTCACTCTTGTCACCCAGGCTGGAGTGCAGTGGCACAATCTCAGCTCACTGCAACCTCTGCCTCCTGGGTTCAAGTGATTCTCCTGTCTCAGCCTCCCGAGTAGCTTGGATTAGAGGTGCACACCACCACGCCTGGCTAATTTTTGTATTTTTAGTAGAGATAGGGTTTCACCCTGTTGGCCAGGCTGGTCTCAAACTCCTGACCTCAGGTGATACACCTGCTTTGGCCTCCCAAGGTGCTGGGATTACAGGTGTGAGCCACCATGCCTGGCCTGTTGTCATGTATTTTAATTAGACATGTATTTTAAATTATACATTTAAAAAATTTTAGTTCTGTCATATTGTTTTAGGTTCTATTTTTATTCACAAATCTTTATATATAATTAAATAATTATTCCTGTTGTTCATGTTTAAATAAGCATTTTCCTGTGCATTTAGGAACAAATTCCAAAGTTCAGGGTGTGGATGGGCCAGGGTAGTTTTCCTAGCTGTACAACTCAAAGGCTTCTTACTCTGTTGTTACCAGAAGGTAATAGAAAATGGCCTCTCTCTGCAGTTGGGCTCCTCTGATCCTCCCATGTTTCAGAACTGATGCCCCAGTTCTTACTCAGCTCCATTCAAGTTTACAAGTAGCAGGTTTTCCTCAAGGTGCATCTTAATTCTTCTGCAAGGAAGGTTGTGTTAAAGGGTTGGCCCCCTTCTGATCTCCCTGCTGCCCCTCAGTGGGTCCCTGTGGTCTTTCTGCATTCATACTCACAAAGGAGCCTGTGGAGATGTCCCCATGCTGCCAGTGGTTCTCAGATCCACTTGCAGAGGTTTCCACACAAGTTGGGGTCTGCTATTGGGCCCAACTCTTCCCTGCCCAGAGCTGCAGATCTCACAGGGGACTTAGAAGGTCTAATTGTTGGCAGATGGTTTGGCTGACTTATCCGTATTTCATGACTTCCGGGATATCTTGTCACTTAATTTCATTGAAGATGTGGTCCACAAGTTTTTCTGTGCTCATTTTTTTTGGCGGGGGGAGTCTTCTATCCCCCAGGCTGGAGTGCAGTGGCATGATCTCGGCTCACTGCAACCTCTCTCTACCTTCCCGGTTCAAGTGATTCTCATGCCTCAGCCTCCTGAGTAGCTGGGATTACAGGCGCCCACCACCACGCCTGGCTAATTTTTTTTGTATTTTTAGTAAAGACAGGGTTTCACCATGTTGGCCAGGCTGGTCTTGAACCCCTGATCTCAGGTGACCCACCCACCTCAGCCTCCCAAAGTGCTGGGATTACAGGCATGAGCCACCGCGCCCAGCCCTCATTCATTTTTGGGAGGAGATTTAAGGAATTTTAGAGGGGGATATTAAAAGCATTTAAGGGAGAGTTAGAAAACTATGATACCATCATGATTTTGCCCCTACTGGACATTCTGCCTTGTGCTTTTTCCCAGACTGTTCTGAATTCAGCCTTGAGTTGGAGTTCTTGACTCTAAGATTCAAACCTTGACCCTAGGTTTGGTCTTTCAGGTGCATGTTCCTATTGGCCTTTCAAGCACCTGACAGTGGCCTTCTCCATGTGGGTTGGCTTGATTTTCCCCTTGTTCTGGGAACCTCACTTACCCCTGGAACCCAGCTGTGACAGTGACCATCTTATCCTAGTGCATTGGCTCACCTGATGCAATCAGATGGACTTCCACTTCCAGCCTCCCTCCAGCCTCCCTCCAGCCAGCTGAAAAGATTTCAACCCTTAGAGATCATTTTATCTACCCTCCTTGTTTTATATGGGGAAACTTAGGCTTAAGTAAATTGGGGAAAATATCCAGAGTCACACAGTTTTTTCATAGCAACATAAACACGATAACTTACAGGTTTACCTAATAGACACCAGGAGCCTCTGGCAGAGAACAGTCCTGCACTCTTTCCCACCGAGCCTCAACAGAGCCACAAGATCCTCATGAACACAAAGTGCATGGCAGTCACTTCTAGCAGTTTCTAACTCCAGTGCAGAGCTCTTTCTAAAACACACACTATTTCTGCTCCTCATCATGGCAACAAATATATTTACCTTTTGGTGTAAGTACACCACAATGCTGACTTGAGTTTTGTTTGTGGTTCACTATGATCCCTGGACCCTTTTCTCTTGTTGTCACAAATAGAAGGACAGTCCCAACTGTGTTTTACAATTTCTCCTCTTCGTCCTTCTCGTCCTTTTTTCTGTGCTACGCTTTGCTTTGTTTCCAAATACTTGTTACTTTTTTTCTGAGCATTTCTTCCACAATCATTTATTTATTTATTTATTATTTAATTTTTGAGATGGAGTTTCGCTTTGTCACCCAGGCTGGAGTGCAGTGGTACTATCTAGGCTCAGTGCAGCCTCTGCCTCCTAAGTTCCAGCAATTCTCCTGCCTCGGCCTCCCAGGTAGCTGGGATTACAGGTGTGCACCACCACATCTGGCTAATTTTTGTACTTTTAGTAGAGACGGGGTTTCACCATGTTGGCCAGGCTGGTCTTGAACTCCTGACCTCAGGTGATCCACTCACCTTGGCCTCCCAAAGTGCTAGGATTATGGGTGTGAGCAACTATGCCCAGCCCACAATTTTTTTTTAAATAAAGTGAAGGATTTGGAGGAGGAAAACGAATTTAAAATTATAAATGAGTACAAAATTGCCCCCCCCCCCCACCCCGTCAACTGTAAGTAGATCAGCGCAGTATTTCCCAGGCATTTCATGACATCTTTTATCAGTATCTTCAGCGTGATTTCAATGGCTTTGAGTGCCTTTGCCACCCGCTTGTTTGGCCATGGTATGTATTAACTTGCACATCATTATGCTTTAGCACCTCTCATACTGGTGCTCCAGTGAGGGGAGGGTTTAGTGTGTTATTAATGCCTCATTCATTTGTGGCCCATGCCTTCCTTGCCCTCACTGCTGTTACGTTATATTTCATCACTGAATATTCATTTGGCTTTAGCCTGCAGGTTTATAGAATCTGCTATTTAAAAGGCCTCTTTTGTCATCAAAACTTCTCTCAATCATTTTCTTCTCCTCTTTTCTTCCAGTTTCTTCTCCTTTCCACTCATTCAACACTGAAAATCATAAATTTCCTATCCACCTTATATCCCTGACTTTTTTTTCTTTTCTTCTCTGATTTTCTGCTGGATCTTGCTATACATATCTTGATACCCTGACTTCCTTGTATAGGAGCAGGTTAGCTGTAAAATATAATTGAGAGGAGAATCTCTCGACCTTGCTGGGCTAGGCAAAAGAAAGATCTGCGTATTAAGCAAAATTGCATAAAACATATAAATACAGGGAGAAAACTGAGGAAATTTCATGTCTTTTAAAATTAACTAGGAGAGAGGATTCTCATTTTTGCCTTATATCTTTTTGGCTGGTACCAGGGCTGGGATGGGTTCCAAGTCTTGGGCCCATGCACCAGAATTTTATCCAGACCCCAAAATGACTCCTCTCTGGAAGACAATGTTTGATTCCAGCAGAGACAGCACTTTGTCCTCTAACCTTCTTTCGCCGGGGATTCCCCTTATTCCCAGCTGCAGCCCAGTCCCAGCCCTGCTAAGCCCAATATCACCTTGGGCTGAGGAATGAAGAGTGAAGAATATACCGTAAGCTGACTCAGGTGCCAGGCAGGTAGGTGTGTTCCAGCCATCTTGGCTGATTCCCATGACACTCCCTTGAAACATATTATGAGCTTTATTTATTTATTTTTATTTATTATTTTTGAAGCAGAGTCTTGCTCTGTCATCCAGGCTGGAGTGTAGTGGTAGGATCTTGGCTCACTGCAACCTCTGCCTCATGGGTTCCAGTGATTCTTGTGTCTTAGCCTCCTGAGTAGATGGGATTACAGACGCACGCCACCATGCCTAGTTAATCTGTGTATTTTTATTAGAGACAGGGTTTTGCCATGTTGGCCAGGCTGGTTTGGAACTCTGGACCTCATGTGATCTGCCCGCCTTGGCCTCCCAAAGTGCTGGGATTACAGGCATGAGCCACCATGCCCAGCCTTATGAGCTTTATTTTATCAAAGATTGCCAACGAGGTAAAAGTTTGAAACTGTCACAGAAGTGGAACCAAGATTCAAATTTAGGTCCTCCAATTTCTTATCTCAAATTCTATTGCTGATTAATCTGTGATGGCATCTTCTTGCCCTTTCTCACTGATAACAAGAGGGCAAACTCTTAATCACACAGTATATATGTCATTTATTTTAATTTGCTTAAAGGGTTTGCAGCCAGATTTTGGTTGGGTGTTTTGTTTTGGTTTTGGTTTGTTAGTTTTTGTATAAATCCTTGGTTCATTCTGACCCGGTTCGTTTTGACCTTATTTAGGTATACTCAGAGAAATGTTGTTTTGAAATTAGAATTATCCAGCGACTGGGCTTATGCCTGTTTGACATATTTTTACAGTTTTCTTAGGTTTGGTGAACTGCACGAACTGAATGGTGCTTCTCAAATTTCCCCTTCGCACTGTTGATAAGAGAGATCTGCCCAGCAGGGAGTCATAACCCTCAGGCCTTGAGAGCCACCCAGCTCCTTCCCCTCCATGTAGGTGGTAACTGTGTTCCCTTTATTCCTCCAATTGGCTCACTGCTCCTTTGGTTTCCTCTATACAGCAGCGTAAACGCTGTCTTTGGATGCTCCCTGGTGCCTCTGGCAATGCTCCACTGCTGTCCAAGTCATACCTTAGTCTGGGGCAGTGCTTCTCAACCCCAAATCACCTGTGGCTCTGGTTAAAATGCATGTTCTGCTTCAGTAGTTTTGCGGTAGGCCCTGAGATGGTTCATTCTGAAGCAGCTCCAGGTGATGCCAAAGCTACTGGCTGGCAGACACCGTTAACAGCTGGGTTCAGGGAGACTTTCTTCCTGTGCATTGGCCTGCCCTGCTGTACAGGCTATTCCCAATTATCCAGGAGGACTGAGTGGGAGCTGACTTACAGATAACCAAACATCTGTAAGGCTAAAACAAGACTTCAGTCCTGATTCTCCAGGAACAAATTAACCGTGATAAGTATGGCAGGAACCTGGAACGGAGGGGCCTATCTCACCAGCAAGTGCCCTCAGTTAAGCTGATAATTAGGCAGCAGTTAATGAGAATGGATTTCTGACTGTCAGTACAGAAGACAGAAGCCAGCTGGCTGGGTGGGAGGCCCAGTGAATGGCACTTCTCTGGAGGATAGGGGGGACAAATGGGGTCCTGAGGCCCAGCTCATCCAGGTTGCTCTGGAGGGGGCTGGGACTGGCCATGAGCACGAGCCAGGAAGGACAGAGCTTGCCAGGTCCTGCCAAGCCTCAACAATAGTTAATCTGCACCATGGGACTCCAATGGCACAGAGGTGATAGCACTCAGTGGAGTGATTGTATTAGTCTGTTCTTGCATCACTATAAAGAACTACCTAGGACTGGGTAATTTATAAAAAAAAGAGGTTTGATTGACTCAAGGTTCTACAGGCTGTACAGGAAGCATGGCTGGAGAGGTCTCAGGAAGCTTTCAATCATGGTGGAAGGCAAAGGGGAAGCAGGCACATCTTATATGGCCAGAGAAGGAGGAAGAGAGAGAAGGGGAAGGTGCTACACATTTGAAACACCAGATCTCATGAGAACTCACTCACTATCACAAAAACAGCAAGGGGGAAATCTGCTCCCATGATCCAATCACCTCCTACCAGGGCCCTCTTCCTACATTGGGAATTACAGTTTGACATGAGGTTTAGGCGGGAACACAAATCCAAACCATATCAGTGATCCCTGAAGGTGGACTTCTCAGGGCCCTATCATGACAAAATGTGGACTCCTGCAAACTGCTCTGGTGTGCTTCTCCACAACTCTGCCTGGAGAGTGTGTGGAGAGGTCAAGCCCACTCACCCCTGCTGTGTTCTTGACGTGCAATCTGACTTGCCTCTCTGAATTGAGAACGTCTACTACAGAGGCCTTAAGTTACTCCCGAACATAATGTACTTTTAATGAGTCTAATAATGATAATCCTTCTATCCACCCCTTTATTCCTTATGTAGCACTCCCATGTCCACTAGCTTTTTTTTTTTTTTTTTTGGAGAGAGTTTCGCTTTTGTCCCCCAGGCTGGAAAGCAATGGCGCCATCTCAGCTCACTGCAACCTCTGCCTCCTGAGTTCAAGCAATTCTCCTGCCTCAGCTTTCCGAGTAGCTGGGACTACAGGCACCTGCCACCATGCCCAGCTAATTTTTGTATTTTTGGTAGAGACGGGGTCTTGTCATGTTGGCCAGACTGGTCTCGAACTCCTGACCTCAAGTGATCCACCTGCCTTAAGCCTCCCAAAGTGCTGGGATTACAGGTGTGAGCCACAGCACCTGACCTCCACTAGCTCTTTTGATCCTGAAAACAACTCGGGGGGTTGGGTAGGGCAGTCATCACTGCCTCCTTTATAGTTGAGGGAATTAGCCTGAAACCACACAGTGACACCATCAAGACTGGAATCCATGGCTCCCTGTTCACAGGCCGGTCACCTTTCCATCATATTGTGTGGGCTGTCCATCGCTCCACTGCAGTGCACTGGAATTGATTGAAATTAATCTTGCTGAGTAAAGATCCTGCAGGAAACTGAAAATACCAGCTTCTTTTCTTTTGGAATGCCTAAGGGGAAAAATACCTGCTTGCTTTAGTAGTTTTCTTCCATGTGTTCAGTTTTGTATTAACCATATTAAGTTTAAATTGATCCTAAGATAGTGGAAGGATTGTTTTTACTTCAGTAACAAATACTGTGCATATGGAATAGCTAACTCTCTATTATTCCATGCATTCAAAAAAATTCTACATATACTCCGACTTTCTGTCTGGAGGCTCATTCTGGACCATGGAGAAGGGAGGGGATCCCAAAAGTGAATAGAATCCTCCCTGGGTTTAGGAGACAGAGGTTGGAGTTCAGGCAACTGAAAGTTGTGGGGGCAGAGTACAAGAATGGAAAGATAGAATAAACGGGAGGGAGAAAGAAAGAGCTACAGAAACTTACCTGGCTGTTACCTTGAGACTTTCCTGAATTATAAAGTGTGCACATGTAGGATGAAGCTCCATGAGGTAGAGCAAAGAGAGGTCAGAGTTATGAGCTGAATGGTTCTCAGGGCTCACACACTCCTAGAAATTATTCAAGGTCACCATTAGCCAGAGTAAAGAGTCCTCCCTCACCACCCAGGGCACCCAGTAGAAACCCCCAGATGGGCCACATCTTAGAAGTAAGACTACGCTCTCCTTGATATAAAGGCAACTCTAGATCCACCATAACTAAACTTCAAAAGAAGCCTCAAAAGGAACAGAAAGTAACTTTACCAGAACAATGCCCTATACTTTTTGGGGGGCTGAGGGACTCTTGCTCTGTTACCCAAGCTGGAGTATAGTGGCACAGTCATGGCTCACTGCAGCCTCGACCTCCTGGGCTCAAGTGATCCTCCCATCTCAGCCTCCCAAGTAGCTGGGACCACAGGCACACGCTACCATTCTCAGCTAATTGGTGGTGGTGGTGGTTGTTGTTTTGGAGAGATGGGATCTCACTTTGTTGCCCAGGTTGATCTCAAACTCCTGGACTCAAGTGATCCTCCCTCCTTAGTCTCTCAAAATGCTAGGATTACAGTTGTGATCCACCATGGCCAGCCTTGCCCCGTACTTAAAAAGAAAAAAATCCAGATACTCATTAAATAAAAGCACAATTTCCAGCATCCAATTCAGTATTATTAGACTTGCCAAGAAATAGGAAAATGTGACTCACAACTTAGGAGAAAAATCAGTCAATATAAACAGACCTAGAAATAATAGAAATAATGAAAGTGGCCACAAAAGACGTAAATACAGTTATTATAATTATGTTTAAGTGCTTAAAGGAAAACATGAGTATAGTAAGGAGAGAAGTGGGAGATATATAAAGGAACCACATGGAAGGTCCTAGAGATTAAAAATACAATATCTGAAAAAAAAATTCACTGTGTGGGAAAAAAAATTCACATACTAGACCATGCAGAAAAAAAGATTAGTGAACTAGAATGCATAGCAATAGACAGCACAGAAACTATACAAAATAAAAAAGAGACCACGGAAAATAAATCAACAGGATCTCAGTGACCTCTGGGATAATGTCAAATAGTCTAGCACACATGTAATGGGAGTACCAGAAGGAGAAAATGGGGAACAGAAAAATATATTTGAAGAAATAATGGCCTCCGAAATTTCTAAATCTGATTATATACCCACAAGTTTAACAAGCTCAGTGAACTCCAAGAGTGTTAAATACAAAGAAAACCACCCCAAGGCACATACAATTCCTGAAAATCAGTGATAAAGGAAAAAATCTTGGGAGCAATCAGAAGAAAAAACAGCATATTACATAGGGGAACAAACACAAATCAGTCACAGACTTCTCACTAGAAACTGTGAAAGCCAGAACAATGAAATGACATCTTTAACATGCTGAAAGAAAGTAACTTTGAACTTTGAATTTTATGCTCATCAAAAATAGCTTGCAAAAACAAAGGCAAAGAAAAAACTTCTATCAGGAAAAAAATACACATGACATAATAGCACAAAAGATACGTAGGGAGTGGAAGTAAACTCCTACATATTGTTGTAAACTTTTTGCATCATTATTGAGGAGGTGCTAGGTAAACAGAGCAGCCAGTGTGAACATTTTCAGATGTCAGTCACCTCCTATGAATCCTATGCTCAAAGACCTCCAACAGCGTTCCACCTCACAGTAAATGTTGAAGTCCCTACCACAGCCTGTGAGGTTGGGCACAATTTGACCCTCTCCTCTCAAATTCTCACCACCACTGTGACCTCAATTATGAATAGATTAGCAAAAATACACATTTATGAGTCTTTTTAAAATAAAATTTCACCAAGAATTTATGATTATCTTTTCTCTGGAAATTATGAAATACATCTTCTTAAAATGTAAGGCCCATAAGGCAATGCCGTCATCTCCCTTGTCTAGAATTCACTCCAACGTGGCAGGGAATTTCTCCCAAGTTCCCGTTATTTCTGCTTGGCCACATAGTCCTTTCTCCAATATTATAATTGAGCCCAGAGCAGAAGTTCCTGCTCTTGTTGCCTTAACTTTCAGAATGATTTTTAAAATGGTAGCTAAATAGCCTTTCAGGAGCCACAATCTGTGCTAAGGGCTTTTGACCAACGGGGGCATGTGGGTTACATTGGAGCTTTAGTTGTTTCTAATGGGTGAATAAAATCCTTACTGTTCTTCTTCTGAGTCACTGCATTCTCCACTGCTCCATTTCCTCCACTGTATTAGGTTTCAGACCAGGGACCCCTCAGCTTGTCACTAGGGCCCTTTTCCCCTCGCCAACTTATTTTCCAAGGCTTGCCTCCCTTTCCTTGCATATCAGCTAAATGGACCTAGTGACTAAGCCTTGGGCAAAGCCTACTAGTCCTCATCCACACCTCTGTTCATGACTTCCCTGCAGCCAGGGTTATTTTTGTCCTCTAAAGACCCACAGCATAAAGAGCCATATTTCTATAGTTGAAAGCCATACAACCTATTTTCAGCTGTGGGTATCTATGAGGGTAAGTAAGGAAAACCAACTACACTGTGCTTGAGAAGACTTCCAGCAGCTGCCAAGATTTTGTACTCCTGGGGTGATCTTAACTTGTCCCAAATTTACAATTTATAATAGGCAACTATCATCTCTACAGAAGAAAAATAGACAAATATGTAATGTAGAAAACTAAATATGCCAAGGTTTGGCAAGAGTTAATCACAAGTTTCCCTAAGAATAGGGCTTATCTTCCATCCCAACATCTTTTTTAACCTATATTTACTCACTAACTCCCAAGTCAGTATCAAGTGTGCAGGAATGATAAAGAAATGCCTGTAACATTCTAGGAGCTTTTGCAGGCTCCTTGTCCTCCTTCAGCTGTTAATAAATAACAAATTAATGTATGAACTGGTAAAAATTATTCAGCAAGATTGACTTCCCGGTAGTTGTTGCAGTATATTTAAGGGTAATTTAACAATTTGGGCCACTGGGGAAGAAGTAGCTGTATTAGTCCATTTTCATACTTCTATGAATTAATACCTGAGACTGGGTAACCTATAAAGAAAAAGAGGTTTAATGGACTCACAATTCCACCTAGCTGGGAGGCCTCACAATAATGGGGGAAGGCGAAGGAGGAGCAAAGCCACGTTTTACATGGTGGCAGGCAAGACAGTGTGTGCAGGGAAACTGCCCTTTATAAAACCATCAGATCTTGTGAGACTTATTCACTATCACAAGAACAGCACAGGAAAGACCTGCTCCCATGATTTAATTACCTCCCTCCAAGTTCCTCCCATGACATGTGGGGATTATGGGAGCTACAATTCAAGATGAGATTTGGGAGGGGACAGAGCAAAACCATATCATTCCACACCTGTCCCCTCCCAAATCTCATATCCTCACATTTCAAAACCAATCATGCCTTCCCAATAGTCCCCCAAAGTCCTAACTCTTTTCAGCATTAACTCAAAAGTCCACAGTCCAAAGTCTTATCTGAGACAAGGCAAGTCCCTTCTGCCTATGAGCCTGTAAAATCAAAAGCAAGTTAGTTACTTCCTAGATTCAATGGGGGTAAAGGCATTGGGTAAGTACATCTGTTCCAAATGGGAGAAATTGGCCAAAACAAAGGGGATACAGGCTCCATGCAACTGCAAAATCCAGCAGGACAGTCAAATCCTAAAGCTCCAAAATGATCTCCTTTGACTCTATGTTTCACATCCAGGTCATGCCAATGCAAGAGCTGGGTTTCCATGGTCTGGGGCAGCTCTGCCCTTGTGGCTTTTTGCCTCCCTCTCTGCTGCTTTCACGGGCTGCAGCTTTTCCAGGCACACAGTGCAAGCTGTTGGTGATCTGTGGCAGGCCAATTCTCCCTGACAGTCACACAGACAGGGCTCCATAGCACTCCAGTTATACAGGCAAACTTCCACAGCATCTGCCTTAACAGTAAGTTAATAACTAAACCTGGGGAAACTGATGCCCAGACATCAAAGCCAGAAATGAAACATATGTTTCAGGAGAGTCTTGCTCAGGCTTCTCCTGAAGCCTGGAACAAGTAAAGATAATGGAAATAGCTTTACATTCCTTGTACCAGGACCCATCTTGGGTTGACCAAACCTGGGGTGAGTCAAGATAACAAAGACAGCCCTGCATTCCTCATACCAAGACCCATCTTGGGTTGAATAAATTTACTGGGGTTCTGAAGCAACTCTCTAGACACAAATCGTAGGTAAGATAAGACAGAAGTAATCACTCCAGTATCAGGGCCCTCATTAAGCAGACTTAGGAGACATTTCTTAATCACCATAATTCCAGGGCCCTCATGGATTAAGTAGCTTTAGAGGACATTTCTGGCCTCTGGCCTTGTAGTTAAAACAAAATTAATCACCTATAAACTTAGGTGAATATGGTACTGCACATAGGCATACAATCTAAACATATGTAATCACTGGAAAAACTTTACAATCCTGAGTTGGTCTAACAAATTATCTCTGACCTTCTCCCTGTATCCAGTTACAGAAGCAAACTCTCTTCTTTCCCAATTAATATGCATCTCATTATAGGGCCATGAGAACATGCAGCCAGACCTGGTTCAGTCTGGGAACAGATCTATCATTCTGGGTTCTAGACATGGTGGCCCTCTTCTCACAGCTCCACTAGGCAGTGCCCCAGTGGGAACTCTGTGTAGGGGCTCCCACCCCACATTTCCCTTCCACACTGCCCTAGCAGAGGTTCTCCATGAGAACCTCTCATGGAGTTTTAGCAAAGAGACTGGTGGCATTTTGCCCCTGCCCTAGAGATCTGTGGAACTTTGAACTTGAGAGAGATGATTTAGGGTATCTGGCAGAAGAAATTTCTAAGCAGCAAAGCATTTCAGAGGTCACCTGGTGCTGTTAAAAGCATTCAGTTTTATGTATTCACAAAAATATGGTTTGGAATTAGAACTTCTATTTAAACGGGAAGCAGAGCATAAACGTCACCTTTATTGGTGACATATTTAAACGGGAAGCAGAGCAAGAGTCACCTTTATTCCAGTTCCCAACAAGTTCATCATCTCCATCTGAGACCACCTCAGCCTGGATTTCATTGTCCATATCACTGTCAGCATTTTGTCAAAGCCATTCAATAAGTCTCTAGGAAGTTCCACACTTTCTCACATTTTCCTGTCTTTTTCTGCGCCCTCCAAATTGTTCCAACCTCTGCCTGTTACCCGGTTCCAAAGTCGCTTCCACATTTTCAGGTATCCTTATAGCAGTACCCCACTCTACCTGTACCAATTTACTGTATTCGTTCATTTTCTACTGCTATGAAGAAATGCCCAAGACTGGATAATTTATAAAGAAAAAGAGGTTTAATGGACTCACAGTTCCACATGGCTGGGGAGGCCTCACATTTATAGTGGAAGGCAAAGGAGGAGCAAAGGCATGTTTTACATGGTGGCAGGCAAGAGCACATGTGCAGGGTAACTGCCCTTTATAAAACCATCAGATCTCATGAGACTTATTCACTATCATGAGAATAGCATGGGAAAAACCCACCCCCATGATGCAATTACCTCCTACTGTGTCCATCCTATGACATGCGGGGATTATGGGAGCCACATTTCAAGATGAGATTTGGGTGGGGATGCAGCCAAGCCTTATCAGTAGCATTACTGGATTGCATATACAGTTGCAAGACAAGGGTTAGCACCAGCCACTTAGGGAGGCTGGGTTTGGGGGAGATTTGACAATTTACCGCATAGGAAGAGAATAATGTGCAAGATTGGGCAGGAAGAGGGTGAAGGAGGGAGTAGAGGAAGCCTTGCATGAGAGGCTGATATTCAAATACCTCCCAACAAGTTCCCAGCTTTTCCTATGGGGAAGGCAGAACAGAGATAAGCTAAGTCCTTTGCAAGCCAGGGAACTGTCCTAGCTTAAGCCATGGAAGGGCACAGTTGGGGTTCATCCTTCCTCTTGCTCAATAGCTAATGTAACCACTGATTATGTTTAGAGTCAGAATACAGTTAAATCCAATTACATTTCAAACTATAGTTCCATATTACTACTTTGCTACCATGCTTGATGCTCAGGTAGTATTTCTTTTAGAGTTTTTCCCGAGCATTTGACAAATTTCTTATGGATATTATCAATTCTACTGGATTTTCAGAGTAAATTTTTCTGAAAACTAAAAAAAAACATAGAGAGAGTTTGACTTTAGAGACTCTTATATTTTCTCTAAGATGGAAATAAATGTATCTCAATTTTTCAGGAAAATAGTGGAAAATAAATCCATTTGAATAAAGCCCACATTGGCCTATCTAAGGTGGAGGAGCTCATAGAAGGACAAAGATCACTTGCCACAGTTACCACCGACACTTTCAAAGTTTCTCAGATCCTCTGCACATAATTGAAATGGTTCACTTTGATTCCCCAAGTCAGTTTGCTCAAGGGAATGCTGGGCAGAGGAGCCTCTTGACCAGCTTGTAAGTTTACACACAAATAAAAACAACACTCACTCTTTCCAAATAGTCTGAGGTTTTTTCTTTCCTCTTGAGCCCTCTTTTCTCTTTCTCTTTTAATTCCTGTTTTGGTTCAATGACAACCATCTAATAACTCTGTTATGCATGTCTGTTTTATTTTTGACAAGTTATAAAGCATGAATTTAATTAAAGCCTTCTGGAATCTATGAGTAAGAGCAGTAATGTAGCAAACTAAACTCATTTCTATTAGTCTTCAGGGGGTGTTCTAATTGGTTTTAGTGATTAATTCACAGTCATCCTTTGCCCCTACACAAATGCATACACATTGTTCAATCCCTTTCTGTCTAACTTTATATTTAAGCACATATCTGTAATACACAGCTGAACAGTAAAGAAAGTAGTTAATTAGCCCACATGGTGGCACACTCCTGGATTCCCAGCTACTAAGGAGACTGAGGTGGGAGAATTGATTGAGCCCAGGAGATCGAAGCTGCGGTGAGCTGTGATCACACTACTGCTCTCCAGCCTGGGAGACAGAGCAAGACCCTGTCTCAAAACAAAAGAAAACAGATAAAAATAAAAAAAGAAAGTAGCTAAATTTCACAGCACCTAATGTAATCAACATGTGTTATTTAAAAATATTCTGACATAATTTTTTTACAAATTCCAATTTTATTTCTAGCTGGACCTGAAATAGTACTCTCATTAAATGCATTGGATTGACATTTCAGTCTTATTGGCCCACCTGAATTCAGGAATTAAGACGTATCATTTTTCATTTACACTAACCAAGTTGTCACCCCTGTGAAAATGACTATTACAGTGACGACATTTTCTAAATATTGTCAAAGGTAAGTGGGTTATTTTGTAGATAATCTTGAAGTTAGGCTAAGGCACTCGGATAATACATAAAAAGAAAGCAATTGTAAAAATATTTTCATAGGAAGTACATTTATGCCAAAGCTGAATGGAGGAAGGTCAGGGTCAGAGAACATTCTAACCACTGGATCACCACACTGCCCCGACTACAAATGGGGCTGCAGATGTCTAAATTCTAGAAATGAGCATCGCTGGCCACTGGGCATAGGGTACATAGTGGTCAAAAGCAGAGAACCTGAAACCTGTTTGCCTGGATTCAAATATCAGCACTGGCCTTACCAGGGCCTCTCAGGTGAGGTACAAAAACCCCTTGTGCTCAGTTTCCTCATTTTTATTTTTACCACAAAATGAGAGCAATAAGGGGGAAGGTGGGGAGTTGATGTCTTTTTGTGGGAAACGTTAGGGGTGTGCTCTTGACCTTGTCTTTCATTAGGAAAGGAAGTATCTCAGCACCTGATGAGCACAGGTATGTCTGCAAACATCTCCTGTTTGGGGTAGGAGCTTTGGAAATAGTCAGGAAGCCGACACAGATGTTACAACATCCCATCTGCTCACTGCAGCATCTGAACGTTCCTTTCTGAGGTCCCAGCTGTGGAACTGGCTCACCCTGATCCTTGGTGTGCAGCTGCTGGCAGAGCTGGTGTGCTGATGGGCCAGCATGCTGGGACCAACAGGCCAAGCTGGCAGCTGGGCTCTGGTCTAGCTCCCCAGACATCTAGTGCCTCCTCTTGAGATCTGTCAAGGGAAGGAGAGTGGGGCAGCGTGGCTGCTATGGTGGAAGCAGCTCCTCCTCGGCCACTCGGTGCCTGAGCATGGTGAACTTGTTGCTCCAGATGGCTTGTTTATGCTACTCAACGTACAAGATCATTGAGAGCTCATGCTTCTGTCTGGATCACTAGACACAATGCACCTGGATGACAAATCAATTTCCTCTCTGCTCTATGAGGCTTCGAAGTCAAAAGCAAAGCACATTCTGCTGTGTAAGCTGAGGTGACGGAATAGGTTGATTAGGAAAATTTCCAGGATGGCCACTCTTAAAAGGCAGGCATCTGAGTTACTCATTCATTGGCTCACGTTTTCTATAAATGGAACCGGCCATATGGCTCCAGGGTCACCAGGCTTTGTGGATTTGGAAGAGGTGAAATGGTATTCATCCTACAGAGGTTTATTAGGCATAAACCATGGGCTAGACCCCATGCTAGGAGCTGTTGGGGACATATATCATCTCCTTACATGAACTCACAGTTTCGTGAGGGAGACAGGCACAAAAAAAGCCTGCACACGTGGCAGATGGCGAGGGAGTATGGCGCCATCGGAGTTGTCCTCCGGCTGTCAGTTGTCAGCACCTGTGCAGGTGGCACCAGGTTCATCTTATTTACATTTTTGAATTATTTGAGCAGTTTTAGGATATTGATGTGCTCAAATTTTATCCCCCAAAGTAAGCTGGGTCCAGCTTCCATGTATTGGGTGTTCAACCTCTACCAGTACATGCTGGTTCTAGGATTAAACTATTTGTTTCAGCTGAGCTTTGTTTGTAAATGGGACAAGGGTGGATATGGGTGGTGACTCCATGGTTTCATGTTTTGCTGCCTGACCAGGTAAGGAAAGAGGATGGACCACAGCAGCATGGTCATAAATGGGTTTCTAAATACAGGAGTAGCCCTCATCCATTTGGGTTAACTCATTTCTTTTTAAAGTATGAATATTCTTTTAAAGGATTAAGCCCTATTCATAATCACTGCAAGTAAGTAATCATTAGCCCCTCTCAGAGAGTGCATTTACAGACTTAGAAATTTTGAGATTTGAAGTGGAGGCATTTGGAGAGGAGATGGCCAGCAGTTCAGCAGTGAAATATTTTTAACAGATAGAGGAAGTCCTAAAGAGCTGGGGTAGAGATTCACCAAACCATTCACACAGGAATGCTAGCTTTGTTCCCTCCTCTCTCATGCAGCCAAGTTGAGTGATTTAGCCAATCCTATCCTTCCCTTACCGCTCTCTAAAATTACACCAATGAATTTTAGGGAGCGGTAAGGGAAGGATAGGATTGGCTAAATCACCCAAACACACATCCCAGGAAGAGTTGGGAAGGAAGGGAAAGGAGTGAGCATTAATCATTTCAATCTGATTAATCTGCATAAAGAGAATGGAAGTATTGGATGAGGAAAAAAAGTTGGGATTTCAGTAAGTCAGTCTTTGTCAAACTATCTTTAATTTCCAAGTCACTGCAAATGAATACTTTTGTAAAACACAAAAAAACGAATTACTAGGAAAAACAAAAGAAAATAAAGATACACAAAATACAAGCCCAGATTTTTATTAATAGATTCAGCAGAATCTACTTAGTAATATGTTCAACATAAAATTATACTTCAATAAATATAATCAGCACAAACATAACATTAGAAAAAAAGAATTACAAAAATTATACACATGTACTGAAAGCACGCATTTGTATGGGTAGTCCATATACTTGTAACTTTTGGTTGTGTCACCAATGTAACTAGATAAAATGTTATGAGTGAAAGGTGATTCTTCATATGAAATGTCTGTATGCACCCTCTGAATAAACACCATGTATATTAATACATGAAGTCTTTAGAGTGACAAATGAGCTGGCTTCTTGTGTGTTAATCTCATCTGAATTAGATTACCAACAATTCCATTTGTAGAAGACAAGGTTTCTGTTTTGCTCCATATTTTGTTTTAATAACATTAGCAGTAGAGAAACCATGTCACAGAGGAATGTTGACCAAAATTTCAATTTAAAATGTTTAAATTTTAAAGGAATTTCAGTGAATTCAGGATATTTATTTTGAACTCTTTCCAAAATGAAGCAAGTGTTACTATATTGTATTTTCAAAATTAATCTTCAATCCTTCATCAGTAGCCAGTTTCAACAAATTTGTCCTGTAAAGTTATAATTGAATTTAATTATCTTTTGATGAAAGAAATTATTCCTGATTTATGACTTTCTTCTGAGAAGTTCTTTTGATGAATAATTAAATTCCAGGCTGGGCACAATGACTTATGCTTGTGATGCCAGCCGAGGTAGGAGGGAGGCCAAGGCAGGAGGATCACTTAAAGCCAGAAGTTCAAGCCCAGTCTGGGCAACATAGTGAGACCCCATCTCTACAAAAAATAAAAAATTATCAGGGTGTGGTGGTGCAGGGCTATAGTCCAAGATACTCAGAAGGCTGAGGCAGGAGGATTGCTTGAGCCCAGGAGTTCAAGGCTGCAGTGAGCTATGATCGTGCCATTGTGTTCCAGCCTTCCAGCCTAAGGAACAGAGCAAGACTTTGTCTTAAAAAAAAAAAAAATTCAAAGCATTGTATCAAATGTATAAAAAGTGTGATAACTTTTTACAGCCATGCAATATCAAGAGCATCACCTAAATAATTTATCATTGAGGTTAGCTCATGCATGTTCCAACAATCTGTAGAAGCTCTGCTCCCCCGTGCTTCCAACTTTCTCTTTTGCCCTCCATCTTATCTGAAATTGGGAAACATGTTGCACTCCTTCCTTGAGTGGACATATTAATGAAATGACTCTTGTCTGGGGAGTTACCTGCGGTTCTTTGTCTCGAATGGAGAAAGATTTCAGGACACGGACACACACGAGGAGTGGGTTTAGGGGTAGAAAATTTAATACACAAAAAAAGAAGAGAGAGAAAGAAAGCTTCCTCATGCTGAGAAAGTCCAAGATAGGGTCTATGATTTGGGGCAGAACGCAACCGATTTTGTACAGAGGCTTAAGGAGGCAGTGATTGATTTACATAGGGCCCGGGAGGTTGGTTTGACCAGGTGTGCCCTTCACATAGCCGGAGAAAAGACTAGCCCTTCCACCCTAATCTTTTATTATGCAAATGTGGCTTCTACCTGGTGGTTGCCATGACGCCTGCACATGTGGTTTTACATGGACAGTTCCATGACACTCGCACACAAGGTGACAAGGAAAAGAGAGTGGAAAATGCCATATTGAATGTACCTGGATGCAGGTACAGCTGCCGGCACTGACATATGAAAGCCGAAAGCTCCTGGTTTGTATATTTATGCTTGCAGCCTGACCTTTCAGGCTGCTTTCTGTTAAAGAAGAAATGGTTTGGGGGCTGCTTTTTATTAAAGGAATATTCCACCAAGAACTCTTTTGCCCTTTCTAGCTGCCTAAAAATAATTTCTTAATAGCTCCTATATTATTAAGACAATTAAAAATAATACCAGACAAATGAGCAAGTCTGACTGTCCAATTTACATATTTAAAAAGTGGGATTGAACTTGTTTCTTATATTGCAGGAGCTCTAAGCATTCATTTTGAAGTTCAAACATTCTCAACAGAATTATTTTCTTTGAAATATCTCAAAAGCAATAATAATAGTTATTTGTGATCAGCTGTCATGGTTTCACACAATTTAAAAAAATGTTGAATTTAACACATTTTACTATTTATACTATGTCACTTTAGTTGAGCTGACTTGTTTTCACAGCAAGGGTTTCTCCATGAAACCAGTGGTGCATTATTTTACTTCTGGTACAACTGTTTAATGTGACAACTCCAGAATGTTTTCCTGTCATTGCAACTTCACCATCAGAACACATATCTACACAAAACCTAAAATCCAAACACTTTGCTGTAATTCTTCTCATGCAGTTCTTCCTAACTGTATACTATTCAGAACTCGTTGTGTTTATTGGCAATAATGTAGTAAGGCATTCTCCACATCAACACAGTGTTCAAATTATACTGAAATAATTGCCATGTTAATAGTATCTGTGCATTCGTCAAGTTGCAATAAACAATGTTTTGTTAGTTTCATCTGTTCTGTAAGGTGGTTTTTCATAACGTTAGCCAGTTCTTGAATCCTTTGAGCTACATGTCATTGGGAAGTGGTTCTTGAGCTATTTATTCTCTTTGCCTCAGATTCACTCAACGTTTTAAACAAACATCTTTGATGCAGTTTTCCACTAACATATACGTGTGTACGTGTGTGTGTGTATTGTATGTATCTATATCTTTTTTCTTAGTGTTTCAAAGTATTACTTTGTAAGATGTGCTTGAGGCACTCATGTCATATGTAAAATATTAAATGTTTCTTCTGCCAGCTTTTATGCTACTCAATCATCCTTCTCTCTCTCTTTTTTTTTTTTGAGAGATGGAGTCTCACTCTGTTGCTTAGGGTGGAGTGCAGTGGTGTAATCTTGGCTCACTGAAACATCTGCCTCCCAGATTCAAGCTATTCTCCTGCTTCAGCTTCCCAAGTATCTGGGACTAGAGGCATGTACCACCACATCCAGCTAATTTTTGTATTTTTTAGTAGAGACAGGATTTCACTATATGTTGGCCAGGTTGGTCTCGAACTCTTGACCTTGAGTGATCTGCCTGCCTCAGAATAATCGTTCTCTTAAATAGTTATTTGAGTTTTGGCTCTTAATTCTTTATGGTTAATTGTAAATGCCATTAGGCTTTGATGACTTCATTGTTTCACTAGCCAGGATGTCTCTGCAAATAACACACTGTGGTTTGAGCCTTTCACCATCAATCACAACCACAAACCCAAACTCAATATGTGAGAAATCACACTTCTGAGGAAAATTGAAGCTAATTTTTGGTCTTTACTTCTTCATATCACTTATGTCATTATCATGAGTTTTACTGTTTCATGTCTACAGATGCATGCAGAAAACCTGTGTCTTCTTTTGACAAAATACTCAAGAGAAGCTTGTTTACCAATCTGTAAATCAGAGTTTCAAATAAATAATACACATTTTACTTCCCTGGTTTAGCTTATAACAGTAAACCAGAAATTTTTAAAAATTACTTTGTGAAAATTATAATTATCATAAATAACAATTATAAAATAAAATAAATGTTTACATTTTCTCAGCATTTTATACACTTGTAGGATACATTTGGCAAGTATCACCTGTTGTATTGTGGTCCTGCTGTGCAGGAGGCTTACCCTGAGGGCTTGACAACACTAAACTTGCTGATACCCTGCTCCCTGAGAAACCCAGGGCTTAGATAGCCCAACAGTGTCACCGTGTCACATTGCTGCAGAGGTTTCTAAGTGCTTAACCTCTGTTTATGTACTCATCATAGATTGAAGTACTACCTCACTTTGGTAGCAATGCTGTGAGTCACTCTACTCTTCCATACCATGAAGCCAGGCCCCAGGGAGGGGGAGTGGACAGGAGAGTTCATAGCCCTGGGTCTCTGGAAAATACAGGATGAAGTTAACCTAACCAACAAGGCAGAGCATCCTGGGATCCCCAGGTTTATGGCTCCATAGATTTTCAGAAGAGACTCAGAGTGGCTTCTTCCTCTGCCCACTCCACTGTTCCTCAATTGACCCAGGAAATTCAAATTTCCATTAATTAGTTATATTGGAGCTACTAGTATGAACTCTCACTATCCATCCTAATTATCATACATTACACCCATTTTTCTAGCATTTGAGGATAACTATGCTTATCTGTATTGTTAAATAGCTATCACATTAACTTTGCTGTAAATTCGGTTTGATTATAGTACTAAATTCTTTCATATACTCAGGCTTTGGTTTGTTGCTTGTTTGGTGTGATTGCATGCCGAGACCAGCTCAGTCGGGGAGATCCTAACCCAGTGGCGCTAGAGGAATTAAAGACACACACAGAAATACAGAGGTGTGAAGTGGGAAATTAGGGGTCTCACAGCCTTCAGAGCTGAGAGCCCTGAACAGATATTTATCCACGTATTTATTAACAGCAAGCCAGTCATTAGCACTGTTTCTATAGATACTAAATTAACTAAAAGTATCCCTTACGGGAAACGAAGGGATGGGCTGAATTAAAGGAATAGGTTGGGCTAGTTAACTGCAGCAGGAGCATGTCCTTAAGGCACAGATCGCTCATGCTATTGTTTGTGGCTTAAGAATGCCTTTAAGTGGTTTTCCGCCCTGGGCGGGCCAGGTGTTCATTGCCCTCATTCCAGTAAACCCACAACCTTCCAGCTTGGGCGTTATGGCCATCATGAACATGTCACAGTGCTGCAGAGATTTTGTTTATGGCAAGTTTTAGGGCCAGTTTATGGCCAGATTTTGGGGGGCTTGTTCCCAACAATTGCATAATTACATCTTAAAAAATAAAAAAGGAAGTGTGAGTCCTGGATCCCTTTCTCCCGGCTCCCTTTTGAAACGTGTAAAGTTCCCTTATCCTCCTCACTGGGTGTGTGACAGGGGTGTGGCTTGCTTCTTTGGTGCCCCACTGCTCAACCCCCTAGTGGGAGCATGCAAAAATGCAGATCATGGGGAGCATTTTTGGGGTCCGACCCCATGGCAGCATCCAGAGTTGAGAGTTTACAGCTCCTGAAGCCCCAGTGGGCGTGTGTTACAGTGTGCTCTTTCAGTTTTGCCTTCTGCAAGTGGCTTGTGTTAATCAGCTCAATTAGACCCTCTGTCTTATTACAAAGACAGAGGGCTTTCTGTATCCCGGGCTCTTGCCCTAGTGTACCAGAAAAATGGGATCACACTTGGGCTTGAAGGATGGGTGCAAGGTTTTATTGAGTGGTGGAAGTTGCTCTCAGTGAGGTAGATGGGGAGCCAGAAGGGGTATGAAGTGGGAAGGTGGTCTTCCCCTGGAGTCAGGCCGTCCAGCGGCCAGACTCTCCTCTGACTGCCCCTGACTAAATTCCATGTTGTCCTGCTGTCGTGGCCTGCCAGTGCTTGCTGCCTATCGGTGTGCTCTTCTGCTCCTCTTCTCCTCTCAACATCCAGCCACTTGTGTCTGTGCCCGCTAGGGTCTCAGGGTTTTTATGGGCACAGGATGGGGTGTGTGGCAAGCAAGAGTGGTCTTGGAAAATGAAACATTCAGGCATGAAAACAGGAGTGCCTGTCCTCACTTAGGTCCATGGGTACAGGCTCTAGGGTCGAGCCCCTGCCAGGAACCCCACCCTACCGAACACTTCCCTGCTCCACTCCCGTATCACTTTGGCTCAGCTGCCTGGTGTGGAGATGGAGAAAACCATATTAGATCAGCTTTATTCACCACCTATTTGCTATAGTCAAGAGAACAGGTTGGTTTTCTTTTCACCTTCCTCTTAATTGATGTACAAATATCTTTTGCTTGGGAGCTAGAATGCTGTGTGTTGACCTTTTTGTGTTTTGCCTACTACAGATTGGTAACCACTTGACTAGCCCCACCACCAATTCCAGCTGAAATACAAAGGAAGGAAAGGCCCCAGGAAAAGGGGGTGACAGATTCCATAGACTAATTCACCCATTTCAACATTTCTCCAGGCTTCAATCCTGTTCTGTCTTCAACTGTGTGTGAACAAGTAAAGGAAAATATCAAAGCATGTTTCCCTGAATGTGAGTTCTGCTCTGTTGTTCTGTCTGATATAAGGCTAGACTGAGTTTTTAAAATAATTTACAAATTTCAGTTGTATATCTGTTTTGACCATAAGATTTGGTGAATGAGATCATAGCATACCTCATGCTTCTAGTAAAAAGGTGGATGACATGTATTCAATTGTTCTTGCTAAGTCCTCAGCAGTAATTCGTCTGCCATTAAAGTCAACACACCTGCCATAATGGAAATTAGGTAAAGGGGGAAATGCCATTATAATTCTGAGAGGTGATCTTGAATTCATCCAATAAATAGTTGCCAATAGTCCCACGAAATACTCCTTTCTGAGGGACACTGGATCTGAGAAAACTGAATTGGGGTCTAGATCTATTTCTATCATTGAATAGATGTGTGACTTGACTTTGAACTGAAATCACTTAACCTCTCAAATGTTAGGGGCATTTGCAATTACACAAATAAATCATTAAATAAACAAATAAACAGGACAAATTACATGGTGCTCATCTTTCTGTCCAGCTCTGTAATTCTGTAATTCAGCCACCAAAAGACCTTAGATGAAAAATGAGAGGTTAGGGTCAACCAACAGTGTACAATAGTGTCATAGGTATATGGGTGAATATGTCTGATTCTCTCAGGGCAGTGTTTTAAAGGTAGCAATAGCATCTGCTGCCATTTCTTGTTTTAATAATTAATAGATAAAATGACAGTTTAATAGGTTTTACTTTTGAAAACAGGGCAGTGTCAGCTGAGTATGGGCGTAGAGAGAGGCTCAGCAGAGAGGAACTCACACAGGTGACCCCTGACTCAGTGTGTCCACTGAACATCCCTCTTTTCCAGGGGTGGGGGTTGACTGCTACACACTTCTAAATTGTCTTCATTCTCATGAAATAATTGTTTAATTCATCCCCAAAATGGACTGTTGGTTTGAAAAAAATAAATAGTGCTATTGAAACACACAAAATTAATAACGAACTTAAAAATTTGAAAATTAAAAATTTAAGGACCTTTATTAGACCAATGAACTGATGATCTGGCTTCCCTCTCACCAAAATTCTAATACAGAACATCAAGCTGTCTCTAGTATTTAAAAAATCAACATTTTGAAAGACAAAATATAGTGACAATTATTTCTAATTTTCTCTTCATTTATCGAGAGAGGAACTATCCACATCTGTAACACATTATTCTTCAGATAAAATGTCTAATAAAAAGCAGTCTGAAATTCTGTCATCGGGTTGTTTAGTAACAAAACATTACTTATAAGTAGAAACCTGTTGCTTTTTTTGAAGCCAAAATTCAATAATTCCAAATATTAAGACATAACAGTGGTTTTTGTGTATCTTTAGGCCTAAACATTAATTAAATTTCAATCTACACTTTAGTGCACATTCATTTCTGAGAACAAGAACAGTGAGCAGTTTCACATTTGTCAACAAATCATTCTTTTCTTACATAATTAAATTGGGTGATGTGTCTTTAATATTGGGAAAACAGTATTTTTTCTTTACATAATACTTTATAAAGGTACTAAAATTACTTTCAATATAATTTAAAAATAATTTCCTGGCCAGGTGTGGTGGCTCATGCCTACAATCCCAGCACTTTGGGAGGCTAATGTGGGAGGGTCGCTTGAACCCAGGAGTTCAAGACCAGCCTGGGCAGCATAGGGAGAACATGTCAAGAAAAAAAATTTAAAAATTAGCTGGCCATAGTAGTATGCACCTGTAGCCCCAGCTACAGGAAGACTGAGGTGGGAGGATCACCTGAGTCCAGGAAGGTCAAGGCTGCAGTAAACTCTGTGGCACTGGACTCCATCTTGGGCAACAGAGTGAGACCGTGTCTTAAAAAAAATTAAAAATTTTTGGCTGGGTGTGGAGGCTCACGCCTGTAATCCCAGCACTTAGGGAGGCCAAGGCAGGTGGATCACCTGAGGTCGGGAATTCAAGATCAGCCCGGCCAACACGGTGAAACCCCATCTCTACTGAAAAATACAAAAATTAGCTGGGCGTGGTGGGGGGGTGCCTGTAATCCCAGCTACTTGAGAGGCTGAGGCAGGAGAATTGCTGGAACCCAGGAGGCAGAGGTTGCAGTGAACCAAAATCTCGCCATTGCACTCCAGCCTGGGTGACATTTTTTTAAAGAATAAAAATAACATCCTGTTCTTAAAAGATTTTAACCGAAAGTCACCTTTTTACATATATCTTACAAAACTTATGATCTACAGGGGGTCTGTAGTTACATATTGCCATGAAAAGTGTTCACTAGTAAAACAAGATTGGGAAACTTTGTCATAGAGGATCTTGCAATATAAAGATTAGATTTGTCAAGGTGGGATCACCCCTTCTGCAGGAAGGATCAGAGTCCTGTAGCATCCTCTTTTTCCACTCTAGCTAAGTATTGGGCCCTTTCAAATGCAGAACTCCCTCCCTGCTACCCCCAAACATGTTCCAAGATATAAATACTATGACAGCCTTTAGAATGTGCAGAAAAAAGCAAAAATGTATACTTTTCCGAAGATGTCATTGCAAACGCATTTCACATAGAATTTGAAATTCTATGTGAATTTTCCCAAAAAGAATGTAGTGAATATATGGTAGTATAAGGAATGTGTATTAATTTCCTTTTATACAGGAGGCAATAAGACACAGAGAAGTAAGATTATGAGCCTGTGGTGATATAAATATTGAGAAACAATCTATAAGTCAGAGAAAAAAAAACTCTGCTGTCCATCATAACTAAATTATTAAAAAGTGTTTTATTTTATAGGTAACCATCCACATAAATGTTACCATACTTGAATGTTTCTTGGAACATGTTGCTGAGAAGTGTTTGTAACATGCTATTGTAACTTTTTTTAAATAACTTGTATCTTTGTAACTTATAGCTTTCATTCCAGTCCTGTAAGAAGTGACACATCTCAGCCTCTAGGACATTGTTATTTGTAATTGAAAAAATAGTGCTGCTTATCAAATTATCTGGAATTAATCACAAAGGCAAATAGTCTTCTTCATACCAAGTATTTCATAACTATCAGTTCCTTTAAAAATCTCTAAATTAAATGACAGAGTGCCAGGAATTCTCATTTGCTTATTTTATTGGTATCCTTAAAGATATTTATTGCTAGATGAATAGTAGATACTTAATGCTTTGTTTGAAATACCAGACCACTCTCAGACCAGTCTTGAAATGCATTATTATTATTATTATTATTTAGTTTTAGAGAACTAGGATGACGTTGGTACCACATCTATTTTTAACATTTATTATATTTTTAATATAAAAAGCATAAAGTTGAATACCATATATGTTTTAAACATACATTATATTTTATTGTAAAACATATAGCCCTAAAATCTAGATAACTCCTAAAAATTTTTGACATAAATAAATATATGCATATTTTTCAAAAACATGGTGCATAAAGATAAAATGGAAACCACTTTCCATTGAAGAGGTCTAGAAACGATGACCCACCCAGAAGAAACAAAGAAAAAAGCACCCCTAAGGCCAGATTATTTTCTGATTACTATTTCCCACTAAAGAAACCAGGGCTCCTTGGAGAAACAGCTGGTTCCAAACCCAGCACAGAAAATGTGCCAAAGGAACTTATATTTTGTTATTCCAGAACACAAGGAGGCTCTCAAAGACTTCCAGGGTCATCTCAAAAAAACTCAGCCCCCAAATTTCAGAGGCTTCTACTGGAATAATGGGAACATTAATAACAATTATAACAGCAGTGGATTAAAGTATATCAAATATGTTTAAATCTATGTGTTCATAATGGTGAATAATAAAATACCATTTACCTTTGGAGGATGTTAGGAAACTAACTTTTTTTTTTTAAACTGATAATTTTTTTTAATTCCCATTCAAATTGTTGGGTTAAACAGATAACGAGAGGGATTTTCTCTTTATAGAAGTATTGCAGCAAATAAGTTAAGAAGAACTGAACAGTGATTAAAACATCACCTTTTGGCAACTTCTAATGAGTGAAACTGGATCTGGGCAATGATCAATGGCTGTTAACAGCACAAGCAGACAACCTGACATTTTGATCTACAAACGTATGATCTGGTTTCTTCCTCAAAAAATTGAAAAGGGAAGCCAAGGCCATGGCTCACACCTGTAATCCTAGCATTTTGGGAGGTTGAGGTGGGAGGATGGCTTGAGTTCCAGGCTGCGGTGAGCCATGATCACACCACTTCACTCCAGCCTGGCCGACAGAACAAGCCTGTCTCAAAAAATAAATAAAAATAAATAAATAAATGAATAAACAAATAAATAAATAAAGGTTAAAAAGATAAAGGAGAGCTTATATGTTGAAAGACACCGATGAGAGATATAAACCAATAAGAATATATGGACTTTATTTGAATTCTGATTCTGACTCAAGCAAACAAACTTAAAAAGTGGTAAGACAGTCAGATAATTATGAACTGACTGGATATTCGATGACATCACATGACTTTTTTAAAAATGTGATGAAGGTGTGGTGTTTTCTTTTTAAAGGATTCCTTTCCCTTTGGGGATACACGTTGAATTATTCACATATGAAACGATTTGATATCTGAGATGTCTGTTTGAAAGGGCAGGGGAGGGAAAAGTGAGAAACAAGACAGGCTGTGAGTTGAAGCTGGGAGATAGATATGTGGTGCTTTGTTATTACTCTCCTCTCTGCTTCGGCTATGCCTGCTTGAAATCTTGTAGTATGATAAAGGGCTTTGGCCGGGCGCAGTGGCTCACGCCCGTAATCCCAGCACTTTGGGAGGCCGAGGTGGGCGGATAACGAGGTCAGGATATCAAGACCATAATGGCGAATACGGTGAAACCCCGTCTCTACTAAAAAAATACAAAAAATTAGCCGGGCGTGGTGACGGGTGCCTGTAGTCCCAACTACTCGGGAGGCTGAGGTGGGAGAATGGCGTGAACCCAGGAGGCGGAGCTTGCAGTGAGCCGAGATCCAGCCACTGCACTCCAGCCTGGGCAACAGAGCGAGACTCCATCTCAAAAAATAAAAATACATAAAAAATTTAAAAAAAGGGCTTTATAAAAACAAAAAAAAAATCCTTTTAAAAAGAGTAAAATTTCACTTTCACTCACCACTTCTTGTCTACCCAAGTAGTTGCATCAATTTCTTTTCTTTATACATTTTGAGAATCTTTTGTTAATTTCATACCCGCTTAGAATTTAGTATATTCACGGTGAGTTGAACTTTGTATCATTAGGTGCCTTTTGCCTTAAAATCTATTTTATCTGCTATTAATACAGCCATCCTAGCTTTATTTTTGTTAGTATTTACCTGATACATCTTTTTTCATCTTTTTATTGTTAACATATCTGTTTTCATAATTTAGGTATACCTCTTTAAAATAACATATAGTTGGACTAGATTATTTTACAATCTGATATATTCAGTGATTAACTGGTAAGTTTGGTCTTCTTACATTTATTAACATTTTTGATACATTTTAACTTATTTCTGTCCTCTTAATTATAGTGTTTCATTTTGTTGCCTGTTTGCTGCTTTTTCTCACCTTGTGAGTTGATATCTGTATATTCTTCTTACCAAGATAAGAGCTATTCACTAGTTTCTTCTCTTTGTCTTCTTACTACTTTTGGGGTTTATTCTGTTGGTTTTTATCCCCAACTTTTTGAGTTAGATGTTTAACACATTGCTTTATAGTTTTTATTATTTTTAATATAAGCATTTAAGGCTATAATTTTCTGTAAAATATAGCTTTAGAAGCATCCTATATATTTTTTAAAATTTTAATTTTTAAGTACCTCTCTTTAAATCGACACATATTTAAAAGCAGCCGTAATGAGGTATAATTGCAATACAATAAGATGCATATATTTAAAGTATATAGGCTGGGTGCAGTGGTTCATGCCTGTAATCTCAGCACTTTGGGAGGCTGAGGCAGATGGATCACTTGAGCTCAGGAATTCAAGACTAGCCTGGGCAACACAGTGAAACCCCATCTCTATAAAAAATGGTTTTTGTAATAAAAAAGTATACACTGTGATAAGTTCTGACACACAAATACACCCATGAGAACATCGCCACAATCAAGGTAACAAATGTATGCATCATCCCTAAAAGTTTCCTCATGGATCTTTGTAATCCCTCTTCCCATCTCTACATGACCACTCATCTGTAGTGTAGATTCTATTAGTGTAGATTTACTCATACTTTCAAGATTTTTTTTTTTTTTTGAGAGAGGGTCTCACTCCTGTCGCCCAGGCTGCAGTGGTGCAATCATGGCTCACTGCAGCTTTGACCTCCTGGGTTCGGGCGATCCTCCTACCTCAGCCTCCTGAGTAGCTGAGACTACAGGCATGCGTCATCATGCCTGGCTAGTTTTTTGTATTTTTAGTAGAGAAGGGGTTTCACCATGTTGCCCAGGTTGGTCTCGAACTCCTGGGCTCAAGCAATCTGCCCGCTTTGGCCTCTCAAAGTGCTGGGATTACAGGCGTGCACCACTGCACCCAGCCTAAGATTTTTGTATAAATAGAATAATTTATACATATATACTCTATCTTGCTGTATTATTTCACTCAGCATAATTATTTTGGATTTCATACATGTTGTTTGATACATTAATAGTTCATTCCTTTTTATTTCTGAATAGTTTTCAATTGTGTAGATAAATCATAATTTGTTCATTCACCCATTGAAAGACATTTGAATTATTTCTAGCTTGGGGCCATTACAAATAAAGCTGCTATGAGGATTCATGTAGAAGTGTTTGAATGGACATATGCTTTTATTTCTTTTGAATAAATACCTAGAAGTGGAATGGGTGGTTAATATGGTAAGTATACAGTTAAGAAACTGCCAAACTGTAGTCCAAAGTGGCTGCACCATGGTACACTCCCACTGACAGTGTATGAGAGTTCTGCACATGCCCTGTATTTGCCAGCACTCAGCATGGTCAGCCTTTTTAATCATAGACATTCTACTAGGTGCACAATACTAACTGCTTGGGGTTTCATTTGCATTTCCCCAGTGGCTCATAATGCTGAGCATCTTATTTGCCATCAATATGTCTTCTGTAATGAAATGACTGTTCAAATCTTCCACTCACTTTTTAATCCAGTTCTGTATTTCCTTGAGTTCTTAGAGTTCTTTATATATTTTTAGTTTGTATTTTATCAGCTATGTGATCTGCAAATATTTTCTCCTAGTGTGCAGCATGTCTTAGCAGTGTCTTTTAAACAGCAGAAGTTCTCAATTTGATCCAATTTATTGATATATCAGTGCCCTAGGAGGAATACTTTTAAACTGAGATTTGTTTTATGGCTCTAAGATGTTCTGTATCGGTAAATGTCCCATGTGCACTTGAAAAGAATGTGTATTCTGCTATTGTTGGGTGGAGTGTTCTATAAATATCAATCAGATTGAGTTGGTTTGTAGAATTGCTCCAATCTTCTATAGCCTTACTGATTTTCAGTATACTTATATTGTTGAAAGAGGGGTGTTTTATTTTTAAGTTCTGGGGTACATGTGCAGGATGTGAAGGTTTCTTACATAGGTAAACGTGTGCCATGGTGGCTTACTGCACCTATCAAACCATCACCTAGGTTTTAAGCCCCACATGAATTAGCTATTTTTCTTCATGCTCTCCCTCCCTCGATCCCACCCCCGACGGGCCCCAGTGTGTGTTGTTCCCCTCCCTGTGTCCATGTGTTCTCATTGTTCAGTTCCCACTTATAAGTGAGAACATGCAGCATCTGGTTTTCTGTTCCTGTATTAGTTTGCTGAGGATAATGGCTTCCAGCTCCATCCATGTCCTTACAAAGGACATGTTCTTGTTCTTTTTTATGGTGAAAAAGGGATATTTAAATATCCAACTATAATTATTAATGTACCTATTTCACCTTACAGTTCTATCAGTTTTTGCTTCAAATATTTTAAAGCTCTGTTATTGGGAACACACACGGTTAGGACTATTATGTCCTCTTGACCAACTAACACCTTTATCATTATGAAATGGCCGTCCTTTCTCCTAGCAATGTTCTTGGCTATGTAATCGACCTTGTCAGCTACCAATACAGTCACTCTAGATTTATTTTGCTTAGAGTTAACTAGAACATCTTTTTCCATCCTTTTACCTTTACCTTATTTGTATTTTCATATTTAAAGGTTCTTTTTTGGTAGGCAGCATATATCTGGGTCTTCCTTTTGACAATCTTTGCCTTTTAATTATGGTATTTAGACAATATTTAACGAACATTAACCGATATAGTTGGGTTTAAACCTGCCATCTTGCTATTTGTTCTCTATTTGTTTTATCTAATTGTTTCCTTCCTCTCTTTTTATGCCTTCTTTTGGATTAATAGGTTTTTTTACCAATTTCATTTCATCTCTATAGGCTTTTAAACTATAGCTCTTTGTGTTATTTAGGAGGTTGCTTTAGGGTTTAGAGTACACATCCTTAGCTCATTACAGTCTTTAAGGTGACATTATACCATTTCACATATAGCATTAGAACCTTACAACAGTATCCTGCCATTTCTCCTCTACCTGCCTTTGTGTTATTTTTGTGATACATTTTATTTCTACTTGTTATAAACCTCACAACACACTAACATTTGTTCTTTAAACACTTCTTGCTCTCAGCAGGCATACCTCCAGCAAACTTCTTTCTGTTCTCTTGCTAGACATTGGTCTAAAATAAGAACAAATAGGATCTGAGATCATAAGGTTTCACAATCTTTACTGTATGGTCTGTGCTCTGAAGCTTTTTCCCCATTGCTTCCTGATTGTTGGTTGTGAATTTGATGGATAAATCACCCTCAAATATAAGTGTATTGTTATTTTATAAAGAAAGCAGATAAAAATCCAAACAGTGATTGAAAAAGTGAATTTGAAATAATCCAGTAAGGAAAAAGAGACCCAAACAGTAGACTGTTATCAATTAAGTTAAGTAGACAGCTGGGGGAAATCCTTCATGGAAAAGGAGGGGGGTACTATGCATTTGTTTATTGTAGAACTAGAGGGCTGGCCAAAAATTGCCTCTTTTTCCCTTTTAGGAACTGGTCTAAAATGTTCTCTCACTTAATGAGGCATTTCTCCTTTCCCAAAGCCAGATGTGGTCGACGTATTTTATATTTTCTTTAGCCAGCAGTTTTAGATGTAGAAAAACCTCTCCAAGTTTTTAAAAAATTTATTCTTGAAATATGAACAGTAGTATGAATTCTAGAATATCGTAATGCATTTTATTGTATTCAAATACACAGGATAAAACAGATACTGTGACAACAGGGAGAAGGGAGCAGGCTATATAGGAGAAATATATAGGCTATATAAGAGAAATTCTGAACCCGGTTAATGCGCACAGAGGATTTTAATTTAATCCTTGCTTGTACACCAGCGGAGCGTTTAACTCCCTCTCCCCAGCAACTTATGTCTGCAGTACTCCATGCTAGGGCACACTTTCTATTTCTATTCTAATTCTATTAATTAGAATTCTATTTATAATTCTATTTCTGCTTCCTAATCAAGGGCACAATACAATTGTCCATTTCTCAAATCCCTCCTCCTCCTGCTATCTGGTTCTCTTGGCCCTCCACGTTCTCTGTTAAAATGAGTTCTCAAAGGCCTCAGCCTAGAGTTAAGAGAAGCTCGCTGAGGCGGGGCCTCTGGGTGCCCACTTCAGCCTCCCCAGTCATTTAGGACAATTTCCTAAGTCGAAGCTAGAGATGCGTGATGCGTTTGGTGACTTTTCCTGGGTTCTCGCTTGAGCAGAGCCACAGGTTGTAGGGGCAGCCAGGCCTCTGGGGAAGAGCAGGTGCCGCGGAGCCGGCGCGCCAGCAGCCCGCGGCCAAGGCCACCTGCTCCCAGGGCCCGGCACCTCTGCGGGGAGGCGGCGGGCAGAGGAGAGGCGCGCAGTCGCGCAGGGGCCCCCAGGCGAAGAGGGGAAGCATCGCAGGAGATGCGGACCTGGAGCGCGGTCACTGCGTTCCCGCAGCGACCTGGGTTACCTAAGCCCCCGGGACTGGGAGGCCGCCGCGCGTGGGCAGGGGCTCAGATTGCGCCCGCGGTGCCTGTCCCGGCCCCCGCCCCGGAACGGCTGCAGCCCTGCGAGGCTCGCCGCCCACGCCGCGCTGAGGACGCTGCCCAAGCCAGGCGCCCGCGCCCGCCCCCGCCCGCGGTCTCAGCCGCTCGCAGCGCGCCGCCCCCAGACGCGCGTGGCTGCTGGCGAAGGCTGAGACCGCGCTCCCGCCGGCCAGTTCCCAGCAGCAGCGCATCCTCCCTGCTCCTCGCCTTCGCTCCGGACCCGCGTCGTCGCAGCCCCGCGGTGATGAGCCCCGAGCCGGTCCCGCCGCCGCCGCCGCCCCAGTGTCCTGGCTGCGACCGCGCGGAGCCGATCGCCCAGCGCTTAGAGGAGGGCGACGAGGCCTTCCGCGCGGGCGAGTACGAGATGGCAGCCGAGCTCTTTCGCTCCATGCTAGCCGGTCTGGCGCAGCCGGACCGCGGCCTGTGCCTGAGGCTGGGGGACGCGCTGGCCCGCGCTGGCCGCCTCCCCGAGGCCCTGGGCGCGTTCCGCGGCGCCGCGCGGCTCGGGGCCCTGCGGCCGGAGGAGCTGGAGGAGCTGGCGGGCGGCCTGGTGCGCGCCGTGGGCCTGCGTGAGCGGCCGCTGTCCGCGGAGAACCCGGGCGGCGAGCCCGAGGCGCCGGGCGAGGGAGGGCCGGCCCCGGAGCCCCGCGCGCCCCGCGACCTGCTCGGCTGCCCGCGCTGCCGGCGGCTGCTGCATAAGCCGGTGACGCTGCCCTGCGGGCTCACAGTCTGCAAGCGCTGCGTGGAGCCGGGGCCCGCGCGGCCGCAGGCGCGGCGTGTGAACGTGGTGCTGAGCGGCCTGCTGGAAAAGTGCTTCCCGGCCGAGTGCCGGCTGCGCAGGCTGGCAGGCCAGGCGCGGAGCCTGCAGCGCCAGCAGCAGCCGGAGGCCGCGCTGCTCAGGTGCGACCAGGCCCTGGAGCTGGGTGAGTCTGCTGCGGAGCGGGTCCGCCTCCCCTACACCTGTCGGGCCCAGCAGCGGCGTGGGGAGCTGGCCGGTGGGCCCGACAGGCTTTGGGCTTTCGAGAGCTTTGTCCAGGCCTAGGGGTTACTTTGCTTCCTAACGATGGGAAGGTGAAAGGTGGGGGCGGCCACACCCTGCAGCCAGGAGAGGCCACGTGCACCCCACTGGTTTTGTCTTTTCCAGGATGCTGGTAAGTTTCCCGCGGCCCCCGGAGCAGCTCTGTAAGGTCCTGTAATTGCTTTTCGGCACCTTCTGCGCTGTTGAGGAGTGGGGAGGATGACGAAATATTTTTGCTCATCCTGAAGGAAAATGCACATAGCTGACACGCTAGAGGCGCGGAAAGGGGTGCCTTGTGCTGGGGCAAGATTTGCTTTGGGTTTCAGCTAATATAGCCAGGAAGGAACCCCCTCCACTCTGCTGTAATCACGTCACACGCTCCGGTTCTAGCCTGCTCTCTGTCTCAGAGGCCATCATTAGATGTTATGGCGTATTTAACTTACTAGATAGTTACACTGACTAGTGTGTGTAGTTTTAAATTGTTCATTCAGTCATTCCCTTACTTATCTGAGGCCTAAGGCCAGCAACAGGCACTCTCCTGCCTTCACCCAACCACCACCTGTTAACACTGTTTAGCTGAAAGGAAGACCAAACTTCTGTCATCGTTTTGGCTTTGACATATGAGTATGTGCTCCACTGGCAGTTGTTTTGGGCAGTGTGAGGAGGACGGTTTGCTGTCTGGTTTCACTGGTTTTATAATAGGGCATGTACGATTTAAAGCACTAGCAGAGAAGACTTGTTGAATCTCTTGTTACTAAAATAATCTTCTACCATGCTATAGTCAGTGTGCATTTTATTTTAAACTTAGGATTAAGGTTTTCCCTTTTAGAAGGCACACATTATAAAGTGACTAGCATTCAATTTTGTCTTGCAAAAAAAAAAAGATCCAAATATTTAACAAGTGCTCAATATCTGTATCTAAATTGGGATATTCTCTGCTGGAATAGAGCACTTAACTCAGCTTTTCTAACGAGTATTCTGTAGTTTTTGCAACCAACATATCCACACTTTAACAGGCATATTTTTTAGTTTTCCACTAATGTAGGTATTCATGGTGTTACAGCAGCACTATCCAATTAGAACTATTGCGTAAGCCACACATAATTTGGAATTTTCTTGTAGCTACATTAAAAGGGTGAAAAAAGCAGGTGAAATTTATTTTAGCAATTTTTAACCCTATGCATCCAAAATATTATTTCAGCATGGCTTCAATTTTAAAAAATAATTGAGATTTTACTTTTTTAAACTAAGCCTTTGAAATTCATTATATATTTTGCATTTACTGCACTACCCAATTCCAACACCAAATTTTCATCGGAAATACTTCATCTATATTTAGATGTTGGAGAAGATGTAGAAAAATGAAAACTGTGGTATTTATATGCTGCTAATGGGACTGCAGATTATACCCCTGAAAAATATTTGGTAGTATCTACAGATGTTAAGCCTGTCCTTGGCCAAATAGTTTCAAAGAGGTATATGCATATGTGTCCCCAAAATAATGTGCAAGTAGATACAAGAGTGTATGTCATTGTTAGAGATACCCCAAAAGTGCACACAACCCAAATGTCCAGTAAGAGTGAATATATGATTATGTTTTCATAGCATACTATGCAGAAAGAAAATAAATCAGCTACAGTTACAAACTACAATGTGGACACATCTCACAAACATAATGTTAAGTGGAAGAAGCCAGACTCAAGCGTTTTTACTATATGATCCTATTTATCTGTAAGTCCAAACAGACAAAATTACTGTAGGATGTTAGAAGTAAGGACAATGGTTACCTTGGGGGGATGAAAAGGGAATAGTGATTGTGAGGAAGTATGAGAGGGAACTGTGGGGTAGTGGTGATGTTCTGTTTCTTGATTTAGGGGATGGATACACAAGTGTGTTCACTTTGCAATAGTTTATTGCACTATATACTTATATTTTTAGCTTTTCTGTGTATATATGAGACCTAATTTAAAAGTTTTTAAAATAAGCTATTTCAGTAAATTCATATGAGAACTTATATCGAATGTATTCATTTTTCTATTCAAAGATTAGCTTAAAATTTTATGAAAACATTTAATTTCAAAATAAATTAGCCCTTTTAAAGAGGTTTTCATGTAGTAAAAAAAAAAAAAAAAAGAGGTTCACAAATGTTTGGAATCAGAAATACCTGTGTTTAGATCCAAGCTCTGACTTTTTTTTTTTTTTTTTTTTTTTTTTTTTTGAGATGGTGTCTGGCTCTGTCACCAGGCTGGAGTGTAGTGGCATGGCTCTACAACCTCCGACTCCCTGGTTCAAGCAATTCTCCTGCCTCAGCCTCCCGAGTAGCTGGGATTACAGGCACGCACCACCACGCCCAGCTAATTTTTGTATTTTTGGTAGAGACGGGGTTTCACCAGGATGGCCAGAATGGTCTCGATCTACTGACCTTGTGATCCGCCCGCCTCAGCCTCCCAAAGTGCTGGGATATCAGGCGTGAGCCGCCATGCCTGGCCTTTTTTTTTAGACAAGGTCTCACTCTGTCACCCAGACTGGACTGCAGTGACATGATCTTGGCTCACTGCAACCTCTGCCTCCTGGGTTCAAGAGTGATTCTCGTGCCTCAGCCTTTCAGGTAACTGGGATTACAGGCATGCACCACCATGCCTCGTATTTTTTGTGTGTGTTTTTAGTAGAGACGTGTTTCACTGTGTTGTCCAGGCTGATCTCCAACTCCTGTCCTCAAGCGATCTGCCTGCCTCAGCCTCCCAAAGTGCTGGGATTATAGGCATGAGCCACCACACCACACCTGGCTTCTGATACTTATGTATTATGTGACCTTAGCCAAGTGTGGTAGTCATTAGTGCTGGTCTATTTCTTTTTTTTTTTTTTTTTTTTTTTTTTTTCAGACGGAGTCTTGCTCTGTCACCCAGGCTGGAGTGCAGTGGCGCAATCTCGGCTCACTGCAAGCTCCGCCTCCCGGGTTCACGCCATTCTCCTGCCTCAGCCTCTCCGAGTAGCTGGGACTACAGGCGCCCACCACCACGCCCGGCTAATTTTTTTTTGTATTTTTTAGTAGAGACGGGGTTTCACCGTGGTCTCGATCTCCTGACCTCGTGATCCGCCCGCCTCAGCCTCCCAAAGTGCTGGGATTACAAGCGTGAGCCACCGCGCCCGGCCAAGTGCTGGTCTATTTCTATACCTTCCCCAAACAAGGTAGGATTGCACTTCCTGGTCCACTTGTGATTAGGTGGCGCCATGTGACTACTTTTGGCCAATAAGTTATGAGCGGAATTTAAAATAACTAGTACGTATGTTAAAAGAGGTAAGTAAATAAATGTATGAAAATATAAAGCATTCAGAAGACAATTGTCTATAAAAAAGAACCAAGTGGGTATTCTGGAAATTCAAAATACAATATCTGAAGTTGAGAATTAATTAGATTTATTACAAACCAGATGGCACACATCAGAAGTCTGAATGAGAAAACTCGGAAGCAAGTTAACAGAAAATATCTAAACTGAATCACAGAAGAAGAATGAAAGAGAGCCTGAGAGTTATGTGAGGCACAGACAAAAGTTCCAACATCTATGAAATTGGAATCCTGGAAGAAGAGAGAGGGGAAGGGCAAGAGAAATATTTAAAGAAAAAAGTAATTGAGAATTTTCCAAATCTGATGAGAAACTTTAAATCACTGAATCCAAAAGTTCACTAAGCCCAACAGGGTGGACACAAGTGCACACACAAACATACACACAAAACCCATCCAAATACATTATAGTCAGTTCCTGAAAATCAAAGATAAAGAGAATTTAAATGCAATTAGAGAAGACAGGACATATTTCCTTCGAAGGAATCATAGAAGACTGACAGTTGACTTTTAGACAAAATTATTGAAGCTAGAAGATAATGGAATAATGTCTTTAAAGTGCTGAAAGAAAAAAAAAAAAAACCCTAGCTGGAATTCGTTACCCAGCTGAAAATATTTTTCACAAATGAAGACAAAATCAAGGTGCTTTAAGCCAAAGAGGTAACTCAAGCTAAAGGATTTTATTACCATCAGAATTGCATTTCATGATATACTGAGGGGAAGTCTTCAGGCTGAAGGAAGAGTATCCATTTGGACGCATGAAACTAATGCACAGAGTAAAGAGTGCTAGAAGGTGTAACAATATAAGACAATATTGACTATTTCAAATAACAATAATAATATCTTGTGGTATTTGTAACATACATAAAAGTGAAAGATATGGCAATAGTACAAAGCCAGAATGGGTAAATACAGTTAAATTGTTGTATGTTTTGTACACTGTTTTGGAGGTAGTAACAGTACTAATTTAAAGTAGACTGCTAAATCAGGTTTGCGTATTCTGCTGTCTTGGGTAACCACCAATAGGAAGGTAAAATTAAAAAGCTATAGTGGAATAGTAAAGTAATACTTGATTAATCCAAAAGAAAATGGGAGGGAAGAATAGAGAAGCAGAGAATAAGTGGGACAACTAGAAAAGGAATAGAAAAATGGGGATTTAATTTACATTAAATGTGAAGACCTAAATTTTCCATTTAAAAACTAAATGTTGGCAGATTGGATTAAGTGAAGTATAGCTACATGCTGTTTACACAGGAGGTAAACTTTAGGTGTAAGAACACAAAAAAAGGTTAAAATTAGTAGGATGGCAACAAAGACTGACCAAAAAAAAAAAGCCTGATATGGCAAAGCGACTATCAGATAAAGTATTCTTTAAGGCAAGGAATATCAGAAGAAATAAAGACATTTATGATGAATGGGCCAGTTCAACAGAAAAAAAATGTATAATAATATGCCTAAATTTGTATGCACCTGACAACAAGTGTACACACACACATACGGAGAGAACAAAAGCAGACAAAAGCAAAAGGGGAAATAATTGGAGATGTTGAACAAAACTTTTAGTAACTGATAAAGTAAGGATTGAAAAATAGGTAAGGATATAGATACAACATACTTCAGCACTTTGATTTAATTAATATGTGTCACTACATACAACTACTGCAAAAACACAGCCATTTAGGCTCCCATGACCATAGGCAGAGTGTTGGAGTTGGCCTGTGGTTGTGTTTGCCAACTGCTGGATTAGGCCATGAAAGAAGTCGTAATAAATATTAAAACATTAAAATCAGACTGTATATGTTCTTTAAACACTGTGGACTTAAACTAAAATTAAATAGCAGATAAATAGAATATCTTCAAATATTTTGAAATTAAGCAATATATTTTTATATAATGATGGGTAAAATGAATCACAACATAAAGTAGAAAATTTTCTAATTAATAATTATTAGAATTATTAGAATTTCTAATAATTATTAGAAAATTTTCTTTTTTTTTTTTTTTGAGATGGAGTCTCACTCTGTTGCCTAGGCTGGAGTGCAGTGGCATGATCTCAGCACACTGCAAGCTCTGCCTCCCAGGTTCATGTCATTCTCCTGCCTCAGCCTCCCCAGTAGCTGGGACTACAGGCGCCTGCCACCACGCCTGGCTAATTTTTTGTATTTTTAGTAGAGACAGGGTTTCACTGTGTTAGCCAAGATGGTCTCGATCTCTGACCTCGTGATCCACCTGCCTCTGCCTCCCAAAGTGCTGGGATTACAGGTGTGAGCCACCGCACCCGGCCAGAAAATTTTCTAATTTGCCTGAATGATAATGAAAATACAAATATCAAACACTATGGGATGCAATGCAACAGTGCTTAGAGGGAAACTTACTGTTTTAAATGCCTATACTACAAAAGAACAGCTGATAGTCAGTGATCTCTAGGCTTCCATTTCAAGATGCTAGGAAAAGAAAAGCAAATAGAATCCAAAGAGAGTACAAAGAAGGAAATAAAGGAGCCAAAATCAGTAACAAGACAGGAAAAATACAGCCCAATGTTTCTTATGAATATAGTTGCAAAAATCCTAAACAAAATATTAGCAAACTGAATCCATTGATATCCTTAAAGAATATCACATCAGTAACAAGCAGGTTAAGTTTTGTTTAATCCTGGAAAATCAAGCAATGTAATTCACCATCTTTACAGAAAAAAGAAAAATGATATGATGCATCTCTCAGGAAACTACGAATAAAAAGGAACTTTCTTAATTTGTTAAAAGTCTACAAAAATGAGATAGCAGCTATCATAATTAATGATGAAATAATGTTTTCCCATTGAATGAGAAGGTAACAGTGTTTTATTCTCCCTGCCACTCAGCATTTCACTGGAGATTCTAGATAGCTATGTATTAAGATTGGAAAAATAAAAGATAAAACAAAATCTGTCATTATTTGTAGATGACCTGGCGTACATAGAAACTCCAGAAGAATGTAGGAACTATTAGAAATTATGAATGATTTATCCAGATTGCTGACTACAAGGTCAATATAGAGGTTATCGAAGATAACTATATACTTAGAAAAAAGCAAATAGGAAAAAAAATTTGAACAATTTATATAAACAAATTCCTTGGAATAAATCGTGAAATATCTGAAAGATGTTTAATACCTCTACACTGAAAATTTCATTTCAATACACTGAAAACATGAAACATTTCTGAGAGAAATTAAAGCAGACTTAAATGGATAGATATATCATTTTTTTCATGGATTGCAAAACTCAGTGTTGGCAAGACATCAGTTCTCTGCTGATTGAATGGTAAATTCAGTACAATCTCAGAGAAAATCCTAGCCAATGTTTTTGGTGGAAATTGATGAATGGCCAAGGCAACAATGAAGAAAAACAACAAAGCTGGAGGATTTACACTGGCAGATACCAATACTTACTATAATGCTGCAGTAATTAGGACAGCATTGTATTGGCTTAAAAATAGACACATTGAAACTGACTCTCACATATACAGTCTCTTGATTTTCTACAAAGATGCTAATGGAATTCAATGGGGAAAAAAGAGTCAGTTGCTTTTTTATATGGAAAAAAATAAGCCTGAATACCTATCTCACATCATATAACAAAATTACAATTAAGTATCTAGGAGTCATAGGAGACTGTTTTCAAGGACTTGGGGTAGGCAGTTGTTTCTTAAATAAGACACAAAAAGCATAACCATAAAACTTTTGTTCCTCAGAGGCCTCCAAAAGAGTGAGAAGGGGATGAGCATACAAATATCTTACTGAGACCTGTAATGCAGAATAAATATTGCCTATGATTCAAAAAGAAAAAGCCGATCTGTCTAAACACAGTAAGGACTCACTTAACACCATTGATAGAAACAACTTTAGCTGAAACTACGTAATAGGCAAAGAGTTAAACAGATGCTTTATAAAACTAGATCTCAAAGTGAGCAATTAACATCTAAAAGACTGCACAACATAATTAGTGCTCAAATGCAAATTAAAATGAAAATAAGTTAGTACATCCCCACCAGAGTAGCTGAAATGAAAAGAACTGGCAATACTTAGTTTTTATTTGCAGCAATTGGAACTCTTAAATTACTGGTGGCAGCATAAATTTGTACGACAACTTAAGAAATGTGTTTGTTAGCACCTGCTAGAGCTAAACTCGTACAACCTCTGCTGTGGCATTTCTACTTTTGAGTATGTACTAGATAAAAATGAATGCTTATGTCCATCAAAATATGTGTACAGGAATGTTCATCGCAGCTTTATTTATATATGCCAGAAACATTTGGGGAACAGTTCAATTGTTCATCACTAGTAGAATGAGTAAATAAAACAAGTCATACAATGTAACATTACACAGCAATTTTTAAATTTTATTTAAAGATTAATTTAAACATATTACTGAGACATATAACAATAAGAATGAATCTCACAGAATGATAATTTAGTGAAAAGTCAGATACAAAAAAGTACATTCCATTTATAAATATCCATTTATAGAAGTTAGAAAACAGGATAAAGTAATCCAAAGTGACAGAGGTGAGAATGGCGGTTACCTTTAGCAGGGGCACACTAAGTGGAATAGTGCACTAGGGAACCTTCTTAGGCCCTGGGAATGATCTGCATGATGATGGCAGGGGTACATATGTAAAGCTTGAAGATATACACCTAAGATTTGTGGACTTGACTCTGTAATTACAGTCTTCCAGCAATTTGAATAAATAGGTTTTGAGGAGTATTGCCACTTATTCTTTCTTTTCGTTGAGAACACTACCCAGTTTTTATTGCTTTATGTGTCCGTTTGTTTGTTTGTTTATTTATTTATTTATTTATTTATTTATTTATTTATTTATTTATTTGAAACTGGGTCTCACTCTGTCACCCAGACTGGAGTGCAGTGGCACAGTCTTGGCTCACTGCAACCTCCACCTCCCAGGTTCAAGCGATTCTCATGCCTCAGCCTCCCAAGTAGCTGGAATTACAGGCACGTTCCACCACACCTGACTAATTTTTGTACTTTTAGTAGAGATGGGGTCTCGCCATATTGGCCAGGCTGGCCTCAAACTTCTGACCTCAAGTGATCCGCCCACCTCGGCCTCCCAAAGTGTTGGGATTACAGGCGTGAGCCACCACGCCTGGCTCATTTAACTTGTTTAAAATAACATGTAATTCATTTCTCACCACTGCACACATTTGACAGACTTTATAGCAGTAACCCTAGCTCCTAATACAACAGTGGCTCTGGGTTGCAGTTGGAAAACAGCCTTTGGTCGACCCTAAACACAAATGTGGTAGACATCTCTTCTTTTCCTGTCAAAGCCTGGGTCTTAGGCTGCCCTCTTATGACATTTCCCCATAGAGGGGTTAGTTGGTGAACCTACTGAAATTTTGCATCAATTCTTTGGAAAGTACATATGTACATTTTTCTTCCATATGTTTTCTCTACACAAAGACTTTTAATTTGCACTTCCTCTTCCACTTAGTTTTGAGGGATCCTTGGAGAATTCCTTTAGTCTTGTTAAGCCTAAGGTTTAATCCTTAGAAAATATGTAGGCATTTATTTTATGTGTTTTAAAACACCAAATTGTGAAGTGCTGTCCTCACAAATATCACCAAATGGTGGAAGTCAACAAAGAAAACAGTGATTCATTCAGTGTCTAGATGAGAAGTGATTGTTTCTTGGTCTTTTGGCTAAGATCAAGTGTAGATGGGAAGTGAATTTTATGAAATTTGGACTTCAGTTAAAGCACCCTTTAGAATGTGAGGAGTAGAGACTTAAATGTATTCATTAGAAAAGAATGATTAAAAATAAATGTTAATGAAATGTATTTCTAACACCAGAAGCTTTATCAAGATTAATTAAGCTAACACAAAGATAGTATGAGCAAAGGAATAATGAACAAGATATTAGTGAAACAGAAAAAATTGAGTTAACAGGTGAGAAACTGATTCATTACAAAGACCATTAAGGGACAAATATTTGACAAATGTGTTGAAGAAAAAGCAAGGCATAAATACCATAAGGAATAAAGAAGCATCATTGCGGATATAAAAGGATATTTATAAAAGATTTTAAAACTTATATAAAAAGGATGATTTTAAGGAAAATACAAATTATCAAAAGTTATCCATGAAGAAGTAAAACCCTATAAAAAAATTGAAATGCTCCTCAGGGATTCTCTTCTGCTGAAAAGGCGCTAAGGTCAAGCAAGTCTTTACGGCTTTCAATGACTAATTTCCATCTTATTTCAGATCATAGAAAAATGTGGGAAGATTTTCATCTCATTTAATAAGGTTAGTATAATCTTGACACCACAATCAGGTAAAGCTTGCACAAGAAAAAAAAATGTATAGGCTAGTCTTACATATGTATATAGATGTCAAAATCCTAATTAAATTTCTTAGTATTTTGAGTCCAGCAGTGTAATAAGAGTTAAGACCAAGAAGAGTTTATACTAGGACCATAAGGATAATTCAGTACTAGACAAATCTTTCGGAGTAATTCACCATAACAGGTTGAAGGGGATAACTATATGTAATCTCTCAGATGCTGAAAGCAGTCTATAAAATTCAACACCTACTTGTTTTTTTTTTTTTTTATTATACTTTAGGGTTTTAGGGTACATGTGCACAATGTGCAGGTTTGTTACATATGTATCCATGTGCCATGTTGATTTCCTGCACCATTAACTCGTGATTTAGCATTAGGTGTATCTCCTAATGCTGTCCCTCCCCCCTCCCCCCACCCCACAACAGTCCCCGGAGTGTGATGTTCCCCTTCCTGTGTCCATGAGTTCTCATTGTTCAATTCCCACCTATGAGTGAGAACATGCGGTGTTTGGTTTTTTGTCCTTGCGATAGTTTACTGAGAATGATGTTTTCCAGTTTCATCCATGTCCCTACAAAGGACACGAACTCATCATTTTTTATGGCTGCATAGTATTCCATGGTGTATATGTGCCACATTTTCTTAATCCAGTCTATCATTGTTGGACATTTGGGTTGGTTCCAACTCTTTGCTATTGTGAATAGTGCCGCAATAAACATACGTGTGCATGTGTCTTTATAGCAGCATGATTTATAGTCCTTTGGGTATATACCCAGTAATGGGATGGCTGGGTCAAATGGTATTTCTAGTTCGAGATCCCTGAGGAATCGCCACACTGACTTCCACAATGGTTGAACTAGTTTACAGTCCCACCAACAGTGTAAAAGTGTTCCTATTTCTCCACATCCTCTCCAGCACCTGTTGTTTCCTGATTTTTTAATGATGGCCATTCTAACTGGTGTGAGATGGTATCTCACTGTAACACCTACTTGTTATAAAGTCCTTAGAGAAAACTAGGAATAGGAGAGAAATCATCTAACTTGATAAATATTTTCTGAGACAACAAACATATTTTATGTTAAAACATTAGACACATGCTTTTTAAATTCAAGAATAAGAGAAAATGCTGTCACTATTATTGCAATATGAGAGTATGAGGAAATAGGAGTATAAATACTAGAATGAAAAAGAGTGAATTGTGCATGACATTCTTGTTTAAAATATTCAAGAGAATCCATTGGCAGATTGGACTAATAAGAAACTTTAGCCAAGTGGAAACAGGATATGAGATCTCCATTCTCACACAGGTTTGCGGCAGGCATAACCCAAGCCTAAAAAACTATACTTCCAGGAATACATTTTTTTTTCCAATTTTTTTTTTCCAAATCTCTTTTGGAAGATTTGGAAAAAAATCGGCATTATAGTAAGTATCACATTTTTTTTCCCCAAATCTCCTTTGGATTTTTGGAAATCTCCAAAGGAGAATTGTGTATTTCAAAATGCATTTAACTGTGTGATTGAGACATTTTCACCGATCTTTTAGTTGGAAATAATCTAATAACATGCTAAAAAGGCAGATACCATGAGGGGAATCTAATAGAATTCTATAATGTCTTCCCAGCAATTAAAATGCTCAATTTAAAATCATATGAATTGATGCCAGCATTTCACAGTTACTGTGTGCATTTTCAAAGATGAAATACATAAAATCTCATGTTAGATCATAATTAACAGATTAATATTTTCAGTTGTTTTGATGATAGGAAACACTAACTTGGAAACTTAAGAAAAATGTTATTCCCCAAACAAGAATTCCATTCTTCTCATTAGTTTATCTGTATTACAAAAAAGTGCTTAAATTATTGTTACCATATTTTAAATTGCATCAATAAGAAATCTGTCAAAATTTGTTTTCCTTCTTGTTAAACAAGTATCTATATAATATCCTACAGTTTGCCTCTTTGCCTGCAAAGCCTAAAATAGTTACTATCTGGCCTGTTACAGAAAAAAAGTTTCTGCCACCTGCTCTAGCCAGTTATGCATACCCAGCAATGTCTCTCTTAATAATTCAAATTGTATTGTTTAACTCTGGCTGTTTCTTTCCCCTTCTACTTTTTTCTTGTTATACCTTCTCTATATTACACATATGTGGTGATGACACATTTATAAGTAGTTACTTTTCACCATGTCTTGATGTAATATCTTTATGCGTAAGTTCTTTGGTGCGTGCTTGCTCAGTTACCTACATAAACTAAAAGGAGGCTGGTAGCATTGGAAAGCACCAGGTGGGTAGTTTGAAAAGAATCAAGGTCAAGGTTTTGGAGGAAACTGAAAACATACATTAGGTAGAGGGATGAGAACACATTTTAGGAGCTCAGGAATTTGTGGTTGAACTAAAATGCATAGCTGTAGCCCTCCTACAAGGTTCGTAGGTGGGCAAAGGTAGAGTGAGCCAGGCCCCACAGTATGGAAAATGGCTGTGATGGTTCTGCCTTTCTGAGGTCTGGCTTCCTGCATTTTCCATGGGACCCTGCCAAGTCAATACTTCATAGACTGCAAGTCAGTTCAAAGAGAGAGCCGGTCTTGACTTCTGTATAGCTGGACTTAAGTCTGTGGCAGCATGTGAGTCGTTATCAGGACCTCTGCTGTTGAGGAATGCAGAGAAAAAAGTTTTTTTTTTTCCTTTCTCCCCTTAAGAGAATATACTCTAGGTACAATTATGGGGACAAATCAACATCTACCAAGTTGTGTAGAAAAACAAATTATGGGCCAGGCATGGTGGCTCACATGTGTAATCCTAGCACTTTGGGAGGCTGAGGCGGGTGGATCACCTGAGGTCAGGAGTTTGAGACCAGCCTGGCCAACATGGTGAAACCCCATCTCTACTAAAGATACAAAAATTAGCCGGGCGTGGTGGCACATAGCTATAATCCCCAGCTACTGGGGAGGCTGAGGCAGGAGAATTGCTTGAACCCAAGAGGCAGAGGTTGCAGTGAGCCAAGATCATGCCATTGCACTTCAGCCTGGGCGACAGAGCGAGACTCGATGTCTGAAAAAAAAAGAAAAAAAATTATGTTTTACTTTTCTGTTTCTTAAACATGAATTTCCTTGTATACTTTCATAAAAATTATTTTAAATCTCTTCTAAAAATAGTTATAGCAGTAAGAGGATTCAGCAGTTGCTGAATTTATTATTGGAGATGATGTAGCTCGTGTGTGTGTAGGAATACTCAGTGGCAGTCTGTTTTTCTTGGTGCTTTTTCAAGTCTTGTTAATCTTCTTCCTGTTTTCCTGAGAGGAGCTGTCTAAAATATACTTATCAAATAACTAAACTCTAAATATGATTGGAGGGAGGAACTTTCTTTCTTATTTTGTTTTTATGCTTATTTTGTATCGTATTGTATTTATACTTTATACATATGTATATATACACTTTAATATATGTAATGACATTAAGATTACTTGTTTTTAAATGCAGTCATTTTTATTGATTTGTATTCCTCCTGTCTTTCAGCTCCTGATGATAATTCATTATTGCTGCTGCGGGCAGAGTTATATTTGACCATGAAGAACTATGAGCAAGCTCTCCAAGATGCCAGTGTAGCTTGTCAGAATGAACCTCTCTTGATTAAGGTATTTGTACTTGTTAGCTTTGGAGATAATCAATGTGAAGTTTATACGATTTTCTTAAAAATAAAAGTAAGATTATTGTGATCAGGTACCTATAGACAAAGTATGTTTCCCTCAAATTACTGTAGCCTACATTTAGCAATCCACCTCATACTAAAGCAACCTAATTTAAAAGACTAAATCTCCAACTGGATTTAGCTGAGAAACACTAATTTTGATTACACTTAATAGATATTTAGCTGAATAATATGCTCTCTACATTGAAAAAATATATAAATAAAATCATCAAATTTTATAAAGTTGTAAGTGAAGAAAAAATATTTAAAATTACAATGTAAATAGGAAGATTACATAATGATCATGGTTAGCTGTTGGGTCCTAATATGCATATGAACAAATCAATGCTATTGGTGAAAGAGTTAACATTCTGTGTACATTTACACTAATTTTAGTCTCTGTGTTTTGATTGGAAAGGTTCAATATTTCTTTCTCTCATGACAAAAAACGAACTTTGTGGATCTAACAATGATAGCTTGAGTTGTATTTAAAGAAGTTTAAGAAGACAAAGAATAAAAGCTTTTTCATGAATCTTTGAATTTTAAAGTTTTAAAGAACTTGTGATGAAATTAACAGCTATAGCATGCTCTTTTAGCTAGTTAATAATTAAAAATATTTTTCTGCTATATTACTTTATATCAACTTTGTTTTAGAAGCATTAAAGAGACATTAAGCCAGGTTAGTAGACAAGCACTGGGAAGCCTGCCCTTTTCCCTCCCATCTTTTTTTTTTTTTTGAGATGGAGTGTCGCTCTGCCCCCTAGGCTAGGCAATTCTCCTGCCTCAGCCTCCCGCGTAGCTGGGACTACAGGTGCATGCCACCACGCCTGGCTAATTTTTTGTATTTTTTAGTAGAGACAGGGTTTCACTGTGTTAGCCGGGATGGTCTTGATCTCCTGACCTTGTGATCTGCTGCCTCGGCCTCCCAAAGTGCTGGGATTACAGGCATGAGCCACTGGGCCCGGCCTCCCTCCTATCTTTTAAAACAACTCCTTTCAGGTTAGCCTGAGTGTCAAGTTCAACCTAGGGATAAGCCCAAGGATGGAAGCAGATGTTTGTTGGACTAAGCTCGGAAATCTATTTTGTTGCTTGTTTGCTTCCCTAAAAAGAAAGTTTAGACTCCAATTTCAAATGCCCTTTCTCCTATGCCTTCATCGATTCTTCTTTAAAATTATGTTTTTAATTGACAAACAAAAATTTATATAATTTATCAGGTGCAATATGTTGATTTGAAACATGTATACAATGAGAAATGGCAAAATCAAGTTAATTAACATATGCATTACCTCACATACCATTTTTGTGGTGAGAACACTTAAAATCTATTCTCTTAGCAGTTTTCAAGAATACAATACATTGTTATTAACCATAGTCAACATTTGGTATTGTAATAGATCTCTTGAACTTACTTCTCCTGTTTAACTGAAATTCTGTATCTTTTGACTGACATCTCCCCAATTCCTCTCCACTGCTACTCTTCTTCTGAGTTAATTTCTATCAGTAATGATCAAGCCTTAGTTATTATGAATTATAACTATTATTTCTGACTGACAGCAGCTCTGCATTGCCCTCTGAAGCTAGATTCCTCTCCGTAGTATTCTTTGAGCTAAAAACTTGACAGTGTGTCTCTGACAAAAGATAGACTTAATTCCTACAGAGGTACGTGGCTAATTATAACTTTTCAAGGGAGGCAGCAAATGAATATTTAGTGTTTAGATGGTATGAGACGGTGGTCATATCTGCAGGGTTTACTGCAAATCTATGGACCTCAATTCTTGACAGATGCCCAGTGAACAGCAGCTTCAGCCAAAACGTAGTTTAATAAGTAAGTTTAAGCCGGGTGCGGTGGCTCACGCCTGTAACCCCAGCACTTTGGTAGGCTGAGACGGGCGGATCACGAGGTCAGGAGATCGAGACCATCCAGGCTAACATGGTGAAACCCCGTCTCTACTAAAAATACAAAAAATTAGCCAGGCATGGTGGCGGGTGCCTGCAGTCCCAGTTACTCGGGAGGCGGAGGCAGGAGAAAGGTGTCAACCTGGGAGATGGAGCTTGCAGTAAGCCGAGATCGCACCACTGCACTCCAGCCTGGGCAACAGAGTGAGACTCCATCTCAAAAAAAAAAAAAAAAAAAAAAAGGAAGTTTAAGATAGTAAAAGATATATTCTAAGTTTATTATTATAACTTAGGATTGGGGAAGAAGTGCTATTGGAAGTTAAGGTAAGGGGATGGGAACTAAGTTCATTGAGGGGAAGACAAAGGTGGCCGAGTGTGATCAAGCTGAGATGGAAGCTGTTTTAGAACCAAGCACTTTGAGAAGCACTCAAAGTGGGGAGTGTTTTGAGTGGGAGTGCTTTGAGTGCTTTGAGAAGCACTCAAAGTGGGGGGAGGTGGGTTATAGCAGTGTGTCTTATTCAAGCAAAACTACCCTTTCAAGCATCCAGGCATGGCTAATATTCATCATAGCTAATGATTCAAAGCTTTTGGAGCAACTGGAGATAATCCACTGCCAGCAAAATATTTGCCCATTTGCAGAAATAAATATAGGCACATGATTAGTTTGATCTTACCCAAACAGCGAACTTGTAAGACTTAAAATTACTTAAAAGCCAGTTAATTCAGTTAATAAATATTTATTGATACACTGTGGTATCAAAAATGCAAATCTTGATTGAGATTCTGTGCACATGTATGAAAAACTTGAAACTTTACGTGAAGTTCTTTGTGCATATAAGACGGTATTATTTTCTCAGAACTTTTGATAATTGAAGCAAATTTAGACACTACTGAAACATGAAAGTTGGGGACTTTTATAAGGCCTGAAAGGGGCCCTAGCAACTTTGTATTCCTAATTTTGTACTTTTCCTGACCAGGTGCGGTGGCTCACACCTGTAATCTCAGCACATTGGGAGGCTGAGGCAGAAGGATCACTTGAGGTCAGGAGTTCAAGACCAGCCTGGCCAACATGGTGAAACCCCGCCTCTACTAAAAATACACACACACACACAAAATAGCCGAGAAAAAATTAGCCAGGCGTGGTGGTGCACAGCTATAATCCCAGCTACTCTGGAGGCTGAGGCAGGAGGATCACTTGAACCTGGGAGGTGGAGGTTGCAGTGAGCTGAGATGGCGCCACTTCACTCCAGCCTGGGCGACAGAGCGAGACTCCATCTCAAAAAATAATAATAATAACAATTTTATACTTTTCCTTAAACAGACTTTCTAATTTGTGGAACATTCAGGCTTCACAAAAGTGGAGTCTTTTGTGATTCTGCTTTTGTGAAAGGAGGATAAGAAAATTAGTAAAACTTCACATTTATTATCAATGTAAAGTCCCATAGATGAATCACTGATTGTCTGAAGTGTATTTGAGACTTCAGGGAGCTCAGGGATGAAACTGATGATTTGCTGTCTAAAATATTCGTCATGTCTTTTGAAATGGCTGCTCTTCCAGAGAGCTGCAAGGTAAGCGATATGATGAATAGACAGTTAGCAAACATGAGGAGAGATGTTGGTGCTAGAGATGGAACCTCGGCACCATCAGCACAGTCATGGTATTTCAAACAATGGAGAGAGAAGTACAGTAAGATAGGACCTGAAAATAGACCTTCACATTTACCCATTAGTGGCTGCCAATGTTCTGGAGAATTTTTATACAGAAGTAATTAAAACGACAGTAACAGGGGTAGTGGTTTACTTCTGGTAACAGTGAAGGAGTGAAGTGGTCATGTGAATCCAGAGGGGAAAACAGTTACAAAAACTGGATTAAAAAAAATAAAGACACTATAAAGCATCCAAAAACAGAAGCTGGAGGAGAGTTTCTAAAAAACCTGCACATGAAAAGGAAAAGAATTATGTGTGGGTTTTTTGTTTGTTTGTTTTTTGTTTCGTCTTTTGGTCCCTGAGTTCTATCTATCTCCATAGCTGCACCTGCAAAAAAAAAAAAAAAAAAAAAAAAAAAAAACATTACTGGGACAAACACTCAGCATCACCACCTAAGAGTACCAGGAGTTCAGAGTTCTAACAGAACAGCTGGAAATTAGGGGAATCCCTAAAAGCAGAGAAATCCCAGAATGGATGATTCCCAGCTCTGGCCAAATCCTGGCTTATTTCCAAATTTCGTAGGCATCAGGGAGAACCACAAGGCTTAAAAAGGAGCTGTGGAGGCTGGGTGTGGTGGCTCATGCCTATAATCCCAGCACTTTGGGATACCGACGTGGGCAGATCACAAGGTCAGGAGTTTGAGACTAGCCTGGCCAATATGGTGAAACCCCATCTCAACTGAAAAAAAAAAAAATAGCCAGGCATGGTGGCGGGCGCCTGTAGTCCCAGCTACTCAGGAGGCTGAGGCAGGAGAATCACTTGAACCTGGGAGGCAGGGGTTCCAATGAGCTGTGATTGTACCACTGCACTCCAGCCTGGACGAGCGAGCAAGACTCTGTCTCAAAAAAACAAAAACAAAAACAAAAAAACAGTCAATGAAAATTGTCTCTGAGTGGGCCCACATATTATATTTCCCACAAAGAGACTTTGAAGAAGCTATTATGCGTAAGTTCAAAGAGTTAAACTGCATGCAAAGAATTGAAGGAGAATATGGTACCTTTGACTTAAGAGCAATCTCAACAGGGAGATGGAAGCTATAAAAAATGGAAATTCTGACTGGGTGTCATGGTTCATGCATGTATGCCCAATGCTTTGGGAGGCTGAGGCAGGACGATAGCTTGACGCCAGGAGTTCAAGACCAGCCTGGGAAACATCGCAAGACCCCATCTCTACAAAAAATTAAAAAATTAGCCAGGCAGGGTGGCATGTGCCTGTAGTCTGAGCTACTCCGGAGGCTGAGGCAGATTGCTTGAACCCAGGAGTTAAGGGTCACAGTGAGATGTGATCATGCCATTGTGTTCTAGCCTGGGCAACAGAATGAGACCCTGTCTCTAAAAAAGAAAAAAAAAAAAAAAGGAAATTCTAGAGATAAAAATTATCAATGCTGAAATTTAAAATTTCTAGGTAGGCTTAATAACACATTATACATGGCAAAATAATCAGTGAAATTGAAGATCTAGCTATAGAAAGAGAAATTATTCAATGCAAAAAAAAACAGAAAAAAGATTAAAGAAAAATGAAAAGAATCTTGGAAACTTGTGGGACAATATGAAGTGGTACAATATATGTGCAATTGGAATCCCAGAAGAAGACAGAAAATGTTTGGCAAGAAAAAAAAAAGAAGAAATATGGCTAAAAAGTTTCCAAATTTAGTGGGAAACATTAATTTCAGATCTGAGGTTATTAACTCAAGTTATAAGCAATGATAAACTCAAATCATAATCAAATGGCTAGGCTGTAAGCCAAAGATAAAAAGAAAGTCTTGAAAGCAGTAAAGAAAAATGACATGAAATGAGAATGAGAAAAATGACATACAGGGAAATAATATTTGTGGTTGTCATCTCATCTGAAACCGTGGAAGCTGGTTGACATTGGAACAACATATTCCAAGTGCTAAGAGAAAGTCAACTATATGTAAACCAGTAAAAAAAGAAACAAAAATAGTACTTTTACAGATTTGAGAAAATACTGTGTTCATAAGATGAGAAGAAAATGCCATGGGAAATTACCGATTCATATTGTATTTTGTTTACTTTTATTGTGGCACTTAGTATATTATGATTTGTATTGTAATTGTTTTTAGTCATGTCTGTCTTAGCTCATGAGACTGTAAACTCCTGGAAGGCAGGAAGATGGTAATGACCTGTAATTGCTGAATGAATTTAAAGTGGATAGCCAGTTTTCTCTTAGCACGTCCCTTAGAACTCCTTTGTGCAGAACATTTCAGGTATGCGCTCCTGTGTTCTGACTGTAGATTGTATTTATGAGCTATTGAAGTTTGCTCAGTTTCCAGGGTAGAGAAAGACAGTAGCGATAGAGTCATCCTTTGGTGGGTTTTGTTTATTCTACGTAATGTGAAATTTAAACAAATTGTTCTAATAAATTTGTTCAGGGAAGTTTGTATTCAAGTATATAATCATGCTGGGTTTTAAAAATAATACACTTTGTCTTCGGTGAATCTAGGGACATCAAGTAAAAGCTCAGGCTCTTTCTGGATTGGGAAGAAGTAAGGAAGTGCTAAAGGAATTTCTCTACTGCCTTGCTCTAAATCCTGAATGTAACTCTGTGAAGAAAGAAGCACAGAAGGTATGAGTTCTGTTAAAGGACTTTCTCTTTCAGGTCTTATTTATAGCCTTCATGTCCATGCTGAGTAACCCTTGCGTGTGAAATAAACAAGAAATATAATTCTGAACATTCATGATGATGCGATAAAAAGCACACGGCAATAATTATAAGGTTCATACATTGGATAACTTCTAGGTAAACATTATATTTTGTCCCTGGGTAAAGCAGAGTGTTTCATGAGACAGCGTAAACATGCCTTGATTCTGTTGACATAAAGACACAAGTTAGACAAGGTTATTATAGTTTGTGTAGAAGCTTTATGAAAGACATTATGATATATGTAAAATGTATCAATTCAGCTCTATAGGGTGACCTGTAATTTTCAGGAAAGCTTCACCAGCATAGTACAGAAATACCTGCTCTTTTACCCATCATCCAGTCACGCTGAATGTGGAAATCTGTCCTGTTAAAAAGCTTATAGGATAGTTACCTGATATTTACTTAGCATTCCAATGACCAGCATTTTTATGTTTTGAAATGAAATTTTATGTAATGAAAATCCATATGTTTTTATGTTTGTGCCTCCCTGTTTTAACACTGTTTATTGTCAACTTCTACCATGTATTTACCCTGTAATTTTTACCTACCTCTCTAGTTCTATTTTCTGGAGCAACAGAAAATGAATCAGTTCTTCTTTCTACAATTCAAACCACATTAGATGTTTGAGAACAGCTATTATCTTTGCCTTAATGTCACCCTGTAGGCCAAATATTCTTTTCTCACAGAGTGGCATTTTTAAGATTTCCTCTTCTGGATGCATTCTAATGTACCCTATATTTTAGCATCTACATTTGACAGCCACAGTTGGTGAAATTTTACCTTCACTTGTATTCACATTAGGGGCATGTTTATTTTTAAATACCTAGTTCATCTTTTTTAAAAATAAGAACTTTAGAGCAATGTTGTTTTTTATCTTCTCTTGTGCAATTGATTGGCTTTACTCCTGTTCAGTTGTCCTGACAGTTGTTCAATTGACCAGTGTCACTCATTGGTTTTTGGCCATCATTTCAACTTGTCAAAATAATATTGCATCTTTAGCCTGCTATTCAGCTATCCCTGCCTGCTTTGTCCTATATGGAAACTTCCAAAGAATCTTAAAACATATCTCAACTGATTCTCATAACACTTTTCTGAGAAAGTCAGCCCAAGGTCAAAGAGATGAAGCACATTCACCAAGGTTCCTGGACCAGGGTTTAGGTCTTCTGGGTTGTTGTCTACCTGGAGCTTTTTCAGACATGGTGTTTTCCCCTGGACATTCTATGGCTGATAGATATCTTGTATCACAGATGGTACCGAAAACAATGTTAGCCTGCTCACATGGAATGTGGCTCCATCTCCAGCAGCTCTGCTGAGGCTACTCAGAGCTGGGGCTGAGGACATTGATGTCCCTGCCGAGGGTGGTGGCGCGCATTGCTACAGGGCCATGGATTCTAGCGCACTCACCTTGAACCATGAGGAGCAGTGGAGAGTGGGAGGAGTCTTTGTTTAGGTTTCAGTCACTCCCGTCTGCTTTCCTCAAGCCTTGGATGTAGCTGAAGCCATGAGGTTTGATAGGACTATTTGAGTGTCTGCCAGCATTGGGTGTCAGCTAGAATGCCTAACTGGCCATTGCTGTCCCCCCTTCCCCTGCCCCCACCAGTGCCACTCCCTGGTTCTTGAACCACAATTATGGCCTTTCCCTCTCTCTTCCTTTAAAGTTCTCTGTGAGGTGGCTCTTCTGGTTCTCATAAATAAAGTAGTTCTATATAGTGACCTCAGCCCTGTGGGTGATCACAGCTTAGATTTAAATCAAGGCCCCCAGCAACCTTTACACTCCCTTTGTGTCTTATCTGTGTGGCTTTTAGGGGAGATTTTATGTAGTGTGTAAGGACCAGGTAGAAGGAAGTGGTATTGCTATCACTTTGTCATTGGAAAGTGTAAGATGGAAAGGGATTGGAAGCTGAAATAACTTAAAACATTGACTCTGGTTTCAAAAATGTTTGGATTTTAAAAGGTTGGCAGTTAAAATTATTCTTTTCCACATTTTAGGCTTATTTGGCCTCTTAGTTTCCTCTGAATCTATAAGACATACTATATTTTTACAAAAGTGTTTTAAAATATATATTTTTTCTTTTCTTGGCAATTTTATAGGTAATGTGTGAAGTGCTGTTTTCAGCTACAGAAAATGTGCATGAAAATTTAACATCTTCCATCCAAAGCAGATTGAAGGCTCAGGGTCACAGCCACATGAATGCCCAGGCTCTGCTGGAAGAAGGCGATGCAGGGAGCTCGGAGGTATGACGTGCATGTGTTTGTCAGGATTCTCTTGATTAAGCTTTGCGTAATTGCTTCATTTTAAACAGTTTACGGATTATTCACACATTATGGCATTATGTTAGTTAGACATATTTCTCAAGATCAGTTGTAGCTCCTCAACCTGGGAGTTGGAACTTTTACATGAAGTCTATGGAAGTAATGAAAATGGTTAAAGATTGAAAGAAGCTTTAGAACACCACCAAATCACCCCAAACGGCAGGAGACTTGAAGTTATTTTGGTTTGGAGAAAATAAAGCAAAGGGACAAGTTAACGGGGGCAGCACACCAACATGGCACATGTGTACATATGTAACAAACCTGCACGTTGTACACATGTACCCTAGAACTTAAAGTATAATAAAAAAAAAAAGAAAAGAAAGCAAAGGGATGATTTCAATATGATACATGATTTTATATGTGTGTGTGTGTGTAGACAGATAGACAGACAGATTGCATATGAAGATAACTTTTCACTTGCCCTGGCTCAGGAAGAAATTATCCTGTATTTTACTGTGAAAAGAAAAAAGCTCATCTTAGAAATTAATAGATTAAACCAATTATGAAGGAAGAGTGTATGCCCCCCCCCCTTTTTTTTCCAAAGATTTCTAGTACAGGCTACTGCATTCTTTTTCTCTTATGTTGTGATTTCTTTTAATACTCAGGATTCCTTTTTTTCCCACTTAACCAGAATGCATCTGAGAAATCTGATATGCTTGGAAATACCAGTTCTTCAGTTTTGTATTTTATACTGGGTCTACACTTTGAAGAGGATAAAAAGGCGTTAGAAAGCATCCTTCCAACAGCACCCAGCGCTGGCTTAAAGAGACAGTTTCCAGATGACGTGGAGGATGCACCTGACCTGAACGCCCCTGGAAAAATTCCTAAGAAAGGTCAGTGAACTGTTTTCATCAGGCAGTTCTGTGACTCCAAAGTGATAGAATGTTAGCTGGTATTCAATATATTTTTTTTAAATTTTACACTATTTAATGTTAGTAATGAAATGATTATATCAGCTCTAAGATTATAGAGCATTTTAGATGTTTTATACTGCAAAGACTTCATAGTCAAAAATAGCAGAGAAAATTTAGCTATAATTTAAAATTTTATTCATGCTTACCATCCAGATAAATTATTGCTATATGCTATTAACTGGGCAGGAACTATTTCTGCCCAGTGTGATTTGTTACATTGATACAACATGTTTGGTCCAGAGAAAATACATTTCTTGCATGCTGTGGTTCAGGTGCTTAGGTGTTAATTACAGCGTTTTAAATTTTTTCACATTCAGATCTCTCACCTCAAAGGAGCCCAAACTCTGAGACAGAAGAAAGTCAGGGGCTCTCGCTTGATGTAACTGACTTTGAGTGTGCCCTCTGCATGAGGTAGGATGGTACAGAATCCATGCAACTCTTTTAAAACTTCAGCCTTTCTGAAATGTATACCAAAGTGTAATGGGCTTTTTATTATCAGGGAAACTATGGTTTATGATTTATTTTCTAAAGATTTAATAAGATATAAAATGAAAGTGCATGCAAGTGATTTCTAGAACAAAAAGGGGGTTGCATAAGGAATCCTTCAAAAACCAGTCCATGATTTGAAAGTCTGTCCTGGACATTTCTGGCTGAAAACAGATATTTTCTTCCAGATTGCTGTTTGAACCTGTCACTACGCCCTGTGGACACACATTTTGCCTAAAGTGCCTTGAGCGCTGCCTTGACCACGCCCCACACTGTCCTTTGTGCAAAGACAAACTTTCGGAAGTAAGTACATTTTAGGAAATGACGGACAGCTCCTCCTCTCATCCCTTGGTGGACGCTTATTCCCTGTCTCGCGTTGCTTCCCCCACCCAGTTGTTAAAGAAAGTGAGATTTCTCCAATCAAAGATAGGTCTTTTCTCATCTCTCCTCATGAATCAAGAAATACACAAGGAAGGTTTACATACAGAAATTGCTAAATGTTAAGGACATTTTTAGGTAGAAATTTTAGTTGAGATAGATTGAAAATACCTAACATTATGAACCCTTACATTACGTTCATTGTAAATGGTTGAGACATTGTCATGGTGAACTTAATGTGCTCCTGGAATTCTCTTTTTCATCTTGAGAGTTTTTCGTAGGATTGAAGACTTGATCATTTCTGACCACTGATAAGTCCCTTTAGGGCTTTTACAGTTGTCAGTTTTTATTGTCTTTGGTCTGAAATCAAAACCAGTAAAATTTGGGTTCCATGGGGAAGCTATTTAATGATATTTAGCCCCAATATAAACCATTAAATCCATTTACGTTAGGTGTGGTGAATACAATGAAGAACATTCAAAAGCCGAAGACCTTCTGATCAATTTCTGAAATAGTGAATCCGTATCAGCTGTATTGGGCTGTGGTCCCATTAGTGCCATGAACTTTCTATGAAGCAAGTCATATAACATCTTAAGGGGGTGGGGAGTGTCTTCCTTTGTTCTGCATTCATTAAATGAGACTGATAATATTTGCCTTAATTACTTTCCAGAGATTAAACTTATTGAATGGATTTTAAGTAGGATAAAGTTTTTTTCTTTTTACAAGTGTACAGTAAAATTTATTTTTTAAATCTGATGTGATGAGGAGATATTATACTTAAGTGAAGTTTTAAATAATTATAACGTTTAAAATTTACTGCCAAAACATTAAAATAACTAGTTACAATTGAAACCATTTTCTAAAACATTGTATGTACATACTTGCTTTATTAAATTGCATGCATACTGAATCTTTTTAAATTCTTCAAAGTTCTCATGAACATCAATTATTGTGCCGTGCACTGTGTGTCACAGTGATGGCTGTGTTCTGAGTCTGCAGAGCTGTTTCCTTGGTGGCGCCTGTGCAGTTTTCCTCTGGGCATGTGCTCTCTCTTCTTGCTAGTAGATACATCAGACCCACTGCCTCTTGTTTTGGTGACTGCCTGGGCCAGAACAGGCTCGTCTGTTCTTACAAGAATAAAATGCATGTATGTGTGAGCCCTGTTTACAACACAGACCTTACTCACTTCCGTTTCAATGCTGCCTTGTAGGGGGCTGAGTGAAGAAGTGATAGCTGGAGGTTGGCACTAGAATAGAAGCTGCTTGGCCGGGTGTGGTGGCTCACACCTGTAATCCCAGCACTTTGGGAGGCTGAGGCGGGTGGGTCACAAGGTCAGGAGATCGAGACCATCCTGGCTAACACGGTGAAACACCGTCTCTACTAAAAAAAAAATACAAAACCAAAATTAGCCGGGCGTGGTTGGGGGCTCCTGTAGTCCCAGCTACTCGGGAGGCTGAGGCAGGAGAATGGCGTGAACCCGGGAGGCGGAGCTTGCAGTGAGCCGAGATCGCGCCACTGCACTCCAGCCTGGGTGACAGTGCGAGACTCTGTCTCAAAAAGAAAAAAAAAAAAAAAGAATAGAAGCTGCTTAAGTACTGAGACTTCCTGTGACCTGTTTTCCCTGTATTTCCAGGGACCAGCACATACACCAGAGACTCTAGAAGTCTTTGTTGAATGAATGAATGATTACATGCAAACTATACATGGATTACTAATGTTCCAGAAATTAGAATACCATAAAGTGAAATAAAATCCAAAATTATAGTTTTGTCTTTCTTCAATGCAGGAGTCACATCATTCGCATAGACAACTTTGCATGCACTACCAGGGACCTGAATCATCAATTATATATGGATCTACAGAACCCTTGGTTAGCATCATGCCAAGTAGAGCACGTTTTATTGTATTACTCTTCAATAAAAGGACATCATAAACCATTTATTAAATACCTATGTCATTAATAATGACAATTATGAAGCAGTTTTGTGAATGAGATGATAGCGTGTTTCTCTACCAGTTACCCTGCGATGATGGTTCTCAAACAGGCGTTTCCAAAGTTTGAACTCCTGGTTTTCAGTCAGTCACAGCAATACATTTAGTTTGTTTCACACCAACCACAAGGAAACCTGGCAGTATGCGAAGGACTCACCCAGCCATGGTGTGTTGGAAATACGTGGAGCCATCCCAAGCCCAGAAATGCAGCAGGCCCCCAAAGAAAGAGCAGAGCCCTGAAGCCCGCGAGGCCTGGGGTCCTTGCTATGCCATGGTGACTTAGCACTGACCCCTTACCCTTTCTCAATCACAGCTTTATGAGCGCAGTGGAGAGAACAACTATAGTATTATACTGTTTTCAGGACTAATAAAGCACCTGCAGCAGTCCCTGATGTGCATCAGAACGTCAGTGAAAAGAGCTGCTATATGCTAGTATACATGCCTGCAATAAAACAGTGCAACCTACTGGACTACTACTCTGTGTGCACACACACACGCACACACACACACACAGAGTAGTAGTTTAGCCACATTGTGGCCCTTCACCCACCGATCCCAGCACTTTCTTGTTCAGTCTCCTACCTTCCCTTCACATCCTGCTTTAATCCATGGTCCCTCATTCTCTTTCTCAATCCAAAAAAAGTCAACCTTTGCCTTTTGCATGCATCCTAAGTAACACAACAAAGCTAGAAAAAAACACAACGTTGGGAAGATTGCTGTCAGTTTAAATGAACAATTTTAAGTCTTAGACTCAAAACATGGGTAATCATTCTTACATTCTTTCTCTAGTAGTTCCAGTTCTTCGCTCTCCAAGCTGATCATGCAAAAGTCTCTCCTCTCCCAACATGCCCTACTTCATTTCCTCCCCTCTCACCAACATCATGGCACTTGGTTGAAAATGTAGATGCTGTCAAGATTGAGTTGCCTCATCCTTCGTCCAGGTGAACGCCTCCTCCTGGCCTTTTCTCCCAGTGGAGGGGCTGCCCCTGCTCTTGATACAGGCTGGCCCGCCTCCCTCTCCATCCCTGTTCCTTGTTACCTGCTCAGAGATCCCGCCCACCACCTCCTTGTTCACCTTTCTACTTGGAAGCTTTGTCTTTTAGAGTCGATTAACATACAGTATCATTTGACATTTTTTTGTTGTTTTTGTTACAGTTATTGGCAAGCAGAAACTTTAACATAACTGTTCTGGCCGAAGAATTAATATTTCGATATTTGCCGGATGAATTGTCTGATAGGAAGAGAATTTATGATGAAGAAATGTCAGAACTGTCAAAGTAAGTGCTCATGTTGTGTGTCCTTGGTCTTAAGTTCAGATTGAACTTTGTCAACTTCAGCTTCACCTCAGGTTTCTTTTCATGGCAGAGAACTCTGTCGGTCTGTAAATGGAAAAGAATGTTAATTGCAAAATATTTTTGGAAACATAATTGCAAGAAGTTATAAGAATTTTTTTTCTTTTTTTAATAAGATATTTTTGAAGTGTTTTAACAAAATTTTATAGTTGCTTTTTGTATGTAAATAAGTGATACTGAATTTTTCAGGATTTGAAAAGCAAAGAAGGCTGGGCACAGTGGCTCATGCCTGTAATCCTAGCATTTTGGGAGGCCAATGCAGGAGGATTGCCTGAGCTTAGGAGTTCAAGACCAACCTGGCCAACATAGCAAGACCCCATCTCTATATTAAAGAATTATTTAAAAATAAATAAAAGGCAAATAACATAAATGTATTTGTTACTGATGAACTGTACACTTAAGAATAGTAAATTATATATGTATATTTTACCTCAAAAAATTTTTAATGTAATATCTGCAAAGTGGAGTAAAGTGAAGCACAGTTTTAAAAAGTAGAGAGAATGAGAACTAATACCCAGGATTGCAAATCACAACAGGCTTGACAGTTTTCATCTTTTAAATGGTAAAAGTTTTGTATTTTAGCGGAGATCTTATCAGTCTTCCACTCTTCTATTTAAAACTCATTGCCTTTGACTACTATGTAGTTTTTGCTTTTATCAGAATTTTTTTAGAGTGCTTAAAAGGTATAACTTTTCCAAGCAAAGTAATATAATTCAGCATGTTCTCTTTCCTCAAGTTAAATAAGACAGATTTGTCAGGAAACCTGGGTGAGCAGAGAATTTTCACATGCTATGGTCCTTGGCTTTCTTGTCCCTCTTAGCCTGAGGGTTTTGTTTTGGAGAGGGGAGAAATGAGGTTGACTGGCTTTTGCTGTTTTGGTGGCCAGTACTACCCTCTGATCTAACAGCTCATACATCTGAGATAACATGTCCCCTTGCTCTGCAGTCTGACCAGAGACGTCCCCATCTTTGTGTGTGCCATGGCCTTCCCCACGGTCCCATGTCCACTCCACGTTTTTGAGCCCCGCTATCGGCTTATGATAAGAAGATGCATGGAAACTGGCACCAAGCGGTTTGGCATGTGTTTATCTGCTGAGCATGCAGGGTAAGAACTGTCAGCATTTGGTTCAAAGGGTCCTAATGAAGGGCATCGTTTGTCATTTTTCTTCCAGAATGATTTAGGCTGATGCTTGAAAACCTCCAGTGGCTCCAATTACATAACAAAGTCCAAGTTCAAGGCTGCCCACAATGTGGTCCCATCCCTTCTTTCTAGCCTCACTGCCCACCTCTTCCTTTCCAGTGTCATACCTGCTAGTCCGTTGCCATGCTACTTGCCCTTCTCTTGTGACAGCTCATGCTTCCACACCTCTGTGCTTCCCTCTGCCTGCAATTTTCTTTATCCCCATTTATATACAAACAAATCTAGTCCAACTTTTGAGGTCTAGGAAAATTGTGGCTGGGCTTGGTGGCTCACGCTTGTAATCCCAGCACTTTGGAAGGCTGAGGTGGGAGAATTGCTTGAGCCCAGGAGTTGGAGACCAGCCTAGGCAACATAGGGAGACCCCATCTCTACAAAAGAAGTTTAAAAAGAAAAATGTCTGTATCCTGCACAAAGCTTTTTCTCTATCTCTACAGCCAAATCATTTTCAGTCTTACAAAAACACACTACGCTTGGTTTTCACCTCCCCTTGTTTCACGTCTTTGTCCAGAGAGGGTGTTGCAAGCCAGCAGGTCATTCCCCTCTGTGGACTGATTTGGGGACTCAGGACCCTCCCATCCCTTAGGGCCTTGTCAGCCCTACATGGTCATGATGAGGTCACTGCATCCAAGTGCTAGCTATGGAGGAGGTGCACGTGCTCTTAAAGGACTCTGGAGAAAGGGGGCTGCCTCCTGTTCACACCTGCTGCAAAGGAGCCTGGCAAATATAGTCCACCCACGTGCCCAGAAAGAAGAGGAGACTGCATTTTTAGGGCCACTCAGAATTTTCCACCATAAATATCGAGGGACAGATCTTTTAAAAATATGTGTAGGACCTTTATGGAGAAAATTCTGAAGTTTTATTGAAAGATAAGAAGTTCTGAATCAATGGAGAGAAATGCCATGTCCATCAGTGCACAGACTCAATGCCATAGAGATGCCATATCTATCCAGTTCCACAAATCCAGAGTAATTCCCGTCAGCATCCCCAGGAAGCTTCTTTATGGACTTGCTCAAGCTGATTTTAGAATCCATGTAGAAAGGTAAACGATAAGCCCAAATCTGGCTGAACAAACAGGAGAACATTCCTGTAATATCAAGTTTGCAAGCCTTAGTAAGTAGACCAGTGACACAATAATGTAGAGATCCGAAACAGGTCCACTCATATATGGACGCCAAATTTATAGACAATTGTATGAGAAAAGACAAACTACTCAATAAAGGGTGCCCAGAAAATTAGTGGGTGGTCCAAATGAGAGGGGGGGAAAAAAACTTTACCTTATGCCTTAAATAAAAAAATAACACATTTGCATTCCTAATGTGAAATGTGAAAAACAAAATATAAAAACATTTAAGAGGAAATATTGGGGACCGCCTTTATAGTTAGGAATGGGGGAATATTTTTTATACAAGGTGCTGAGTACATAACAGAGGGATTAGTAAATTAGAATATATTAAAATTTGATTCATCTAAAGTCAGCAAAGTGAAAAAATAAGCTGTGAGTTCCATGTGCACTGAGAATATAGAACACTGAAAAGAATGTTATTCCCATCCAAACAACAAGAAAAAGCAGATAAACCACAGAACATATATTTCTTGAAGCCATCAGAGAGTGGAGGTTGCTCAGGGTAACCAAACAAGATCCCACAGGAAGAGAGTAGGCAGAGCCCAGGAAGAGACATAAAAGTGTGTAGGAAGAATTCAGCTATTTTTTTTTTTTAAACAAATTGCCAGTGACCTTGTGTGGGCTGGCATCAGAGTGTAGGTCTGGAGAGCTGCACTCGCAAAGGGAGTTTGCATCACACACAGGCTCCTGTCCACAGATAAGAGGCTCCTTGGTGAGTCATGCCCTGCAGCGAGGCAGGCTTGGAGGAGCTGACGTTTATTTGGAGGCCTCTGCTGGTTGCTGGGGCATTCAGTCCTCCCTTGAAGAGGAATCTTCAGGGCGCCTCCAGGTTCACCATGCTGTGAATGAGATCATCCTGTTAGATCACCAGGAAGAGAGAGTTTTATTAAGTACGTAAGTAGAGGCATCCAGGTGGCAGTTTGAATCATCGCTGCTCTTTAGTTTGGGGGGATGTGTAGTAAAGCTGCTCACCATGAGGACTTTAGAATCACACTGCCATGAGTTCTCATTTCGGCTCTAAATCTCCCTGTGGCCTTAGAGAAGTTAATTCCTCTGAGCCTCCATGTTTTGTGGGCTTGAATTCGTATAATAAACTGCCGTGTGTGGTGCTTGGCACGTGGTAGCATGAGAACATCACTAGGTTACGGGTGATAGTTACAGTCGGAGTGTGGGTAAGAGCTGGGGAGAGCTTTGGAATGAGAATAGACATAGCCTAGAACACCACCCTGAGCAGCATGGAGCAGGAGGGACATGCAGAGGTAGGGGCTGTGAAGGGCCGGGCTGGTTAGAGAGGGTGCAGGCGAGCAGAGGCATTGGTTCAGCAACAGTCTGCAGGGCCATGCCTTAGGGAGGTCAGGCAGGAGCCCGTCCAGTGATTTGAGCAATTCAGAGGGCATCTCTGACTTCTTTTGGAGTCATTTTGATGGAACGGTAGGATATGGAGGAGTGAAGGGGAGGCGAGATGAAGGCAGTGGCCGGGGACTGCTTTCCAGGGCACTTTGGTTGGGGAGGCCAGAGCTGGCAGAATTGGAATGAGTTGAAGACCTTGTGGGCAAAGGTGGGAGGGAGAAGATGTCGAGTGCCTTTGAAGGTGGAGGACTTGCTGCCCCAGCAACCAGCACCAGCAGAGGCTTCCAAATAAGCGTCAGCTCCTCCAAGCCTGCCTCGCTGCAGGGCATGACTCACCAAGGAGCCTCTTATCTGTGGACAGGAGCCTGTGTGTGATGCAAACTCCCTCTGTGAGTGCAGCTCTTCAGACCTACACTCTGATGCCAGCCCACACAAGGTCATTGGCAATTTATTTAAAAAAAATAGCTGAATTCTTCCTGCACACTTTTGTGTCTCTTCCTGGGCTCTGCCTACTCTTTCCCTGTGGGATCTTTGTTTGGTTACCCTGAGCAATCTCCACTCTCTGGTGGGTTCAAGAGACATATGTTTTGTGGTTTATCTGGTTTTCCTTGTTATTTTTCACATTCTTTTTAGTGTTCTATATTCTCAGTGTACATGGAACTCATAGCTTGTTTTTTCACTTTGCTGACTTTTGACCAATCAAATTTTAAGTGTGGGTTTGAATTCATATGTATTATAAACTGCCCCATGTGATGCTTGGCACGTGGTAGCATGAGAATATCACTAGGATAAGGGTGATAGTTACAATCGGAGTGTGGGTAAGAGCTGGGGAGAGCTTTGAAAAGCCGAGTGTGTGCGTGGCACCAGCTGGGCAGTCCTGATGGTGCCTCGCCAAGGTGGCTGAGGAGCCACATTTGAGATTTCATCTCTTCTCATCTCTTGGGTCCTTCCCAAAACACTAGCCCGTTGGAACTGCTAAGGCACAAGTCCTGTCTCACCTGGAGCCCTTCCTCTGCAGCCACCATCACCACTATATTTAGCATCTAACAGAAGTGACCATATGCACATGTCTCTTAGCGACAATAACCTTGCTAGTCTGATGTGGAGACACTAGCTTTGTATTCCTTTTAAAAGTAAACTCTCATCCAGGGAAAAATAAGACCCCCTGCATTTTAAAAATCACAGTCATTTCTCCTGTCTTTTCAGGCTTTCAGAGTACGGATGCATGCTGGAGATTAAGGACGTGAGAACGTTTCCTGATGGAAGTTCTGTTGTAGACGCGATTGGCATCAGTCGATTCCGAGTGCTAAGCCACCGCCACAGAGATGGCTATAACACAGCGGACATTGAATATCTTGAAGATGAAAAGGTAAGGCTTATCGTACTGATGTATTTTATAGCAGTCGGTCCTCTTGTTTCCCTCTGCATTGTGGAAAAGCTTTGTCAAACTTGTACTGACAATATTACTTAAGTCCTTAATTCATCACTGAAGTTATTTATTTATTTATTTATTTATTTTTGAGTCAAGGTCTTGTTCTGTCGTGCAGGCTAGAGTGCAGCAGCATGATCTTGGCCCACTGCAGCCTTGACCTCCCAGGCTCACACAATCCTCCTGCTTTAGCCTCCCGAGTAGCTGGGACTATAGGTGCACACCACCACACGTGGCTAATTTAATTTTTTGTTGTTGTTGAAACAGAGTCTCCCTGTGTTTCCCAGGCTGGTCTCAAACTCCTGGGCTCAAGCAGTCCTCCCACCTCGGCCAAAGTATAGTAGCCCCAAAGCACCGGGACTACAGGCATGAGTCCCTGCCTTTAGCAGTTATTTGTTTTCTCAGTGGATTTTTACCTGAGTTGGGAGCTGGTACAGAAATCTCCTTTTAAAAAAATGATCTGGCCGGGCGCGGTGGCTCATGCTTGTAATCCCAGCACTTTGGGAGGCCAAGGTGGGCAGGTCACGAGGTCAGGAGATTGAGACCATCCTGGCTAATACGGTGAAGCCCTGGCTCTACTAAAAATATAAAAAATTAGCCATGCATGGTGGCGGGCGCCTGTATTCCCAGCTACTTGGGAGGCTGAGGCAGGAGAATTGCTTGAACCTAGGAGCCGAAGGTTGCAGTGAGCTGAGATCGCGCCACTGCACTCCAGCCTGGGCGACAGAGCAAGACTCCATCTCAAAAAAAAAAAAAAAAAAAAAAAAAAAAAGACCTTACTGTACTTATGCAACATGTAAACCTGTGCATTGCAAAATAGGCTTGTGATTTGTATTCGATGCTGTAGCCCTGGAGCTGGCAAACTTTTTCTGTAAAGGGCCGGATAATAAGTACTTTAGACTCCACAGGCCATATGATCTCTGTCGAAGCTACCCAGTTCTGCCCTTGTAGTGCAAAAGCGGCCATAGACAATGTGTAAAGGCGTGAGCATGACTGGTTTTCCGTTAAATGTGATTTCCAGACATGTGGTGGTGAGCACGGTTTGACTCGTGAACAGCAGTCTGTCAGTCCCTGTTCTCTAGGTTGGTATTAATTCAGAACGTGACAAAATCTACAACTTAAAAATACCTCCCAAGGCTAAATATAAAAGACTTGAATTTATTACCCCTTAAGAATTTTTTCATGTGTCTAATAGAAATATCAGGACATACAATTTGACAAATTAGCAAAATGTTTTGAGAGATTCTCCAACAGACTTACACAAGGACGTCCATAACAGTCTTACTCCATTCTAGCCCCAAACCAGGAACAGCCCAGGTGCTGATCACACTTGAGTCAATGAACACATTATGGTCCATTCATGCAATGGAATACTACCTGTCAATAAAAAGAAATGAACCACTCGTGCACAAAACAATATGGATGACTCTTACAGACTAATTATGCTAAGTGAGAGAAGCCAGACGCAGGACGAACACATACCGCGTGGCTTCATCTGTATACTTCCAGGAACAGGCAAAACTAGACTCTGGGGACAGAAGTCAGAAAAGGCTTGTGGGGTTGGCTTTGTAATTGACTGGAGGGAGTGGTGAAGAATCTTTCTAGGTAGTGGAAATGTCTATATGGTTTTGGGTGATGGTCCGACTGGTGTATACAGTTGAGAAAATTCTTTGAGCTAAACAAGATCTATGCACTTTTTGGTCTGTAAATTATACTGCAGCAAGAAATTTTAAAATACTTAAAAGGAGGAAATCCTTGGAATTATTGTATCCCTCTTTTAAATTCTTTGGTTGACATTTGGAATTGTGGAAGTGAGGGTACGTAGCCACCCCACATCACACTGGAAGTAATTTTGGGGGCAGTGGTGTACACTTAGGATTTGTGAATGGAGTCACACCCAGGACACTGTCTCTGTGCCTCCTCCAGCTGCTGTTTCTGGTCATCCCAGTGCATGGGAGCAGAGCAGGGAGCCCAACTCCCAGGCTGGACCAGAAATCTGAGTTTCAAAGCTACAGCTGAAAGTGATAATTCTCAGGGTCTCTCTGCGGGGTGGATAGACCTGACAGCAGGGTTTATTGACCGTTGTTGTAGATGACAGCTTTTAATAGTGTATGCACTTATTTTAAATGGGGGCTTAAATAGCTGCAACATGAAATAATTTTAGCTTATTTTTATAAGAAAATCCTCTATCACATATGAATATTTGATTTGTATAAGTCAAATTGAGGGTGGTATATGCATTACATTATAATTTCTCAGCACACCATAGTTTTTGTAGGTACTGGAATTTTATAACAGGAAAGGACCTTCGTGGTTTATTCCTATTATACAGATGAGAAAACTCTGCCCTAACGAGGCTGTGAGACTGGCTAGATTCACACATGAGGGTTGGTGATGAAGCCAGAACAAACCCTGGCCCCGTGATTCCCAGTTCCATGCTCTTCCTCCTCTACCAGGTGTTCCTGAAGAGGACTGAGGCGTAATTTAAATGACAGATGTGATAGTGACATAGGGACCAGAGGCCAAGCTTGGTCAGTCTAAGGTGCTGTGGCCGACCACAAGCTGGAGTCCATCAGCCCAGGCCAATGTAACGAGTGTAGTCTTGCCCTGTCGTGCCTTTAGGAATATAGTTTGGTGATATGGAATACAATTTTTAAAATGTCACCCTTGGACTTGGTAATTCTGTCAAGGTCTCTAGGAAACTATCCTGAGGAAATCATACCTCCCTCCCTTGTCAAAAAACAAAACAAAGCAAAATAACTTTTGCATAAATGTTTATATTACTGTGTTATTTTTAAAAATAAAAAGCTAGAATATTCTAAATAACTTATGTGAATAGTTAAGTAAATTGGCATGTATCTCAAATATATAGTTGCATGCAGCCATTGAAAATTATTCAAAATTACATGAAATGTGCTTATATTATGGTATTAAGAGAAAAATCAGGATACAATTGATAGATTTCAGCTATGCAAAAAATGCAGTTTTCTATATTGAGCATGTACCATTTTTGTGAAACTGATGAATTATTAAAATGCTAAATGCCACAAATCCACTTAGTGGCGGTGCAGAGGTCGCTAACTGTGTTACGTGCATTACTGTGAATGGTTCACACGGCTATGCCTTTTTCCCTGATCAGGTGGAGGGTCCAGAGTATGAAGAACTTGCCGCTCTCCACGATTCTGTGCATCAACAGTCTGTTTCCTGGTTCGCGTCTCTCCAGGATCGCATGAAAGAACAAATTTTAAGTCATTTTGGGGTAATGCCAGATAGAGAACCTGAGCCTCAGGTATGCCCTCCCTTTTTCCTTTATAATTCTGTTACTTCCTGCTGTAGTGTGCTGAGCCATCATTCTGGTGGAGAGCTTGGCAGTAAGATGCTGGGTACCCCAGTGTGGTTGCTTATGAACCAGTTCATCTGCTAACAGCCCAAAGGAGCACTACTATGGTAGCACATGATTTGTGAAGCAAAACAACAAAGTCTCTCTAACAGAACATAATTTCTTTTCTAACAACAATCAATTTATTCTGCTTGGCTGTCAGCTTTTGTAGCCTTTTGCTTCTTTCACTCACATCTTAAAATTTAAGTAGTAACTTCATTGTATTGATACAAACATTCCACGTTCGGCACATAGCATTGCCTTGCACCTGGTACGCAGATGTTGAGTAAGTGAAGAGAAAAATCCCATTATTCTTGTGACACTAGAAGCATGACTTCCTTGTCCTCTAAGTACCCTGCTGCCCAGCTGTCATGGGCTTTCTCTGGTGCTCCCTATGAGTACTTTTGGTGAAGCTGGTTCTTTAAGCAATGAATGAGCTTAGGTTTGTGAGCATTTCTAAGCTCAGGTGGCCCTCTCCTCTGCATTAGATGGGAGAGCCAGGCTGGGCTGGTTTAAGATTGTGCCTGAGAGTGTATACCTCCCACCTGTACACAGATGCTCAGCTGTCAAAGACAGTAGGGGAGGGGGATCGGCTCTCAGCTGGTTTAGGCTGATGTGAAAAGTCTTTTCCCATCCATTTTAACTTTTTTTTTCTATCTCTTGGAGCTTCTATCTTTTACCCCCTGCCTGAATTCTTTCTTTTCCAAACACAGAGAAATGCTTTAACTGCCAGAAATTGTCATTAAGTCCTTCCCGGCTTGCCCTTTTTGCATAATCCTTTGTTCTACAGTGTCCTGGAACTCAGATTCAGAAAGCATGGTGGTTACACTGACTTGCATTAGGATATGAGTCATTCTTTTTCTAGGAGTTGTTTATTCACCAAATTAATCATTCTCTACTTGGCAGGTATATTAGCTTCCTACTACTGCTGTTAAGAAATTTCACGAACATGGTGGCTTAAAACAACACATATGTATTATCTTCCAGTCCTGGTTCTGCAGGCCAGACTATGATCAGGGTGATGGCAGCGTGCGGTCCTCTGTGGGGGTTGTTGGGGAGAGTCTGTTTCCTTGCCTTTGCAGCTTGTAGAGGCTGGTGGCTTTCCTCGGCTTCCTTCCTCCTTCAGAGCCGGCAATGTTGCTTCTCTCCGCCCGTTATTCCAAAGCCACATGTCCCTCTGACCACAGCCCAGAAGGGACCCTATATGAACACACCGGGCCCATCAGGATAATGCCCCCATCCCAAAGTCCTTAACTGAATCACATCCTCCAATTCCCTCTGCCATATAAAGTACCATATGGGGGACCATTTTTCTCATGACTACAGAGGGATTTTAGGTAATACATCAATTTTTATATGAGGTCCTTCCCATTAAGCGTGCTACTCAGTTTTTTTCTTTCTCTGTGAGATGAGGTGGGGAAAAGAGTGTGAATCTATATAAAAGGTTGTTTTCTCCATCTGTGCCTTTCTCCCTCTGAAGGGCTGGTTGATGTCTTCCTCACAGTGACTTGGGCTACCCATGGTGAGCTTTGGCCACAGTGCTATTCCTAATCCTCCAGCATAATCTACCTCACCCTAAACTAAGGTGACTCCAGAGTCCACCCTCCAAGCTCTTATTGGCATACTGCACATTTTTGGAGGAGGAATAGAGTTAAGAATCCTAGACCCTGGAAACAAAAAGGCCTGGATATCTTGGTTCCAGTACTAAGAATATTGAGAACAAGTTTACGATCGACTTTTGCCTAGCACTTAGTCTAGAAGTGCTTTGTTTGATAATGTGAAATAAAGGTTATTTGGTGGCATAATAATTCTTATGTGTATAATTTATGATAACTCTTGCATACGACATGCATACATATATATGTTTCATACATATACTCATTTGCCACATTGAGTATGTCACTCAAACTTGTACACATACTTTTAGCCCTTATAATATTATGCTTCATATGGTGTATTTAAGACATAAAAAATAATAGCACAGAACATTGGAAAGTGAAGGTTAAAGCGATGGTCTTCTCCTCTGACTGGTATATACTCTTAACTGAAAGCTTGAGAGAACAGAAGCAACTAATTCATAGAATCTCCCCATGGAAGATGCTTCTCTTTGCAGGCTCTTCCTTTTGTGAGTTCCCCCACCTTTAAATGTGTACCGTAAAAGTAAACTATGTATTTTGAGAGCTGAATGAATTGTGAAGTAGCCCTAAAATACAAGGTGGCATTTAATTCTTGCTCACATGTCTGTTGGAGCAAAAGACTGTGTTGGGGAACAGGCTTGCATTTTCAGTGTTAACTTTGCTTTCCCCTCATCTCTTTTGCAGAGTAATCCCAGCGGCCCTGCCTGGTCCTGGTGGATCCTGGCCGTGCTGCCCCTGGAGCGCAAGGCTCAGCTGGCCATCCTCGGCATGACCTCGCTCAAAGAGCGGCTCCTTGCCATCCGACGGATATTAGTCATCATCACGCGTAAGATGAATAGTCGGCAAGAGCTGGCTAATGCTAGGGAGAGAAATAATTGATTTTTCTCTCTGTCAAGGTTTCTGGCAGCCCTTGTACTTTTATAAATGTCAGGCATGGACGAATAGCCGTCCATTCATTGTGCTTTGTCAAGTGCTTGTGGATAAGGTTCCAAAATGGGATGCTTGCCAAACATTGAGTCCTCCTCAAAAATGACAATTCTGTGTCTGGTGGGATGTGACCTTGTATAAGGTTAGCCTGAAGTCTGAATGGAGCCCATAGTTGGAAAACAACCTAAGAAAATCTCTTGGAAGCAGGTGCTTGGGGAATGCAGTTCACTGACAGCACAGGACCCTGCAGATGTTTTACATGTGGTTTAGGTTTCACCAGGAAGAAAGATTCACTTCCCAGTCAGTATCTTGCTCTGCCAGATGGTAAAGGCATGCTTTAGTGTGTAGACAATATGGGGGAACCACGTTTTTATCTGGAAGTGGATTTCTTAGAACACAGGCTAACCAAAACTACGCTTAGGCTTTGCGTGTTGCTGTGAAGTTGTCTGTGAAATTGAATAATCACACCATTGTTCAGTGCAGGAGCCCAAACTAGTCCTTACCCAAGAAGTAGTAGCCTCTGGATAGAACTGTGTTTAATGTCCTGTTGTAGTCCCAGGTGTTGTAAATTGCATGTTGTAATCAAATGAATGTCAAAACATAAGAAAGTATACCTTGGATGTAGAAAAACCTGAGAACAGTATCGTTCACTTGAGGATATATATGTATACATATGTGTGTATATATATACATATATATAATATATATTTACACACAATGAAGTGAGTTAAAATTGTATATGCATTGAGATGTCAAACATAAAACCACCAAGTGCAAAGAATGCCTTGAAAGTAGAACCTTGTCTCATTGATCAATGGTTACTAAGCATTTAGGAAACAGTCATCTTTTTCTATTGGGATTTGCATTAGAAATTAGCCCCATCAGTAAATTTCAGTTTACTATCCATTTATTAATATACAAAAACATTAAAAATCTGCCATGCCGTGGTAATCTATCTATTCCAGGAAAATAGATCAGAATATACGAAGGGAGGATGGCCGGTATGGGATGTAAATATTCAAAACTCCTTGTTTTCAGTAAGTTTTTCTCCAACACCAACCTAAAATTATCTTTATTTTTTTGAAAAAGTTTTACAATCATCAGACCAGGTGTTATCTGTTAAAGGACAGTAGTATGACTTCCATCCTGTAATGCACGTCAGTGATATTGATTGGAATAACTGAATCTGCGATACTCATATGTTCTCTCTGGCCCAACCAGCTGGTGCATTTAGTTGGCTTCTTCGTCTGTGAGGTGCACATTCTTAATCAGAGGGTCATGACCACTGAAGAGCACATCACAGCTGCAAGTTTTGCTTTGTTCATTGAAGGTGATTTTTTAGTTTTAAAATATGTATATCTCATAATATACAATGTTGATGGTATATCAATCCATCAAGCATTTTATTAGAAAGACTTTATAATATTATTATTTTTTCTTTTAGTTTTCAGTAGATAAAACTCAGTTTCATCATGGGAGTTAGAAAATACCAGCATCACTTAATTGTAAAGAGAAAATGTGAAAGTATTTTCCAATCCAATGTTTCAAGTGCCTCACTTATTGTGAATCTCAAATATCATCTTGAGATGGTTTAATGGCAGTTTGGCCATGCATAAGAGATTTTATTAATTTATGCATTAACAATAGTATTCAACTTTCTTAGGCATTATAACCTAACCTGATCATTTGATTGGAATAACTGAATCATTAATTGATTGGAATAAAATAAAGAAAACAAAATGCATCTCACATGCCAGAAGACCTTTATCAGAAGTGGTTCATGAAAATCAATATGCATTGACCATTCTCTGCCTTTCCCTTTTGGAAAATTTTTTTGTACCTTCATATGACAGCTGAATAGTTATCAATGCCGTTTCCGTTTGGAGGTGTCTAAATAACCACAATGTGATCACAGCTTCTCCACGAGTCTTCCTGAAGTTAAGTTGGTATGCTTGCTATAATATTTGGATCCTGTTGCTTTCTCTTCCTCACTCTTTAAATGTCATAAGGTCACACAGTTCTTGGAATCAGAACTATTCAGTTATTTCTTCATGATTCTGCCTGGCTTTCTGAGTCTTCTCATTCTGCATGTTATGTAAAAGTCTGAACAACAATGATGACGCAGACGAGAGCAACACACGTTTTTATTTTTTGATAGAGAGGTTTTTATTTTTTTGATACCAGAGGGAATTAACTATGATCACATCGTGCTCTCTCTGTTCAGCGTCACACCCCCACATACTGCAGTGTGGGAGTAGATTGGTACTTACTGAGCACTTAGAAACATCACGCATCAGGAACCGGGTCAGAGTGACAGCATCCTACGGTCATGTCATGAAGGAAGCCTCCTTTTACAAACCTAAAAAAAACAACCCCCCAGCTTCAGTTTGCTACCAATTAAGCTAAAGCAGAACGGTCTGCTTCCTCCTCCGCCTGCCCCCTTCTACCTCTTTTCTGTTGGGGAGATGCCAATTCTAAGGATTTCTCAGAAAATAATGTAATCTCTCATTCAATGTCAGGACATTCCAGCTTAATTGTACTGAAAGTGCTCCAATAGGCATGCTCTCGTTACATTGGAATAAAAGCAGAAAAGAGTAATAGCAGTGTGGGGGAGTCATTTTTCTTCTTGAGGAACAATACATGCTGTTCGGTATTTTTCCATTCATCGCCCAAACCTGCCTGTGTCTTTGAAATGCAAGTAAGATCCCAAAGGCAGCATTCTGAAAGCCCCTGGCATTTTTAGCATATCCCATCCCCCGTGTGTGTCCTCATCTTCAGAATTGAAAGTTAGGGTACTTTTTAAAGTTTCAAAAGAAAATAATTTAAAATGTTAAGGTTTATCCATAGAAACACAATAATTCTTAACCAATTCATGTACCAAATTCAACAGTATTATCTCATTTTTAGGGTCACAAATGTGTCCTTTTTGCACTTAAACCTCCTCCCTCTCTCAAAAACAAAAACAAACAAAAAACACACCAAGACTGTTTAACAAATTGTATCTCAACTCTTAATATATGTTAAGTCTTACCACAGGACTTTTGCATCCTCAAGGAACAGTTGAAGTTTATGGATGATAGAATTACAATGAACTATGATATCACTTTATTATAAACTTTTTGGAAAATTGGCAGTTGTTACCATCAAAATACTCTGTTGCCTGTATTACATAGAATTTGTTATAATTTTTATGTGCTTTAAAAAAATACCCATCTGTTTCTTCTCCTTGTTTTCTTTTGTGCCCCACCACTTAAATTGCTTGGGTAAATACCACTCTTCAAAATTTGAATACTGTCTATCAAATAAGAAGAAGTGTGAAAGATATGAAGAAGAAAGGTGATAGCAAATTAGAAGAAAATAAATGTGGGTGATTTCTTTTTGTTGAAAGCACAGAGTTTTATTTTTCCCCAGTATAACTATTGAGTAGGGTAGGGAGGTCCCTGTCTCCCCCCTTTTTGTTTTTTTTTTTTTTGAGATGGAGTCTCACTCTGTCGCCCAGGCTGGAGTGCAATGGTGCCATCTTGTCTCACCGCAACCTCCACCTCCTGGGTTCAAGTGATTCTCCTGCCTCGGCCTCCTGAGTAGTTGGGATTATAGGCACGTGCCACCACACCCAGCTAATTTTTGTATTTTTTTTTTTAGTAGAGATGGGGTTTCACCATGTTGGTCAGGCTGGTCTCGAACTCCTGACCCCGTGATCCGCCCACCTTGGCCTCCCAGAGTGCTGGGATTACAGGCGTGAGCCACCGCGCCCGGCCCATCTACCCATTTTTTAGCATAGACAGCAGCGGCAGCCAGTGGAAGGAGTTCTTCCCCCTCAACATCGTCCTTCCCAAAGGCCACATTCTGATTCTATTGTTCACCAAAACCTAATTCCCAGGGAACTCCGCTCTGGATGGGAAGGATGAGCTGCGTGAGCCGTCGTCCACACAGGGAGATAACCGAACCCCTTTGCCAGCATCACCTCCTCTCTACTGGGTTGAGACACTTCATTCGGAGCACTGGCTGTGACTCCCAGGGGAAAGTCTTTTTCCCTTTACAACTTCTCACCTCACCCTCACCTTGACTTTCACTTCTCAACTGCTGAATTCTATAAAATAGCCTTTTAGCGGTGGCTCAGCTTTTAGGTGAGCACAAATAATGAAGAAATTGAAGTGCCACCATTGCACTCCCCCAAGTTGGGGACATAAACTCGAATTTGCACGCAGGTCTGATAAAAGTAACTGATTGAGGACGCAGAGAGGTGGATGCCATTGACAGCATTTACTGTTCCTCACAATTCCTGCAGAAATGAAAGAAAGGGAGGCTCAGCAGACCACACCAGGCCATGAGGGGAAGCACGGGAGACAGGCAGAAGCAGGAGTGAGGACGAACGTGGCTCAGACCCTCTAGTGTGTGTTCTGCAGGAAAGGGCAGGGAAATAGCTTAGACTGGCTGATTTGAATAACAGCCCAGACTCTAGGCTATACGGGTGGTCTCTAGCTGTCTGGCACCTAGCCCTGGGTCGTTAGGGCGGGGGATATTGCCTCCTAGGTTGTAAGAGCCAGATAGAGGAGGATGGGCTCTGGATTGGTCACTTTGCTCCCAGGGTAGCCCTTTGCTATGTCTAAGAATTGGCTCACCCTGGGACGGGCAGTTTCTCCCGGGTCAGCGAGGCCCCCAAGATGTCAAAATATCATAAAATACAGAAATCGTGATTAATACTATTGGTCTTCTGCTGTTTTGACATACTAAGGTCACTTTTGATAGCAGAAACTATTAAAGAGTAGGGCATACGTTGCCCTGAAGAGCATAGAAAACGTTTTATTCTGAGAGTAGAAAGGAAAACGTGGAGATACAGGAGTCCCTCAGGCTGGCCCAGAGCTGAGCCTCTCATGTGTATGCCATTAGTCAAGAACGTAGTTCTGCAGTTTGCGGGGGGGCCTCTAACATTTCTTGGTGCAGTTGTTAACATGTGTTAAACATATGAGTCTGATGATGATATCGCGGTGTTTTTCGGCTCGGGGTGGCAGGTCTCGCAGTTGTGTGGCTGGGGGTGTTCACTGATAGTTCAGTAAAGGATAAGTAGAGACTCGTGGTGTTCATGTGTCACCCCAGGGAGGGAGTGGCTGTGGACACCCAGGGCAGGAAGTCGTGGTGGAAAGCAGGCTGGGGTGGTAAGAGAAGGCACTGGGGGTGGGTGCTCCTCCTCCAGGGGTTGAGGAGTTGACTGATACGGGGCAGTTACCTCCTGGGAAAGCAAGACGCTCCCTTAAGTTTTAGAATGGTACAGAGAGTAGTCCCTTCTACCAGAGTTTCCATTTAGACATGGGAGTGTAGGGGGCCATGTTTTGGCAGAAGCAGGGCGTGTATCAGCATTAGTGGACTCCTCAATATTAAAAGGAAGAACAGCAAACATGTCATGTGCCCACTTTGTGCCTCAGGAGAGGCAGCCCGTGGGCATCGCTAGGGCAGAAGTTTTAATATCTGGGACAAAGTTATCTCCCACGGCGAGGTCGTGGCTGGGGCCATGTCATCTTCAGCCATGAGCTGCTGGGCTGGGCAATGTCTTCTGGGATGTGAGACATGGGGTCTCCTTTCTAAGCGGACCCCAGCTCATGCTGATGTGGGTTCCAGCATTTGCCGCGTTTGGATGAAACAGTGGCTTACCTGGAGGGTCTGGGCCTCTGGATCATAATCCAGCGAGAGCCCCCACATCAGTGGTGACAAGATCAATAGACCCCAGAATGTGTGCAGCTGTGCTTGATAGGGTTTTGGTTCTTGCTTTTTGGTGGACGTTTAGGCTCAGATGGGTCCCGTATCAGATGAGCAGCTGCATGGCCTGTGGGAGCCCTGGGGTTAGTGGGTCCAGGAGAGAATGTGTTCTCTCTCTGGTCTCCAGCCCTGATGGGGTGGGGACAAGATCCAAAATTTATAGGAATAGGGGGAAACATTGTAGAAGGCCCTAATATGTAATGAGCTTTTATATACAAGAATGCAAGACATAGCCCTCTTTTTATGTTTAAAGGGGACTATGGTAATGTTTTTTAAAGTTTGTGTGAGGTGTGAGTCAGCCGAGAGACCCTAAATTAAGAGAGATTCAGGTTTGCGGGGCAAGATAGAGGCCCATTTCGGGGTCTGTTTGCAGACCAGAATTTGAAATGGAGTTGTTTGAGGAGACCATTGTGTGTCTTCATGAAACCGATTGTGTGGAACCTTTCAGGGCTGTGGAAGTTGTAGCGAATGCCTTTTCCCAGGGCCCAGCATTGTGGATTCCGAGAAGTGGCATGTGTGTCTCGGTGACTTCCAGTGATGCCTGCCACTCTGAAGAGATGAAGGAGTGTCCCGGCAAGACCTCGAATCCCAGCTGTAGCACCTGTGGAGAGATGTGATTTAGATTTGGATTTAGGGTATCTGTGAGGAAGAGTCCTAGAGTTTTTCATCCTGAAGGGGGCAAATCTTGGGCAATGGTCCAACAGTTGGCCATAAATGTGAAGCTGGGGCCCTGTGCTGACCAGGGCATCCAGCGTTAAGACGACTGCCTAACTTTGGCCACGTGCATTGTTTTTTGGGTTCCATTTTGTGTCAGGGCATGCTGGCTAAAGAATGGGAAGCAGCAACATTCTCTTGGGCTCCATCATTTATATGAGGATTGGCAATGCCATCTGTACCCTCTGTGAACTCCCACTGCTGTTCACTCAGTTAATCTAAGGGACACCAAGGGGTCTGCGGGAGGAGACCTCACAAGGGACTGAGGAGACGGGAGACCACCCTCCTGCAGGTAGAATACACCAGAGGGCCCAGGCTTGACTCTGTCCTGTGTTAAGGAGGCATCAGTAGTTTTGCTGAGCTTGTCAGGTGTTTATAATGGACAGCTGGAGATTGGAGTCCTAGGCTTAGGTCTTTGAGAGCCTCTGTGTCCAGGAGAGCCAGTAGGCATCCAGCCATTTACTGCTTTAATGGGATATTGCATGAGGCTGAGAGGGGCAGTTTCTTGCATCCGAAGCCCTTGGGCACCTTATGTCTATCCTAAGTAGGCCAGAGACTCCAGGCCTGCATAGAGCTTGCAAGAGCTTCTATAATGAAGGGGTCTCTGAGGGCAACAACAGGAGTGCCCGTGGATTTTAAGGTTTGATTTTAGAGGTGGTTTATGGAGGGTGCCCCATTTAAAGCAAGCTGATTTGTAAGCAGCAGCAAGAAGATTAAGTAAAATTTGTGAATGAGGACTACATTGCCATCAGAACCTCAAAAGTATTTAAAGATGTTGGACTTGTATGTCTTTAATGAGTGTGATGACGAGTCTCCTCATTTGTGCTCCTGGAGAAGGTGGATGTGGTGAAGACCCTGTCTGCAGAGATTGTGTGCCATGGCAAAGCTGTGGAGCTCCCTGTGGGTGGCCTGCAAAGGTGTATGTGCCCCTCAGGGCAGGAGGCAAACTGCAGCCGAGAAGCTGTGCAAGTAGATACTTAATGGGACATGTTAGCCAAATCTGTAAGAGCAAAATATTGGCCAGTTATTTTTTTGTATAGAATTAATAATTTTAATAATAATGGAAATTGGGTAATGGATGGGACCACAGCAATAAGGTTGTAGTAATCCACCATGAGGCACACTTTTTTTTTTTTCCAGGTTTAAGGATGGGAAAAATTGGGCTGTTCAATGGAGAAACAAGGGTATAATCACCCCTTTATTGATTAGTAAGTTTTAATCCTTGAATACCTCATGTTAACTGTTTTAACTGGAGGTCCATGGGGCATCATTTTATGAAGCTAGTTTGTAAGTGCCAAAGACTGACTTTAATTTTAATTTATTATTTGTTATATTAGAGTGTCTGTGTCCAATATGGGATATTAGGGCATTGGGTACTATGACCATGGGAAATTTAAACAGGCTACAGTTAAAGTGAAGCATACCTTCCCACCACCCCATTGTATATTTAGTTGCTTTATTTTAAAAGATTATAGGGGTACAATGTTAAGATTTAGTGGGATCTCCAGGTATAACTGTAATTTGAGCCCCAGTATTAAGACTATGAAGCTTTGTCAATGGGTACATTTTAGCAAATGTTACAATTAATTTAGAACCTAAGTTATGGAGGCACAAAAGCCAATAGGCACCCTTTTATCTTTTGGTTAAATGTTTTAGTATATACATCTTATTTATTTGTAATACCAATATATAATTTGTTGTATATATTTTTAGTTTATAAGTGTTGGATTTCTAATTGGATCAGGTTGGGACCGTCAGTTTAGCTGTATATGTACATATACATGTACAATTTATTATATATTTGCATTAAAATAGCTTATCTACGTGTGTATATATGTGTGTATGTGTATGTGTATGTATATGCTCTCACACACATAAATACACACAGTCTATTTAGTTACCTTTAATTTTTTTCCCCTTGTACTTAGGCTTTTTCTCACTTTTTCCTTTTTTTCTGATTTTGTGGCAATTTACTTGGAAGGAGGCAGTCCCAGCATGTTGAGAGGCGGGGTTGGTGTGGGGGGCGGGGGGGTTTTACAGGCTCACATAGCTCAGGGGCTTCTGCAGGTCTCAGGGGAGTGGGAACAAAGTGTCCTACCCCTTCCCCTTTTCCTTAAAACTCAAGCCACTGGTCTCTATGGATAGATCCTTTGCGTCCCACTGGATTGAGGAATGAGTCACAACAGCTGCAAGGCTCTTAAAGCAACATTTAAACCTTTTGGCGGCTGTCATTTCTGTGAGGAGGGTGCCTCTCACCGGCCACATGGCCAGAGGATCCCTGCAGTGCTTTGGAGACCAACACCCAGATCCTTTGCCCAGGATTGCGATTAATTCCTCACTGGATGCTGGGGGAGGGCCCCTCAGCATTGCTGGCTCGGTTATCAGACTCTCATCCAACACAAGCTCGCAGGGAAAGCCGTTCCTTGCTCCTTGTGGAGGGGGTTACCCTCACTGCCCTGAGACCACCAGCCAAGAAAGTAAGTATGTCCAGGTAGGGAATTCAGAGGGACCCAGTGCATCCAATTATACAATTATACCCAGAAGTTCCTGTGTAGGGGACTACGATTGACATCACCCTAGTCTGCAGCACCAAGGACTGAATGAGCTCAGTCCTCTTTTAATTTAGTCTGGACTGTCACAGACACTCTGGCAGACACAGCATACATGGTGCAGCCAAAGTGCAAATATGCCAGCAGCAGCCATGCTTCCCAGGGTGGGTCCAGTTAGCCACATGCAGCCAAGAGGTGAGGCATGCTCTCTGCCACACACAGACTCACCCTGCCCACTGTGCCTGTGGTATCAACATGTACCCACATGTTTAATTCATAAAGGAGAGGCTGATGTCATTGAAAGAAAAGTTTGTTACTTGCATTTCTGGAGAAAAGAAGCGCACCATCCCATGCAGGGCCACAGGAGGAGGAGGCACCGGAGTGGTCAGGAGGCAGAACTAGGCACAAGCACGGGGAAGCAGCTTTCCATTGTGTCTCCCTGGCAAAGGCGAAGATGGGCGGGGGCAGAGTGTAGGATTGGTAGGTTTTAATGTCTTGGGTGGTAGCTACAGGGATGGTCTCCAGCTGCCTGGTGCCTGGCCCTGGGTGATCAGGGCGAGGGGATACTGCCTCCTGCGGTGGAAGAGTCAGATCGAGGAGATGGACTCTGAATTGGTTAGTGTGCAAAGGTGCACTCCCAAGGGACCCCTTTGCTGTCTCTAAGAAATGGCCTGCCCTGGGAAGGGCAGTCTCTCCCCAGTCAGTGAGGTCCCCGAGATGTGAAAACATTATACATTATAAAAAAGCATGATTAATATAAGCTTATTCCAGCATTTCAGGTTACAGCTTCTAGAAGAGGTTTGTAGTTTCAAATGAGTAGGTTTTTCCTCTAGAGAGGGGCAGGCCTGGACCTTCAAGCACCCCTTGGTGTGTTTAGGAGCTCAGGAGCAGAAGCACCTGCCTGCAGCCCTACAGCTAAGGAAGCTTCTCTCAGTCACTCAGAGCAGGAAGGGGCTGGGAGAGGCATGTGAGGTTCCCGGGGTACGACAGCCCCCGAGGTGAAGGATTGGCCCTGACCGTAACAGAGAACCCCGAGGAAGTTTACTATCATGAGTCTCAGTTGGTTGGCGCATGTGACCTTTGAAGGATGAAGATGGAGTTTGCAACACGAGTATCTCTAACCTTTTGCTTTTCAGGGATCATTTTTAAAAATTGCATTGGGGCCTTCATTATTTACCATAGTATTTTAACTTTCATAGTTTTGTCACCTTTTGTACTGCGAACAGTTCAACCAGTGACTGACTTCTGTCTCATGCTGTTTACCCCACACACGATTTCCCACTCAATTCTGAAAATAAAAACCTGTTAATAGGTTGGAAAGCTGTGTACTCTATTCATATATTGTTCTTTCATGCTAGTGGAGAGTGGTGTCATTAGCATCTTAATTTTAGAGTTGTGAAATGATTTTACCAATTAGGAATTGAATGTGTATTTTTTTTTCTGTTTAATAAGAAGAGCAAATTTGAATAAATAAGCCGGTGTAGATAAACTTAATAACTATGCTTTTTCTTATTTGGAGATAGGTGATGTGTTGTCATATCCTGTGATACAGGTCACTCATCTGGCCATCTGTTTCTGAAGTTTAAGTCTGGTTTGAATATGTAATAATAGTACTCAGCATTTCTTGTTGCCTAAGTGAGACGAAACTTAAATGTTATGATATTTACTTCATGTATTCTTGTACTGTTCATTTCAATTAATTGGTGTTGTATATCTAATATGTGATATTTGAACTGAATAAAACTTACAGTGTTGTAAATGTTCTTTAATAAATATCACACCTAAGTAATAGGCTAGACTGATGAGAAATTAGATCAAATCAGTGCCTAGGCCTTTGTGTTTGTGTCATAGGGATGTACTAACACATCACCACAGAATGATGGCTTTTCACAATAAATCAGTTTTCTTCGCTCACATTTCTGGACATTAGAAATCCAAAGCCAAGGTGCCAGTAGGGCCGGGCTTTCTCTGAAGGCCCCAGGAAAACTCCTCCTTCACCTCCTCCAGCTGGTGTGGCTGCTGGCCGACCTCGGCCTTCCTCGGCCAGCGCCTGTGTCACTCCAGTTTCCGTGTCCATCATCACATGGCCTTCTTCCCTCTGTGTGTCTGTGTCCAGATGTCCCTTTCCTTATATAAGGACACCAGTCATTAGATTTAACTTCCACCCTAATCCAGGATGACCTCATCTTAACTTGATTACATCTGCAAAGACTCTATTTCCAAATAAGTTTATACCCACAGGTTCTAGTGGACATGAATTTTAGAGGAACAGTATTCAATGCAGTGCAGATGTGGAACGATTCCGATTTAATTTTAGTAGGAAAAAAAAGGAAAGAGGACTGCCAATGGCTTTGGCTTAAAACCATAATTACTCTTAAAAATCATTTCTATCCAAGGCAGATAAGATTTAATAAGAACTGAAACTTGTGTAGTTGTTTATTTGGGAGGAAGGGGGTAGCGCTGCTTAAGAAAAGAAATATGAATTGCAAATACTGAGTTATCTATGAAAGCATATATTTATTTGGAATTTTTAAAGGCATAAATTAAAATATTTAAAACTTGGCATAATGCACTCTACAAAATACTGAAAAGTATTTTTATTAACTTCCTGGCACCTTTATGATACCTTTTCCATCTTCCTTTTTTTTTTTTAACCTACATACTCTGGTTTGTTTGTTTGTTTGTTTTCTTCTTTGGGGACAGGGTCTTGCTGTGTCGTCCAGGCTGGAGCGCAGTGGTGTAAGCATAGCTCACTGCAGCCTCAACCTCTTGGGCTCAAAGGATTCTCCCTTCTGAGTAGCCGGGACCACAGGTGCATGCCACTATACCCGGCTAATTTTTTTAGTTTCTATGGAGACGAGGTCTTGCTGTGTTGCCCAGGCTGGTCTCAAATTCCTGGGCTCAAGCAGTTCTCCCACCTTGGCCTCCCAAAGTGTGAGATTGCAGGCATGAGCCACCGCACCTAACCCTGCATACTCTTTGATCATCTTTTTCTTCTTAGGACAATCTTGTGTTGGTTACTAAAGAGAGAATGATATTCAAGTTCTTCCTCTAACGTGGATATGGGGCAAAAAATCATAGACTAAAAGTTTCAGTTTTCACAAGTCATTATTGGTAATGTCATTTAAATAGGATTGTTGTCAAATCTGGGAAAACCTCTGATGAAGTCTTTTACATATGAGCTGTAAGGATCAGGCATTTTCCCGCTTCCTCATGCGGTGACTAATCTCAAATCCTTCAGCACTGTTGGATGAAACTTTCTGTGATGACAGACATTGTTGGAAATGAAGCTCGGAGTCATAAGGAAAACGAATACTTAGACATGTTCTGCATTTGTGTTGCACAGTATGGCAGCCACCAGCCACATGTCACTATTGAGCACTGACGATGTGGTTAGTGTGGCTGAGAAACTAAATTTTTTATTTAATTTGATTTTAACATTTGGCTTTTCCTCCAGAAAGCTGCCCCCTCCCGGCCCTGTGGCCCACCTCGGTGTCCCCAGCTGAGCCTCCCTCCAGGCCCAGTGACTGTGTCCGCTGACTGGGGCCTGAGCCAGTGGATTTGGTGAAAACTAACCAAGGTTTATTATAAACAAAACTGTCCACCTCACTCACCCACCTGAATATGCTCAGAATGACTATTGAATCAGTGTGTCTGAAAGTGAACAAGTGTGTGCTTCTGGACAGGTTCCTCTTTATGTTCTTGAGATCTTTTCCTTCCTTTCCACACGAAGTCAGGTGTTTCAGTCAGGATGGGCTACATGATGCTGTGGTAAGAAGCATCTCCCACATCTCCGCGGCAAAGGTTTATTTTTTACTGATACAACATATTTCTCTGTGGTGGGCACCCGTGGTCCATGGCCCACCTCCCCTTCAGTGAGAGACTGGTTGCTGCCACTGCTAGGAGCTCTGCTGGCAGTGGCTTTTGGCTGCCCGCCCCTTCACAGGGCCACCTCACCCAAACGCTCTCCCTTTTTGGGAAAGTTCACATTCTGTGACTGATCAAAGTCATCACATAAAGGCCTGGCCATCTCAGCCACACATGGGACAACTCTAAAGGGCCAGATTGCTCTGAGCTCTGAGCCCGACTGATACTGTTACTGCACCTGCAGGACAGCTGGACTTCTCCCTTTGCCCACAGCCACTTCCTTCCTTAGGCATGGGTCCCAAGAACACTCCTTCATAAGCATCTTGCCTGCTAAGTCCTTGTCTCAGATCTGCTTCCCTAGAGCCAGCCTGCAATGGTTAGTTAGTACCAGGAGTGGGGGTTGGAGCTGGATCACTCACCACTTTTCTAGCAATAAGAACCCCCATCACTGGTGGTAGGTGGAACACAGCCCCGTCATGAAGTGACAGTCCAATTTTTAAAACGTGAAGGGGGCCAGCCCCTCTACACCTGTGGGTATTTCTTGTCAGATGGGACAAGAGACTGAGAAAAAAGACACAGAGACAAAGTATAGAGAAAGAAAAGTGGGCCCAGGGGACCGGCACTCAGCATACAGAGGACCCGCACCAGCACCGGTCTCTGAGTACCCTCAGTATTTATTGATTACTATTTTCACTATCTCAGCAAGAGGAATGCGGCAGGACAGCAGGGTGATAGTGGGGAGAAGGTCAGCAAGAAAACGTGAGCAAAGGAATCTGTGTCACAAATAAGTTCAAGGGAAGGTACTATGCCTGGATGCGCACGGAGGCCAGATTTATGCTTTTCTCCACCTAGACATCTCAGTGGAGTAAAGAGCAACAAAGCAGCATTGCTGCCAACATGTCTCACCTCCTGCCACAAGGCAGTTTTTCTCCTATCTCAGAATAGAACACATGTACAATCGGGTTTTATACGGAGACATTCAGTTCCCGGGGCAGGCAGGAGACAGACTTTCCTTTTATCTCAGCTCCAAGAGGCCTTCCTCTTTTACTAATCCTCCCTCAGCGCAGACCCTTCATGGGTGTCATGCTGTGGGAACGGTCAGGTCTTTCCCATCCCACGAGGCCAGATTTCAGGCTATCACATGGGGAGAAACATTGGACAATACCTGGCCTTCCAGGGCAGAGGTCCCTGCGGCTTTCCACAGTGCATTGTGCCCCTGGTTACTCGAGAATGGAGAATGGCGATGACTTTTGTCAGGCATACTGCCTGTAAACATTTTGTTAGCAAAGCACGTCCTGCACAGCCCTAGATCACTTAAACCTTCATTCCATACAACATGTTTCTGTGAGCTCAAGACTGGGGCTAAAGTTACAGATTAACAGCATCTCAGGGCAAAGCAGTGGTTCAGGGTACAGGTTAAAATGGAGTTTCTTATGTCTTCCCTTTCTACATAGACACAGTAACAGTCTGATCTCTCTTTCTTTTCCCTACAAAAACATTTCACTGGTCGTGAACTGGGATGGTGTACTAGCTCCTGCAGTCTATCAGCCCTTTGAGAAATATGGAGTAAATCGTAACTATAAGGACAATGGAATTGGGTAGCTATCGCTAAAATTGGCCAATGCTCTGGAAAAAGATAAAATATATGAATAGTTAATCACCAGCTGAAACCAGTGAAAGAATCGGAATATCCAGATTCCCCTGAACCTATAGAAGTAGCTTGGAGATAATGGTACAAAAGCTGCTTCTTGCAGGGACTGATGCCACGTGCCTCTCGGAATCTACCCTCACCTTCCCTCCTGGTCACTTAGCCTGTAACTGGTGTGAAATATCAGTAAAACCCATTGGGATGTTCTGAGCCTGATGTGGGGGAGGGAAGCACTGTATTCCCCAGGAGCTGGAAGACCTTAACCAGCGTGGACCAGCAGAAGCCAGGAAACTGTACGCTGCGTGGGAACCTCAGGGTGTTTTATCCAGGGGACTGGAGTACAGCATTGAATAAAGGAGAGCTGGCCAATCTGGGAGTGCTGTCCTAGGATTCAGGATTTAGCACACTAACATGGAGCCCGGGAGATGGGAGATTATCCTGGTGAAAGGGACACCAGCCACGCTGAAGTCCAAGCCAGAGCTGATGATAGGAGAGGCTGCTACAGAACTCAGCTCCCTCATGGCAGTCAGGATGGTACAATTCTAAAACAGCAGAGGCCATGTGGAAACACCAGAAGCCAGGTGAGCACGATGACTGTGATGAGGCACCCTGTTCGGGGAGTGGAGGGAGGGCTGCTGTTGGCTCATAGGTACAGAGGTGGTTATTAAAGCAGTGCATCCCTGGGGGCAAAATAGACGGCCAGCAGGGAGCCGCTCAGCCCCACTAAAAGCAATCAGGAGTGATGGTGAGGAGGCAAAGGGGCATGGTCCTAACGAAAATTCACATTCCCTTGGTCTGGTTTCCATGTCTGAGCTGCTTTCAGACCCAGAACCCACTGACTGAAGAAGAGAACCACTCTCCAGGAGGAAGGGCCTGTGATGCCATGGCCGGGTTCCCCAGTCCTCCTCCAGAGGTGCCATCACCCGTTCTCTCAGATAACAGTACAGTGGGGGAAGGGGAGACGGTGGATTTCAAGGACTCTGGGGGTCCAAGTCCACATTGCTTCCAGGGACATGAAACGTCATCGTGACACCCCTATTACAGTGGGTACATGAGGACCAGGTAATAAATGCAGCCCCAGTCAGCATTTGGGTCACAGTGGGTCATTTTTCTGGTACCTAAATATATTATCAGAATGGACACATTTTAGAATATTCTTGGCCTGAGAGGTAAGAGCTATTACAATGAAGAGGGGAAGTGGAAGCCTCCAAAACTGTTTCCTCTTCCCCTCAGCCACTCCAGTAAATAACAACAATATCATGTCCCAGGAGGGGTGGCAGAATTCAGCATCACTGTTAAATATCTAGAGGATGTGAGGTTGTAGCCCATCATTTATCTATTTAACTTACAAGTCTTGCCACTGAAAACTCCTGGTTGACCTTAGAAGATTAGAGTAGACTCTTCTCAACTCAACTGAGGATTAGCACTGATTTCCATCTGCCATGCCAGATATATTTTTATATCTTTGCTAGGACATTTTCACTTAGACTGTAGCAAATGCTGTACAGACATTGATTTTGCAAGTGCATTTTCTATCAAGAAAGAGGCACTTTACTTTTGCATGAAACAATGTGTACATTTATAGTTTTGCCCCAGGGCTAATGTTGACCCACCTGCCCTCTGTCATAATTAAAGTAGGAAGAGATCTGGACAACCTAGAAGATTTGTAGAGCATCAAGTCACAATCTATTACATCACTGAGGCCCCTCTAATCAAACTGGATGAGCAAGAAGTGGCTAGCACATCAGAGGCCTGGGTAAGACACATGCACTCCAGAGGATTGGAGATAAACCTTACAATGATTCAGGGGCTTTGCCACATCAACAAAATTTCTAGGGAGGCAGGGATGAGGGGCATTCAGGACAAATCACTGCATCTTGCACCTCCTACCGTGAAGAAAGAAGCACAGTACCTTGTAAACTTCTTTGGGTTTTGGAGGCAGCGTATGACACATCTGGGAGTGCTGCTCAGACCTGTGTCCTGGGTGAAATAAAAAGCTGCCCGCTTTGGGGAGGGCCAGGAGCAGGAAAGAGCTCTGCACTGGGCCCAGGCTGTGGTCCATGGGGCGCTGACATTTGGGCACATCACCTGGCCGACTGAGACATGAAGAGAATCACTGGGGGGTATTATGGGCTGAATTGTGTCAGCTGACATCCCCCTCCCACAGGAATTCATATGTTGAAGTCCTAAATCCCAGTACCTTAGAATGTGACCCAAACAGGGTCATTGCAGAAGAGTTAATAAAGGTAAAATGAGGTCATTAGGGTAGGCCCTAATCCAATATGACTGGTGTCCATATAAGAGAAAATTTCAACACAACTACATCCAGGGAGGAAGCTCATGTGAAGACACAGGGGAAAGCCATCTGCAAGTCCAGGAGAGAGGCCTGGAGCACACCCTTCCCTCTCAGCCATTAGGGGGGACAAACCCTGCTGACAGCTTGATCCTGACTTCTAGCCTTCACAACTGCAAGAAAATAAATTGTAGTTGTTTAAGCCTTTCAATCATGGTACTTTGTTGTAGCAACCCTAGCAAAATAACACAACAGAAAAAAGGAGCTGTGTGGAATTTATGGCAAATTATAATAGAATCATAAGACTGCCAGCATGCTGCTGGGCCCTGGTGGAGACAGAGCCCTTGACCATGGCATAAAGTGGACATGCAGCCACAGCTGCCCCAATGAGTTAGGTTTGGGCAGAGCCATCATGTCATAAGATGAGGTGGGTCAGCAAAAATCCATCTTAAGATGAAAATGGTATCCCTACAGTCACACACGAGCAGAACCAGGGCACACTACACAAACATAGCTCAGACCTCTGTCATCCGCCATGGGTGTACCACTGCGTCTTACCAGTTCATACCTATGGTTGTGTGGGGAATTCTCTATGACCAAAGGAGGAAGAAAACTTCCAAGCTTAGTTCATGCTCAAGTGGGCTTGACATGTTTGTGTGAGCTGCACATAGATGGCAGCTGCATACAGCCTCGATGAGGGGTGGCCTCGAAAGACAGTAGCGATGGAGAAAGCTCCCAATGGGCAGAATTTGGGGCAGAGTACCTGGTCATCCACTTTGTGTGGAAGGAAAGCTAGGCTAGAGTTAGAATATACATGGACTCATGGGCAGTGCCAAATGGCTTGTCTGGCTTCAGGAGCCTGGAAAGACAAAGGCTGCAAGATCTGGGGCAGGGAGGTCCAGCAGAGGCATGCGGGTGGGCACATGGGAGTGGCGGGCGGAGAGCGTGATGACAGTCTTACTACATGATAGTGCTCACTGGAGAGCATCCACCACAGAAGAGGCTCCTAGCAGCCAAGTAGGCGAAATAACTCGGTCAGGTAACATGGGCCAGCCTGTGTCATTGGCCCCCCAGTGCTGGCACAATGGTGGCAGGGATGGAGGCTATGAGTGAGCCCAGTGGCACAGGTTTCTACTTACCAAAGATAACGTAGCTACTGCTTCCACCAAATGTCCAATCTGCCAGTAACGGAGACAAATGCTGAACTTGATAGCCGAAGGGCCACTGATTCATTCTGAAATCTAAATAGACTGCTACTCTGAGTAGAGATTTCTCTCTCCCAACCAGAGGGCCTCCATCAGAAGCACTATGACAGGGCTCATGGAGTGTTGGCTTCGTCAGCAGTGGATAGCACCTCCATCGTGAAGGACGCAGCACAGGCTGTGATGGTGGATGCATGTCACCTACTGAACTAGACAGCAGCTTCTGATCTTATAGGAAATTGGCATGGCTGTTAAAGGCCTAGTGCCAGCTCACAGGCACTACCTGACAAGAATGGGTTGCTGTCCTCCAGGATGCAGGAGGCACTTGGGATCAAGCACTTTTACATGACACTTTGTCCCCAGTAGAAAGCCCTCAGGTCTGGAAACCAAGAGTGCTGACTCCAGCTCCCAGAAACCACCTTGGAGCATCTGTGCTTCCCATGCCCCGAATTCTGAGCTCTGCAGGTTGAAATGTCTGGGTTTCCAAAGGGAACTTTTTCCCTGGGGACACAGCAACCCAACCCCTCACTCAAACTCAAAGTAAGGGAATGAACTGCCAAGGTCACAGACTAACCTGGGCCTATGCTAGGCCCCAGGCCTCCTGGATCCCTGCCTCTGGCCTGACCACGGTCTCAGGCAGGACCACTGCTTCTGATTCACACAACTGCAGCCATCGCCCTTTCACAGAGCGCATGGCCTCCGAAGGGTGGAGTCAGGCCAGGCAGTGCGGGAGGAGCATCCAGAAGATTCAGCACAGCATGCGTGAGGCGAGCAGCTGCACCCAGCTGACACTCCCTGCAGGGACGGAGGGCTTAGGGCTGGGGAGAAGGAGAAGGGGGGGTGTGTGTGTTGGGAGGTGAGTCACGCATTTTTCCATGCCCCAGGGCCCTTTTTCTTCCTCCTCCCAGTCCTGAGGTGGGGGCTCTGACTCCTAGCACTCCGCATACTGTGCCCTTATTTCTAGGGGAGGAGGTGGAGATCCCCAGGGTCTGGCTAGGGAGGAGAGTGTGCTGTGTCTTACACCCCTCCATACCCAGGGAGAGTGAGAGGCGTGGTATCCCACAGACCCCTGAGACCTAAGATCCCTAACATGGGCCTGGTGGCATGCACTGTGGCCTGAAAGAGCAGTCGCCACTGCCCAACAGATAACCAAGGTGCCAGCTGAGCGGAACCAGCCTCACAGGCCTGCAGAGGCTCAGATCTGCGTGTTGGCCCAGGCCCCAAAAATGGAACGCCAGGGTGCCCTCGAACCCATGCTCAAGGCTGCGCAGGTGCCACCTGCCCCCAGGGGCCGCCCCACCTGGGAGATTGTCCCTCCACTGTCACTGTGTCATGACAAAATCTTCAGAAACCTGGGGATGTGGGGACTGGCCGGAGGCATCTGTGACCCCAGCACTCAACACAGTTCCTGCACAAAGATGCTTGTGGAAGGAAGGAGGGAGGGAAGAAGGAAGGGAAAGAGGAGGCAGGAGGGAGGGGAGGAAGGAAAGGTGGATTCTAGTAGAGACCTTCTCTCATTCAGTGGTTCGGTGCCACAGCCCACCATGAGGCTGTGCACGCCCAATGTCTTGCTGGATGCTCATAGCTCAAGGGGCACTTGGGGGTGCTGCAGCCTGGGCACCAGAAGCTCTGCCGGGGCTGCATCTGATTCACATAACCGCAGCCACTGCCCTTAACCTTCCTCCATCACCTTTGCCAAAGTCAGGATTCCAGCTGAGCCCCGTTCCTCCCTTGCCTCCCTCCCTGCCAAGATTTCCCGTGCGGGCCTCTGAGGAGGTGGAGGCCTGCCCTCCACTCTCAGGGAGCTCGCAAAAGTGAGTTTCCATCTGCCGAAGACCACCAGGCACCCCTCGGTCCGAAAAAACGCCGCTGACTGACATGACTCTAGAGCCTGGGGGTGCTGCACACTTGGTGGGGGAGGGGGAGGGAAGCCCCTTCTGGAAGGTCTGGGCTCTCCCTGGAGACTCTGATGAGGGTCTGAGGAAGTGGGGTCCATCCCGTGCTGGCTGCTGTTTCCAAGACAGTCTCCAGAGCAGCGGGACTGACTATGATTTGGGTGCCAGCAAGAGCAAGGAGGTCTCAGCATTTGGGGATTCCTAGCAAAAGAGGAGTGCAGCAAAGCAGCTCTGGGGCATGACTGGTGAGGAAGCAGTGCTCACTCAAGGGAGATCATCCTGGCATTTTCCAGCTGTAGGTTGACCTCGGGAGAAATGGCATTTTCTGTGGATGCTGCAGCTGGCTTCATCAGAGTCTGTCTTCCCAGCCGGATTAACAGCTGGGCTGCTTTCTTCTCTTTTCAGTCCAGGCTGATTTTGACCGTCACAGAGAAAAGTATTCAAGAAGATGTTGCAGAAATATTCACCCTGACTGCAAATGCCCACACACAGGAGTATTCCTTCTATTTACCTTGTACCTCCTATAATAACAAGGACAGCCTTCTTCACATGGTTGTCATGCAAATGCCTATAGAATAAATGAATGCATGCAAGAATGAATGTTATATGTTTTAAATAATGTTTTGGTTTTTAAAAAAATGTGCTAAATGTTTTAGGTATGTTAACTCCCTATGCCAACCTTATGAACACGTCTTAGGAAAATCTATTGATAAAAATTTTTCAGATAAGGAAATTGAGGCTTTGAGGCATTAAGGCGCTTGCACAAGGTTGCAGCAAATGTGGAATCGGGACCAGAAGACAGACAAGACAGGTTGGTCTGACTCCAGAACCTGCAGGCTGCGATGATACTGCTCAAAAATGACACTGCTCCCTCAGAAACCTGTGCCACCTCCTGTATCTCAGTTGTTTATTATTTTACTTTTTTATTATACTCCAGGTTCCTCAAAGGCAAGGGACCGTGTCCTAATTCATCCCCCCAGTATCTTGCACAGAGCTCTGCTTGTAGTCTTTCATGGATACTTGATGATTCAATGAATAAAGAAGAAAGAGAGGGACAGAAGAGAAGGAGAGGATGGAAGGAAGGAAAGGAGGGAGGGGAAGGAAGGAGGGACCTGTCATTTTGGTCAAATTTCCTTCATAAGGACAGGAGATGGGTAAGGCGAGCCCTTGTCTTTTGCGCCACCTGCTGGACATCCTGCAGTACTGCAGAGGACTGGAGTGCCCAGGTATAAGCTGCGAGCAGGATTTCCCTGCTTTCCAAAGATTTGGGATACATCAGCGACGTTGACAAGGCTTGGCTGAGATTCCAGGACGAATGGCTTCAAGATGACAAACCATAGGCCATATCATTGTGAAGCAGGACCACCCTAGATGTCTCTCCACTGTCACATGCCCTAGGCAGAGTTGGACGTCCCTCTGTCAAAGAGGCCAATTGGAAGATCCTGTTGTCAACCAGCTCCATTTCCCCGCTGACCTACATAGCGACCCTTCTTCATCTCCACTTGATCTTCAGGCGGCGCTGTGTCACACACTCTAGCTTTAAGTTTCTCTGTGCTCAGGCCTCTTTCTTGAGTGGCTCTTTAAAATATTTTATATTTAAAGATACTGGAGACCTTCACTTAAAGACCTTCACATAAAAGAGTCCTTTTATGAAGCCAGGGACCTTTTCACAAGCCAAAGGATTTATCTTTATTGCACATTTAAAAGATTTTTTTTACAAAATCCTGGACACAGCTGTGGAAATAGTAAAAGAGGATGAACTGATTATCTTTTACTGATCGTGGTGAAACCAAAATCACCTAGTTTCATGGTCATGTGGAAGGTTTCTCCTTGAGTCTGTAAGAGTGACAGCAGGTCAGAGAATGGATTAAGGGTCTGGGGAAATGAACTCTTGGGCAAACTTGCTTACTAGATACAAACCCAGTATAGTGCTCTGTCCTTCCCAACAATGGTGACAGCGGCCGCAGCTCCTTCCTCAAAAAGCGTGTTTTCATGCTGCTTCCTCCATTTACAAGGAAGTATCAGTGGTTACCACGCCAAGGGAGAGTGGCTTTGTAATGTAACTTTGGAAGCCTCAGTCCTGTGTCTCTGCCCCTTTGTTAGGGGCTGTAAGGTGAAGACCATAGGATTTGAGTCATATCTAGTTTCAGATTTTGTCCCCAGCCCTCACTAGGTGTGGTTCAGTTAACCTAAGCTCACTAAACTTCACTTTCCTCACCTGTGAAATGGGATAACAAACTCTATCTGCCAGGGTTATTGTGAGGATAGATAAATTCATGCGAACATAGTAAGGTCCAAAGAAATGGTAGCTGTTATTATCCCAAGTAGAGATGGGTGAGGCCTCTAGTAATCTATATCTTCACTCTCTTCTTCCTTCTAGGAATACGCTCAGCTTACAAACTACAGTTCCAATGGCCAATACGATAAAAGGAAGTTATTGGGCGAAACCTCAGGAAATGCTATTGAAGGGGAAGCTTATGCTTCTGGCAATTGGCCTCTGAGCTTTCCCTCTTCTTTCTTTTCCCTGCCTGGGACTCAGGAGTGACAGGGGAGCTGAAGCAGATGTCGTGACCATGATTTAGGCTTGTGGAGAAATGCCATGTTTTAGGACTGGTGAAACAGAAGACAGAGTTGGGGTCTCTCATGACGTCGTGGGGCCTCCCTAGCAGCCCTGGACCACCTGCTTCTGAGAAATTTCAGATTGCATAAGAGAAAGACACCCCTACCTAGTTAAAGCCGCCGTGACTTGGCATATGTTGGTAGGAGCCACATGCAGTTCCTCACCGGCTCACACATATTAGTGGGTGGCTTTAAGGAGAGACTTTGTCACACTCTGGCCCTTGCTGTCTTTATAAAATGTGGCCATGACTTTGATAACCCTATGGGCCCTCCCAGCTCTCACATGACAGCCCCCCATTTCCCCCTCCTGAGTCTGGGGGTGACTCAGTGCAGAGTTTCCTTGTTCTCATCTGTGTCTCTCTCTCCTTTCTCTATGATGCAGCAGCCTGGTTGGGGCCTAGAAGGCTTTAGGCCAGCCGTCCAGATCACCTGTTGCTGCCCCTCCAATGTGGCCTGAAGGGGTCACTCTCAGCCCACCTTCAGAGCTGGAGGGTCCCTGTGGCCAGCAGGCTAGGAGGACATTGTCCCTGCACGCTCAGTCCCGCCCTTCCCAGTCCAAGCCGCCTCTGTTGCCTCTTCTCCTCAGTGGAATGAAAGCAAAACTTCAGCAAAAGACAGCAATTGGAGAATTGCTTAAATGACGAAGAAATAGCAGTCACAGCCCAGTGTCCATCAAGTGGCTACATTTGGAATTGGCCACATGGGGTCACTGCACCCTCAGGAATGGAGGGACTTCGGCGGGGTGCCTCTGTCTCTGAAGCATGGACTGGAGAAAGCTGCCGCCTGTGGAAGGGATGGGAGATGCTCCTTTTCTGCAAAGTTGAGCTGCCTGGGACGTGCTAAGTCCCTCCCCACAGCCAGGAGGGAAGGCATTTAGCGTAAGGCCTTGAACCAGAGAACAGTCTTCCAAAATATTACTCTTACCGTGATTGTCATTGTTATTATAGGGTTTTGGAATTCCTACGTGCTCTTTTTGTTGTTGTTCACAGCTGATGAAATCTATAGATCTTCTCTGTAAAAAGGTGTAAATATCAAATGCAATAAATCCAGGCCCTGGATGGTGAGTGAGTTTCTGGCTCTGTCTGCTGGGTGTATGATGCCAGGTAGTGTGGTAGAGTCAAAGGACTGTCCTGCAGGCCCCAGGCCTGGCTTTAAATCTTTGCTGGCTAGGTGACCTTGGGCAAGGTGCTTCACTTGTTGGAGACTTGAGAGCCTTATTTACAGAATGAGAATTCTAATATCTACCTTGGTTTGGAGTTAATGTATATGGAGCACTCATCGGTGCCAGGCACATAGTGAGCAATTAGTAAATGACCAAGCTCTTCTCAATTTAGGGAGCCCGGGAAGAGGAGAGGTTGGGGAGAGGTCCTGAGCTCAGCTATATGTTTAGATGTAAGTTCTCAGTAGCCTGGGAAAGGCAGGTGGAGGTGGAGCTGGCCGTGAGCTCAGGAGACCTGAGGCTGCCAACTAGGGTGACCTACAGCTGCAGGTGTGGGCATCAGCAGGTAACTGAAGCCACTATAAGTGATATATACCAGTGCCTCTCAAGCCTTCACACACTCAGAAGCATCTGGGTTCACTGAAACACAGATTGCCGGGACACCCAATCCTTAATACTATGTGGTTGTAACCAGTTCTTTTAAGATGCACAGCACAAGACCTGGACTCACTGCTGTCTGATGCCTGGTCTAAAGCCAAGGGGGAACTTCAGAATTTCCATTTGGTTTGGAATTGTGCTTTAGGAAGTGTCTGGCCCTGCCAAGCCCTGTACCATCACCTTGTTTGTTGCTTTATTATTGTTTGGTTTGTTTTTGTTTGTCTGTTTGAGACGGAGTCTTGCTCTGTCGCCCAGGCTGGAGGGCAGTGGCATGATCTCAGCTCACTGCAACCTTTGCCTCCCGGGTTCAAGCGATTCTCCTGCCTCAGCCTCCCAAGTAGCTGGGACTACAGGCACGCACCACCACGCCCAGCTAATTTTTCTATTTTTAGTAGAGATGGGGTTTCACCATGTTGTCCAGGCTTGTCCTGAACTCCTGACCCCAAGTGATCCACCTGCCTCTGCCTCCCAAAGTGCTGGGATTGCAGGTGTGAGCCGCCACGCCTGGCCTCATTGCTTTATTTTTGCCTCCAAAATATTTCATTTGACCAATCCCTGGCTTTGAAACACTTGAAGATTATGGGTTTAAACGATGGTTCTCAAAGCTCATTCCTGAGACCAGCCATGTTTGCATTGCTTGGGAACTTGCCAGCCATGCAGTCTTGGGCCCCCTCCCAGATCTGCCAAATGAGAAGCTCTGGGGTGGGGACCAGCCAGCTGGGTTCTAACAAGCCTGCAACAGCCACACACGTGCTTGAGAGTCAGAAAAGCACTGCTCTAGAGGACGGGTGGCTCGTGGCCATGCCTCAGCCATTCTCCTGTTGGTGGAGTCTGCCTCCAGCACCAGCTTCCTTAAGGTGACCCTTCCCTCTTCAGCGTTCCCAACCCCTACCTTTCCTGCTGCCCCTCATTAGACTCCAGGTGCTACTTGCTCATTCCTCCATCCCCTGCTCTGGCATCTAGCAGTGGGTAGCGATGAGTTCATCAGGTGTGCCAATTTTTAGTGGTGGTGTAAGGGGAGTAATAAGGTCCCATCCCAGATTCACCTGCAAAAAAATAAAAATAAAAAAATAATGCACGCATTCTCAAGAACCTTAAAAAAGAGAAAGTACCACAAGGATGGATGTACATGTGGGGATATTCTGTACAAAGATGGATGTAGATGTGGGGATAGTCCGTGGCCTTTGGACACCCCTCAGATGGCTAATGCACAGACCGCCATTGGCGGAGCCATCATAATAGCAGTCCTAATACTGATGATGACGAGGACAGCCACAGCATGTGACATCTGTGGGCTCCTCACTGCAAGCCTGTGGGCTCCACAACTATTATCCCATTTTACAGAGGAGGGAAAGCAGACTCGAGGAGCTTAGGTGACCCTGCTGCCATTCACACATCTGAGAACTGGGGGAGCAGGCTTTCCACTCCAGCCAGAGTTACCCCTGCCCTACACCAATGCCGTCCCCAGCTCTCTGCCCCCCAGACCCCGTGGGGTGTCTCTGAAGAGACAATGCTAGCAGGAAGACAGCTTATTTGGAAGACATTTTCTTTAGGCCAACCAAGTCTATGCACCTTACATTATCTGGGCACATCTGTGGAATGAGCATCCTCCAGGAGGATGCCTCCAGGATCGTGAGCATGGAGCCAGCAGTGGGAGGGGCAGGAGCGCTGTGCCCATAGGTGAACGATGGACTGTGAATGTCAAGTTCGAACTTCAGATGAGAAGGCGCTCCTCTCCTGGGGTGACAAAGGAGGGGAAATTCCTTCCTTCTGATCCATGAGAAGAGATAAAAGGGCCCCACCCCCAGCACCAGCACCATGTATAGAGTAGGTGCTCAGGAAATACAAATTGAACCCACAACTGCTCATCCACCCAGGGCCGCCGGGTCTGGATTACTGGTTTGGTTTTTCCGGGAGTCGTGTTTTCTAAGGACTCTGTTCTCTCTTACCATGAAAATGTGCCTATTTTTAGCTTTGATTCGTGCAGGCTGCAGCATGAATCACCTAAAATGCCCCGCTAGAAAGAGCTGGGATTAGAGAGCAGGTAGTTGAATTGGACTCAGTGTCCCTGAATGAATGCAGGACCCTGAAGACCCTGGCATCTGGAAGGTGGAGGGCAGGAGGAATGCCCATGCCTTGCAGAGGGGGGGCTCTGGGCCTCCTGGGTATCTGACCCTCCTGTGTGTATTTAGTCCAGAAAAAGCAGGTTTTCACACAGTTCTTCAGTCGGATGAAATTCCACCTTCAAAAGGCCCTAAATCCAAAAGCTAAAATGCAATAAAAGAAAATAAGATGCAAAGCCACGAGAGTGATTTTTTAGTTTAATTGGGAGCCTTCCTGGCTCACTCCTCATTCTCCTTGCCCCAAATTTCTCCAGCTTCTCTGGCCAGGGTCCCAACCACACTATAAAACTACCAATGACACCACCCAGGGTGCCAGGGACAGCTCTGGGCCCTTTGCATGTGCTGCCTCCAAGGTGGGCACTGGCCTGGCCCCACTGCATAGATGGGGACACAGGCACAAAGAGACAAGTTGGCCTGCCCAGGGTTGTACAGGGAGCAGTGGCACAGCTAAGGATCTGAGCCAGAAAATCAATGCCACTTATTGGTCTCTCTCATTGGCACAGGCCCTTCCTTTCCTCATCACTCCCTGGCACCCACCTGGGAGGAGCTGTGATGGCCAATCTTATGTGTCAACTTGACTGGGCCACAGGGTGCCCAGATGTTTAGGCAGACATGATTCCAGGTGTTTCTGTGAGGTTGCTTTTGCATGAGATTTACATTTAAATCAACAGACAGAGTAAAGCAGATGGCCCTCCCTAATGTGAGGTGAGGGGGTTCCAATCAACTGAAAGCCCAGTAGAACAAAAAGGCTAAGGAAGAGGGTGCCTCTCCTACCTGACTGCCTTCATTTGAATGGTGACATTAGCTTCTCCTGGGTCTCCAATAACTTTCCATCTGTGGACTGTAACTGGGACATCAGGCCTGTGGATATGGGCCTTGCCCGCCTCCACAATTGCGAGAGCCAATTCTCTAGAATAACTATCTTTCTGTGAATACAGATACACACTTTCTATTGGTTCTGTTTTTCCAGGGAACCCTCATCTAGGAGCTTTTCAATTCTATGCTTTTTGCAGTCCCAGGACACTTAGTGAAGCACCAAAGCCATGGTGGGGACAACAAAGGTCTTTTGAACCCAGAGGACCCCCTGCCCAGCGGACCCTCCACCCTGAGAAGAGCGTGTCCTCCTCCCTGCCCTCCAGGAAGGGCTGTGGGGGGAAGTGCAGGCCCAGGAGGTGCGCAGGGTGGTGGGTGAGCGGGGTCAGGACTGGAGGTCAGGAGCGACTGGGGGTCGGTGATGGACCGGTGGGAGCAGAGGGGATGTCAGCCTGCAGCCCCCAAGCAGAGGTCGGAATGCAGCCTCCCTGTCAGATGCTGCCCCTGACACTGGGGGCACGAGCAGAGATCAGGTGGGGGGCCAGGGGTGGCAGCCAACTCTAGTGTCCCAAGGCGGGCCCCAGGGCATAACAGACTCACTGCAACATCTGTTTCTTGTCACTTAGTCAGAAAACAACATATTAACTCAGAAAATAACAATGAAGTGCCTCTCTTGCCCAGGCTCTGTGATGGGCCCCAGGTGCAGGAAAGTGAGCAAAGCCGGGGCCTGCCCACAAGGGAAGTCAGACACAGCATCGCCCCCAATATTAATATTAGCACCTTCCATGGTGCTCAGCACGCCACTCACTGTTCCTGGTATTATTCTAGCCCCACGTACACTCACCCCCTTATCCATGGGAGAAAAGCTCCAAGACCCCCACTGGATGCCTGCAACTGAGGTAGTACCAAATCCTATAATACTGCTTTTTCCTAAATGTACATACCTAGGATAAAGTTCAATTTATAAATTATGCATAGAAAGACATTAACAACTAATAATAATAATAATAAAATAGAACAATTCTAACGATATACTAGAATACAGTTATGTGAACGTGGCCTCTTTCTTTCTCAAAATATCTGATTATACTGCACTCCCCCTTCTTGCCATGAGTGAGATGGTGAAACGCAGTCATGATGAGACAAACAGAGGCAGTGGACAGAACCGGAGTCTAACATGCTGCTCGGAACGGCAGCAATGAAAAACTTAGGATTGCTTATTTCTGAAAATTTCCATTTCATATTTTTGAACCACCATTGATGACTGCTAACTGACACTGTGGAAAATGAAGCCATGGACAAGAGAGGCTACTGTATCATATTAATTCATTTCATCTTCCCAGCAGCCCCGTGGAGGAGGTACTATTAACCCATTTTACATATGAGGAAATTGAGGCACAGAGAGGTTAAGTGATTGGCCTAAGGTCACACAGCTCTCAAGGGCCAGAGCTGGGGTGTGTACCCAAGTAGTCTGGCTCTAGTTAATGATAAAAAATTATAACGCAATACTAAAGTGCAACCCTAAGGTGTGCAGCAGACACAGTGGATGAACAGATGGGGCATTCCGTGTGGATGGGCAGTTATGGACCAAACGTTTGTGCCCCCCAGAGTCTCATGCTGAAGTCTTAACCCCACAGTGTAATGGCTTTGTACTGGGAGGTGGGTCTTTGGGAGGTAATTGAGGCATGAGGGTGGAGCCCCCATAAATGACATTGGAGTCGTTATAAAAGTGACCCCCGAGAGCTCTCTCGCCCTCTTTCCACCATGTGAGGACACATGAGAAGCTGACAGAGGGCTGTCGCCAGAGCCTGACCATGTGGCCCCTGACCTGAGACTTCCAGCCTCCAGAACTGTGAGCATCAGTGTTTGTCCTGAAGCCTCTCAGTCTATGGTAATTTGTTATTGCAGCCCCAACTGACCAAGACACTAAGGGCTTCACCGAAGGGGAGAGGCCAGGCAGGGTCCTGAGGCAAGGGTAGGAGCTTGCCAGCAGGTGGTGGTGAGGCCACAGAGTCCTGATTCAAGGCAGAGGCAAGAAGTTCATGTTGGAGAGCAAGCCCAAGGTCGGGAGGCTGAGGGGAAACTGGGAGAAATCAGGAAGGCTGGGTTGTAGGAAGCTAGCCATGGCCACTTGGATCCAGAGGGCCCCTCTACAGAGGGAAGAAAGGACAAGAGTCACACCAAGGTACCACACAGCCACCTGACATGGCACACCTGGCCAGGCGGGGGCTGCAAGAGCTGCCCATCTGGGCAGGGAGCCGCCATTCAGGACTGATATTGTTCACAACAGAGCTTGTGGTGGTGATGAAAAGAGGGCTAACCTTGAGTTGGTTTTCTTTTCATTTTAAATTCTCTATAGACAATGCACCTCCTGCTTCCTGTGCTCAGGCCAGCTGCTCCCACCACCATTGGTTAAAAAATAATAAGGCCGGGCGTGGTGGCTCACGCCTGTAATCCCAGCACTTTGGGAGGCCGAGGCAGGCGGATCACGAGGTCAGGAGATCAAGACCATCCTGGCTGACACGGTAAAACCCCGTCCCTAATAAAAATACAAAAAATTATCCAGGTGAGGTGGCGGGCGCCTGTAGTCCCAGCTACGCGGGAGGCTGAGGCAGGAGAATGACGTGAACCCCAGGGGGGTGGAGCCTGCAGTGAGCGGAGATCACGCCACTGCACTCCAGCCTGGGCGACAGCGAGATTCCGTTTCAAAAAAAAAAAAAAAAAATACAGGCGTGGTGGTGGGCGCCTGTAGTCCCAGCTACTCGGGAGGCTGAGGCAGGAGAATGGCATGAACCCAGGAGGCGGAGCTTGCAGTTAGCCGAGATTGTGCCACTGCACTCCAGCCTGGGTGACAGAGCGAGACTCCATCTCAAAAAAAGAAGAAGAATAACCTTTGGAACAGCCGGGTCATCCGGGCAGAGTGTTTGGTTTGCTCGCTGTTTTTTTGGGTGTTTGTTTTTTGTTCATTTCAGCCTGGATTCCTTAGTATATATAGGGTAACATTCCCTTAAGACAACTTAAATACAATGTCAGCCACACATGCAAGCCACATGGGTAATCGAGTAGCCATATTTTTTAAAAGTGAAGAGAAACAAATGAAACCGATTTTAACATTACTTTATTTCACTTAATATATTAAATATCTAAAAATTAGCATTTCGACATGTAATCCATAGAAAAACTATTCATGAGCTATTTTCCTTTGTTTTGTCTTTGACATCTGGTGTGGGTTTTCAACTCGGCACCCACCTCCGTTTGACTCTCCACCCTTCCAGCGCCCAACAGCTGTGTGCAGCAAGTGGCCTGGGACAGGACAGCACAGCCCGGCGCCTCTAAAATGAGCCCAGATCAAGCTGTGGCCACTCAGACCACGTCAGTCACTTTGAGTTTTTGGTCTGCTTGTTTTCGTCATCCAATAGGACCTTCGCTGAGTCAGCAGGCATGTGCCAATGAGCCCTAAATATTAAGAACACATTGACATGATTCCCAGGGTAGCAACATCTCCTTACTTGAAAAGCACAACCCAAACGCAGGCCTTGCAAAGGTGGAGTAGCCGATGCTGAGAGAAGAGCTGCTTCCTCCGCTTTCATCGGCACCATAATCAAAAGGCATGAGAGGCTGCAGCTGAAGGGAGGGGAGGGATGTGGTCAAGACCAGGAGCGATCAGCTGGGACCTCTACACCCAGCGTTCAGGGCGGACATGGGTCTCTCTGCTTTCCTGTTCTCTTTAGCTCCACTGTTCATTTTTTAAAAAATTTTATTATTATTATACTTTAAGTTTTAGAGTACATGTGCACTCTCAGCAAACTATCGCAAGGACAAAAAGCCAAACACTGTTCATTTTTAAAGCTGTGCTGCATCATGTCGGTAAAGGAACAGGTCCTAAGGTCAGCCCAGGGAAAAGCATGTTAATAGATCCTCCAGACCTCAGGTTCTAAAGAACTGAGCAGCATTTTCCTAAGATGCCTCATGAGCCACCTAAGCCACTGGGCGGGAAAGCCTGCCAAGTCTTCTTCAGGGCCAGAAGCAAGGTTTCACCACACGGGCCCCTCCACCCTGGCCCAGGGACTCACATTCTACGGAGCTGGAGCTCTCCCCTGGGCTGCAGCACCCATCTGGCGGCTGCTCCGGCTCAGAAGGAGACGAGCCTGGAGGGTCATCCATGGAAACTCCACACTGCCTCCTGGGCACTTGCTTCTTTCTTCTGACCCCCAAAACATACATACACAGGACTCTTCGGCTCTTAGAACAGCTATGATAATCCCTGCAAGGAGAGACCGGGTTACAGAAAGCACAAAAGTGGTCAATTTGCAAAGGTTCCCAAACCTTGGCAAGTTCTTCTAATTCCTGACTTCAACCTGGGATGGAAGATGGCAACTTGACAGGACCCAGGGACAGATTTTTGAAACGAAATGTTGCATACTACAGAAAAGCCCTGTGAATATAATCCCACCTTTGGCCTCATTGTTGACTCTATCAAATCCTAACATGTTTATGGATTTGATTCATATTTATTTTTAAGACGTGAACAATTATAGGTACTATGATATAATAAAGTATAATAAAAATAATAGGTTTGTGAGTGCTGGTGTATCCTTCCCCCAATGTCTGTGTGTGTGCACACATGCACATACAGGCACATGCATTCATGTGCATACACACACACACACACACACACACACGCACACACAGGCAGTGAGTAAGCCCTCAGATCCGGCCTCTAGCCTGGGAAACTCCTCGTTCTGTACAGGCTGTAGAGACCACTGACCATGGAGCTTGTTTGAGGAACTAAAGACGTAAAAAGGAATATAAGCCAGTGGGGTGCACTGGCTCACACCTGTAATCCCAGCAGTTTGGGAGGCCAAGGTGAGTGGATTGCCTGAGCTCAGGAGTTTGAGACCAGCCTGGGCAACACGGTGAAACCTCATCTCTACTAAAATACAAAAAATTAGCTGAACATGGCGGCGTGTACCTGTAATCCCAGCTATTCAGGAGGCTGAGACAGGAGAATCGCTTGAACCTGGGAGGTGGAGGTTGCAGTGAGCCAAGATTGCGCCACTGCGCTCCAGCCTGGGTGACAGAGCAAGACTCCATCTCAGAAAAAAAAAAAAAAAGGAATCTAAGCCGTTTACTTTATCCTTAAACTTGGCTACATGCTTTGTGCTGTTTGTCTGCTGTTCCTCAGTAAAAAAGTGAACATCACCTTAACCAAGGGTGTGTTCTTACTCACTCCAGTCCTCAAACACTGACCAACCTTCCACAGTGTCATATATATATATATATATATATATATATATATATATATCTCCTGCAACTTGTGGTTAGGCCCAGCTTTATCGGTAATTAACATTGTGTAACTGTGCCTCAATTTACATATCTATCCTCTCTCCAGTGAACATTTAGGTTCTTTCCTTTTCCTGAACTAAACAAAGCTACAATTATTAACATTGTTTACGGCCGGGCACACTGGCTCACACCTGTAATCCCAACACTTTGGGAGGCCGAGGTGGATGGATCACTTGAGGTCAGGAGTTTGAGACCAGCCTGACCAACATGTGAACATGATCATGTCTCTATTGAAAATACAAAAATTAGCCAGGTGTGGTGGTGCACACCTGTAATCCCAGCTACTCGGGAGGCTGCGGCAGGAGAATTGCTTGAACCCGGGAGGCAGAGGTTGCAGTGAGACATGATGGTGCCACTGCACTCCAGCCTGGGTAACAGAGCAAGACTGCATCTCAAAAAACAAACAAAAAACATTGTTTATCAGTGCTATTGTGAAACACTTTTGATTTCAGGTGATCTGATGTAATTGAAAGGTGTCTCACTGTGGTTTTCATTTGCCTTCTGATTCTAGCACAGCTGAGGATTTTTTTTTTTTTTTTGACAGGGTCTCACTCTGTCACCCAGGCTGGAGTGCAGTGGTATGATGGTGGCTCACTGCAGCCTCAACCTTCTGGGCTTAGATGATCTTCCCACCTCAGCCTCCTGAGGAGCTGGGACTCCAGGCACATGCCACCACACCCGGCTAAGTTTTTATAGAGATGGTGTTTTGCCATGTTTCCCATGCCAATCCCGAACACCTGGGCTCAAGTTATCCTCTTGCCTTGGCCTCCCAAAGTGCTGGGATTACAGAGGTGAGCCACTGTGCCCAGTCACAGCTGAGGATCCTTTCATAGGCCATTGATCATCCTGCTTTCTTCTATGAATTGCCTGTCATGCCCTTGGTATGGACAGCTTTTTAACGTAGGAGTGTCATGCCTGACATGGTAAAGGAAAGATCCAGTATCTTCCAATGGGAATGTCTTCCCAGCAGAATGACCCCAACAAAGGAGGCATTCGGTAAAGGCATGGATCACCCCAAGAGCCAGAGGATTTGTTCAGTCGGCACCTGAGCCTCCTCTTGCAGGTGTTCTAACCGAATGGGGCCAAATGTTGACTTCAGTTGCAGCAATCCCTCTGCACAGTCCCTTTTAGGAACCTAAAACCTTTGCAGGTGAAAATGACATGTTTTCAAAGTGAACACATGCATCACCAGGTTGTGCTGAGGGAAAACTATTTCTATTCGCTTTCTGTGGCAGCCAAGACAAATTACACAAAATGTTGACGTAAAAAACGAAAGTGTATTATCTCACAACTGTGGAAGCCAGAAGTCCAAAATCAAGATACTGGCAGGGCCGTGCGCCCTCTAGAAACAGCGCGGGGAAGCTGCTGTTACCCCTTCCAGCTTCTGGTGGTTGTCGGCCTTCCTTGACTTGTGGCTGTGATGCTCGGATCTCTGCCTCCCTCTTCACAGGCCCTTCTCCTCTGTGTGTCTTGTATAAGACACTTGCCATTGTGAGATTTTTATGAAGGGAGTGTGTGTGTGTGTGTGTGTGTGTGTGTATGTGTGTGTGTGTGTGTGTGTGAGAGAGAGAGAGAGAGAGAGAAAGGCTGAAGGAGGGTGAAGGAAGGGCTGGTATTTTAAGCCATCCATGATCTTTTCACTGCTCTGCTGTGTGACCTGGGCCCGTCAGTTCACCTCTGTGAACCTCCTCTTCTCCACCCTATGAACTGGAGCCAATGACCACCAGCTCTCAGAGTCAGGAGCGTTGATGTGGGTGTGAAAGCACCTGGCATGTGGTCATTACTCAACACATAACTTTGAACTTTGCTCTTTTAAAGGAAAGATGCTTACAGTCTGGAGGGAAGATAAGATTCAGTGCTTAAAATGATAGCGAACATTTCCGTGTGTCCGAAGCTGTTTCCAGCATATTACATGTATTCATTCACTTTATCCTCTTCATGACTCTATGAGACAGGCACTACGATCCTCCTCATTTTGCAGATGGGGAAACTGAGGCCCAAGGTCACAGAGCTGCTGCATGTTAGGCTGTCTCTCGGAAGAAGGAATGTGCTAAGGAAGGAGAAAGAAGCCCAGTGTGGACTTGAGGACTCAAAGAAAGAGAATTGCTCTGGTTGGAGAAATGCAGGAAGAAATTCAGGAAGGCTTCAGGACCTTGGTGACCATTAACATTCATGGAGGTGGGTGTGAAGTGAAAGCCTTTGAGGTCCCTGCCCACGGACAGAGGAGTCTGCTCTTCACTGCAGTTTCTACTGTCACACCTCCCTCATCTTCACTGGCCTTTCCAGAGCTTCAGGGAAGCAACCTTGACCCCTCACCCCCTCCAACAGGGAGGAGGTGATTCAGCCAGGCCAGATGTCAGAGCCCAAATGTCCTTTCCCAAGGATAATAATTGTGGTTATTGTCCAAACTCAGACACTTTGGTGGGGTGGGAGTTGTAACCATTAAGCCAGGATAAGAGGTGTCATCTGCGACTATCTCAGCAAACCAGGTCAGAGAGTCACCTTGTCACTTTAGCAGCAGCTGCCTGAACCTATAGAACATAAACTGCAGCTCGACAGGCCCCTCCTGGACAGACAATGTGTTCAAGAGGAGTTTCGGGATAGTGGGGATCCCTGGTAAATGTGGCCCCAACCAAATAGAATTGGGTGACAAGAGAGCCTGGAGAAATCCTGTGCAGGGGCAGCAGGGAGAGGCAAAGGCACCTGCCTGCCCAGACATGCCTTCTTAACACACCCCGCACCTCCCTCTGTGTTTTAGAGATAACAAAAGGCCAAAGGCAAAGATCTGAGTGGATGCCTCAAAGAAGATACATAGGTGGCAAATCGGCAGATGAAAAGATATTCCACATCACATGTCATCAGAGAAATGCAAATTAAAACAACAATGAGACACACCTACTGGATACTACACACCTATCAGAATGGCCCAAATCCAGGGCACAGATAGCAGCAAATGGTGGTGAGGATGTGGAGCAATAGGAATTCTCATTCATTGCTGTTAGGAAGCAAAATGTGCAAACTCTGTGAAAAACAGCTTGGTGGTTTCCTTCAAAACTAAACATCCCCTTACCACACAATCCAGCAATCACGCTCCTTGGTATTTGTGCAGATGAACTGAAAACTAATGTCTGCACAGAAACCTGGGCACACATGTTTATAGCAGCTGTGTTTATCATGGCCAAAACTTGGAAGTAACCAAGATGTCCTTCAGTAGGTGAAGAGATAAATAAACTGGTACATCCCAGCCGGGCATGGTGGCTTACGCCTGTAATCCCAGCCCTTTGGGAGGCCAAGGTGGGCAAATCACTTGAGGTCAGTTTGAGAGGCCAAGGTGGGCGAATCACTTGAGGTCAGGAGTTCGAGACCAGCCTGGCCAGTATGGTGAAATCCCATCTCTACTAAAAATACAAAAATTAGCCAGGCGTGTTGATGGGCACCTGTAATCCCAGCTACTCAAGAGGCTGAGGCAGGAGAATAGCTTGAGCCCGGAAGGTGGTGGCTGCAGTGAGCTGAGATCCCACCACTGCACTCCAGCCTGGGTGACAGACTGAGACTGCATCTCAAAATAAATAAATAAATAAATAAATAAATATATATATATATATCCAGACAATGGAATATTATTCAGCACTAAAAACAACTGAGGTACCAAGCTATGAAGTGAAATGGAGGAAACGTAAATGCTTCCAATTATGTGGCATTATGGGAAGGACAAAACAATGCAGACAGTAAAAAGATCAGTGGTTGCCTGGGATTGGAGGAAAGGACAGATGAACAGGAGGAGCATGGGGGATTTTAGGGCAGGCAAGCTATTCTGTTAAAATGGTGGACACATGTCATTACATGCTCTCCACACCCATAGAATGTACAACACCAAGAATGAACCCTAATGCTAACACTGGGCTTTGGGCGATGATGATGTGCCCATGGGGGTTCATCAGTTGTCACAAATGGATAACCGATGGGGGATGTAAGTAGTTGGGGAGGCTGTGCGTGTGCTCAGGCAGGAGGGACATGGGAAACCTCTGTACTTGCTTCTCAATTTCGCTGGAAACTAACACTTCTCTAAAAAAAAAAAAACTATTTTTTGAAACTACCATCTTAAACAAAAAGAGGAGGCCCCAGGTAAAAGACCTCAACCCATAACTTTCCACTGAGAAGGGACTTTCTCACTGGTGGAAGGAGGACACACCGGGTCATTATTTGAGTAATCCAGGCAGGAGACGCTGCCTGGATTGAGTAATCCAGGTGTCTGCTTCAGCCATGAGACAGCCTCAGGTGAAAATAGCTTTGCGGTTGTTTTTCTTCTTTTCACCCGATGGGTCTTTGGGGGTTTGTGGCATGCCCCATGTAACAATGAACTCTCAGTTCCCCTTTCTCATTCTCCCCAGGGAGCCGAGGTGCCCTGCAGGGAGAGTGGCCACCTGCACCAGGTGTGAGAGGAGCTGCACCTGGACCCAGGCCCTGCATCCTCGTCCTGCCTCTGCATCCAGCATCCCTGCAGGAAGCCCTGCCTGCAGAAGGGCCGAAAAGTAGCCTTGCTGTGAAAGTGCTTGTGTGTTCCTGAGGGGAGAAGCAAGTCACAGTCAGGGCACTGGTTCCTGTCATCCGGTGCAACACAAAGCAGGCCCCAGGACATGGGGTGCAGACGGGAGCACAGAGAGGGTGGGTGCTACTGGGGTGCACAGGCAGCTTGAGGAGGATGGAGATGGCAAACTTCCCTTCATCATTCCAGGGCTACATTTAGGGCTGGAGGACCAGCAGGTCCCCAAAGCCTCCAATGCTTCTGGAGGCCAGTAGCGAGCAGTGTCCAGGGACCCCACAGCCACCACTGAGGCCCACCTGTTCATCCCTCAGCTGGGTGTCCACTGGCGGCCACACTTCAGGTCTCCGGGACGCGGAGTTTGGGCTTCTCTCCCGAGCAGAAGTTATCCGAGTGCCCTCAGCATCCCACGGATTTGTTTTGTCTCTGAGGGAAGAATTAAGGAGTGTTAGTATGATATCAGAAAATTGCTAATTATGGTGAAGAGCTAACATGGCGATCTGGAAACTTGTGGAGCTCTAGTTAGTGATGACAGAAGAGGAAGATATTTGACTATTTTGTGCTGCACCCAGGTTCTCAGGAGGCGGCAAGAGACGAGACTTGACGCTGTGCCATGCTCAGAGCCCCTGGTCCTAGAGACGCTGCTTTTCCCATGGGAGTTCAGAGCAGAGGCAGTCAGCTGGGAAGCTCAGGATGGAGTGAGGAAGGAGAGCGACTTGGGGTGCTTGGGTTGCAGAGATCTAACGCCCCAAGAGAGACTGGCTGTGGCCTGTGCCCACCCCAAACTCACACACACTGTTGTGCTCACACACACTGTTGTGCTCACACACGTACACACTCACACACATTTCAACACTCGCACGCCCAAGCTCACACACCACACTCACATGCCTTAGTCACACACGCATACACACATTAACACGCATACACACATTAAAACACATACACACTCCCATTTGCACATCCACACACACAGTTATGCACCACAGACACAAACTCCCGAGTTCACACACCACTATCACACACATATCTTCACACACACACAATCACTCACATACACACTCTCACACATGGACACACTGACACACTCTCCATTACGCACCTGCCCTTTCTCACACACACGCACAAACACACACACTTCAAGCCGAATTAGAGCTCTTTTTTCGGTCCCACAAAGAAAACAGTAACCTCAGCATCTTGGTCTCAACGAGAACTGGGTACATGATCCCATCCAACCACAAGGGGGAAAATGAGGAAATGAGTCCTCCATGTCCTCAGACACTGGAGAACAAAAGTATACGCCAGCTTTAATGGGCACCACACATGAACAGGAGGGATCAAAACAGAAAAGAGGTTCCTCCTGATGCATGGCATTGACAGAGCCCAGTTCTGCCTCATGCCAAGCACCACCTTGCCCCTTGATGATGGAAAATGGTTGCATGTCTTGTTTCCTGGCCCCCATCTCTGTCTTGGTACAGAGTAAAGACTTGAGCCTCCCTTCTCCTTAGACACGAGTCCCACTGAGCTGACCCACCAGCTGACAGTTGAAGCCATGCCATCTGCTGACCAAGTTCCCCAAGACTCCTTGAGACTCAATTTCTGAAGAGGGTCTTCTTGGAATTTCCTGTCTCCATGCTCTGCCCAGCTGTTGGGACACCCGTAGCCTCTGTGGAGCCTCTTGGCCTGACAGCAGGGCTGGATGACTGGCCACCTCTTGACTGTGCCAGCACCTCTACTGCCATGTTCTGCCTGGGGGACTGGATTTCCTTCTGGCCCTGGCAGAGGGGACTACCCCTAGGATCTGTCCCACCCCACAGCTGGAGTCCTCCCAGTCGACGAGGGTCAGCCCATATGACCAGCAGGCTCCTAAAACATGAAGGCCTTTCATTTAGAGAGCTCAATGAAGGATACGACCAGAGAAATGAGCATCAAGGCTGAGATGAGGGAGCCACACTGGGATACAGCCTAAATTAGTTTTGTCTCCCTGAAAATCCTTCCTTGTTCCTTCTCTCGGTTAACTGAAAACCCAATAGCAGTTCAGTTCAATTCAGAAGCTGAACACTGAGCCAGGCATTGTATAAACACCTGGGACCAGCAGTGAGTAAGCACTAAAAAACATGGCCTTTTGCTCTGTGGGATTTGTAGTCTATGGGGAAGATGGATATTAAGCAAGTGTGAAAGTATGAAAAACCTATGTGTGTGTGGGTGTATTAGAGCTCTATAGAAGCACATACAAAATGGAGAAATTATCCTAGTCTAGTGGCTCAGGAAAGAGCCTCTTAGGAAAATGGCATTTAATATAAAACTCAAAGTACGTAACAGTGTTTGGCCAGAGAAACAGGGTGTGTGGCTTAAAGATGGTCACAAGATTAAAGACACACATTAAAGGTCACACATTCTTTGCTCCTCCATTCTCTGAAAGAGTCAAATTCCTAGTCCTCTTCCCCTGGATTCTGGGCTGGCCCTAGCCTTTGCCTGTAGAATGAGGTAAAAGTGACTTTCTGGGTCTTCTGAGGCTGAGTCATGAGAAGCCTTGAGCTTCTGCCCAGACCTTTCAGAAAACATGCCCAGGGAAGTCAGAGGCTGTGTAAGGAGTACAGCTATCCGAGACCACCATGCTGTGAGGAGCCCAAGCTAGCCTTGTGGAAAGGCAGCATGGAGAGAGGAATACCCAACTGGACCCCTGTTGTTCCTGCCACCCCAGCAGAGCCCAGGCAAGTGAGTAAGGAAGGCTTTGATGGTTCCAACCCCAGCCACCCTCTGACTATAACTGCGGGAGAAACCCTGATTGGGAACCACCTATATAAGCCCAGTCAACCAACAGAATTGTGAGAAATAATACTAAGTTATGCTTTAAACCACTGAGTTTTAGAATAATTTGTTCTACCGCTATAGATAACTGAATAAAGGAGTGGAAAAGAATTCCAAGTGGAAGAACAGCATGTGCAAAGGCAAGTCTGCACCCTCAGACCTCCTTCAGAGAATACGGCTTTTAAACCATCTTAGAACCAGCTCCTCAGGACCAGCTGCAGTACCTCACCCTCGGGCATAGGACAGACAGAGATATTTTTTTTTTTTTTTTTTGAGATGGAGTCTTGCTCTGTCACCCAAGGTGGAGTGCAGTGATGTGATCTTGGCTTACTGCAACCTCCACCTCCCAGGTTCAAGCAATTCCTCTGTCTCAGCCTCCCAAGTCGCTGGGACTACTGGTGCATGCCACCATGCCTGGCTAATTTTTTTTTTTTTTTTTGGTATTTTTAGTAGAGACAGGGTTTCACCCTTCCTAAAATGTGAAGGTGTTTCTTTTAGAGAGGTCAAGGAAGGACATGACCAGAGAAATGACCAGCAAGGCTGTGATGAGGGAGCCACTCTGGAATACAACCTAAATTAGTTTTGATCCCCCTGCAAATCCTTCCTTGTTCCTTCCCTCAGTTAACTGAAAACCCAATAGCAATTCAGTTCAAGCTAGACTCATGGAAAGGCAGCATGGAAAGAGGGATACCCAACAAGTTCCCTGCTGTTCCTGCCACCCCAGCAGAGCCCAGGCAATGAGTAAGGAAGCCTTTGATGGTTCCAGCCCCAGCCACTCTCTGACTGTAACTGTGTGAGAAGCCCTGAGTGGAAACTACCTTTATCCAGTTACCTGTAGCGGTATAACAAATCATTCTAAAACTCAGTGGTTTAAAGCAATAATTTATTATGATTTCTCATAATTCTGTTGGTTGACTGGGCTTATATAGGTGGTTCCCACTCAGGGCTTCTTACACAGTTACAGTCAGATGTCGGCCAGGCTGTTCTCGAACTCCTGACCTCAAATGATCTGGCTGCCTCGGCCTCCCAATGTGGTGGGATTACAGGCATGAGCCACCGTGTCCGGCCCAGAGACAGACTTTTAATCCATCCACAGATGAACCGGGGAGAGGAGTGATTCATCAACATTTTGAAACCGTATTTAAGTTAGTTCGGAGATGGGTGCATTAAATTTCTCCTGGGGACAGGACCTATCATATTTAGAAAGCACCTGAGAACACTTTAGGAACGAGGGATTCACAATCGTGTTTTCTGAGCCGGCCATGATTATGCTGGGGAACTAACAACACATGCACCTAGCTGGATACAATGTAGATTCCTCAAAAGAAGAACCAAGGGAGGTCATAAGATTTGAGTTAAGAAATAGAGACTTCCTATTTACTCTGTGCTGATTTAGTTCATAAAAATAAGCATTTCCTCCTTGAGGTCTAAGAATGTGTGGGGCTGGGAAACATTTGGTAAGACTATGAAGAAAAGAACTGAAAACAAAAGTTCAGAAAGAGTTGACAGAGCACAGAGCCTGCTGGGCTCTCCTTGCATCTAGGTGGTCCCTGGGCCCTCGCGGGTGAAGGGCCCTGGCCCCGCTGGAGCCTGTCCAGGGCTGAAGGTGTGAGGTTGGGGTCTCCCAGGCCTCCTCAGAGCAGATGAATGAAGGTGGGGACAGAGGGCAGGGCAGACCCTGTCCAGATAAGAATGTTCTGTCCCTGGGGCACCCGCGCCTGCATCTCTCTGCATGTTTAGACCGCCTCTGCCTCCAGGTGGCACTCTGAGGCCACATCCTGCTTCGCCTGCTTTGAAACAGCCAGGCCACCCCCTCTGGCCTTCAGCCAGTGTCTTCCAGAGAGCCCAAGCCAGGCCCGTCCTTTCGGGGTGAGGAAACCCCACACAGTGCTTTCCAGAAGTGGGGGAGACAGTAGCATAGCCTCCTGCCTCCTCCGGGTCTTGGCGTCTGGGTTTCTCTATTCCTGAAGAAACAGAATTCACAACTCACCCTCTTCAGCCCGTGAAACTGGAGTGTTTGTGAGAGGGCCAGGCCAGCACAGTGTTTTCTGTCTTCACCCCATCTGATATTCCAGCTTCCAGTGAAGGCTGTCTCCAGAGCCTGGGGGCGCAGGAGGCCGCCCACTCTTGTTCCCCTCCACCTCACATTCTTTCCATCAGACCTCATTTGCCGGTTGCTGGAGGTCTGAGCACACAACACCCACCTCGGACAGCTGCCTCATCTCCTGGGCAGCCCACACCACTTCAGGCATGAGGTGGCCAACCGTGCATCCCCAGTGCGGCCCGACAGAGGGAATTTGAGTGCATGAAGCAAGGGGACAGCTGTTCCTGCTCCGTGGGGAGTCCCTTTTCAGCTCGCACCCAGTCAGCAAATGACTCTTCTCTACAAAGAGGCAGAGGATGAACTTCCTCTCTAGTTTTGGCAGCAGAGGCCGTGAGACCCACGGCGAGAGGCCAGAGCTGTGCAGGCTGCAGGGGGCACCAGCTCAGGGATTCCGAACGGAGGAAAGTACTTTCCAGAGAGTACTGCAGGGGATCAAGCCTTCTCCACAGTCCCGCCAATAAAACCCCTGGGGCTCAGCCTAAACCCGATCCTAGAAATGACATCCCAACACAAGCTTTGCAGGATAAGTAAAATCTAGAGAGGAGAAAAGGCAGAGCCAGGCAATGAGAAATACAGGTGGTCTGGACCAGCTCAGGAAAGACACAGCACCTTTTCCACGTGCAGTGAATGATGTTCTCATGTTTGCTGGTGTGAGGAATTGAACATTAATATCAGGAGCATTCTGTGTTACCTACAGCTGACTTTATGTTATGTTGAAGTCAACTGGATGACAAAATGTCTTTTGTCTTCATTCTAGAGCAAAGACACTAACTATTCCTTTCATTGTCTTTAGGGACACTCAACGTTAATTAAAACTCTTCTGGGGTTCGTCATGAATATAGTTCTAGTTCGGGCACCCAGAGGACCCAAATGAAGCAACTGCCACACTTATGGAGCACTGCTCTGAGAAGCCACGTTCCTGCCTGCTTCTCCATGGCTGTGAGCGTATAGCAGAAAACGCATGGAAACACCCTGTCTCAGCCTGATTTCCCCTAAAGTACATCCTGAGAAAAGGGCTGATGGGATTGAGGTTTATTCAGGGATGCAATCCCCAACAGCAGGAGTGAGGGGCAGGAGAGAGGGCAGGGAGGAGAGGCATTATAGAATTGGGCACCACAATGGGTCATAGATGCTCTCAAGAATCTCCTGAACCCGCCAATTGAGAAACCAGGGAGCACAATGACTCCCCTCTCATCCTCCCAGGTCAAGGGGCTCCTCCCAGGGTATGAACTCTGCTGCACTCCCAGGTGACAGGGATGTGAAGCAGTTTCAGGCACCCCACACCTGGGCATCACAGGGAGGTCCTGAGGCAGGGTACTGTCAGTTCTTCACTCCAGGGTGAAGGTGGTTGCCACCAGATGGGACCTAGTTCCTGCCCCAGTGGTGAGGCCGCAGAAGCTGGGTTGAGTTACAAGAGATGTTATCCACACAAGCACGGACCACCGTGGGGAACGGGTCAGTGTTTAGACCACAATTCTCCATAGAAAGAGTGTTATGAATAAACAATGACTAGCGTAGCTTGTAGTCAAGTCCACAAACAACTTGAGCCTCCTTCTGAGTAAACTGCCCTGGGAAAAACATCAAGGCTCTTGTGTTGAAAGTCAACAGAAAAGGAATCATCTGGAGTAGAATAGTATGTTTAATGTTCATCGTGGATGCTGGCGCTTGAGGAAAGCAGGCTTCCTTGGAGAAATGGAATGAGGTCGTTAGAGACAGCACTGAGACCGAAAGGTGCTTCTGGGTATCTTCCAGAACTTTAGAAATGGAAGGCCCGGGAGCGTCATTGCATTGACCTCCCCAGCAAAACACGGGCGTGTGCTTTTCCTCAATACACTTTGATCACCAACGCCACATCCACATTGTTTGCCCCTGATTTTGGTTAGTATTTAGCTCCCAAACAGAAGGAAGAGAGGGACTGAAAATGGATAGAGATTTTCCTGGAGAAACTCCTTTGAGTTGCAAGAGAATGAGAAGGAGGAAGAGATTAGAGAATAAAGATGGGCGAGTGTGAGGGAGGATGCCTGTGGGATGCCTGTGCGATGAACTAGCTGTGCACATCACTCACTGGTCACTAAAGACAAGAGGGCCATGGTGGAGGATGGGAGGTGCATGGCACAGACTGGCTCCTCTCAGAAGGATGGACGGAGTGAGGAAGGAGCCAGCCATCAGGAGTTGGTAGGAGGGGACACCATTGACCCCAGGAGCTGGGTTGCTGCCGATGGTGGGGCTAGCATGGCGCAGGGCCGAGGACTAGGGCAGCGATTGTTTGTGTGAATGGAAAACATGTTGTTTCTTAGGAAGGTGGTGCAGCCTTGGGAACTCCAGTGGCTAGTTTGCATTTTTAAAAATGTTATGCTAATAATATGTCACTGCCACGGAGAAAAGGCTCTGGTCTTCCGTGGAGTCCAGATTCGATCCCTGAACTGTTCTTGCAGGTAAAGATTTATATAAAATGCTCAGAGGAGGCTGTAATAGATTTCGAGACATATTTCATAATATTTTCTAGCATGCCACTTGATGTCACAGGCAGATTTATGAAAAGGCAGTATTTATTATACAATATTCATGTTTTATTAAATCTGATTACATTGCAGGAAAGAGAGAGTAGTGGTGGCAGCCTCCAGGCTGAGCCGGAGCTGGGTCCCCCGCCCCTACCTGACGCCAGGATGAAGACCCAGACATTGCATTGTGGGCTCTCAGCTCTGTCAATGTCTCCCTCGGATAACCTGGGTGGAGAGGGGGGGCATCCCTTGTCTCTTCTGACTCTCATTCTGTAGGAAAAGAACCGTGCTTGCCCCTCTTCCCACCTGGGCAGGCAGGCGGTGGCCTGAGCAGAGTATTAATAACGCATGGGGAGACAGAGGACCTCTCTCTTACCTGCGGGAGGAAGGAGTCTGGCTGGCTTATCCAGCCTGCAGCCTGAAGCTTCTCTAAGGAGCCATACAGTGCGGAATTCATCCCTGGAGCTTAGCGCTCCCAGCTCCCCAGCCAACCTGCCCTCCTTGGAAACCTGAGAAGATTCACTTCAAACAGGCTTCCCTGGGCCAAGAATCAAATTGGCCTGGCTCCCCTCTGATCTCCGGGAGTCTGTGAGCAGGGGGTCCCGGCAGCTGGAGTAACTCGACCCCTGCACAACCCAGGTTCTTTACTTTTCCTGGACAAGATTTATGCGGCAGGGTTTAGTCTTTACCGCAGATAGACATTCCCAGGAGAGGCCCTGAACTCCCCTGTACCACAGCCCCTCAGTCCCCCCAAGCTAACTGGAAGATGGGCTTTTAGATAAAGTTGGGTTGATACCCAAGGAAAAGAGAATTTGTATGAGATTGAGGAATCGCTTTGCACAACCTGATGGACGGTGCTGACCCTTGGAGGGGAGGCAAACAAGGGGCTTTGTCAGCTGTGACAGTGTGAAGGAGTCAAGGCTTAGGCTCCGGAGATAAGAAAAAACAGATTTGAGCCCCGGCTACCTTGTGTACTGCTTGTGTGACCTTTGGCACTGACATCCTCTGTCTCAGTTTTCCTACCTGTATAAAAAGGAGGGTAACAACCTCATAGGGTTGCTGTGAAATAATGAATATTAAGCACAGCCCTGGCACAGAGAAAGAAGTCAATAACTGAGTTAGCCATTATTGAGAGGTCATTTAGTTAATTCATTTAAAGCCACAGAGCCAATGGCTTTGCTGTTGTTTGATACAGGTCATTACTGACCAGTGGACGTGTTCCCATACAGAGGGGTGTCACCCAGGAAATGATGGGGGAACAGAGAAGCAGGCCCTGGCTGTGATTAGTCCCCACCCAACGCTAGGTCCACACTGGCCAATGCTTGAGGGCTAAGGATGTTAGAGTTAGGAGGGGGTGCTAAGCGATGTGAAATAATGAAATATCTTGTGCACAAAGCATCCCCGTGTGTCTGGGGGCTGCAGACATTTGCCACAGGAGGGCTGTGCCTCCTGTGGGTGCAGCTCTGCACTTCTCCATGGCGGGACCTAAGAACATGCTCAGGCTGCAGTGAATGCCCTTTTATTTACCTGGCGATGTCAGCTCCGGACAGCCTGGGCCTGGCTGCTGATCTGAATCCTAATCAGCTCCTCGCGTCTCCCTCTCTTTAAGGACCCTGGGATGCTAATCACATCCCCAGGGAGGGGCTGCCGCTCTGCCAGCATCTGCAGTGGATGCAGGGCGGGCCTCATTCAGCCTTTAGGCAGTGGCCAGGGAGAAAAAGGATTTTTTAACTTTGCCGACAGTTTCAATTAAAAAGCAAAACAGAATAAATACTTGTGTCTGTTGGCCATACTGCAGTGACATTTGTATTTTTTAAACAATTATTCAAAATTACCTTCTATGCAACCTCCATTTTAGTTTGTCTTTAAAGTTGCCCTTGTCTATCGATGTGTAACTCGGTGCCCCCCAGAAATTGTGACAACAGCCCTACACCTCACTGTAGGTTTCCCATACAAACTCTCGGGGGTTGTATTGGAGGAACACCTTTTCTATACAGATACCTCGAGAAAGGATCAGGACTGTTATAAGAAGGGTTTTAATGTCCTTGGAATTGAATCCAGCCCTTCTTTCATTGAGTTTATATGTGCTACGGCACAGCTGGGTGGAAGAGGCCCTGCCCTCAGGGGCTTCCACTCAAAGCGAGATGCTAGATGGCTTCAGCCTTTCCTGCTGCCTGGGGCCGTGCTGGTCAGCTTTCCCTATTGGACACCCACCCTCTTCCCCAGCAGATAGTGCTGGGGTGCATCGTAAGAAAGGAGGTGACACATCTAGGGAGGAGGTTGTGGGAGGGGGAGGCCCATGGCTCCGTGACGCTCATGCCCCCAGTGGACATCTGCCCTGCACTGCACCTGTCACCCGGCCCCTGGGAGACGGTAGATAATGACTGCAGGGACTCCTGAGGAGGTCTCCTTTCCCACCGCTACATTTATTCCATCAGAGTTTTTGTTTTGTTTTGTTTTTTATTTTGTGTCTGTGTTGGGGGGTGTTTTTTTCGCCTAAGTCTAATGAAGTCTAATTGGTGCAGTCATTATGTCAGAGTGAATGTTATTATTTTAGTCAAAAGCAGTAAACTAGGAAAGACGGTCTGTATGACAGCTTTCCTCTCTGTCCCAGGGCTAAGGTTTTTAGGAGAGGCCCAACAAGACCTGACCATTTATAGTTGTCATCAACTCAGACCTTCCAGGACCCCAGAGAACAAATAGAAAACGGACCCGTTGAGTTTTGCCTCCCATAATCTTAAGTTAAGCTGTGAAGGTTTGCATATCTAGACTACATCTACCTAGAGAGGGAAGATAGCGCTGCGTTCCTTTCCTCCTAGGAGCTGCTTGTCTACCCGGTGGGATTCTTCACCATCGAGTGCTGAACGCAGTAACGGGAGGGCAATGTGCATTTGTTGACTGAATGAATGAAATATTCAGGGTCTGTGTGTGACACACTGTACCATGTTGGTGCTGCAAGAAGCAAATTAAACACAAGCCTCACCTTTGTTGAGCTCATGTCCTTCTCACTGCCTGCTGGCTGCTGGGTGACATGAGAAAACATACAGAAAATATACTTCCACCCAGCAAAATGCATATCTGATTACAGAAAAATCAGAAATGTCTGCAGATAGAGTGCGGGGTTTTATCAAGTCATCAAAGTAAACCATGTTTTGCAAAATTGCCACAAAACTGTGCATGTTCTCATGGCCCTAATTTAGAATATGTTCCTTAAACAAAGAACACCTTTGTTTGATTCCATTTGTTTTGAAGCCCATATTCTACAGATACATTCTTTCCCAGTATGACACAAAAATGTAAGAATGCTAAGTGGAAAAATTAGATCATTTTGTCACATGCATAGATTTTCCAAATGGCAATTATATAGAAGACTAAAACATGGTTAAGCGTAATCAATATGCATTCAGTCTAATTATCATCTAATAGTTTGGGACCTTGTGCTTTGAGTATCATCTCCCTAAGGTGTTTGTTTCTGTGCTTATTTGAAATCTGTCAGTAAAGACAAGTATTTCCTACATGGGACGCACAACACCCCTCTCCATGGATGGTTCTTGGAAGGTTTCCTGAGAAGTGAGGGAAATGTCACAGAAAAGCCATGGTGATTTTGAGCTGAAATCACTAACTCTGGCTTTGCTGTATTATAATGTATAATAATTAGAAATAATTCTAGAAAGGCGGAAGCCATCTAGAATCTTGCCCTAACAGTTCTCTCACACCTGAGAACTGTTGTCCATGGCATAGGTTTCTCTGAGAAGGACTTTGAAAATGAGCTATTGCGTTCGTTTGCTAAGGCTGCCTTTACAAAGTACCACAAACTGAGCAACGTAAACTACAGAGAGGTGTTCTCTTGCAGCTCTGCAGGCTGGAGGCCCGAGACCAAGGCGTCAGCAGGTGTCCTTCTGAGGGCTGTGATGGAGAATCTGCTCCAGGCCCTTCTCTTTGGCTTCTAGGTAGCCGTCTTCATGTTCACACGGCATTCCCTCTGTATGTGGGTCTGTGTCCAAAATTCCCCTTTGTATAAAGTCATATGGATTAGAGGCCCATCCTAATCCAGTGTGATCTCAATAGGCCTATTTCCAAATGTGGTCACATTCTGAGGTACAGGGGTTAGGACTTCAGCCTGTGAATTTTGGGGGGGCCACACTTCAACTCATAACAGCTGTGGCAACAGCTGACTCTGATACATTATTTGAGAGACTGAGGAAGGCCTCTCATTCTCCCTTCTCTCCTCTCCTCCTTGCCCCTCTGGGCTCTTTCCCTATCCTTCACCCACCAATATCTGAAAACCCTTAGAGACTTGTCCCTTTGCATCTTAAAGTTGGCTTGGTCTCCTGGGATCTCACCCAGATTGCAGTTATGCCCAGGAGAGGCAGCGATAAGCTGTTTCCAGTGAGCTCCTGACCGTCGTGGCTCTTAACCTCCATGTGTTAAGGTGTGTCCACACCTTCACTGCCAGGTCCAGCTTTCTGACTGGAAGGCCCGCAGCATACAAGAAAGCCATGGGGCACACTCAATGGGATGGAGCAAGGGGTGGGAGATAGGTCTGGAAAGATCCAAAGGCAAAAATCAAAGGCAGCAATATCAGAGGAAGAGAAACCGAGAAGACCTGGGTTTGAATCTTGGCTCTGTTACTTCTGGATGGATGACTTGGACAAGTCACCTGACCTCCCGTCAGCTTGATGTGCTTATCGTAATACCTACCTGCAGGTAAGGCTGGCACAAAATGCCCAGGAAATACGTTATGGTGGTTCTAATATCCTCAACGACTTCATCATTCTCCCTGGGCCCAGCCCCGGCTGGCAGTAAAGGCGTAAGCTCTGCAATGCCTCAGAAGACTCAGCGGCTGTGAACTTGCCTTTGCCACAAAAGCTGCTCTTACAGTGAGAACAGGACCTGCAGCCCGCAGCTCCCCAGGCTCCTGATCCGCGGTTGAGTTCTGCATGCACAGCCAGGGCTGCACAGCTTCCTGAGCAGCGGGGAGGCTGTGGGCAGGAAGGGGAAATGAGAGTGGCCAAGGCTGTGCACACCTGGGCTGGATCAATGGCCACGTTGTAGAGCCAGCCCTCTGGGACGGCCTGCAATGCCCGCATCTATAGCTGTGTTAGTCATCGCCTCGCCAGGCCTTCGTTTGTTTTTCAAAATTTTGTTAGTGTGACTTGCACCTCCGGTAACTCATCTTTAACTGCCCTCCCTCCTATCTGACCCAGTTCGTACACCATTCATCTTTTCTTCTTCCTAATACATTTGATTTTCTTTACGCTCTCCGTCTCAGTCTTGCTCTCTCTCTCTTTTTCTCTTTAATTTTCTTCAGTCAAGTAGAGATGGGGAAGCAGACCACCTGGGATGAAGGAGAGAAAGTGCTGAAGGGGAAAAGGCCACCTAGCTACATTAAGCTGGGAAAGTCTGTTTAGCTGACTTTGAGGTCTGCTAGCTCTCGGGCACTCATCCTAGCAGACATGAGCAGCACCTTCCATTACTAGGAGTATCATTTACCTAAATTCCACTTACCTGCAGCCTGAACCCATTTCAACTGGAGAAGTCCTTAAGAAGGTTGCCTTGCCCAACCACATGTTGCAGATGAGAAAACCAGGACTCTGGGAAGCTTACAAATTAGTTGTTCAAAGACACATAACCAATTGCAACTCTTGATTCGAGGATCTAAATAAACTTTGCCACATAGACTTGCCTATACCTTCCTTTGTTTATTCACATGGGAAGTTTGTCTCTTAGAGCCTCTATGAAATATTACTTTGAATGCTCACATGTTTACAAATTTCATGAATAACCAACCCCTCCAGATAGCCATTGAATGGAAATGTGTTTCAGCCTACACTAAGATGGGCCCTGCCTTTTTCTTCTGATGACATGGTGCAAAGTTATGTAAAATTCCAAACCTTACAAGAATGTACGTAATCTTATTTCTAGGGACATGCTGCCAAAAATTGGTGCATAATTCTCCGTCTTCTTTTTTCACACTGATACTAACCCTCTTACTGTTGCCGTTGATTACTTTGGATGTGGACTCATACCGCCAATGCTGTTCGGAGCTTGCGTGTTTCACTTTACATGTCAGTAGGGACCTGAAGGTCTAACCCATTCTTAAGACGTGTGCGGTATTTCATCGTTCGGCTGTACCAACATTTATTTAATCTTCTTCTTCAGAGTTCATTTGGGTTACTTTTACGTTTTTAATACTTTAAAGTCTTTAAACAAAGCCCCAAGGAACATTCTTGCGGCTTTAGAGGCTTAAATGTTAGAAGTAGAAATACAGAGTTAAAAGATTAGAACTTTAAACATTTCAGTAGATATTGCTAGGTTGCAAGCCAAGAAGGTGTACTGATTTACACTTGCACCAACAATGTACCTGGATGCCCATTTACTTCCTATACCCTCACCAATGCTGAACTTCATCAGCCCATTTTTACGTTGGTCAATTTGATAAATGGAACAATATGTCATTGCAGTTTAATGAGCACATCTTGATTAGCCCTCGTTTCCTCTTCCTGGCCAGTCACTGCTTCTTGACTCTTCTCACCCCTTAATGCATATATACATGGGAAGTATCCACACATTTTTAGTCGATGTTTTAGTTAGCAAAACATAGCCAGAAGGCAGTAAGTGGCAAATTCACACCCTAAAGTTCAAAGTGGAGAGTAAGTGACTTTCAGACAAGCGGTACCATCACGCGCCTCCATTAGCCCAGCTGCGTGTCTATAACCATGTTCAAAACTCATAACCAAGACATTTTCTGGCTGCCTTGACACAATAGGGATGATATTAACTGGATGAGAGTACTGAAGAACAATTCTGTTTCACAGGCAGGTGTCTTCTCCAACCAATCAGGCAGCCACCTCTACAATCACTCCGAGGGTGATGCCTCACATGAGGTAAAACTTGCAGGACCAACAGTGAGAAATGAACCTTGGCCCTGCTGGCCTGCACCACCTCAGCCTTTACTCATTTTTCACTCTGGCCTGTTGAGCTATTTCTCGTCACAGCATGGGGCATATGCTGGCGGGTCCCCAATAGACCTCATGTATGGCAGGTGCCAATGGCCATGAGAAGGAAGTTGCTGGGTGGATAGGTTCTGACTCTACCCTGGATCTGATTGGCTCTGGTGTTCATGGGGGTCCGCTCTGTTTGGATTCCCCAGACAACTTAACCTGCCCTTCCTCCCACCCTTTCTATTTTAACCTCATCTAACGACACCTGGAAATGAGCCAGTTCCAGAACTGGCAAGAAACCTGACTTGTCCAGGTGGCCACAAGACCACCCCCAAAGCCAGCTTGGACCTCTGCCCCTGAGTGGAACTGCTCATAAAACGTGTTCTGTGTTTCTCCTCTCAGACACATATTTCTGAAATTAATATGTCACCACCCTCACTGGGGTCACTGCCTGATGGAGGGTAAGGCTATGTATACTCACATACCCAGCAACGATATCTGATTTATTTTTTTAAGAAAAATGCTCACATTTGTAGCACTACATATGTTTCTTTAATTTCCCTAGATTAGTTTTTGAGTACCATGTTGCTTTCATAGTACTCGGCCTAAACACAATTAAGCCTACTTTAAGAGTCACACTTGAAGAGTGTGAATAACATAACTCATTCAACCCCACTTATAAAAAGAGGAAACATGCGAGGTTCATTAGGGTTTCTTAGGTATTCATTTAAAAATTAATTACCAGTGTTTTTATACCCCATCAGAACCTTCCCAGCTCTCTTTAGAAGACATTCCTAAAATCAATTCTTTATTATTAGTTTTGAGCACATTTGCTCCATGACACCGTCTATGAAAAGAAAAATTCTTTTCCTGGAATATTCAAACGTGCAGAATATTGTGGACTAAAGTATGAATGAAAACTTGTTGAGGGTTGTGATGAGTGAGAGAGATTCTGTTGCGAAGGGCCCAGAAGATGATTAAGGAGTAAGGAAATGAAATAGTTAAAAGACACTGGAATAATTCAGCCTGGGGAAAACCCCAATAAGTAACTTAGGGGAAAAAAAAGCTCATTAAGTTCTCTCCATCATAAAATTATTTATGCTACTTTTTTTTTTTCTTTGTAGAGACAGGGATGATGCCCAAGCTGGTCTCAAACTCCTGGCCTCAATCCTCCTTTCTCAGCCTTCCAAAGTGCTGGGATTACAGATGTGAGCCACCACGCCTGACCACATATTCATGCTAATCCTAGATAATACAATTTTAGAAGAAAGACAAAGGAAAATCACTCATAAGCCCACCACCTAAAGAAAATGTTGCTAACATTTTTATTAATTTCCAGGCACTTTCTATACACACATTATTTTTACATTGCTGTGATCAGATCATACATGTGAATAACAGTCATGTCATTGTACATTGATACAGATTCCCAAGATAGTTTGTTTCATGATCCTGGCTGCTGCTGCCCTCCTCAAACCCTGTTTATTTATTTGTTTATTCAACAAATACTTATAGAATCCCTCATTAAGGGCCAGGTCCTGAGAGGACTGGAGTGAATCAGACAGAAAGGAATCAGCTCTGATGGAATACACGTTCTAGGTGAAGGAGGCACAATGAATGAGTAAATGAGTGTTAAGTGTGATGGGAAGCTACCGGAAATTTGTAAGCAGAGAGTAGCATCATCTGCTTTACGTGTTTTAAAAGGTTTCCTTCCGTGTGGAGGGTGGATTGCGGGGAGAGGAGAGAGAGCAGCAGCAAAGAGGGGAGGTGGGAGGCTGCTGCGTTCCTGGAGACCAGAAAGATGGCGATGTATTAGTCCGTTTTCACGCTGCTGATAAAGACATACCTGAGACTGGGCAATTTATAAAAGAAAGAGGTTTAACTGGACTCACAGTTCCACTTGGCTGGGGAGGCCTCACAATTATGGCAGAAGGCAAGTAGGAGCAAGCCACCTCCTACATAGATGGGGGCAGGCAAAAAGAGAATGACCGCCAGGGGAAACGGGTTTCACCTTATCCAACCATCAGATCTCGTGAGACTTACTCATTACCACGAGAACAGTTTGGGGAAAACCACCCCCATGTTTCAATTATCTCCCATCGGGTCCCTCCCACAACATGTGGAAATTATGGGAGTACAATTCAAGATGAGATTTGGGTGGGGACTCAGAGCCAAACCACATCAGGCAGTTTGGCTGGAAGGGTTGGAGGGAGGTGGAGAGGAGAGGAATGGACAGCAGTGTGGGCCACAGAGCTTGCTGACGTGTGTTATGGATACGAAACGGATGTAAGGAAAAAGGAGGAATCTAGGATGGCTGCCAGGATTCTAGCTTGAATGACTGGCTGAATGAGGGAGACACAAGTTTGAGGTGAAATGGAGAGCCCTGCTGTGGGTGGGCGAGATGCCCATCCAGGAGGACACGTCAAGCTTGCGGTTGGATGAGTGCCTCTGGAGTCCAGAGCCAAAGTCATCTAATGGAGACTTGTTGACACATGGCAGCATTTAAAGCTGTGGAACTGGAGGAGACCTTGGGGAAAGAGTGTGAACGGAGAAGAGGAATGCCTTGACTTTTAAAAGCTGAGCAGAGGAAAAGGAGCAACGTTGCCTATACCCCAACCACATGCTCCCTGCCCACCACCACAGTCCCTGGGATATGTGAAATAAGAGATAGGCTCTTCTCAATAAATTAGGCCATTTTTATAAAGGAATATGTAGCATTCTATAACCTCTTAAAACTGTGGAAGTCAAAGCAGCATTCTACAATTTTGATTTAAAAGATGACAAGCTGTGTATTGACAATCCAATATTTAAGTCACATGATAAAATATATTTAAATTATTTTATAAGTCCACATTATAAAAACTTTTATTTTCAAGGGCTGCTTTTAAAATGTGGTGGCATTTTTACACAGTTATGTGTATATTTTAAAATTTCCTTTGGAACTTACTTCTTGACCAATGGATTATTTAGAAGTGTGTTGTTTAATTTACAAGTGTTTAGAGATTTTCCTGACTTCCTTACCTTACTGAGTTCTGGTTTGATTTTATTATGGTCAGAGAACATAATCTGTATGATTTGAATCCCTTTACTTTCTTCTTCCTTCCTTTCTTTCTTTCTTTCTTTCTTCTTTCTTCTTTCTTTCTTTCTTCTTTCTTTCTTTCTTCTTTCTTTTTCTTTCTTTCTTTCTTTTTTTTTTTTTTCGAGACGGAGTCTACCTCTGTTGCCAGGCTGGAGTGCAGTGGCATGATCTTGGCTCACTGCAATCTCTGCCTCCCATGTTCAAGCGATCCTCCTGCCTCAGCCTCCCGAGTAGCCAGGACTACAGGCGGACACCATCACGCCCAGCTAATTTTTTCTATTTTTAGTAGAGACGAGATTTCACCATGTTGGCCAGGATGGTCTCGATCTCTTGACCTCGTGATCTGCCCACCTCGGCCTCCCGAAGTGCTAGGATTACAGGTATGAGCCACTGCACCTGGCCAAATCTCTTTAAATTTTTTAAGGTTTGTTTTATGGTCCAGGATAGTGTATGTTTTCAAAAAGCCCTTGAAACAAATTGATATTCTGTTGTTGTGGGGTGGAATGTTCTATATGTATCAATTAGATCCTATTGGCTAATTGCATTGTTTAGATCTTCTCTCTTCTAGCTAATTTTCTTGCTAGAAATTCTATCAGTTGCTGAGAGGAAGCTGATGAAATATCCAACTACAACTGTGGAATTGTTTATTTTTCCTTTCAGTTTTATTAGTTTCGCTTCATGGATTTTGAGGCTCCGTTACTTGGTGTGCACACATTTAGGACTGTTATTTTTCCTAGTGGATTGATTCTTTTATTATTATGTAATATCCCTGCTTGTCCCAAATAATTTTCTTTGCTTTGAGATCCACTTAATCATATATTAATACAGATACCTCTGTTTTTGTATTGTTGCTTGCATCTATCTTTTTCTATACTTTTGCTTTCAATGTACCTGTCATTGAATTTGAAATAATTTATTATAAGCAACATATAGTTGAGACACGTTTTTTGATCTACTAAACCAATCTCTGCCTTTTAATTAGTATATTTAGACTACTTACATGTAAGGTTATTATTAATATGTTAGAGCTTAAGCGTGGCATTTTATTTTCTGTTTCTTGTAACTTTCCTGTGATTCTCACTTCTGTTTCTCTTTTGTACCTTCCTATAGATTACTTGCACAAGTTTTAGAATTCCATCTTGATGTGTTTATAATGTGTTTGAGTGTATCTCTTTGAATAGCCTGTTCAGTGATTGCTCTGGGTATTATAGTGAACATATGTGACTTATTGCCGTCTACTACTATCAACTTTTACCACTGCAAGTGGCATGTGAAAACCTTACTGCCATTGAGGCCCCTTTACCTTCCCCTCATTGACTCAAGTGAGAACTGGTCTTGTAATTTTTATTCCCTCAATCAAATATGATTGATGACACTCATAAGGAATAGGATAGCCTATCGTATGTACCCATATATGTTCTCTTTCCATTGTATTTGCTTCCTGATACTCAAGATTCTTTCTTTCATCATTACCCTTCTGTTTGAAAACTTGCTCTAGCCATGCCCTGAAATTAGGTCTGTTAACTGCACAATCTTTTGGTGTCCTGTCATCTGACAATAGGTTTATTTACTATTTATTCCTGAAGGATAGTTTTGCCAGATGTAGAATTTGTGGCTGGCAGGTATTTTTTTTTTTCCTTTCAGAGCTTGAAAAATGTGTCACTTTCTTCTGGTCTCCAGGGTTTCAGAGGAAGAGAAATCCACTGTCACGCAAACTGGTGTTTCCCCATAGGTAATGTGTCATTATCCTCTGGCTGCTTTTAAGAATTCTTTTTGGTCTTTATGTTTTCAGAAGTTTAATATGATGCATCTTGGCATGGATTATTTTGGATGTATCCTGTTTGGGATTCGCTCAACTTCTTGAATTTGTAGGTTTATGTCTTTTTGCCAAATTTGAGAAGTTTTCAGCCATTCTTTCTTTGAATTCTCTTTCAGCCGCAGAATCCTCTGGGACCCTGATGTTACAAATGTTGGATTTTTTTTGTTGTTATTTTCACACAGGTCCCTGAAGCTCTGTTCTTTTGTTTTTCATTTTATTTTCTCTCTGTTGTTCAGACTGGGTGAAGCCTACGAGTCCTTCCTCAAGTTTATCAGTTCTGTCTTCACTCAGCTCCACTGTACTATTGAGCCCATGTAATACCTTTAAAATTTTTCAGTTATTGGATTTTTCAGTTCTGTAATTTCTGATTGTTTCTTTTTTATAGCTTCTATTTATTTTCTGAGATTTTAATTTTTCCATTTGTGCCAACAGAATTTGTAATTCATTGTTAAAGCAGTTTTACAGTGACTACTTTTAAATACTTGTTAAATACTTTCAACATCTGATTCGTGTCAATATTGGCATCCATTGGTGGTCTTTTTTCTTTCAAGTTGCGATTTTCCTGATTCTTGGTACAATAGGTAACTTTTTACGTTATATCCTGAACAGCCTGGCTATTATGTTTGGAGATTATCTTTTTCGGTTTTGTGTGCATGCTAGTTTCGTGGGCTGTGGGTACAATGCTAATTTCATTTTCACAGCCTTTGTGGTACTACTTTGGTCCTCCTGGTTTTTCTGGAGCTGCTGAGGCTCCCACTGGACCCTCCTGGTGCTACCTGAGGGGACATGAAGAATTTCCCTAGGCTGGTGCCTCTAAAGGTGGAAAGGGACCCTTCTATGCCTTGGGAATAAAGAGCACTTCCCGGGCAGGATCCCTCTTGCTGGGGCCCCCCTGCCACCCATGTCTCTGGGTGGGAGAGAGGAATCTTACATCCATGGAGACTAGAAGACGGAGAAGACAGAGCTTCCCATGGCAAAACCGTCCTTGCCAGTACTGCCCAGCTTCTGGTGTCTCTCAGTGGAGGAGAAAGGTCTCAAGCCTACAGGAAAGGAGAGTACTTCCCTTGTAGATTTTTGCCAGTGGATCTCGTGACCCATCCCTCTTGGCATTGTCCAGGGAACTCTTGTTTCATGCAGCAGAGGAATGAGCCTTCCTGGGCCACTTCCTATTGCAAATTTGGTGTTGGGAATCGCAGATGTGAGTCTCTTTCTTCAAGTGGGTGGAAGGTTGTACACACAGCATAGCCATGCTGCCATGGTGTTCCTCCACTCCTTAGTTTCCAGTCAGCTCACCTTCCTCTTTCCATCTTTCAGAGCACTCCTTTGGTTACCTTTTACATTAAAGAGAAATTCTTTGGGACTTAGGGCCAGGCAAACAATTCTTAGGCTTGACACCAAAAGCACAATTCAATTGATAATTTGGACCTCATCAAAATTAAAATCTCCTCTATGAAAAATTCTATGAAGAAGATATAAAGGCAAGCTACAGACAGGGAGGAAATATTTCCAAGCCACATATCCAATGAAAGGGGTAGTATCTTAAAACTCAATAGAATCAAGAGAATGAGAAGACAAGCCACAGAATGGGAAAACCATTTGCAAGAGACACATCTGATAAAGGACTGTTATCAAAAACATGCAAAGAACTCCTGAAACTCAACAGTGAAAAAACACACAACTCAATTTAAAAATGGGCAAAAGGCCCAAACAGACACCTAACCAAAGGAAATAATCAGATGGCGAATAAGCATATGACAAGATGTTCCACAAAGGTACATGTTACATAATTCAATTTATGTAATTTAATTGAAGTAAAAATTATAGAATTGGAAAACAGATTAGTGGTTGCCAGGGACTAGGGACAGACAGGAGTCTGGGGAAGGAAGTGTGTGGCTATAAAACATCAACGGGGGATCCCAGTGGTGAGGAAACTGTTCTGTATTTTAACTGTGGTGGTGTGCATACACACACACACCCTTACATATGTGATAAAATTGCATAGAATACACACATGCACACCCACGCACACAAGTACCAGTAAAACTGGAGCAATCTAAAATCAGTGGATTTTTATCAATGTGGATATCCTGGTCATGGTATTGTGCCGTAGTATTGCAAAACATTACCATAGGAGAAAACTGGATAAAGGTGTCTCTGTGTTATTCTGAACTTGAATCTATAACTATTTCAAAATGTTTAAATTGCTTTAAGAACAATCAGTGGGTAATTTACATCTTTGGGTGAACTGAAGCTGGGCTGTGTGTGTGCAGGTGCACATGCATGCAACAGAGAACACAGCCTCAGGTTTAGTATTTGTGATTTTGGGGTCCCATGGGGTTAACTGGCAACTCAATTGTCAGCCTCAACCCTTCCTAGATTCTGGAGAATGAGGACACTCAGAGGAAGTCCTCTTTGTCACTTCTCCCCTGCCAAATACTACTGATTCCAACATTTCACACAGCTATCTGCATCAATTCTAAAAAGCGAGATGTGGTCTAGGTGAGGCTTTTCCTGTCGATAGCACTTTTCTGTTGTTCTTTGATTTGATTTCTGTTGTTCTTGCTTTTTAATGGGAAAAATGGCTACACTGTGGTAGAAAATTAGTTTATGAGTTTCAATACTCGTTAATAGATGTTAAGTGCTGTGACTTATTAAAATGCTAATAATTCTTCAGCGTGTAAAAATTAAGTATAAAACCTCTAACGTGATCAACTTAATTGTATGTGGTACTGATGCAGAAGGATGGTAACAGGGAATGAAGAGTGAAATCTTTATATTGTGTATTTGTAACAAAAAAGAGCTTGACCAAAGCATTATCTGAAGAGAAACTTAATTAGACCATTGGAAACACAACAGAAAACATCGAGTCAGTAATTGTGAGCAGGAGTCCAAATCCTCCAGGCTCCTAAAGGAAATCTGAGATGTCTTTTGCTTCCTATGTGGATAACCTGGCATCCTGCCAGGGCTGATTTTTTTTTTAAACTTAGTATCAGATTATGGTATAAACATTTCTCCAAGTCAATAAAACTCTTAATACACATAATTTGAGTGCCTTATAATGCTTAATGGAGTAGATGCATCATTATCTTCTTAACCATTAGATATGTAGGCTTTCTTATTTTGTTTTTTATATTCATGGTGTTTATTATGTTCTTACGTGATAGTCCCAGGAGAAATACCAGATGAAAAAGAATGAACATCTTGATGTAATATGATGTATTTTTGTCTAGATTTTTTTTTTCCAAAGGTGTTGTGTAAATTTATATCCCTTAGGAGAGAGTTTACCCCAGGAAAGCCTTTCCAGAATCTAGTGGTATATGCTTAAAGAGAAACATGTGCTAATTTAGTAACAGGAATGTGATATCCCATAGTTCTTTTAATTTGCTTTTTCTTGTTTGTTAGGTGGGTAAAACTTTTGCCCTGTGCATCTGTTAACAATTTAAAGTCATTTTTGAAAATTGTTCATGTCCTTTAAGTAATACCTATGAATGATTTCATCTATTTTATTGACTCTAAAATTCCATTGAGGAGCCAAAATGTAATTTATTTCATCCTTTTTCTGCTGTTGGATATGGGTTTTTTATGAATTCCACTATTATCAACAGACTCTTGTATTCATACAGTGGATGTTAAAAGGGTGGCTTTTGTGTGTCAGTCACTGTTCCTATAGCAGTGAACCAATTAGACAGAGGGACTGCCCTCAAGGAGTTCACACTCCCCTGTAGGCAGAAGAAACGGACCCTAAACGGAGAAGCACATGATATGTCAGCAGGAGCTGTGAAGCTCCTAGCAGTGCTGTGAAGAAAAATAAACAGGCTAAGGGGAATCAAGGATGGTGGGGAGGTGGAATCCAAGCTATTTTATGGAGAGTATTTAGAGAGGGTCTGATTTATAGGAGACTAGAAAGAGATAGGGGAGCAAGCCAGCAGGTATCTGGGGAGAAAGTGCTATAGTCCGAGGATATAGATAGGGCAAAGGCCCTGAGGCAGATATTAGAGAAAGGACAGGAGGCCCAGGGGCTGGTATGCAGCAAGTTAGGATGAGGTCAGAGACATGGAAAGGATCCGATTTGACTGAAAGCAGATGGAAAGCCATCTTGGGGCTTAAGGCATGGAAGTGGTCGATACCAATGACGTGGCTTTCTGTAAAAGCCTCCTCCAGCTGCTGTGCAGGGAAAGATGATAGAGGGGCACAGGGGAAGCAGAGCCCAGTGAAGCCACTGCAGTATTCCTGGTGAGCTTATGCTGGAGGTGGTGAAAAATGGTTGGATTCTAGACATAGTTTGAAGAATTGGCTGATGGGTTGATTGTGACATGTGAGAGAAAAAGAGAAGCCAAGGACAACTCAAAATTATTTTGGCTTAAAGTACTACCATGTAGAAGTAGAAAATGGCACGTTGGCCCCAGAACTCTATCTTTAGATATAGGAAGTTTGAGACGATCCTTGAGCCAAGGGCAGATGTGAAGTGGGCAGTTGGTGGGAGCCTGCCACTCCTGTAAGAGGCCTGGTTTGCAAATCCAAACCCAGTGGTCACGAGCAACTGAAAGTCATAGTATGTCCTAGGGAGCAGGTTCGGAGGGGAGGAAGAGCTGAGAGCTGAGAACCATGCCCTGGGCACTCCATCGACCTCCATGTAGAACTGATGAAGAGGAAGCAGGCTAGGAGGCAGCACTGAGGTAGGAGGAGAGCCAAGAGATGTGGTGCCCAGGAAGCCAGGTGAACAAGACTGTTTCAAGGAAAAGATGGTGCGTTGGAGGAGGGCTGGAAACCGAGCATGTGGCTAAGCATGGGGACCTTGACAGAAGCTGACGTAGATGCAAATGAAGGTCAGGTTGGAGTGAACTGAAAAGAGATTGGAAGAGAAAGTGGAGATGGAGACTACAGACCACCATTCCAAGGAGTTTTACCATAAAGAAGAGCTGACAAATGGGGCTATATTTCACAGGGGATGAGTAACAAGAGGGTTTCTCTTCCTTTTTTGTAAATTGGGAGATATTTCATCATGTCTGCTTGCTCATGTAGAGAGGGGAGAAATTATGATTTGAGAAAAAGAGGGGACACTTGCTGGTGTGAAGCCCTTGAATAGGCAAGAGGGGACAGAACCAATGCCGAAGTGGAAGTGTGGGCTACAGTGGGCATATGACCAATTCCTCCATGGTAAGCAGAAACAGGCAGAGTACCTAGGTCTAGATTTAGGTGAGTTCCTAGGTTTGTTGGTGGAAGCTTGCAGAAGTTCTTTTCTGATTGCTTCTGTCTTTTCATTAGAATAAGAAGCAAGTTCATTGGCTGAGAGGCTGGTTGGAGGCAATGAGGGTGAAAATAGCTGTCAAGGAGAGCAGAGAGGGCATGTGAATGGATGAGGGGAGTTCAGGAGTGCTCAGGCACCACTTGAAACAAGTGGGCAGGATTTTTAATTCAGACCTGCTGGCTGGCTGTGTGATTATAGTCAACCCCATTCAGCTGCTCAGTTGCAGGTATGAAGAGGGTTGGGTTTCATCATGATTGGGGATTTGCAGGCAAGTGTAGTGCAGGGAAAGAGGGCCAGAAATTCTAAGGGATAAGCACAGGAATGATGGATCCCACTGGAATCTAATCCTGGACCAAAAGGAGGCTAAAATTTAAAGGATCTACTATGATGTTCTTCATGAACATAACTTCTTTCATATTCCCATCTTTAGACACAAGAGTGACAACAATACCTTTAGAAGCACAAATGTACAGTGCTAAAAGTCTAAGAGAGATAAGTTGAAAAGTTAACTGCCTTACTAATTAGCTCTTAGTTAACTTCTTACTAACTTGATTCAGGAAAGTCTGAACTTTGCTAAGGCATCTTCTAGGAATAATGCATTTAAAAAGAAGAGTAGTAAAACTCTGGCTTGGGGAAAGAAGAAGGTACATTTTCTCTTCAAGCTGCCTAATTAACATGGTGGCCTAGGCCTCACTCAGCCCATAAACTGGATCCAGGAGAGATTCTAGTATGCAGTTAATGAGGTTTTTAGGTACCACTGGCAGCTGCTTGAGTGATGAGCTGTCAGGTGGTGTAAAGGACATTGTTACTCAACCTCCAATCCCTTCAGTGAAGAAATAGCAAAGCTCCTGCCCTCATGTAGCTTACACTCTAGTGGGGAAAGAGGCAATAATGGAATTGAGAAGTAAGATACAAGGCAATTAAGAGGATAGAGTGCTTTAGGGGTTGCGGTTGGGGTTGGGGATTACACTGTAAATGGAGTAGTCATGGACAGCCTCATTTTGAAAGTGACACTTAGATAAATATCTGAAGGAAGTAAAGGGGTGAGCCTGTGAATATCTAGGGAAGAGTGTTCCAGGCAGAAGGAACAGCCAATGCAAAGGGAGGAGTGTCCCTTGTGTGTTTAAGGAGACCACTGAAACCGGAGCAGGTGGAGAGGTGGAGCTCTCCTCTGGTCTGTGTGATGAGGATAAAGTTGGAGGCGAGGCAAGAAGCAGAGAGAGCTGCAAGGTGATCCGTGCAGTCACCCAGTTGAGAGGCTATGGGGGCGTGGTCAGTGGGGGATGCCGTCATGGCCCTTCACTCTCAGTGCTCATTCTACCTTTGCAGACCCCCTCAGGGAAGAGACCTATAGGACTTTGAGACAAGGAAAGTCTAAATAATTGAGGAAGTCTGACAAGGTCCCCCTCAATAACTAACTTGGAGAACAAGAAAACAACAACAACAACAACAAAGAGTTTCTGGGTTCCAGGCAGGAAGGAAGTCAATAACCATAGTCCAAGAATGGGAGAACTTGGTTGGATTTCTTGATCCTTGCAACTTCCCCATATTTATCAGTTTGGCACCCTCAGTGCATTTGTGGTGATTAGCAATAACAATGAAATGCCTCACAGAGATAGGAAGAGATTGGGAAGTCAAGCAAATGGAAACTTTCTTTGCAGCCAGGCTAGAATGGAAAATAACTCACAAGGAACAGGGAACATGGTGACAACTCTGGAAGGCTCTGATGCAATGGAATGGAGGAGGTGCTTATTGTTGATGACAACTTTCTAGAGGCCTCTGAGCTATCTGAAAGTGACAGAAAACAAGGACATTGTTTAATGCTTTTCCTGAAAGATGACTGTCTCCAGGAAGCCACATAATATCACCTAGCCATCTCCATCTTCAGAGAAGTGCCACCAGCATCTGAATTAACACCTGTTGCATTTTGTGTTGGACTGCAAAATGATGGGAATTTAATTTCATCACACTTTTGCTCATTCACAAGCTCACATTTTGGATCAAATGGTTCAGGGAGTTGAGCTCAGTCAAGAAAAGTTTCTAGATGACCCAACCACAATCTAGTCACTTAGAAGAAGAAAAGACTCAGCTGCAGGTATCAACTCAATAGAGTTTTTGACTTTTACCTCCAACAGTGTTCACTTTTAAAGGTGACATGATCCTCTTAAGAGCTTCCCAGTCAAGAAGAAATAGAAAAAATCTAAATAGACTAATAGCAAGAAGAGAGATTGAGTTATTAATCAAAAAGCTACCCACTGAGAAATATCCAAGTCCAAACACTTACTGGTAAATTCTACCGAACATCTGAAGAAAAATGAATGCCAATTCTTTAAAAATTTTTCCAAAAGACAGGAAAGGAGGGAACACTTCCCAACTCATACTATGAGGCCAGTATAACCCTAATACTAAAGCCAGACAAAGACATCACAAGAAAAAAAGCTACAGACCAATATCTCTTATGAATACAGATGCAAAAGTTCTCTGCAAAATGCTAGCGAACTGAATCCAGCAACATGCAAAAAAGGATTATAAACCATGATCAAGAAGTGTTGTATTAGTTGGCGTTCTCCAGAGAAACAGAGTCAATAGGATGTGTATATATACATCTGTATGTATACGTAAAAAGATATTTATTATAAGGAATTAACTCAGGTGGTTCTGGAGGCCGAGAAGCCCAGACCCAGGAAAGCTAATGGGATAGATCCAATTTGAGTCTTAGTCCAGATGTCCCAGCTCAAAGAGAGTGAGGCAGAAGAGAGAATTCTCTGCTGGGCTTGGTGCCTCGCACCTGTAATTCAAGCACTTTGGGAGGCTGAGGCAAGTGGGTCACTTGAGGCCAGGAGTTCGAGACCAGATTGGCCAACATGGTGAAGCCCTGTCTGTACTGAAAATACAAACATTAGCCGGGCATGGTGGTGTATGCCTGTAATCCCAGCTACTCGGGAGGCTGAGGCACGAAAATCACTTGAACCCAGGAGGTGAAAGTTGCAGTGAGCCAAGATTGTGCCACTGCACTCCAGCCTGTGCAACAGAGCAAGACTCTGTCTCAAAAAAAAAAAAAAAAAAAGAGAGAGAATTCCCTCTTACTCAGCCTTTTGTTCTATTTAGGCCTTTAGCAGATTGGATGAGGCCCCCCACAGTGGGGAGGGCCATCTGCTTTAAGGGGAGGAGCCTCTGGTCAAGATTACAACTACAAGTGGCCCCATTAAAAATAGTAATGTGATTACTCCCAGCAGGTTCACAGATCCATGCAAGTTACCCTGGGTTCTTGTGGGAAACCGCTCCTTTCAGACCACATCCCTTCGCCACAGGGTTGTCCTTAAAGATCCACAAGCAAACAGCTACCTGTCAATTGAATTTGGGGAAACCAAAATGCCTCCCTGGCCTCAAATGAGTCCCTTAATCCCTCATTCAAAGAACTTTAGCAAATCAGATCGAAGTTTTGTTTCCCGTAATGAAGAAAATGTCCCCACGAGAGACATTTACACTTTGGTAATGAATAAAGTTATACCCATTTCATGCTATATGTGGATAAAAATGGAGAGAGGTTGGGTACCTCTGAGGACCTAAAGATAATCTAGGAAGCAAAGGGTGATGAAAAGGAACAGTTTTTGATTCTCAGTGTTGGCTTTGGCCCCTCTAATAGTCAATCAAAAATAAACGAAGATCCCTTATCCTTGGATAAAGTTTTTCAGTTGATAATGCATGTGCATGATCTCATTTGGTCTTTATAAGTAGCTCATTGAAGTAAACATGAATGTGATTCCCATTTTCAGGGAAAGAAAGTAGAACATAAAGATAATGATCACCCAAGGCCACCCTGCTATTCAACAGTAGAGCTAGGACCTAAGCCCAGGTCTCTAAATTTCAAATCATGGATTCTTTCAACTACCCTGATGTGGAAGGAGTTTGTCTACTTTTCCCCAGATAGAGTATTAAATCACAGCTGGTACCCTTTAATATGAGACAACAATTCTTTAAAAAATAATTTTCAAGGAGTTTCTTAGATCAACTGAAAACTGAGGAGAAGAAGAGTGACAAGCACTCCTTTTATAAATTCATCATTAGAATGCTAAGTTAATCTCTTGCCCCAAAAGACTGCACCCTAAAGAGGATGTGTAAATTGCTATGCCATGAGCCTGTGTTTGAGAATTTGCTGTTTTAATTCAGGCCCTTGATGCAGCAATTGGGTTCTGACAAATGAATTAAGGAGAGTTTCAGAACTGGCCTTTACTGGAGGGAGGAGGGGTTTGATTGAATTACTCTAAATCCTAGGAGACATGCTAATGATATTAGCATTTGTGCTGCTTGGAGTCAACAGGAATCTGCCTTACCCAAGAGTACCTGTGTTGGTGGCCTGAAAGTGGGTCAGAGATTTTTTTAAGATAAACATTCTTCTATTTCCATATTAAACACTATGTAGGTCATTGCATACCAAAGGGATCAGCGGATGTTGAAGCTAAAAGAATCAGAATTGTACATCTTTCTGCTACACAGGGTTGTGGCGGCTGAGCAAGTGGCTGTTTTTGATGCAGTAGGAGGGGTGCAGTGGAGTTGAATGGGACAAGAGAGGAAGGAAGAGCATGCCAGCCTCAGATCTTCTCTCTGAGAATCAGAGACCTTGGAAGGTAAAGCAGGACAAGCATGGGGTCTCCAAGGCAGGGCACTTTGATAGAAAAGAAACCTTCAACCCTCATGAGCAAACATGAACTGCACCCCCAGATGACAGGAGGCCTTGGTCACCCCTCTGTCCTTCTCCTCTGGCTAGCTAGGGGACCAGAAGCAGGCCTGTCTTGAGTCTGTTGAGGTGTGCATTGAGTTGGGGGTGCTGCTGAGGCAGGAACCGCACATCGTTCAATCAGTTGCATTAGCAATGAGATTTGGAATCTTTGCACCTTCTGTATCTTGTAGCCCTGACACAAAACCTGGGGTGCCCCACCCTGTTTAGGACTCTGACACTGAGGACACCAGATGGGATTGAAGGATCACCTCCACCCTTGCTAATTAGTTTTTCTATGATATCGGGGTTTCTTGCCTGCTTCTATTAAAACACTCCAGTTAGAGAAAAGCCTTTCTGGGAAACAAAGGGAGGTGTGTCATCATATTTTTATTGAGACATCTGGGGATGCTTTGAAACATACACCTTAAAAGAGTCATACTTCCAAGGCCTGAAAAAGAACAAGCCTGTGAAGTGACCTTGACCATGCAACTTCTTTTCCCTGACCTCAATTTCTTCATCAACTGATGAACTGTTGAACTCAACAAGGATATTTGGGCTTGCTAATATAATGACTGGAGGATCCCTTGAGGACACTATTCTGCTTATACTGCTTATACTGCTGATATACGACCGCAGTGAGGACTCTGCATCCCAGCGGGGCTGCTGATTCCCTGGCCGCGGGGAGTGGGCTTTTCTAACACCAATTCCTAAAGAAGACCTTAGTTCACTACACCTGGTTTACCTTTCACCAATGAGACCAAGACCCAGCTCTCAAAGTGAATGTGTCTAACACTTGTGAGCAGCTCTTGGGGCAGAGCTGGCGTGGACACATCTGAGGGACCATCCCGGCTCCAGAGCTTCCTGCGAGGTTGGCTGAGGCCTTCGCTGGGCATCACAGCCCAACTTCTCACCCTCCCGATCCCACCTCCTTCTCCAGTGTTGATCCTGAGAGCCCAGAGGAACTCCAATGGCGGAGATGGGATTGGGGATCAAACAAAAAGGAAGAGGTTGGACTGGATGACCACTGAGGTGTCCTGAGGCTGTGATGCTAAGTCTGTGTTCACAACCCCAAGGGGTCTGGGCTGCTAACTAACACAACAGATTCCTGAGCCCTGCCTTGGCCAGCCCCACTGACCTGCATTTTTAGCAAGCTCCAGGACCATTCACCCAACCACTAAGGGAGAGCAGCTGCCTTAGAAGGGAATCCTTGTGGTCTTGACTCCAGCATAGCCACAAGGCAGGTCAGGTCTTCTTTGTTAATATTTTAATTTTATTTTTAAATTTTTATTTATTTATTTTCTTGAGACTGGGTTATGAGACTGGCTAATCTTTGTATTTTTGGTGGAGACAGGGTTTCACCATGTTGTCCAGGCTGGTCTTGAACTCCTGGCCTCAAGCAATCCACCTGCTTCGGCCTCCCAAAGTGCTGGGATTACAGGCATGAACCATCATGACTGGCTGCGAAAGTTCTGAGTCATCTGAGGTCAGTGTGGAATTTGGCTGATGGTCTTCTGGGCATAAAGGAGGAGGGCTGGGGGCACTGGGGAGCTGTATCTTTCACAGAAGCAACTGTCATTTAAGGGAATATCAGCACCCACTGCCACCTCTTCTTGGTCCAGCACACTGTCCTCACCTCTCAGAGTGAAGTGACCTCCAGGTTTGAATGGTTTTGCTAGTCATGTTTCCTGCAAGGTCTGTTACTCCAAACAGATTTTTCTGGAGAGGTAATTTACATAGGTTATATCGAAAAATACAAGGGTCAGAGATTATTTGCAACTTTCAAGTGCAATTATCCAAGGATGTTGATACTCATCCAAAAAAAGAGAAAAACCTCTAATCGGCTATTAAATATTTATAGGTCATTTTATTATTAATTTATTTCGGCAGGAACTCAGGAAAGCACCCACATTTTATAGCTGACCTAATCATTCAGAGCTAACCCTGGCCACACAAAATGAGCATGAATCATATCATGAAATTCTGCAGCAAAAAAACTCAAATCTCAGCTTTACAGTTTTCTTCATTACCATTTGAGCTGGCTTCCAGCTTTGCACCCAAACACTTTCTCTCTGGTCAGTCCTTGCTTTGACAAGACCGTAGCCAGGGCAGCATGCTACAGAGAGAGGCAAGAGGCTTTGCACACAGAGCTCCAGCACTGGGTAGCACTGGGTAGCCCTGTGGCCTGGGCAAGCTACTTGACCTTTCCGAGCCTCACCTCCCTCACCTGTAAAATAGGGCCACTAAACTCCTTCCTTTGAAGGTTTCTTGTAGGGCTTAGATGAGATGGAGTCTCCTAGCACATAAGACGGGCTGAAGCACCTATCCAGCGGGACTGGACGTGCCTGAGTGCATGGTAAACAGTCAGATACATCTTCCTGCTCGAAGTTTTAGACAGAATTAAATAAATGCCCAGAGCTGGGGCAATGGCAAGGGAGAGGCTGTGAGGGTCCTCACTACCTAATCTGTGAAGGAGAAACAACAAATGACAGTACAAGGAGACAAGGCTAAGCACCAAATGAGCAGCAAAGATAAATACTCCAGAATTAATACTGCAGAAGCACACGATCTGGAAGGCCCAGGATGGCTTCCTAGAGCAGCGGCTCTCAACCTTGGCCACACAGTAGCATCCTCTGAGCAACCTAAACAAGGTGCCAAGACCTGAGTCCTGCTCCCAGTGACTCTGATGGAATCTCTCTGGGGTAGAGCCCAGGGATTTGTGTTTCTGGAAGTCTCTCGCTTATTCCAGCATGTAGCCAGGTGGGATCTGCTGTGCTAGAGGAATGTGACCTGAAAACAGCACGCACTTACTCCGACATCTGAACAGCACTTGGCCATTTCCAAGCACTTTCACTTGCATGGCTCAGGAGACCCAGACTGGTGGGGGAAGGGGAGGAGTTTGGACCAAGGCCTGGGGGGCTATGTGACAGTGATGTTTCCCTTCCAGGGAACTCTGGGTCTATTCCTTGGGTTCTGTGGTCACAAAACTATCAAAATCACCATTTCACTTCTTCCTTAGAAAGAAAAAACAGTTGTCCCTTAAAACAGGTAAACAGCCTGTTTTAACAATGGGTGGAAATAGCTCCAAGTCTTTGCAGCTCATACCATTTGAGGTGCTCTCTCAAGCAAAGGATACAAAATTACAAATACAAAAACCTTAAGCTTCCTTAGCTTTAGGCTAGATCAGCCCCCTGAGAGGGGGGTCACATGCACTTCCCCCCTCACCAGATTAGGTAACGTGCCTGAGGTCCCATGGCCAGTACCGGGTAGGACTGGCATTGGAGTCCAGGTCTGACTCTGTAACCTCTTCATGGCTACTGGGAACCCCAGTATCAGTCCTATCAGAGTCACTAAAACATTTTTATTTGAATATTGGTCCCACATTGGAAGTTAAATTTGTCTGAGCCCTGACCAACTGTTAGTATCCATCTGTAGGTACTGTCCCATAAGTGCTTCCCAGGAAGGGGGCCAGGAAAACCTTTACCGCCAAGGCCCACCCTTGCACAGCGGCCCCCAGGCAAAGTGCCAAGGACTGCAAGGGGAAACCTCTGGTGTGGCTCCAGCCAAAAAGAAGGACGTTTATGGGCTGGCCCTGCCAGAACATTTTCTGGGATTTAAAAACAGAGCTGGAACTAAGTCCTTTTAGGGAGGCAGGAAGCCAGTGCAGGAGTTGCTGCTGGCAGAAGGGAGACTGGGGCCGCGAGGAGCCCGCCTGGGGCTGGCAGAGAGTGAGAGAGAGAAGCCCAGGGATGGGATGGGGTAGGAGAAGAGCCAAGGGGCCACCGGGATCCTGGGAACGCAGGCCAACCCCAGTGGTGGGGAGCAGAATAATCAGTGTCCAGCCATCTGCACTCAGCCTGTTGGCCTTAAATGTCCTTTCATCCTTGCAGAGGGGAGGTACCTGCTCAGAGTCCATGGATCAGGGTTCAGCTGCCAACTCACACTTCCACACCCTTACCCTGACTTTAGACAAGGCTGCTTGTCTCTTTTGGCCCAGGTTTTTCATCTGAAAAATGAGGAGATAATTATAGCTTCCTTGCATGGTGGTTGCAATGACCAGAGAGGAAGTATGCAAGAGATTAGGCACGGATTAAGGCCTCAGTGAACCACAGCTACGCTTGCAACACTAGCTTTTTAGAACATTTTATTTATTTTGAATGAATGAGGAGTAACATTGCTTACTCTCACAGTGAAATAGACACAGAGAACCTCAGGGCGGAAATGGGGACCTTGAGACTCCCAGAATCACCGCAGCCTCTAGAATTTAGGGGCCTGCAGATGGTCAGTTGTGGAGAAAGCCTGGTGGATTGGCTGGGCTCAGAACTCCAGAGAGCCCATGGTTGAGGGTGACTCTGCTAACTGAATGCCTGCCTACTGGCCGCCTCCAGTTTGGCTTTTAGTGACAGCCCATGAGCCTCAGGCTAGGAACGTTGGCTGCAGTGGGCTGGGTCAGAATGCATGGCTCCCATGCTAAGCCACAGTAGACAAGTCATGGTGAGGCTTATGGGACCTTTTCTGCTCTTAAAAGGAGAGGATTCTTTCTGGCATCTCGTTATAGGCTGTACTGATGAGAGATGCCAGAGTGAGCCGGGTGGGCTGGTGTCCAGACCTGGCTTTGCTGTCGGCCAAGTGTGTGACCTGGAGATGGCATTTCCCCCTGCTGAGGTCCAAGAGGCCTCATTAGCCAAATGGAGGTGTGGCCTGGATGACCTCCAAGCTGCTCATGCACTTTATTGCTCCTGTTGCAATAGTCCATGAAAATACATCTAATAACTAACTTTGGCTCTATTATCAAGCAATAAATACAGTCAACGAATAAACGAATCAATCAACCAGGCATGAAAAGAGGACCCAATAAGGGCTTAGTGTGGTTCTAAACACTTGGGGGCATTCAAGAAAACTTTGCTGACAGTTAACTCTCAGCCTCTCAAGAACCTACATTACAGCTGGCATCCAATGTCCCACCCACTGCAGTGGCCTCTCCCAATTTTATCACCCATGTCTTTGTTTGAAACTCTCCCATGGTCTCTAAATACCATTTCCACATACAAGAAATCTGGGCTGCTTGGAGAAATGGCTGATTCCAGGACTGGGACAGGAAAGAACAAGATTGACCTGGATCATTGTAATGCCAGAAAGTAAGGAAGTACTCAAAGAACGCTGGGGACATGTTCAAAGGACTCAGGAGACAGAAGCCAGCTTGAAAGGGCTCCCACTGACCAAACATGGTACAATTTAGAGCATCTAAACAAGTCCTGCCAGTAATATATTTTAAGCCATTAAAATAATAAGATTCCTCAAGTCCATGCCTGCATAAATACATAGCCATCACTGGGAAAGCAGTCTCGTGTGGTCTGTGCATCACTCTCAGCTGTGGAAGATGGGCCTTGGGCCTGGAACATTTTCTCATGGGAAGATAAAGAGCCTGCATAGCCTGTGCTGGGCTTATCACCCAGGAGGGGATATCGTTCCCTGTTACAAATTCCATGTGCACTCCCGTGTTCTGCTTCAGTGTGTGATCTGATGGCTGTCAGACACATCCCCAGCTTCTCGCATTTCAGACCCTACGTGGGGAAGATTTGGGGTCCATGAAGTGGGTTGTGTGTGATCACACTGCCTACATCACCTGTAGAGTGGACCCACAAGCCATGGGGTCCAGCGCAATGCAAGGGGCTAGATCTTGTGTGCACGCTCCCTCTCCCCTGGCTGCAAGTCATCACTGGACCACCCGAGCCAGGTGTGCATGTTGTCTGTTCTCAAAGACCTCAAATTCTGTCTGCTATCTTCCCTAGGTGACACTTAGCTACTTTTTAACATCGGCCATATGCACATTATATTCTATCTTGCAGCCCAGCCTGATGACCTACTGAACAGGGAAATACCCTCAGATATACAGCAGAGGGAAAGCTCTTTCTTACAGTCAATCACCAACAATGGGACAAGCTGACATCAGGCACTGATACATTGAGAAGGATGATATCAACATGAATTCCTGAATTTGGCCATTGTATAATGCTATGGCAGATACTTAAGGTGGTCCTCATGATCCCACCACCTGGTGTTCTTTTTTGAGATGGAATCTCACTGTGTCACCCAGCCTGGAGGGCAGAGGCATGATATCGGCTCACTGCAACTTCCGTCTCCCAGGCTCAAGCCTCCCAAGTAGCTGGGATTACAGGCGCCCACCATCACGCCTGGCTAATTTTTGTATTTTTAGTAGAGATGGGGTTTCACCATGTTTGCCAGGCTGGTCTCAGACTCCTGACCTCAAGTGATCTGCCAGCCTCGGCCTTCCAAAGTGCTGGGATTATAGGCATGAGCCACTGCACCTAGCTCACCTGGTGTTCTTGACTTGTGTGACACCCTTCCCTTGAGAAGGGGCAAGACCTATGACTTTCTTCTAACCAATAGATTATGGCAAAAGTGACTAGAGGTCTGCAGTTATGTGCACATCATTACATGATTGTGTTACGTAAGATTGTAGCTGCTTCCTGCTGGCGTCTCTCACTTTCTTGCTGGTTTTGAAGAGTCAAGCTTCCATGTTGTGGGTTATCTGTGATGGGAGGCACTGAGGGTGTCCTCTAGGAGCTGAAAGCAGCTTCCAACAGAGATACCACAAGGAGCTGACGCCCTCAGTCCTACAGCTGCAAGGACTGAACTCTACCAAGATAGGCAGATTCTTCCCCTGGCAAGCCCCAGATGAGACCATAACCCTGACCCACCCTTGATTACACCCTTGTGCAACCCTATACAAAGAACCCAGCTAAGCCATACCCAGGCTATGGGATAATCCCACTGAAACTAAGGGATAATAAATGAGTGTCGTCTTGAGCTGCTAGGTTTGTGGTAATCGTTAATGCAGTAATGGAAAATGAGAGTGAATGTGTTCTGTAACAGAATGTCCTCACTTATGGAAGATGCATCCTGAAGTATGGAGGGAATCATCATACCTACAACTTTGAAAAGGCTCAGCAAAACATAAATAAAATAACATAAAACTATATATGTTCACAGAGAGAGAGAGATAGAGCCTATGCGGCAAAATGTGAACATTTTGTGAATCCACATAAAGGATATACAGGAGTAATTACTGCAGTTTTTCTATAAGTTTGAAATTTTTCTAAGTAACAAGCTCACTCCTGTAATCGCAGAACTTTGGGAGGCTGAGGCAGGCAGATCACCTGAGGTCAGGAGTTTGAGACCAGCCTAGACAGCATGGTGAAACCCTGTCTCTACTAAAAATACAAAAGTTAGCTGGGCGTAGTGGTGGGTGCCTGTAATCCCAGCTACTCTCATGAGGCATGAGAATCACTTGAACCCGGGAGGTGGAGGTTGCGGTGAGCCGAGCTTGCGCCATTGCACTCCAGCCTGGGCAACAGAGTGAGACTCCGTCTCAAAGGAAAAGAAAAGAAAAGAAAAAAGAAAAGCTCTGCCCCAATCACATGACAACCTATGTCCTGAAAACCATCACATTCTTAGACCAGTCCATATTCCACTGTGTTGGAAGGAGTAGACAGTGAGGAATCCACAATTTCTGATTTTTGATGTCTTCCCAACTATACTCTCCCCCAGCCTGACTCAGGAATAACTGACACAATCATCATCTCGTTTGTTAACATTTTGTATGTATTGTTGTTTCTTTTGGTTTTGAAAACATGTACCTTTGATTTTATCATTTCCTACCTTTTCTTGCAAGTAAGAGGTAAATTAATCTTATGCCTGATATCCTGTGTTTTGGCGTTTTGAACTTGAGCTTGCACTTGACTGTCCATGCTACTACTCATTTGTGTTTAAGGGTTGTGGGTTGGAAAGTTCATCTGAGGCACTTTAGTGAAACTAGAGCACCCCATTATTTGCAGTGTCCCCAAGAGAAGCAAGCATGACTTCATCATTTTTAAATGCACAATTCCTGTAAAAAGTCAGTTGGGTTTTGGAAGAAATGGTCTATTTGATGTGATGGCGCATGATTGTGGTGAAGGTTTAGATCACTATTGGCAAGCCCCAGGGGACTTGCTCTGAATGGTCCCCAGACCCTAATCAGATATTATGCAAATTTTGCTCTTGAAGACTTGGTCTGAGCAAAGATTTTTTGAGTAAGATTGCAAAAGCATAGGCAACAAAAGCAATAACAGACAAATGGGGTACCATCAAGCTAAAAATCTTCTGCACAGCAAAGGAAGCAGTCAAGAGAGTGAAGCAACAACCCACGGAATGGGAGAAAATATTTGCAAACTACCCATCCTACAAGGGGTTAATCACCAGAATATGTAAGGAACTGAAACAACTTAATAGCAAAAAAATAATAAAAATAATCAGATTTTAAAATAATCAAATGACCTGAAAAGACATTCCTCAAAAGAAGATATACAAGTGGCCAACAGGCATATGAAAAAATGCTCAACATCGCTAATCATTAGGGAAATGCAAATCAAAACCACAATGAGATACCGTCTCACCTCCATTAAAATGGCTACTCTCAAAAGACAAAAAAATTACAGATGCTGGTGAAGATGTGAAGAACGGGGAATGCTTGCACACTGTCAATGGATGGAATGAACATTTGCGCACCCACTGTGGATAACCGTATAAAGGTTCCTCAAAAACCTAAAATCAGAACTAGCATATGATTCAGTAATCCCTCTGCTGGGTAGATATCCAAAGAAAAGCCAATCAGTATGTTGAAGAGATACCTGCACTTCCACGTTCATTGTAACACTGTTCACAATAGCCAAGATATGGAATCAACCTGTGTTCATCAATGGTTGAATGAATAAAGGAAATGCAGTATGTATATACAATGGAGTACTATTCAGCCACAAAAAAAGAATGAAATCCTGTCATTTGCAGCAGCATAGATGGAACTGAAGGTAATTATGGTAATTGAAATAAGCCAGGCACAGAAAGACAAATATAGCATGTTGTCACTCATATGTGCAAGCTAGAAAAAGTTGACCTCATGGAGGTAGAGAGTAGAATGATAGTTATTAGGGGCTGGAAGAGTAGAGGGTAGAAGGGGATGAAGAGAGGTTGGTTAATGAATACAAACATAGTTAGATAGAAGGAATATGTTCTAGGGTTCGATTGCACAGTAGGGTGACTACAGTTAACAATGACATATTGTATATTTCAAAATAGCTAGAAGAGAAGATTTGGAATGTTCCCGACACAAAGAAGTGATACGTTTGAGGTCTTGGATATCCCAATTACCCTGACTTAATATGCATTGCATGCATGTATCAAAATATTACATATAGTCCATAAATATGTACAACTACTACATATCAGTTTAAAAACAGATGACAGCTAAGGAAGAAGGGCCTCCAGAGAGCCTGATGGGCCAGGACTGTGTGAGTAAATGAGCTTCCTGAGATTACCTGAGCCTTGGTGTGTTCATCTTCGAGTAGGCCTCTTTCCTGAAGAGAGAATGGAGACTGAAGGGTCTGTGCCGCTCCAGGTGATGCAGACAGAGCCCGGCGGGGCAGCACTGGCCACTGTCCCCCCACTTTCTGCTGTGCACCATGCTGACTCAGCCACAGGTCTGCTCCCAGGACACTGGGCCCTTGGGAGTCTCTGAGAAGCAGTCATTGGTCTTTCAGCTCATTATGAGCCAATGGCTGGTGTGCTTGTCTCGTGGAAATAATTCCTTTATTCCCAATGCTCCAGTTTTCTGATAGCTTAACCACTTGGATGGGTGTTCCTTTCTTTTCCTGGACAGACGATGGCATCATAGCACTTCCTTAGCATACAAAGCACCCGCAGCATCGTCCCTTGTTTGATTGAATCAGACATGCTGGAAGAGTCTGAGGTTTGGGGTTTTGCTTCGAGTTCTGGATGAAACAGATGAATGCCATAATCCCTATTTTTCCTAAAAGGGAGACATGAAAATCTTGCGTTTATACTAAAAAGTGTTCCCATCTTATTGAAATTCAGGCTTGAACTATCCACCCTGAACACGTCCAGAAGCCCTTTCTCTAATTCTGGAAGCAGTGATCTCGGGAGAGAAGTTTTCCATCTGTCTCCTTATGATGCTAAGCTGTTAGTGCAGTTCATTATTTATTACATCTCCTGCTTTATGTTAAGCCACGATTTTCTTTTTTGCCATGTATTAAGAATTCAGTCGGGTTGGCATAAAAATAGGAATGTTATTCACGTCTCCAGACTGACTTTTTGAACAGCATATTTTTTTGGGGTAGGGGAGGTGGCTATAATTATTCCCAAACTACTTTCATTCTTATCCAGTACTTAATATTGACTCTGGCTATTCACAATAATATTGCTTCTTATCAGACATGTGTGTGCCCAGAGTGGCAGTAAAGAGATACGTCTTCCGAGGCCCTGCATGTGTCTGTAGGGCTGGAGGACATTTGCTCCCAGAGGCAGAGAGATGACATGGGAGAATGTCAGCATATCAAGGCACAGCGTCTCACAGTCACAGCAAATCCACAGTCTCTGAATAGGCAGTTTGTGGCATGTGCTTTTAAAATACAAACTAACAGACACAACAACTGGCATTCCAAACATCTCCTGGTCCTCCAGGGCAGATGGTGCCAAGGCAATGATGTATTCATCAGAGCTAAGCTCCCCAGGCTCATGTGGGGAAGGGAGCCGGGCTTTGGACTCTAACTCCCTCTTTGCCATCAGGGTTCAGCTCCCCCTTTTCAGCTAATGCACAGAGGGAATCCTGGCCTACCAGCCTGCAGGGACATAGCTGAGTGCACTGCCATGGGGCAGGAAGGCAGGCAGTCCTGCACAAGACAGCCCCACGAGGGACAGAAGGAGGAAGGCACTGACACCATGGCCCCCTCTTTCCCCTAGTCCAGTCGTTATTGTCAACTCTCTTCTTGGTAACCCCTGGCCCCTCATGTCCTGCTCACAGAGGCTCAGGGGTGGTGAAATTGCCTCAAAGCGTGGTTATTTTATTGAAACAGAATCAGATCATTTTCCATCCAGCATCTTGTTTGTAGAAATATCCTATTAGACACAGAAAGGAAAAGATCAGTATCTTTTACACCATAATTAAAATATCACTTTTCTCAATGAAACATTATCTAGATTATCCCACAAAACAACATTGCTTACAACAGTGACTATAAATGTGATGCTGCCAGCTAGAACACTACAGAAAATGTTAGTTACTGCACCATCTCCCACAGTTGTTCTTTTGATGTGCTGGCTTGGAATAAACAGACTTATCTTTCCTGTCATACAACACTGTCCTTAATTTAATGGAGATGTTATTAAGATAAAATCTCTATTCAATTCCATATTGTACCATATTAACACACACAATTAGTAATGCTTTATCAGTTATGAAGAAAGATGATGACTGCTTTTAAGCGAAATTACCTTTATCATGGTAGCACATGAAAGAAGCGACAAATATTTATCCGAGTGTATGTTAATTCTTATTTAATTTTAACGCTGCTTTCATCAACCAAATTAACCAATGAATTTTATTAAAGTGAATGTTATTATAGAAAAGAGCTTCCAATACTCTCTTCCATCTGTTTTTATTTATATAATTTTGATGGTTTCTTTTTCTCTTTCATTTCATTTCTAATTAAGAGGAACACATGGAAAATTGAACATTTGTGCTTAATTTTAACAGAATTTGGAATAATTAGAAGTGTGCTCTTGTTAATATAAAGATTGTAAGTGTTGAGATTGCAACTGCTTACATCTGTGCATTTAAACCCCCTCCCACAAGGTATCTTGCTCAGTAAATCTCAAGGGGTGATGGGGGCATTGTAACATGGAAAAATAATCTCACCTTAGTGACTTTACACTTAAGGAAGCCAAGCAACTCCTTTTTACCGTTTTAGAAATGCAAGTAGAATGTGACAGCAAGACACATCTTACAATTCAGGTTGGAGCATTCTCCTCAGCAATATGTAAACCTTGCTTCCCTTGGCCCTGGAATCACCCAGGAACTTGTAATATGTGACTCTAATTGTGGATGGCACATACAGATGGGAGGGACTGAAATCAAGGAAAGCTCTCCTCCTTGGACTATGACTTTTTTTGACTTAAACTTTCTTGACCTTTTTTTTTCTCCCAAGGTGAGATATCAAGTATAGCAGTAATGCCATTGGGAATTCATATACCCTCAGGTAACAATCTGCAATCAGAAGGGACATACTTATTCTGTCTTAGGGCATGTTACAATTTGAATTACGCTAGTTTTGTTTTTTGTTTTCGAGACAGGGTCTCACTCTGTCACCCGGGCTGGAACACAGTGGCACAATCATGGCTCACTGTAGCCTTGACCTCCCAGGCACAAGCACTCTTCCTGCCTCAGCCCCTCGAGTAACTGGGACTACAGGCAGGCAGCCACCATGCCCGGCTAATTTTTAAATTGTTCATAGACATGGAGTCCCACTATGTTGTTCAGGCTGGTCTAGAACTTCTGATCTCAAGTGATCCTCCCCCGTCAGCCTCCCAAAGTGCTGCAATTACAGGCATGAGTTATGGCACCCCAGCCTGTGCTAGGTTTCTTATTTGCTCTCTGGAAAACTTCAGGGAGACAGAACTTATTCCCACCTTTCATTACTTTTAGGAAGGAAACCACAGTAACTGCGCAACTTAAGAGATGCCTCTAGGTGTAGTCAATGAGCCCTGAAGGCCCTTGGCAATGCTGTGGCACAGCTGGTGTCCCCGCAGCCACTTCACATGTGCTCCACTCTCCAAACATAGAGGCAGCCCAGTTTTGGCTGTCTCAGACACCTCTTCGCATCAATCTGACGGCAAGTGTGCAAAACATAAAGACACCATCCCATGAGCTTGACAGGCCCAAGCTGACCAGATCTCACACTAAAGGTCACTTCCTTCTGTAAGAGCCATGCTCGTGAAGATTGTGGTGAAAGTGCATTGTGGTTTAGTTAACAGTGAAAGGAGTGGTTTGCATTTCCTATCATCCATATTTCATGTGCTACGGTTGAAAGCTGCAGAGCAGGACACCTGGAGCCTCTCAGTCTTCATGCTGACACTTACTTGATGCGTGACCTTGAGCAAGTCACTGGTCTCTCTAAGCCTCAGTTCCTTGTCTGTAGAATGGAGCAAATACCTGTTTAATCTATAAAGTGCAATAAATCACACAAATTCTCCTCACGCTTAGGATCTTTTAAAGCGAGCAAAAAAACACAAAATTGTTTTTAAATAGTTGAAAACATGACACAGTGCAAACTATCATTATCATTAAGTTTTTAATTGAAATCTGAGTCATTTTTTATTTCTTCTAAGCCAAAAAAAATCTGAACACTTTACTGAAAAATAGATTGGAAAATGTCTGTGGCTGGCTGATAGGAAACCACTTCCAATTCCAGAAATACGGAAAATGGCATCTCTGAAAATCTAGCTCTGGTTTGGATGCGAAGGGCATTTATAATCTTATAAACTTGAAAACAGCGAAGGGGTGTTTTATGAAGCTGGAAACAATAGTTTGAATTTAGTCCATATGTGTCAATCTTCAAGTTGCAACTTGCTAGTCGTACTGGTAGTGTCATTATTACCGTTGAGCGATGATAGCCATCTGAAAGCTGGGTTAGAATGGACAGGCTTACAAAATTTTATAGCAGCTCTAAATGACAATCTAATGCATCCAAAGCCTCTCTATCCCCTACTTAAACCAGCACTTCACAGCTATGGAAGACTCATAAAATTCCGAGCCTGGCAATTTATACTTAATCTCTCTAAAGAGCATGTGTTCAGGGCGGCCCCCTACTCTGTGAGATGGCATTTGAGCACCAACACCTCTGCTATATAAAACACCTTATCAGTAGTAAATATATTAATTTGACCCCAAGGGAGAGAAGGTGAGAGCAAATCAGCCTCAGCAAGCCATTTACATTCTTTATTTCTGCAGATGAATTCTCCATCTATTTTCGTCTTGTAATCAGGCACTTGCCAAATACACAAGAATTTCATTTTCTATCTCCACAGCATATGTGTCTCCTTACTTTGATATGTCCTGTTTTTAGGAAGTAGAGATGTTTTAAAATTATATTTCAAACAGGAAAAAAATCAGTCTCCATATAATTAGTGAATGTAACCAGATTATTTGCAATCAACATATACTTAATGCCTTATTACCCTAATGGAAGTTATTGTAAGTGATGATAAAATTGGCAGAAATAAGTTATGCTGAGTGATGATAAAATTGGTATTATTAAGTGATGAAAACCTTTTACCTTCCGCTGTTTTTTTCCCCATCTCTAATCTACCCAAATTCATCTGTAATGAGAGAACCTGGAGGACGCATTTATGGCACTTAGGCCAACAAGGAAAACACAGCAGTTTTTACCCACAGCCAGAACACATTTGCCAACCTCCGACCTCAGAGGG